>NC_142758.1:25070000-25683764 GCF_054948205.1 Urtica dioica subsp. dioica
CAAGCTCTCGAGGTGGCAACTCGATCGACGAAGGTCTTCCGGAGCGAGGTGCGGGACCTTCGACGCCAGCTAGAGTCGCGCACAGAGGAAGTAGGTATCCTTCAAGGCTAACTCTCATCGAGCGAAGCCACCCGTGTTCGAGCGGAGCGCGAGCGCGATTCCTTGGCGGAGGAGGTGGCTCGGGTCACCGCGGAGAAAGCTGCGGGGGAACAGCTCGCGTCCGACCTTCAAGACGATTTTGATGTCGGAGTCGAGGAGGCAAGACACGCGGCGGCGGTGGAGTGTCGGGACGCCACAGCTACCGAGAATGCTTCTCGGGGGGTCACCTTCCACTTCTTCGACTCGCTGTTCCCACCACTTGACGGGGCCGATCTTGTTGGCGATGATCCCGCCGAGTGACATATTTTTTCTTTATTGTTTTTCTCGCGCAAGTGTTTAGCGCACGCTCTTTTTTAGGTTTTTCCATTCAGCGCACTTGTTTTAGCGCTTGCTTACTAGGATTTTTCCCTTCAGTGCACTTGTCTTAGCGCATGCTTTCTAGGATTTTCAGGCAGTTGCCCTTTTCTTTTATGAGAAGTTATTTGTTTTTATGAACGTTTTTGCTCATTCGTTTGTCATGGCATGTTTTGATAAGCAAGTTTTGTGTCAACGGTCTTGCTAGTTCTTCTCATCTCAGCAGGATTTCACTTCGGACGCGCCAATATCTTTAGTGGTTTGCGTTCCGTAAGCTTTTTTCAACTGTGAGTCAGCCATGCTACGTAGGCGCCTTACGTGTGCCGGATTGTGCCACGTAGACGTCTCATGTCGCGCCAGGTAGGTGTCCTGGTTGCGCCATTTAGGCGTCTTAGGTGCGCCAGGTAGGCGTCTTAGGTGCGCCAGGTGGGCGTCTTAGTTGCGCCATGTAGGCGTCTTAGGTTGCGCCATGTAGGCGTCTTAAGTGCGCCATGTAGGCATCTTAGTTGCGCCATGTAGGCGTCTTAGGTTGCGCCATGTAGGCGTCTTACGTGCGCCATGTAGGCGTCTTAGGTTGCGCCATGTAGGCATCTTACGTGCGCCATGTAAGCGTCTTAGGTTGCGCCATGTAGGCGTCTTACGTGCGCCATGTAGGCATCTTAGGTTGCGCCATGTAGGCGTCTTACGTGCGCCATGTAGGCGTCTTAGGTTGCGCCATGTAGGCGTCTTACGTGCGCCATGTAGGCGTCTTAGGTTGCGCCATGTAGGCGTCTTACGTGCGCCATGTAGGTGTCCTAGGTTGCGCCATGTAGACGTCTTACGTGCGCCATGTAGGCGTCTTAGGTGCGCCATGTAGGCGTCTTAGGTTGCGCCATGTAGGCGTCTTACGTGCGCCATGTAGGCGTCTTAGGTTGTGCCATGTAGGCGTCTTATAAATTTTTTGGTGGAGCGTGTTTTTTTTATGGGTTTCCTTACCATTGCTAGCCCCCCCCAAGTTTTAGGGTTATAAGTTAATTTTTGATAATCGGAAAACTTGCACAAAACGAAATTTGTAACGGAAAACTTGCCTCGAGTTTTATTACATTTGCGAAAAATTTGCGAGAAATTTAAAATCCTAAAACTTTGGCTCGTAAGCCTTATTGAAAATAGGAAATAAAAGCGATAAAAACGTGGGGAATGCTAGCTACTGGTAGTACTGCCTCAAATGTTCCGCATTCCATGGGTGGCGAATCGGAGTCCCATCTGTGTGCTCGATGTAGTAGGTCCCGTCATGAATGACTTTGCGGACTCTATAGGGGCCTTCCCAGTTCGGGCCTAGGACACCGGTGCCTTGAACTTGTGTATTCTGGAACACTCGTATGTGTACAAGGCTTCCGACGGCAAAGGTTCGCCTTTTGATCTTGGAGTTGTAGTATCTTTCGATCTTGCGCTTCTGTGCGGTGAGGCGTTTGAACGCTTCTGATCTCTTTTCATCGATCAAATCCAGCTCCAAGCGCATGGCCTCGTCGTTGTTCGCTTCGTCGAACGTATCGACTCGGAACGTGGGTATCTCAGTTTCGATTGGGACCACAGCCTCGATCCCGTACGCGAGGGAGAATGGCGTTTCGCCGGTGGCGTTTCGCGCGGTTGTCCTGTATGCCCATAGGACGAATGGCAATTCCTCGGCCCAGGCGCCCTTTTTATCTTCGAGCTTCTTTTTAAGATTGCCCTTGATAGTCTTGTTGACTGCTTCGACCTAGCCGTTGGCCTGAGGGTGACGCGGCGAGGAGAAGGTCTTGCTAATCTTTAGCTGATCGCAGATATCTCTTACTCGCGCGTTGTCGAATTGGGCGCCATTGTCGGTCACGATCGAGGCGGGGATACCGTGCCTGCATATGATGCTTTTCCAGATGAAGTTTGTCGTGTTCGCTTCAGTTATTCTGGCAAGCGGCTCGGCCTCTACCCACTTAGTGAAGTAGTCAATGGCGATAATGGCATACTCGTATTGCCTTGGCGCTCTAGGGAGCTTACCAATGATGTCCACGCCCCACTTAGCAAAGGGACGTGGGACAACGATGCTGCTTAATGGGGTCAGAGGCTGTCGCGGAATTTCCGCGAAGCGCTGGCATTTGTCGCAACGCCTTGCCCATTCGCAAGCATCTCGCTTCATGGTAGGCCAGAAATAGCCTTGCTTAAGCGCTTTGAGTGCGAGGGAAGTTCCAGCGGCGTGGTTCCCACAGATGCCCTCATGGATTTCGAGGAGGACCTTGGTCGACTCAACGCTATCGAGGCATCGGAGCAGCGGTGTTGAGTAACCGCGCTTATAGAGTACGCCCTCACGGAGCGTGTATTTGGATGCTAAGGCCCTCAGCTTATCGGCTTCTTTGCGGTCTTCGGGGAGTTCCCCTCTTCGCAGAAACTCGACAATTGAGTCCATCCAAGTCGGCTGAGATGCCACCTCTATGATCTCGATTTTGTTTCGGGAGACGGATGGCCGTGGGAGAAATTCAATGGGTACGGTCCCCAAACCGTCTTCGTCGATGCCAGATCCGAGGCGAGCAAGTGCGTCAGCCTCTGAATTTTGTTCTCTCGGGATTTGGTGAATCTCGAACCAAGAGAAGGCATCGAGTTTGGAGTTTGTCTTAGCCAGGTACGCAACCATATTAGGTTCCTTGGCGGTGTAATCTCATTTTACTTGGTTTACGATCAACTGCGAGTCGCAGTGTATTCGCAAGTTATGGGAGCCCAGCTTCTGAGCTAGCTCTATCCCTACAATGAGCGCCTCGTATTCGGCTTCACTGTTGGAGGCTTGAAAGCCGTAGTGGAAAGCGTATCGCAGCCTTTCCCCGTCGGGGTTAATCAAGACTATTCCGGCGCCAGCCCCCCGAGCATTAGATGCTCCGTCTACGTATAACTCCCAGATGGGACCCGTCGGGTCTACCTTCCTTTTCCGAGTTAACGCATCATCGTTTAGGTCAGTTTCTGCTCTTCCCATATCGGGAGTATAGGAGAATTCTGCCACGAAGTCGGCTAAGGCCTGCCCCTTTATAGCCGTTCTTGGGTGGAACTCAATCCCGCAGTTCTTGGGACCAGATCGCCATGCGAGTCGATGTTCCCTTTTGAAGAGCTTTACCGATCGGATGTTCGGTTCGCACCGCAATTGGGTGAGCTTGGAAGTACGACCGTAGCTTCTTAGCCGCCGTTACGAGAGCCAGAGAAAGTTTCTCTATCTCGGTGTAGCGCGTTTCCGCGTCGAGTAAGGCTTTGCTCACGTAGTAGACCGGCCATTGGACCTTGTCTTCTTCTCGGACAAGAACAGCACTTACAGCTCTTTCAGAGTCGGCGAGATATACGTATAGCATCTCGCCTTCTCTTGGTTTAGAGAGGAATGGTGGGGACCCAAAGTAAGCCTTCATTTCCTGGAAGGCATCTTCGCATTCGTCCGTCCACTCAAAGCCGTCCGCCTTCTTTAGAGCTTTGAAGAACGGTTGACACTTGTCGGTGGCTTTAGACACGAAGCGTGTCAGAGCGGCAATCCGACCGGTCAAGCTTTGCACCTCTTTGACTCGTCTTGGAGACTTCATTTCAAGGAGTGCCTTGATCTTTTCGGGATTCGCCTCTATGCCTCGTCGGCTGACGATGTATCCGAGGAATTTCCCGGATTCAACCCCGAACACGCATTTGTTGGGGTTGAGCTTCATTTTGTATCGGCGGAGGATCATGAACATCTCCCTTAGGTCGTGTACGTGATTGGTTGCCAGTAGGCTTTTAACGAGCATGTCGTCCACGTACACTTCCATTGTCTTGCTAGTTTGATCGGCGAAGATCCGATTTACCAAGCGCTGGTATGTTGCTCCCGCGTTCTTAAGGCCGAAAGGTATGACCTTATAACAATAGAGACATCGATCGGTGACAAAGGTTGTCTTGATTTGATCGGGCTCGTGCATCCGAATTTGGTTGTAGCCCGAATAGGCGTCCATGAAGCTGAGAAGTTCATGGCCAACCGTGGCGTCCACCAGTTGTTCGATACGCGGGAGTGGAAAGCAATCCTTGGGGCAGGCTTTGTTAAGATCTTTGTAGTCTATACAAATTCGCCACTTCCCATTGGGCTTTTTCACCATTACCACGTTGGCGACCCACTTGGGGTACTTAGCCTCTCGAATGAAGTTCGCGGTGAGGAGTTTCTCGACCTCTTCATTTATGGCCAGGTATCGTTCTGGGTTGAACGTTAGTCTAGCCTGCACTTTTTCGGCGACCTTTGGGTCGTCGTTCAATCGGTGCACTATTACCTCGGGATCAATTACGGGCATATCCGCATGAGTCCATGCAAAAACATCCTTGAACTCCCTGAGGAAGGCAGTAAGCTGAGTTTTGATGGCGAGTGGAAGTCGGATGCCGACCTTTACAACCTGATCAGGCTTAGATTCGTCCAGGACGATCGGTACAAGATTATCAGAGGTTTCCACCTTGAGTCTTTCGACTTCATCTCGGGGGTCAAGTTCTCCGAACTTCCTTGCGTCCCTTGGGTCGCATGGGTAATCGTCTTCCAGTTGGAAGATTGTGTTGACCGCTTTTCCCGCGGATTTGCCATCAACTCCTTGCACGTAGCATATTCTGGCTTGGGATTGGTCTCCGGCCATAATGCCAATTCCCTCTTCGGTGGGGAATTTCACCAGTAGGTCATACGTGAAAGTTATTGCCCTTAGCCGGTTCAACGTGGGTCGCCCGATGATTAAGTTATAGGGCGACTCCTGATCGACCACTAGGAATGGGACCATATGAACGGCCTCAATTCCTCCAGGGGTCCCAAAGGTGACCGGCAGGTCGATGATGCCCTCGGTCATAACCCTTTCCCCAGTGAATCCAAACAGAGGCATTTGGGTCGGAGTTGGGCGCAGCCCCCCGAGCTTCATGCGCTCTAGGGTGGATTTGAAAATTATGTCGGCAGCGCTGCCATTGTCGATGAGAACCCTTTTCACCAAGTTATTGGCCACTTGGGCCTTGAGCACGATTGCGTCATTGTGCGGGTGCACAACTCGCTTGGCCTCTTCATTGGTGAAATACATCATCTCGTGAGGTACGGACGGAGGTTCTTCATACGTGAAGTTAACGTGCAAAGCAGCGTCTTCCTGAGTTATGGCCATAAGGAATTTCTTTCGTTGTCGGGCCGAATCTCCATCTTGTGGTCCTCCCAATATGGTGGTCACCACGTGGAGCTGTGGATTGGCATTGGCGGCAGCCGCGGTTCGGTCGGCAGAAGCGGTTGTTCCTCCTCCCTGACCAGACTGTTGTCTGTTCGTGGTGGGGCCCGCAACGCTAATCAAGCGCAACACGAACTCTTTCAGCTCACCCCGTTGGATCAAAGCCTCGATTTGCCTTTTAAGGTTGTAGCATTCCGAGGTCAAATGACCGTATTCCCGATGGAACTCACAATATCTGGATCGATCGCGAGTTGCGGGATCCTTTTTCATTGGAGCCGGGGGCGTGAACTTGTCACGTGCCAGAGCCAGGATCCGTTCTGGCGTCGTGTTCAATGGCGTGAACGACGATTACCCTTTGAAGTTTTCCGCAAGTCGCGGCTTCTGGGGTACAGGGGGTTGGTTATTAGAAACCTGGTTTCCCTTGTTTCATCTTTTACGGGATTCGCCTTGCTCGTGGCTAGGTTCTTCTCGACGACGAGAGCTTTGATTAGTGCTCTTGCGGCCGTCGAGGTAATCTTCGACTCCCATGAAGGTCTTAGCTCGAGTCATTAACTCGGCCATGGTAGAAGGGACACGGCCGACGATTGACTTAAGGAAGTCACTTGTGCGCAGGCCTTCTATGATAGCGGCAATTGCGTCACCTTCGTCAAAGCGGTCGACCTTGTTCGACTCTTCAGTGAATCGGGCGAGGTATCGTCTAAGAGACTCGCCACTCTCTTGCCTGATCGACCACAGGTACATCTTGGTCATCTTTTGGACCATGGATGTAGCGAACCGTGCTAGGAACATGTCCTTCAGGTCTTTGAATGAATGGATGCTTCCTGGCCTTAGGTTTTTGAACCACTCAAAACCGGGCCCGACGAGGGTTAAACTAAAAGCTTGGCACATGGCGCCAGGAGAAACACCTTGCATTGTCATCCAGGTTTCATAGTGCTGGATGTGGTAAGCGGGGTCTGCTTTCCCATCATAGGGAGTGAGGTTCGGGAGTTTGAAATTCCCCGTACAAACCTCAGCCAATATCTGAGCCGTGAAAGGCGAGGAATATTCCTCAACGACCCCATAGGTGCTTCCACCTATTCCGTATTCTCGGAGATCTCGTACCTCATTTCGAAGGTTATGGATCATAGTGACCACATCGAGACCGATCGTTGGAGTAACCCCTTGTTCGGGAGCCTCTCGTTAGACCCTTGACCTGCGCGGCTGTTCCCGTTAGTTGGGGCTGCCAGCGAGATGTTGGGTCTAGAGCTTAGCCCCTCTCTCAGATCATTGCCACGCCCAATGCGTTGAGCAGTGAGGCGGTCCCTAAGGTCAGGGCTGGTCGTACGGAGGCGCATGCTTCGTCTGCGACGGCGCGCTCTCCGCGTGCCCTAACTTTCCGCACCATTCTCCCTCGGACCTAGTCGGTTGAGGGCTGAACGTCGGGAATTCCCCTCTTGAGAAGCTGCCGGCGCGTCGCCTGTCCGGGGTAAGGGATTCGATGGATCGGCTTCAAACACAGCGGGGAGTCCCCCGTCCTTCGTGAGATAAGTCTCGATATCCTCCGACTCACCAGTACCCTCGTAATCAGGGTCGCGGTCGCGGCTTTCCTCGTTGAGGTTCTCGGGATCCCCGTTGGGGATTACCGTGTCACGCACTGGTTGCTTTGCAGCTAGTCGGCTGTGGTACCTTGCATTCCTCGCCTTTAGTCGACAGATACTCTCCTCCAACTCCATGATGCGGTTGTCCGTGCTATCAGGAGATGGAGATGGTGAGCGGGTCGAGCTCTCTTCGTGGAGCGACTCTTCGTCACCATGCGCTCGGGAGCGCAAGAAGTACTTTTTGGTCCCAGTGACGTTATCGGGGTTGTTGATGCCCTCAGAACGTACGGGTGGCTGACTACTCATCTTTTCTCAAGTTCGAGAAAGTTGAGTTTGTAGAAGAAAAGAAGAAGATGAACAGAAGGGATTTTTGGCTGAACAGGTCGGGAAGTCCCCTCCTTCTAGCGCCGAAATGTTGTCGCACGAAAATGAACAACTATTGAAAATCTCGGGCGGTTCGATCCAAGGCCGGACCAAGTGATCGCACCCGGGCCAAGAGTGTGAACTCGAAAGTCTCAAGCTAGGCTTTCTCCGATCAACCCGCCTCTCGGAAGAGGAAAAGGGTGAGGAGGAGGAGTGACCGTGCCTTGGGTGTCGGCTGCCTACGTACCCGTGCGTGGGATCAGGTCAGAACGTAGTTCAGGCGTGTGTAGCGTAGTATGAGGCGTGGAGCCTTGGTGGAGAAGCGTGCTCAACGAAGGAGACGAGGCGCGGAGGAGTCCTCAGCGGCGTCTCAAAACTTCAGAGATCGCGTACGCGTCTAGCGTTTTAGACGCGCAGATGGACTCTAGTTGAGAACCCTAGGGGCGTGCTTTGAGCACCGGGGGCGTTCGATCAGAGGGAGCGACGTCCGGGAAGTCCCCGTGAGTGCTTCGGAACCTCTGAGAACGAGAGAGACTTACGAGAATGCTTCAGGCCAAAAATGACATCAAGAGAAGCAGAGGAAAGTGAGAAATCGAGCGTATCGATAGGAGATAAAGGGATGCTTTTCCCCTCAGTGGGATGGGGTTTATATAGGTGTTTGAGGACCCTAAGGGGGGCCCTTCGTCGCCAATGTGGGACTCGGAGCGCGCACCTTTCCAAGAGGAGGCGCACAAAGGCAGCGGTGCACCACGCGCGGGGCGCGACCCGCGGCGCGCGGTCCGCGCCGTTGTGCGCTCGGCGCGACTCTGCCCCGGCGCGGCGCGTGGTGTGGCGGGCACGCCGCGCGCTGGGCAGCGCCTTCGTGGGCTTTTCGCGATCGTCTTGCTTCCGGGCCCGTTAAGCTATTGTGGGCTTTGCCTTTTGGGTTTGTGACATGAATGTAGCTATTTGACGGGTAGAACTCGAGTTGAGGCTCGACTCGAGGAGCGAAGCTCGACTCGAGGAGACTGACTCAAGGCTCGAGTCGAGGAGCGAGGCTCGACTTGAGGAGACTGACACAAGGCTCGACTCGAGGAGCGAGGCTCGACTCGAGGAGACTGATTCAAGGCTCGACTCGAGGAGACTGACTCAAGTCTCAACTCGAGGGGCGAGGCTCGACTCGAGGAGCCGATTCAAATCTCGAATCGAGGGGCTAGGCTCGACTCAAGGAGTCAAGAGTTTGGGCGAGGGCTTGAAGGCTCGCCACTCTTCAGGACCTCCGGCCTGACCATCGGCCCTTTGAGTGACGTGTCTTCTCGGTGTCTCGGGTTTTCCGAAAACGACCGACATCACCTACCTTGACTACTTGGTCAGGTTTGGCGTCATCCAGCACGATGGGAACGAGGTCATCCGGTGTCTCCACCTTCCGATGCTCGGCATCGTCCCACTGGTCTAATTCCCCGAAGGTGCCTCCTTCCTCGATCTTGCACGGGAATTTGTCTTCGAGCTGGAAGACGGTGCTCACCATCTTCCCCTTCCCCTTTCCGTCCACACCTTGGATGTAGCACATTCTCGCCATTGATTGGTCTCCCAACATTATGGCGATCCCCTTCTCGGTTGGGAATTTCATCATTAGGTGGTAAGTGGAAGCGGCCTATGATGATGTTGTATGCTGATGGCTGGTCCACAACCAGGAATGACATGATGTGGGTGACCTCGATCCCCCAAGGTGTCCCATCGTCGTGACCCTCTCCCCGGAGAAGCCGAAGAGTGGGGTGGAGATCGGGGTCGGTCTCTGTCCGGTCAGCTTCATCCTGTCCAAAGCTGATTTGAAGATGATGTCGGCAAAGCTGCCGTTGTCGATCAGGATCCTTCGGACGAGATTGTTGGCGACCGGGGCCGAGACGACTATCGCGTCATTATGCAGGTGGAGAACCCGCACCACCTCCTAGTTGGTGAAGAACATGGACTCGAACGGGGTTGGAGGGGGAGCCTCGTACGTATGGTTGATGTAGTGTGCTATCTTCCCCTGGGAGACTTCTCGCACGTACTTCTTCCTTTGCATGCTCGAGTCTCCGAACTCCGAGCCGCCCATGATTGAGTCCACGATGTGCATTTGCGAGCTCTCCGGTTCTTGGTTCGCCGTCCGATCTATGACGGTTACCGTCGCCGGACCTTTCCTTTCCTATCACGGGCGTTCTCCGTTTGCCGCGGCCGTCCCGATCATTCTAAGTACGTATTCCTTCAGCTTCCCGTCTTGAATGAAGGCTTCAATCTGACGTTTGAGCTGGTAACATTCGGACGTATTCCTTCATGATGCTTGTCTCGTCTTGACACCTGAAAAGTGGGAAAGAGAGTGTGAACTACAAAGGGGAAACAGAGGGGGTGCCTCTGTTTACCTCTTCGACGCTCAACATTAGTAGGATTGAGGTGGATAAAAGAGGTTAGGTGTTTAGAGAGCCGAGGGACATTTTGGGCAATCCCTTGGCCGAGTGGACACCCTTGGTTCGACCATTGGCCGAGGCAGGCCTCTTAGGCCGGCCAATGGCCGAGGGTGTCTTGGGCCGGCCATTGGCCGAGGCTGGTTCTTGGGCCGGCCAATGGTCGGGAATAGCTTCGAGTCGGCCATTGGCCGAGGCAGGCCCTTGGGCCGGCCAATGGCCGAAGGTATCTCGTGTCGGCCATTGGCCGAGGCTGGCCCTTGGGCCGGCCAATGGCCGAGGATAGTCTTGACTCGGCTATTGGCCGAGACTGCCCCTTGGGCCAACCAATGGCCGAGGGTAACCTTGAGTCGGCCATTGGCCGAGGCAGGCCATTGGGCCCGCCAATGGCTGAGAGTATCCTTGGGCCGGCCATTGGCCGAGGCAGGCCCTTGGGCCGGCCAATGGCCGAGAGTATCTTGGCCCGGCCATTGGCCGAGGCAGGCCCTTGGGCCGGCCAATGGCCGAGAGTATCTTGGCTAGCCCTTGGACCGGCCAACGGCCGGGGCAAGCCGCCGGGGCGCGATCGATGCCGTCTCGCCTTTGTTCGGCCCCGATCGGGGTCAGGCCGATAACACCGAGGTCTTGCAGAATCATGTAGATGAAGAAGATTATGTTGCGAAGGAGATGGAGCTGTTGTCGCTGCCGTTTTGTTTAGGGTATATATTACGAATATAAAGTAAAAAAAGAGAACTACAACTACGAGTAAGAATCTAGTGTTATTAGGCTCAGTGGAAATTACACCAGAAGTCGCAATACAATTAAAACCAAGAAGAGACTGAAAACCAAACATTTAATGAAACGGACTTTGTTTGGGCGGGTATGAACATAGGCTCAGAGGCTCAGACATCAGAAAAAACAAACAAAGAGCATAAAAACATGAAACAAAATATTTGTTTAAAAAAAGTGACTTGAGCTAAAACTTAAAATATGAGAACAAAATAATAATAAAATAAAATAAAAACATGAAAAAGAGCTTAAAAACATTAAATAAATTATTTATTATCTAATATAATATAATTATCTATCCAAGGCAACGCGCAAAATATATCGTTTGTATATAATATATATATATATATATATATATATATATATATATATATATATATATATATTTAAACTTGTAACCGTGGGTTGTAACTGTAGATGGAACTCCTTGGATTGTTTTAATTTAGTAATTTGTTGAGTTGAAAGAAAATATTTCTTAAGTTTCAAGCAAGTATGTTGTTTCATAATATTCTCTAAATAAAAAAAAAAAAACAAAAAAAAAGATTTTATAGGAAAAAGTACTCACAAATTTTGTTTGAAATTTTAAACCAAAGGAAATACGCTTTGGGAAAAACAAAGTTGAGAAAACTTCCATTAGATATAATTGTAAGTCAAAAAAAGAAAGAATATGTAATGACACCGTTCTCCCGTGTTTACTATCACATTATTCGTTATTTATTTTCTGTTTCTATTTTCAATTTTCTTGTCAAACGATAAGAAAAACTTTTTTTAACATTTTTTTTTCATCGTTCTATTCCCTATCCAAATATGAAGGGTGTTACAAAAAACAAGTTGGAAAGCACGAATGAAGAAAATTTTAGCCGGTAGTTAGCGTGAACTTTTGACTTTACTCACGAAGCTGCGAGGAAATGAAAATTCTCAACGGTAACTAATTTGCCGTATTTTACACTTATTCTTAATGAACGACCAAAACATGTGTTGATTGAATTTTATTTGAAAACAATATATATATATATATATATATATATATATATATATATATATATATATATATATATATATTGAAGTCCCTGCTGCACAGAAGGGTTAATTCAAACATAACAGCTTAGACCAGCAAAATCAAGCAGGTACTTTTATCAGCATGATAAGTCGGCCAAACCATTCTCTTAAGTTGGATAATTGTGGTTTAAAGTACATGATAATCAATCTGTTTTTTTTTTTTCTTCAAACGTGATAATCAATCAAATTTCACAGCAGCAGGACTAACTAGTCAGACAATTTAAAAGCTTCGCTACCATGACAACTGGCTGCTGTTCAGCGAGTAAAACGGGCGTACAAAATGCAGAAAGAAGGCCTAAAAATTATTTCCTCAAATACAGCAAAACTAGGTAAGATTTATATTATTCAAACAGCAGAGAACAATGCCATGTTCTGGATTCTAATTTTCTAAACATAAAGATTGTATGAAATTCCCAACTGTTCTCTGAAAGTCATTTCTCCGTTAAATATGATGAAGTACCTCTGAAAGTCATTGCTCCTTTAAATATGATAAAGTACAACAGCTTATGGCCAATGAACTCTAACAATGTGTTTCTAAGAGTACTTTCTTTAGTTTCAAGCAAAACCTCCAAAATAACCCCTGAAAAAAAAATATGTAATCAATAATTAGCAGAGGCCTACCATATCTTATCGGCTAAAATATTAGCCCAATTTGACAACGGTTACAATTTTATATATCGAAAGCTTTACATGAAGGAACATCTCACCATCCATTTTATTTGAAATATAAATAAACAGATTAACAAAAATGTTATATGTCTTGATTCAGCAAAAGAAACGAGTTACTTTTTATGCATAAAAGACAACCAACCATTGCTATACAGAAGACGGACATCACGACTGAGAAGTTGAGAGGAACGATTGTAGTCCGAAAACAATGAAAAGAACCCCTCCCGATAGAGCAACCTGCGACACAATGGCAGTTCAAGTTACGTGATTTCTTGGAACGGTATAATTTTCGTAAATGACATTGAGAAAGCATCATAATTACAATTTTCTCAGATATCTGAGACGCCAAGCTCTTTCCACCAAGAACAGCAGCAGTGGTACATAATGCTTGTCCTCTACAACAACAGCAAAAAAAAAAAAAAAAAAAAAAAAGTTAGATATATATGTTTCTTATTCATAAAAGCCATTTCTAACTGCAACAGAGATGGATGAACATGTTAGGCTTTTGACGTCATGATTAATCTAAAGCTCAAAATAACTCGACTTTGTGCGTTCATGTTTTTTTTACTTGTTTTTCATGTAAGCCAAGGAAAGGCAGAGACTAAATATACTATCAAGCAAAATCAACTTAGTCAAGCTACAAAGATAGCTTACATAATTCCACCAAGAACCACACCAAATGGATTCTCATCTGCAGCTAAACCAATGGTAGCAAGCTGGACGAAAAAAAAAAAAAAAGTGTTAGTAAACATATAAAATAGAAAATCTATGTGCGTCTGGATTTCACCAGGTTGTTACACTGACCTGGCTCTTGTCACCCCATTCACCAAAGAAGGTGATGGAAAATGCCTGTATAAAAATAAATCAGCATGATTGTAAGGGATAGGTACTTGCTGCACAACATCATATTCAATAACGTTTGATAAGAATTTTTTTTTTTTTTTTTAACAAGGAAGCTTAAAAAAACCGACCTTCAAAAGAATTGGTGAAAAAAACTGTGCAAGCATGGGCTGCTTCTGCTTTTTTAATTCGTCTGCGTCCTGGGGAGGGAATTGAAATAAATGAGTACAATATGATTTAAAGATTTGTTACGTAATACCCGAAGGAAACAAAAATGTTTTGTAACTTGAAAATTATATCGGATAGAAAGTGTAGATCGGAATACTCAATTTTTTTATGCCCAGTCCCAAAAATGTACCAAAGTCAAAACAACGTACCTTATCGTTAGTCTTGCCGGACTTAAAATCAGCATCCTATTAACAAAACACGATGGAATCACAACGAATTAATTTAAATCCAAAAAACAGATATATTTAAAGTTAAACTAACTAAAACAAATTAAAAACCCCAACCAATTTCGCTTCGACTTCTGCCAAGTCTTCAGTCTCCCTGTTGAACGAACCACAGTTAGATTCCATTTACAAGACCAGAACTTCAATATTTCAGCTGATCTTTCAAATTCATAGAAATTGATATTGAGATTATAAACTAAAAAATAATAATAATAAAATTATTACCCTCCCCCGGTGAAGGCGTCCCATAAAGACCATAAGCCGAACCCGAAGAACAACACTGTCGTCACATGATGAGTCAGCTTCCGTGAGAGCTGCACAAACAGAATAGAAACATGGATCCGAATCAATTATAAGCAAATGGCTAAACTCCATGAAATCAATCAAACAGATTATAAAATAATGTGTTCAACGAATATGATTTCATATAACATCGAAATTCTGACCAAATTAGGAGCTGCCCAGCCAACAACAGCAGATAGAATCGTCATGACCTATGCCAGATAAAGTATTCTAGTGAGAGTATGAATTGAAACCTCCAAAGAAGAGATAAGCTTCTTGATGTTTGAATCTCAGCGAGTACTAAACAGTAACCAAACAAGAGATAGCTTACAATCAAAGCTGAAAGACAGCCAGTCAAGACAAGTCTCCTTGGGTGTCTCATAGCCAAGATCTATAGGAATAAACCATTATCAAAATGTCCAATTATTCAGAAACCCATAGCATGTTTAATTATCTACAAAGCAAACTAAAGTAACAAAAAACAAAGGCCCCCTTTTAGACATAGGAAGAAAAGAAAAAAAGAGCTTATCCAATAGAGGAATATCGTTCATTTCTTTTTTTCTTTTCTTTTTTTTTTTTTAATAAAAGAGGAATATCATTCAGAAAGCTATCGAAGCCCACATATTACTCTTCTTAGTTTTGTTGACTTCAATTAAAACCATTGAGAACTCAAAGAAAAACAGTTGATTCAATTGCAAGAAAAGCTTCACTTAAGAACAATGGGATTTCACTTATGAACTCAAATATTTCAATCCAGCCCAAATTTATAAAATAAAATAAAAAAACAATGGGAGCAAACCGCGGCAGCAAAGAAGGTCTTGTCGCCGATCTCCGAGAGCACAGTCATTGCAAGAGACTTCGTTAAACCCTAATTAAAAATAAAATCCAAAATTGTAATCACAGAAACAGACAATAAAGGAATGAGCTTTAATGATTAAAAAATTTGAAAGCGAACCTGAACGACTGAGCTCATTCTCGCAGCTTCGGGGTTTGCACAGAGAGAGAGAGAGAGAGAGAGAGAGAGAGAGAGTTAGAATTTCACGGACTCGCTCACAGACTGGGAATCCCTCTAAGAATTGGCGAGTCGGATCTTAATCTCTCTTCGCATACGGAGGAGGCGAAGAAATGTACGGAGAATTATGTTTAGGCAGTAATTTGGTACAGAAGGTGTAGAAGGCGTTAGCGTGCAGATGCGATTCTTTTGTGGGTGAGAAAAATAATGGCAGCGAATCAGGGATGCGATGGAATCAGTAAATTTTTCTCCAATAATAATGAAGTCCACTGAAGCCACCAATTTGTTTATTATTATTATTAGAGGCTCCTTTGTATAGAAGCTCCTGAACAACACCTACTTGAAGTAATTTTTTCTTCTTCTTTAAAAGCGAAATATAATCAACCATTTTTTTTAATGGAATATAATCAACCATTTAGAATTGTATCGGATACGGTAGCGGCTAAATAACAAATAAAAAATGACGTGTGCTGAGAGATGAGATCCACATAACATATTGTATACTATTTGAGTTGGTGGTGTGGTCCACGAAAAAGTTCAATCTACGTTTCAAGAAAAAGAACTATTGTTGTCGGTCGTTCTCGAAAAACCCGAAAAATCAAGAAAACACATCGTCCAAGGGGTCGATAGTTAGGTCGGAGGTCCTAAGGACCGACGACCTTCTTCCACGAGTCGACTGACAAGTCCTCGTGTCGAATCTATACAATTCCTCGAGTCGAGTTTCACGGCCACGAGTCGACTGACAAATCCTCGTGTCGACTTTCACAAAATCTCGAACTCGGAAAGTCCAACGGACCGGGTCACTGAAAAACCCACCAAGGTCCACAACGGCTAAGACCCATTCGAATGGCCCAAAAAGTCTAGGTCCAGGCTCCCACATGGAGCAAGGATTCGCCATCGCGCTCCTTAAAAAAGAGTGCGCGCCCCGAAACAGCCTCGCGCACCCGAAACCCACGCCCCGCTCCCTGAGTTTTGTCCAGAGGCCCTCCTAGACCTCCACATTCACTATAAAATACACCTTCTCGGTTAGGGGGAGAGATACGCTCATTCCTCTCCAAAATTACTCGTTCTCAGAGTTTTGAAACGCTGCTGGAGACTTTCCGCACACAATTTCCTCTGATCGAATGTTTAATCTAGCACACAAGCTGCGTCTGGGGTTTTCTACTTGAAATCCCCTACGCGTCCCACGCACAAGCTGCGTCTGGGATTTTCCACTGAAAATCCCCTAAGCGTCCAACGCAGAAAGCTGCGTCCAGAATTCTCCATTTAGAATCTCCTACATCTCCAAAGAGAGAAAACACACATTCTCTCTCGGGTCACTCTATCTTTGAGTCTCGAGACGTCGTCGAGGACTCCTCCGCGCTCCGTCTCCTTTATCGAGCAACCATCTAGGCTCCGCGCCTCATACGGCGTATACACACGATTTGAACTATGTTCTGACTTGATCCCGAAATGCGGGTACGTAAGCAGCTCACAAGAAGCACAGTCACACCCTATTCACTCCATTATGTCCTTAATAGAACACTTCCGACTGGAGAAACCTCAAACAATTTTCACCCACGAACAGTCGCTCCGATGCCACTTGTAGGGAAACGAAGGGGGTATCGGACACAATCGATTGCTCCGATGCAACTCGTTGGTGAAACACCTAGGATATCATACACGAACAATCGCTCTAATATCACTTGTTGGGAAAAGTAAGTAGGTATCAGACATGAACAATCGCTCTGATACAACTTGTTCAAGAAACACGAGCGGTATCGGACACAAACGATCGCTCTAATACGACTTGTTGATGACGAACGAGTGGTATCAGACATGAACAATCGCTCTGATACCACTTGTTGTAATTCTGTGCTCACTTGATAACCATATAAGTTGCGGAATAAATTAATTACACTAACAAGATCTAATTAAAAGTATGGTTATCTAACAAGATCTAGATTTACTTTATTAATTAAATAATGAAGACATTGAAACATGTCAAGCAAATAATAAGATCAAAGAACTAAGGCTCATAGAGAACTTACAGATTGGGCTCACGAACAGAAACTTCTGACTTTCACAATCCATCTTCAAACACCTTGATCTCCTTCTTCAAGCTTTCAGATCCTCATCTTTGAACGCCTTGATCTCCTTCTTCAAGCTTTCAGATCCTCGCACTCCTCTTGATGACACCGTAGTCTTCCGAAACGTAATCTTCGGACGAATAAAGAAATACGGCATGAGACCACACTCTTTAATCTCACGCGATCAAGAAACAAATATTGTTTCAAGATCTCACTCTTATTTTCTAAAAACAGAATAGAGCAATTCCATGGGGAGAGAGAGAGAGAGAGAGAGAGAGAGAGAGAGAGAGAGAGAGAGAGAGAGAATTCGGCCAAGAGAGAGAGGGAGAGACTCTTGGTCGAATTTTCTGAATACACAAGGGTATTTTTCTCTTCTCATAAACCCCCTATTTATAGTAGTAGTAATGATATATTCTTGGTAGTTTACAAAGTATATTATTTCTTTTTATTGTGTTCACACTAGTGAATTAGAGCTTGGCCATTGGATCTCATCTCATGAACCCTAATTTCTCTCTTAGCCATCAGATCAATATCTATGAGATTTTATTTTTCTATTTAAATATAAAATATTTATTAATGAGAGAATAAGGAAATATCTTAATTCCTTTTAAATATTATTCTCTCCTAATATTCATGAGAGAGAATAAAGGACAATATATTATTTCCGTTTAAATATTTTTTTCTCTGCTTTATTTAAACAACTAAAGAGAAAATATTGGTGATTACCAATTAATGATGGACGAAAATTGAGGCAAACGGCCAATAGGGAGTGACGCAAATCCCATGTGCCCACAACCCTAAAATTTCGACTTCCTCATTTGTGCAAGGCACAATTGCTTAAAACTCAATTAATTATTTATTTACATGGTCTAACAATAAAGAAATAAGTAATAGATTAATTATTTACTCGATCAAACAATAAATAATTAATACTACCATAAATAATTATTTGATTATGCAAATACTCATATTTCAGAATTGATGTTGTGAATCACAATTACAGCTAGTGAGATTATAATAATGAAATACATTATTATTAGAGGTTCTTTATTCATCTTATTGAAGCCGAATAGAGGACTATGGACCTAGTAATAGAAGCTTAACAAATCTGATAAAAAGAGGAAAAAGTCCTTTCTCTTTTTCACATCGATTTGTCTAATCTTGATCAGACTCCATCTAGGTACGCCAAGACTGAACTCTCCTTTATACTAGAATTATATTTACTCATTGTGACGAGTGTACACTGATCTAGTCAGTACGTGATCAAGATCCTCCAGGCTCAACTCGTATTGAGAAAGGTCAATTAATCCGTTATACCTTTCTTGATACATATAAGCCCTAAGCATTGGTGCTTCCCCAACGAAAGATTCTTCCGAACGTACAAACTTCGGAAGTGCCGGCAATCTATCGATTCTGGAATCAACCCTTAGGTGAGTGAACATTGACCTTCTTTCAGGAAGGCTGGATTCTGTATCTGTCAACCACATCCCACACGAATAATTCCCCAAAACTCCCAAGACATCAGCTATGATTAGCATGATAGTAGCCTTATAAAGAATGAGTCAAAGAGCACGGTAACATGATCCAGTGTCCATGATCACTTCAGGATTTAGATCTAGTCTCACTGTAACCATCATAGCGACCCCGGTTAGTGTGTCGGCACTTAAATGACACATCTACAACCAAAGTCTGTCTGGGTCGTATACTTACCACAAGTGTAGAATGCTCGCACGTCGTGATCAACCTTCACTAGTGTTCCGCATATATGACATTAGATACAGCTATCCAGGCATGTATCAGTCATTGATCATCACGTGACTTAGTTTAATATGGAGGCTATGGGTGATAGTTGCTATTGATTCTAATATTCAGACATCAACCCACTAATCATATGATGCTAATAAAGTAAACCATTATTCTATTTCGTAATCATTTATTTATTATCTCTCCTGGACAAGAATTCCTAACAATCTCCCACTTTGACCAGAGAGGATAAGGCATTTCCTTTTACTCTTTTTATTCTTAGTCATGTCATACAGAGAGCTAGAAGTCTGACCAGGATTGAGATTCTCATCATATTGAGTCTCACCTTAATCTATTTTTGTCTCATAACGCATTTCTCGTTTTAACATTCTTTAGTTCATGCTACTTTGCAAGTGATCCTTGACTTACAGAGTAGTGGAGAGAGAGATGAGAAGAAATGAAGTAGAATAAGGAATGAGAATGAGGGAAAATTGAAAAAAAAACGCTAAGTATAGAATATGAAATGGGCGGGTAGTTAAAAAAATTTGAAATTTTCAGATTTTAAAACGCTCCTACAACGCTTATAATAAGCGTTGTAGGAGCCTCGCCGCGGCAAAACCAAATTCTCGCTGCAGCGAGAGTTACCCAAAAAATTCTCGCCGTGGAGAAAATGTGCCATCGCCGCAGCGAGGTAACCCTAGATGTCCTCGCCGCGGCAGTATACAATTTTCGCCGCGGCGACACCTTTCTACAACGCTAAAACAAGCGTTGTAGAATCCTCGCTGCGGCGAAAGAGAATTGTCGCCGCGGCGAGGAATACATTCGCCGCGGCGTAAAATGTATGATGCCGCGGCGAGACTATATGTCTGGAACATGGTGCTCTCGGTAAGATTTTCGCCACGGCGACGACGTGTTCCCGCCGCGGCTCATGACTCCTGCCGCGGCGAGATTTGTACCTCGCCGCAGCGTGATTTTGTCGCCGCGGCGAACGCATATTTTTGCCGCGGCGAGGACATTCTACAACGCTTATGGAAGCGTTGTAGAATGTTCTCGCCGTGGCGAAGTAGAAATGTCACCGCGGCGAGTGACACGAGACTGGTGATATAAATTCTTATTTCTCGTCTTTTTCACTTTGAACTCTCTCATAACCTCACTCGAAAAAATATTTCCAGTACCTTTCCTACTCATTCTAGAGCGTCCTCGTTTACTAGTCTCATCTACACATTCAAATCTTGTAAGTTCTTCTTTAACTTGTTCTAATTGTTGTTCTCTTGATAGTTTACTAATTAGAATGGGCAATTTTTTGTATAATTATGGTTTTTCTATGAAGATGAGAAAGTGGATGTGGGAGAATAGATTGAATGAGATGTTGTCGCACGAAAATGAACAACTATTTAAAACCTCGGGCGGTTCGATCCAAGGCCGGACCAAGTGATCGCACCCGGGCCAAGAGTGGGAACCCGATAGTCTCGAGCTAGGGTTTTCTCCGATCAACCCGCCTCTCGGGAGAGGTAGGGGGTGAGGAGGAGGAGTGACCGTGCCTTGGTTGTCGGCTGCCTACGTACCCGTGCGTGGGATCAGGTCAGAACGTAGTTCAAGCGTGTGTGACGCAGTATGAGGCGTGGAGCCTTGGCGAAGAGGCGTGCTCGACGAAGGAGACGGGGCGCGAGGAGTCCTCGGCGGCGTCTCAGGACTTCGGAGATCGCGAGCGCGAGAGAGAATGTGTGTTTTCTCTCTTTTGGAGACGTGGAAGACTCTAAGTCAAGAGTTCCTTGTTGTGGCGGAGATTCCGGACGCGTAGGCGATTCCTAGTCGGAAATGCCGGACGCGTAGGCGATTTCTTGTCAGAAATGGCGGACGCGTCTAGGGGGCTAGACGCGTAGGCGATTTTCAGTAGAAAACCGTTAGAGCACTCGTGGGCTCAAGATTAATCGCTCGATCAAGAGAGGCGGCACTCGGGAGTCCCCGGAAAGCGCTTCAGAATCTCCGAGAGCGAGAAATCGTGGAGAATCCGCTTCAGGCCAAGGATGGCATCTAGAGAAGCGGAGAGAAGTCTCAAGTTCCTTGAGAAAGAATGGGATGGCCTTTCCCCTCAATGAGAGAGGGTATTTATAGGTGTTTGGGGGCCTTAGGAGGCTCCTTTTTCGTCCATGTGAGACTAGGAATGCGCGCGCCATCAAGTGGAGGCGCACGGCGCGCGCGGCGCACAAAGTGCGGCGCACAACGCGCGGCGCGCGGGTCACCAGGCACGGCGCGCGATGCGCGGCGCTGGATGTGCGGCGCGGGATGCGCGGCGCGGGCGTGTCATCGTGCGGCGCGCGGTCTGCCTGGCGCGGCGCGCGGGCTGCTGTGCTTGGTTGGCCGGCGCGGCTGCGCGCGCGGCGCATGGCCCGCCTCGTCGGGCTCTTGCGGGCCTTCGAATACCATTCTTGCCACATGAAATATGAAGGTTTCTACTTGGCGAGAGTGACTCGATTCGAGGAGCGACTCGAGGAGACCGACATGGGTGTCGGAATCGGGAAAGAGCATTTTGCAAGAAGCTTTGGGAACGTCGCGAGTTTGCGGTCAATCCAAACACACTTCGCGTTTCAAGTACTTTGTTCCTCCAACGCTGAACGAAGAATTAATTAGGATGCGTCGGGAGATGAGCGAGTTGAAATCTTTGGTGATGAAAGCCTTCGGTGGAAATGGTAGCATTAATGTCGGAGATGCTAATATCGAGTCGCCTAGTGTCGAGCGTGTGGAAGAGAATCTCAAGGACAAGGTTGTTGATGATGAAGAGATGGCAAACGTTGAAGAACACGTTAATGACGTGGTCTCTTTAGGTATGTTCATTATTTTTTTTTATCTATAAAGCTAAATATTTTGGTATTAAGATATTGATATATATATTCGTGATTTGCTTAGAACACGACGATGTTGGCGATCGTCCGAAGATCGATCCTAACATCGTTGATGATTGTCCGAAGATCGATCATGTCGTTGTGGAAAAACCCAATAGTGTTCGTCCTAGTTGCTCTTTGAATCCAACCATGCCGGTGACACCGAGTTTGGATGAAAGCGTCGAGTGTCTTCTTTTCATTGATGATGTTGTGAAAGGAGGCACAATTCATGTTGCAAATGGGCGAGCGTACATGAATGGAGGCGTAGTTCATTTCTCACCTTTGGAGGAAGGAAATTTACGCATGGCCGTTTTGGGGGTTTTGATTAAAAAAGCAAAATTGCCAATTCCCACCGAAGAAGCTCAAACCATTGAAGATGCTATAGGCGGGTTTGTCTTATGGATGAAGAGACTCATAGAAATGGAGACGGGAATAGAGAGTCGCAGTCCGGTTGTCAAACAACTCTCAAAGCTCGGTTTTGAGAGTGAAGCTAGCATCGATGATGCTAAGAAGATTTCGTACAAGGTGATTAATCCCAACTATCGATTGCTCGCTCAACATGCCAACAAAGTAATGTTACCGGAAGGGGATGTGATTATGGTCAATGTTAGTCCAAGTCTCGCGACTATCCCGATTCCGGTGTCATTTGAAGACGTTTCCGATGTTTTGCAATACTTGGAAATTGGCGCGGGGAGCATAACGGTTAATATGGAGTAAGAGTTTTCTTTATTTGCGTTTTTTAATATCAATATTCAATATTTAGTGTTTTGATCAACTAAATATTTGTTTGTCATAGCTATCTACGCTCGAGGCTAGAAAAGGCGAAGAAGACTCGAAATTATTGTTTTATAAATCCGAGCTTAAGTTCGTACATCGAAAATGACGACGAGGAGGCTTATTTGTCAAAACGAGTCAAGGACGTTGGAAACGTGGTACGACATTGCAAATTTGGTGAACTAGTTTTGATGCCGTATAACAAAGGTGCGCATTGGATGCTCGTTGTCCTCGACCTTTGGAGAAATAGCGCTATGTTCTTTGACCCGTTGAGAAATAAAATCCCAATCGATTTAAATCGATTGATAAAAAGGTAATATTTTGATTTCTTAAATAATTTTTATTATAAATCGTTCTAGATGTTTTTTCTCTTATA
Source organism: Urtica dioica subsp. dioica (assembly GCF_054948205.1). Taxonomy (NCBI): domain Eukaryota; kingdom Viridiplantae; phylum Streptophyta; class Magnoliopsida; order Rosales; family Urticaceae; genus Urtica; species Urtica dioica. The sequence goes on from NC_142758.1 coordinate 25,092,920, forward strand.
ATCTCCGTGTTATATAGGGCTCTTGTTGATTTCAAGCTCGAGCATCAAAACGCCCATAGTAACGGGCAATCAACGTACATCAAGGCTTGGGACGCTCCGAGACAAACGAGAAACACGGAATGCGGGTATTTTGTGATTTCTTATATGCGTGATATAGTCGTAGGAGGTGTAGGAAAATTAGAAAATAAGAAATCCTATACAAAGGAGGATTTAGAGAGAGTTAGGGAAGAATGGGTAAGTTATGTACAAACATTTATTAACTGTGATGATTAGCTAGTTTTTTTATTGAATTATGGATTGGTTGTAGAAGTATATATTAGATTTTGAATGTTTTGAAGATGATGATATTATTTTTGGTATTGAAGATTATTTTCAGGTGCTGGTATATCGTGTAAAAACAGATTTTAGATTGAAAAAAAATACTCTCACCGCGGCGAACTATACTTCTCGCCGCGGCAAGTAATTCGAGCCGCGGCGAGAAATATTATTCGCCGCGGCGAGAAAAGATACCGAGAGCAGGCAAATTAGAAATCTTAGTCTCGCCGCGGCGAGATTTTTTCTTCGCCGCGGCGAGTTTTTTAAAAAAATTCACCACCTTCCTACAACGCATAATTATCCGTTGTAGAATCATGTCGCCGCAACTAAGATTTGACGTCGCCGCGCCGACGTGTAATATTCGCCGCGGCGAGTTGATTCTACAACGGATATTAACATTCATTTCAGGCTATGTCTCAAAAGACAAAAATACCCTTTTGACAATTTTCGTTCTTGTTTTGACTTAGCTTCCAGTTTAACTATTCCTACTCGATGTGATTCGTGACAGTGACCTTGTTATCGGCCCGACCCCGATCGCGGCCGATCAAAGGACAAACAACGGTCAAACGCACCCCGGCGGCTTGCTCCGGCCATTGGCCGGCCCTAGCGCCAACCTCGGCCAATGGCCGGCCCAATATCCTCGGCCATTGGCCGGCCCAAGGGCCAGCCTCGGCCAATGGCCGAGTCTAAGCTATCCCCGGCCATTGGCCGGCCCTAGGGCCAGCCTCGGCCAATGGCCGGCCAAAATAGCTTCAGCCATTGGCCGGCCCAGGGGCCAGCCTCGGCCAATGGCCGAGTCTAAGCTATCCCCGGCCATTGGCCGGCCCTAGGGCCAGCCTCGGCCAATGGCCGGCCCAAATAGCTTCGACCATTGGCTGGCCCAAGGGCCAGCCTCGGCCAATGGCCGAGTCTAAGCTATCCCCGGCCATTGGCCGGCCCTATGGCCAGCCTCGGCCAATGGCCGGTCCAAATAGCTTCGGCCATTGGCCGGCCCAAGGGCCAGCCCCGGCCAATGGCCGAGCCGAGCTATCCCCGGACATTGGCCGGCCCTAGTGCCAGCCTCAGCCAATGGCCGGCCCAAATAGCTTCGGCCATTGGCCGGCCCAAGGGCCAGCCTCGGCCAATGGCCGAACCAAGCTATCCTCGGCCATTGGCCGGCCCTAGGGCCAGCCTCGGCCAATGGCCGCACCTACAGCTATCCTCGGCCAAGGGGTTGCTCAAAACGCCCCTTGGTCGCCCATAAATACTGGGCTCTCTCCCCTGGTCCAGGTAATCCGATTTTTGAGTGCTGAAACGCTGTCAAACTCGTACCTCGCTCGTTTCTCTCAAGTCTCGGCCTCTAAACACCTAAACCTTCTATATACACCTCAATCCTACTAATGTTGAGCGTCGGAGAGGTAAACAGAGGCTACCCCTCTTTTTCCCCTTTGTAGTTCACACCTCTCTGCTTGCTTTTCAGATGCTTGGACGAGATAGACACCACCAACAGCTAAGGGACGGCTTGGGATACAAATCCCGACACGCTCGAGGTCCGGCCTTGGGTCTAACCGCCTTTGACTCCTAAATAGTTGTCTGAAAAACAGCGACAACATTTTGGCGCTAGAAGGAGGGGCCCACCTACCTTAGCACGCTCTCCCTTCCATTTCCTCACTTTCAGTACACTTACGACTCTCGAGAGATGAGCTCGAGGTACGGTCTTCGAAGCCTTGCTCACCATCTTGAAGGGCAACCTCGTGATAACGAGAGCCAGCCCCAAGACCCAGTGAACGACCCCGATGCCGCGCTCCGAGAGGACACGGCCCGGCGGCTTGCCAACCTTCTAGACCGTCCCGGCGTTGACGGCTCGCTCATCGCCAACCTCCTCGGCTACGACGTCGAGGATCGGTCCGCCCGAGACGATTCCGACCCCGACTACGTGGGGGAGTCAAGGACCGATGAGGCGACTCCTAGCCTCGCCCCGTCGCGGTCCGAGAGGGCGAACGGTGACTTGGCCGGACCGGCGCGGCAGCATGCACGCTCATATTCCCGGGGACTCGCCCTTTCTGTTTCAAGAGGCGGCCGGACACGGCCCCTCGCCGAGGAGAGAGCAACTCTGGTGGATGATGGGGCCGATAGCCGAAGCGCATGCCGAACGGTCCGACCAAGGGCGACCTCGCCCCGCCGAGCGACGAGCGTGGACCTTAGAGAACGCCTGACGGCGCAGAGAAATTCTCGAGGGGAGGATCTCTGCCAAAGGCTCAACTCTCGGAGGGACGCGCTCCCCGCCGCAACTCTCGGCCGGCCTCAGGCCAATGTCGTGGACCAAGCGTCCAACGAGCGCCTACCGGCGACTCCCGTGGCCCAGGCGGTCAGCCCTGCTAATGGGCTTGATATGGTCACGATGATTCAGAGCCTCCAAAACCAAATCATCGAGATGAGGGAATCGGGGAGGCAAAGGCCGTATGGAGGGATCGAGGAATCATACTCCCCCTTCGCCGCTCGAATCCTCACGCAACCCTGCGTAGGGAACTTCAAATTGCCATCCATCCCTCCCTATGATGGATGGACTGACCCAAACTTCCACATCTAACACTACGAGATGTGGATGACGATGCAAGGGCAGGCGGACGCCACTCTCTGTCAAGCCTTCAGCCTGACCCTCACGGGGTCGGGGTTTGAGTGGTTCCGAAGTCTTTCCGGGCCTTAGGAGAGGCTTTCCTTGTGGCACAAAAGAAATCAAAGACCCACCTCCTCTCCATCTGGCAGGGGAGAGACGAAACATTGAGGCAATACCTCGCTCACTTCACCGAGGAGTCTCACAAGGTCGAGGGGTTCGATGACAAGGATGCCATCACGGCAATCACCGAGGGAGTTCGCACGAGCGACTTCCTCAAGTCTATTGTCGAAAAAGTCCCGCGAGACATGGCAGAGCTAATGTCGAGAGCCCACACGTATATGGGAATCGAGGACTATCTCGATGGCCGAGACGGCCGGAAGTCAGGGGGTCAAGGTAGTCGCCGCCGCGACGACCAAGACGGAGATCGTCCCGACCCTCGAAAGAAGAGGAACAAGGGAGGCCAGGCCCCTAACGGTCGCTCCCTCCGATCGTGGGCTCGCAACTGCACATTGTGGGCTCGATCATGGGCGGTCCGGAGTTCGGAGACTCGGCCACACAAAGGAAGAAGTACGTGCGCGAAGTTTCCCAAGGGAAAATAGCACACTACATCAACGACACGTACGAGGCTCCTCCCCCGACCCCGTTCGAGTCTATTTTCTTCACTGGCCAAGAGGCGGCACGAGTCCTCCACCCGCACAACGACGCGATCGTCGTCTCGGTCCCGGTCGCTAACAACCTAGTCCGGAGAATCCTAATCGACAATGGGAGCTCCGCCGATATAATCTTCATGTCGGTGCTGGACAGGATGAAGCTATCCGGAATGAGACCGACCCCGATCTCGACTCCGCTCTTCGGCTTCTCCGGGGAGGGGGTCATGACGGAGGGAACCATCGACCTCCCGGTAACCTTCGGGACACCGGGGGGCTCGAGGTCACCCACATTGTGTCGTTCCTGGTCGTGGACCAGCCCTCAGCTTACAACATCATAATCGGCCGCCCGACCCTCAACCGATTGAAGGCCATTACGTCCACTTACCACCTGATGATGAAATTCCCGACTGACAAGGGAATAGCCATGATGTTGGGAGACCAATCGACGGCAAGAATGTGCTACATTCAAGGCGTGGACGGGAAAGAAAAGGGAAAGATGGTGAACACCGTCTTCCAGCTCGGGGACAAGCTCCCGTGCAAGATAGAGGAAGTAGGCACCTTCGGAGAGCTGGACCAAAGGGACGATGTCGAGCGTCGAAAGGTGGAGTCACCGGACGACCTCGTTCCCATCGTGTTGGACGATACCAAGCCTGACCAAGTAGTCAAGGTAGGCGCCCAACTCCCGTCCGAGGTCCGAACACAACTCGCCGCCTTCCTCCGAGAATTCAAAGATGTCTTTGCATGGACACACGCCGACATGCCGGGGATCGACCCCGGGATAATGGTTCATCGTATTAACGACGACAAGAGAGTGACTGAGCGCGTTCAACCGCGACGGGCGTTCAACAGAGAGAGGTACCAGGCCATTGGTGAAGAGGTTGACAAACTTCTCGCCGCCGACTTCATCAGGGAGTCGGAGCACCCCAAGTGGTTGTCCAATGTGGTGATGGTCAAGAAGCCCAACAGGAAGTGGCGGATCTATATCGACTACAAAGATCTAAACAAAGCATGCTTGAAAGACAGCTTCCCCCTCCCGAGGATCGAGCAACTTGTGGACGCCACGGCGGGCCACGAATTGTTGAGCTTCATGGACGCCTACTCAGGCTACAATCAGATCCGCATGCACGAGCCGGATCAGATCAAGACCACCTTTGTTACGAACCGCGGGGTCTACTGCTACAAGGTCATGCCCTTTGGCCTCAAAAACACGGGAGCTACGTATCAAAGGTTGGTGAACCGAATGTTCGCCAATCAAATTGGCAAAACTATGGAGGTCTACGTGGACGATATGCTCGTCAAAAGCCTCAAGGCCCACGACCACGTTCAAGACCTTAGAGAGATGTTCACGATCCTGTGGCGCTACAGGATGAAGCTCAACCCCAACAAGTGCGCTTTTGGGGTCGAGTCTGGAAAATTCTTGGGCTACATAGTCAGCCGCCGCGGGATCGAGGCTAACCCCGAGAAAATTAGAGCGATCTTAGAGATGAGGTCGCCGCAAAAAGTGAAATAAGTTCAGAGTTTGACGGGAAGGATCGCCGCCCTGACGCGATTCGTTTCCAAAGCCACCGATAGGTGCCAACCGTTTTTCAAGGCACTTAAGAAGACCGACGGGTTCGTGTGGACGAAGGAGTGCGAGGAAGCGTTCCGCGAAATGAAAGCCTATTTCACCTCCCCCCCGTTCCTTGCAAAGCCAAAGAATGGCGAAGCCTTGTACATCTACCTCGCGATTTCCGACATGGCCGTGAGCGTGGTTCTCATACGCAAAGAAGACAAGGTGCAATGGCCGGTCTATTACGTTAGCAAGGCGCTCCTCGACGCCGAGACCCGATACCCGGAAATCGAGAGGTTGTCCCTCGCCCTTGTCATGAGCATGAGAAAGCTCCGACCCTACTTCCAAGCGCACCCCATTGTGGTACGCACGAGACACCCCATCGAGAAGGCCCTTCAAAAAGGGACCTCCTCTCGAATGGCCATATGGTCCCAGGAGTTAGGCGAATACGGGGTCAAGTTCCAACCGAGAACCGCCATCAAGGGCCAAGCCCTCGCTGACTTCGTAGCCGAGTTCACAAGCACAACCTCAACTGACGAGGGAGACAAAGATAATGAGAACAAGGAAGACAAGGAGAACGACCACAGCGAGTCGTCGAAAAAGAGGACCAACGGCCCGATAGGACCGGTCTGGGACTTGCACGTAGATGGTGCGTCAAACGCCCGGGGGGCTGGCGCCGGTGTTGTGCTCACAAATCCCGATAGGGAAAAATTGAGATACGCCCTGTGGTTCGAGTTCAAGGCTTCCAACAACGACGCAGAGTATGAGGCTCTGATCGTTGGCTTGGAGCTAGCAAACAAGTTAGGCGTTCAAAACCTGCGCATCCACTGCAACTCGCAGTTGATTGTGAATCAGGTTAAGGGCGACTACGCCGCTAAAGAGCCAAACATGATCGCGTACCTGTCAAAGACCCAGAGGAATCTAGAGGCCCTGTCTTGGTTCGAGATCGCCCAAGTTCCCCGAGAGGCGAACATCGACGCCGATGCCCTGGCACGCCTTGCGTCCGGCATAGACGAGGAGGGAGAAGGCAGTGTGCCGATTGAAGTATTGACCCGACCCTACGTCTCAAGAGGCGACGTAGGTGTGGTAGACAGAACTCCGCCCCCCTCATGGATGACGCCGCTCGTGGACTTCCTCAAACGAGGAGTCGTCCCCGAAGACAAAGAAGAGGCCAAAAAACTGAGAAGCTTGGCGCCGAAATAGACGATGAGGGAGGACAACATGTTCAAGAGAGGCTACTCTATGCCCCTTCTCCGCTGCTTGACCGAGGTCGAGGCGAAGAAAGCGCTCCGCGAAGTGCACGAAGGGGTGTGCGGAAACCATGCCGCCGGACAATCTTTGGCATTGAAGCTACTAAGGCTTGGATATTTTTGGCCAACCTTGAAAAACGACTCCCACGAGTGGGCCAAAAAATGCGACAAATGCCAAAGGTTCGCTCACATCCCGCGCCAAGCGCCTGCCCCACTATGCCCGATCATCGTGCCGCGACCCTTCGCGAAGTGGGGAATCGATCTCATCAGCGAGCTACCTATGGCCCCAAGGCAATACAAGCATGCAATCGTGGCGATCGATTATTTCACGAAGTGGGTAGAGGCCGAACCGTTGGCGAAGATCACTGAGGCAAATACGACGAGCTTCATCTGGAAGAACATTGTCTGCCGCTTCAGGATCCCCGCGTCAATTGTGACCGATAACGGGAAGCAATTTGACAACGCACGCCTCCGAGACATGTGCGAACATTTGGGCATTAGCAAGAATTTCTCTGCTCCCCGCCATCCGCAGGCCAATGGTCAAGTCGAGGCGGTCAACAAAATGATCAAGGAGAACCTGAAGAAGAAGTTGGAAGAGAGAAAGGGGGCTTTGGCCGACGAGCTTCCCATGGTCTTGTGGGCGTACCGGACCACCGCACGAAACGCAACCGGCGAAACCCCTTTCGCTCTCGCGTTAGGCGTCGAGGCCGTGGTACCTGTCGAGATCAAACTCTCGACCCTGCGAATCGAGGAGTATGAAGAAGCTGACAACGACGACGCAATCAGGCTCGAGCTGGACCTCATAGATGAGAAGAGGGCGGACGCACTCTCCCGCCTCTCCGCACAAAAGAGAAAGGTCGAGAAGTACTACAGCTCCAAGATCAAGCTGCGGAAGTTCGCCGACGAGAGCCTCGTCCTCAGAAGGGTGTTCCAAAACACCAAGGTACAAGGTGCGGGAGTTCTGGGGCCCACCTGGGAAGGTCCTTACCGCGTGCGCCGAGCCATCCACAACGGCACGTACGAGCTCGAGAACCTAGAGGGACTCGTGTTCACACACCCGTGGAACGCGGAGCACCTGCGGCAATACTACCAGTAGAAGCCCGTTCCCGATTGCACTATGTTTTGTTATTTTCAGTTTATGTTCGATTTTAGCAAAAGACAATTTCATATTTTAAGTACGGCCAACGGCCTGGGAATGTAATTTTTAACTATTTCAACATTATATTTGAATTACATTTCGCTTCGAAACCCTTGCCCTATTGTATTATAATTTCTAGTCTCCTCTACGAGTGCACAAGAAACTCGGGGGGCTAATGAGGGGAACAGGCTCATTTTTCGCGCGACGCACTCGCGCAACGCCACGTTTCACGCGCCGAAAGGTAGCAAAACGTCGACAAATCAGATCCGCACACCGGACCTCCGACCCTCGCGCGACGCTCTCGCACGAATCCGCGTTTCACGCGCCGAAAGGTAGCGAAACATGAACAAATCGGATCCGCGCACCGGACCTCCCACCCTCGCGCGATGCTCTTGCACGATTCCACGCCCCGCACACCGATAAGCAGCGGGGCGTCGGTGGATCGCGTCCGCACACCGGATCGTCGATCCCAACAGTCAAAACCCAAAACGTGACACGCGTACCAACAGGTACCACGATCACTAGGAACTGCGTCTACAACAGGCCCGTCCCGATGCATAATGCGCACACCGATAGGTAGCGTGCTCGTCGGAAGATGGGCGCGACAGCCACCTCGCTGGCACCCGTCGATAGGCATCGAGTCAAGAATGGATGGCAGAGAGTCGCACCCGCCGGACGAAACTAGTCTAGCCAGCGTCCGCGGGAAACTCCGCCACCCACTGTGGCAGTAAGCCGTGCAAACCGGTTACGCTAGATATAGTAAGCCGAGTTCATAAGACGCGCAAAAAACGGATTGCACGAATCGATTACGCTAAGCACAGCGAATCGAGAAAATAAGACGCATAATGGATAAGAAAGGCTTTAACCAAAACAAGCAATGTCGTACGAACAACCCAACGAGAAAAATATGAGAATACAACAAATGTCAAGCAAGAAAAACATAGCAAATATCCGAAAAGGAAACACAAAGCAAGCGCTAAACAAGTGCGCAAGAAACGAAAGTTGACTACTCCGAGCCGAAATCGATCTGTTCCTCATCATCCTCAGGGCGAGGGGCGCTCGACCTATCGGTAGCCTCGCCGTCAAACGAGCGGTTCGTCGATTGGGCGGCCTCCGCAGGGACGTGGGGACGTAGGTCGTCCACCTGTGGATCGTCTTCCAAGGGAGGGAACATGGTGTTGAAAAAGGAGAAGGTGGTCCCTTGGGGCGCGTTCTCCCTTGCGGTCGCGTCCCGAACTCATATGGCCGGTTCGTAACGGGCTACCTCCAACGCCAAGTCCCAGTCGTCTTCCATGTCCATCTTGGATCGCACGGCGTCATCTTTCTCTTCGGTGAGGGTTTGCACCTCTGCTAGCAAGGCGTCCCTCTCCCTCTCAACCTTAACCCGAGAGATCTCGCTCGCCGATAGTCGAGCATGGACGATATTCAACTCCTCGTCTCGGCTCGAGAGTGCTGCCTGGAGTTTCTTCGTCTCCCCTAGGAAGGTGTCGGCCGCTTGCTCCGCCTTCTCCCGAGACGCCTGCTCGACTGCGCGAAGCGACCTCTCGGCCGCCGACTCCCCGCGAGCTCGCTTCAACTCCTCTTCGAGTGCTCGGAACTCCTGCGCGGTCGTGACCCCCGTTGGAGCGACGGCATGGTTGGCCGCCGCATTCTCCATGTCCTTCTGCATGATCTGCATCCGCCGCAGCAGGTCCCGGAGAATACGGACGCTCCGTTCCTGACGCACCAGCATCTGCAAAAAAGGGAGCGGTGAACTCACGACCGAAACGAGCATATTGGTCACGTGTGAGTCAAGCGAGAGGGTCGTACCTTTCGAGCGTCACTAATTCCGTTCTGGAAGTGCTCGAGGTCGCTCGTCGTCAGTAGGCCCTTGAAGTCCCGCAGGGAGGTTTCGAGGATCCTGTTACCGGTCGTTTTCGGGACACCGGAAATTCAAAAACGATTCAAGGCCGGCCGGGCTTTGCCGGCAGGAAGCCCAATGGGCCCCGGCCCACCAGGCCCGAGCGCCCCAACGCACCCACGGCGCGGCACGACCGGCGCGCGCGCACCTGCGCCCCTGGCCCCGAGGCCCCCGGCCCAATGGGCCTCAGCGCGCCCTATCGCGCCTGGCTCGCGCGCACCTGGTGCCCCGGCCTCCCGGCCCGTGCGCGCACTCCTACGCCCCGACCTCCCGGCCCGCGCGCACACTCCCGCGCACCCCTGCTGCCTCAGCCGGGTGTCCCTGCCACATCGGCCACCTCGGTCGAGCGCCTTCGCCAGCTCGGCCACCTCGGCTGAGCGTCTTCGTCAGCTCGGCCACCTCGACTGAGCGTCTTTGCCACCTCGGCCGAGCGTCTTTGCCCCCTCGGCCACCTCGGCCGAGCGTCCTCTCCACCTCGGCCACCTCGGCCGAGCGTCCTTGCCACCTCGGCCGGGCACGCCGCGCCCGGCCAAGTCCCGCGCCTCGCATGCCCCGCGCCCATCCAGGCGACATGTCTCGCGCGCCCTGCGTCTTCTTGGGCGTGAGGCCTCGCGTGCCTCGCTCCAGGCCACCCGGTGGGCCTCAAGGGGCCGGCCCAAGGCCTCCCCTCAAATACTATACATACCCCCCCCCCCCTAGGGGAGGAAAAAAGGACAATTGATACATTTCAAGTACAATACTTCTCTTCTCTGGAGAATTCTTTCGTGCTCTTGTGACATTCAAAGAGCGCGCCATCCTCCTCCCTCGGCTCAGAAAGTCAAGGACCCCCCTCCACGAGAGGGAGCGCGCTCCTTTTCCGTGACCCGAGCCTCTGCAGTACACACTGCTCTCCTGCTTCTTGGCCCTTGAGCTAGAACTCCGAGCTACGAGCACGCGACCCCTCTAGAGCCTTCACTAGAAGCTACGAGTCGGGTCCTACTCTAGAGGCTTGGATTCACAAAGCCTCCGAGCCCAAGATAGCCACCCAATACACAAATTGAACTACGTTATGACCTGATCCCGACTAAAGGGTACGTAGGCAGCCAACCCTTGGCACGGTCACACCCCCCCAAAACACACCTCAGGGTTTGGAGGGTGCAGCTCGGTCTACGAGCTCCCATTTTTGGCCCGGGCGTGATCACTTGGTCCGGCCTTGGATCGAACCGCCCGAGGTATTTAATCGTTGTTAATTTTAGTGCGACAACATTTTGGCGCTAGAAGGAGGGGACTTCCCGACTTACACAGCCCGAAATCCCTTCTACAGCTCGACCCCTTTCTTCTCGACTCGAGAAAGACATGAGTGGTCAACCATCCGTTCGTTCTGAGGGCGTGAATAAACCCGAAAACGCAACCGCGGTGAAGAAATACTTCCTGCGCTCCCGAGCGCAAGGCGACGAGGAGTCTCTCAACGACGAGAGTCACACTCCCTTGCCCCCTCCTCTTCAGGACAGTCGGGACGACCGCATCCTTGAAATGGAGGAGAAAATCCGCCAGCTAAAGATAGCTAATGCAAGGTACCACCGCCAACTGGCGGGCAAGGCACCTGTGCACGGCGCCCCCCATGGGGAATCTGAGGACCTCATGGACGAGGGACATGATTATGACCTCGACTATGAAGGCTTGGAAATTTCGGCGGACGTCGAGACTTCTCTCACCAAAGACGGGGAACTCCCTGTTGAGATCGAAGCCGGTCCGACGAAAACAAAAGCAATACCGGTCGCCTCTCAAGTAGAGACCTCCCGACGTTCAGCCCATGACCGACTCGGTCAAAGAGGCAATGTCAGGGAAGGTACAACGACTCGGCGAGTAAGGCGTGTGGCTCGAAGCTCACGCCCCCATACCGCCGGGCCGGATCTTAGAGATCGACTTACCGCCCAACGGAACGACCGTGGCGAAGACCTCCGAGAGAGGCTGAGCACTCGTAAGGGTCACAACCCTACGGCCCCAATCAATGGGGATCCTCGCACGGCTCAAGGGTCGAACGAAAGGCAACAGGTGACTCCTCCTGAACAAGGAGTGACCCCCAACACTGGCCTCGACGTCGTCACCATGATTCACAACCTTCGTAATGAGGTGCGTGACCTGCGTGAAGGCGGCTTGGCCGGTGATGCATACGGGGTCATGGAAGAACATTCCTCTCCCTTCGCCGCCCAAATCCTTGATGAGGTGTGCACGGGAAACTTTAAACTCCCGAATCTCCCTCCATACAATGGGAAATCTGATCCCACGTATCCCATCCAACATTACGAAACTTGGATGACGATGCAGGGCGTCTCACCTGGGGCTCTATGCCATGCTTTTAGTCTTACCCTCACCGGACCCGGTTTTGAGTGGTTTAAGAATTTAAGACCAGGAAGCGTCCAATCATTCAAAGACCTGAAGGACATGTTCCTAGCACGATTTGCTACATCCATGGTCCAAAAGAAGACCAAGATGTACTTATGGTCGATCAGGCAAGAGAATAACGAGTCCTTGAGACATTATCTCACCCGATTCACCGCAGAATCAAATAAGGTTGACCGCTTTGACGACGGTGACGCAATTACAGCCATCATCGAGGGCTTGCGCACCGGAGACTTCTTAAAGTCCGTCGTTGGTAGAGTCCCTTCTACGATGGCCGAGTTAATGAACCGAGCCAAAACCTTTATGGGGGTAGAAGATTACCTCGACGGCCGCAGGAGCAGCCATCAAAGCTCCCGCCGTCGGGATGAGTCCGGCAACGAGCCTGGAAACCCCCGCAAGTGGATAAACAAGGGAGGTAAAGCTATCGATAGCCGACCCCCTATGTCTCAGAAGCAGCGCCTTGCGAGCAATTTTAGAGACTACTCGGGTTACACTCCCTTGAACGCCCCGGTAGAGCAAATCTACGCTGTGGCGCGTGACAAGTTCGTCGCTCCAGCTCCAATAAGGGGCAGCCCCGCATCTCGCGACCGGTCCCGTTATTGTGAGTTCCACCGGGATTACGGTCACACGACCACTCAATGCTTCCATCTTAGGAAACATATTGAGACATTAATCCAGAAGGGAGAGCTCAAAGAGTTCGTCCTTCGCTTGGTAGGGGCGGTAGCCCCCGCCGGCAACAGGCCGCAGCCTGAGAAAGGTGGAGGGACCAATGCAAACACCGACCGCACAGCGGTCACAGCTACGGCTGATGCGCAACTCCACGTCATCACCACCATACTAGGTGGCTTGCAAGACGGGGACTCAGCCCGGCAAAGGAAAAAGCTCCTCAGAGCTGCCTCTCAAGAAGGACTTGCCGGGCTGGTCCCAAGAATTGAGTGTTGTCAATGGTGCCCACAAGAAGAGTAGTAGTGTCTATTTGTGTACATTTGATGTAATATAGTCTTACGAAGACTCTTGCTTGTAATTGCTTATTCATTAATAAAAAGTTGAAACGTTCATTCAATCTTCCTTGTCTGAAGCTTTATGATAAAACCATAGTCTTTTAGTCCATAAACAAACTTAACAACTTACGAAGAGACAAATGTAGATTTGCATGAACAAACTCTTCGTAGTTTGCTTAAAACGATATATTCGCAATCTTAGGGTCAAAGGACTATTGACCTCAGTATGATTGTTAGAAGAATCTATGATGTCTGGTTATGAGGCATTGAGAGTTGGAGACTCTATAGTTCTTCTAGGTATCTTCCGAAGGTACTGAATTGACCAGTGCACTTCTAGAGACAATATAAGAACAAACCATTTAACCTCTTATGTCTCGAAGTCACTATGTATGAATTGCATCATGCTTACCTTAATCCTGAAATGAGACATGCCATTTCACACCTTAGTATTCTCATTTGAGAAAGTCAAAGTTCGGACTCACTATGTGATTCCGAACAAGGCCTATTGGTGAAGTACTAAGTTGCGAGTCTGTCATGAGTAACTTTGTGAAGTTCTCATAGATATGGAATTCATGTACAAGATTGCTGAAATGCAATGTATGTCACCTCATGCTTTGTTCCTTGGAGTGTGAATAAATGAACTGGCCAGTGTCCAAATTGAGTCCTGACTCTTTTGGATGAAACAATGTGACTTGTTAGCTCCTCGTCAATACATTGTTTCCAACTTATTCACAAGCGACAAAGGAGTTGAGGAAATAACAACTAGAAGGGTAAAATGGTAATTTAGTAAACCCCGACTAGCTGATGACATTCATGAAGGGTAAACATAGATAATATTCAGTGGATCCGCTCATTATAATTAGGTGAATTCTTGAGTAGAAAATAAATTCATTTGAACCGAGAGATTTTCAGTGTCAGCTCTTTAGTGGAGTCAGTTGGCATTAAGCTAAACTTGGAAAAGGTTTGTGAACTTTTGAGTCCAAGTGTTTAGCTAAAGCTTTGTTCATTTGGATCCATGAGGTCACTGTCACGAATCACATCGAGTAGGAATAGTTAAACTAGAAGCTAAGCCAAAACAAAAACGAGACGCATTTTTTCGAAAATAGTCAAAAGGGTATTTTTGTCCTTTTGGACATAGGACGAAATGAATGTCAATAAATTTTTTTTTGACAAGGTCATTTGATGACAAATGAAACTTCAAACACTCAGCCATTAATAGTTTATTGGGCCTTGAGGATTAATTTCATTTCATAGAATTTTACTTGAAAATTCTTAATGGGTTTTTCTTATGTTGTCATGAACAAATGAAGAAACATCTAGAAGCTCCTTCTAGAAGCTCAAATTTCGTCCAACCCAAGGAAAATAAGGCTGAATTTCGTTCATGCCATAGTGGGAAAGAGAGTTTATTTTGTGCATTGATGTATGAAGATACTTGCCAAAAGAAAAAGAGGAAACAAATTTCCTTAAGAAGGAAAGTGCATTTTCGGCCAACTAAGAGGAAATCAAATGAGGAAACAAATCCTAAGCCTTCATGAGGCATGTTGGACGTGCAAGGCAATAGGAAAAGAGGAAACTACCTTTTGAAGGTAATCCTCCTCCTATAAATAGGAGCCTCATTCCTCACATTTCATTGATCCCAAGTTTAAGAGATTGAGAGACTCTCTCTCTAGAACTTGGCCGAAATCCTCTCTCTCTCCCTCTCTAGTTATTTTCGATTTTGTTTTGGCACCTAGGTCCTCATTTGACCTAGAGTTTAGCTCTGCGACTTCAAGACTCGTTCTTAAGTCGTAGTGTTTAAAAGTGCCCACTCACTAATTCCTTTTCTCTCGAGTGATTTAGTGATAGAAACTTTCGTGGTTGCTCGAGGTGCCGAGGAAAGAAAGAGGGACGTGCTGCGAGGGGAGACGAGCGTTGCAACTTTCTAAGAGCTTCTCAAAGATCAAGCTTCAAGAAAGGTTAGTAAACTTCTTAGCTCATAATAGTTTTTAATTACGTGTACTTGCTCTTTTGTCTAGGTTAGTAAAAAACCGTTTTTACTTGTAACAGAAAATTTTTAAAATTCCGCCGCTTACCGAAGCGTTAATTATTTTCTTAAACCCTAGATCGATTCCAACATTGAGCGAGTACGGGATTGAGTTTCATCCGAGGCTGGCAATAAAGGCTCAAGCATTAGCTGATTTCGTGGAAGAATTCTCCTACACTCCTGACATGGGAAGAGCAGAAGACGGCTCGACCAACGACTTTTCGGCTCGAAAGAGAAAGATCGACCCTACGGGTCCCATCTGGGAACTACACGTAGACGGAGCATCTAATGCCCAAGGAGCAGACGCCGGCGGATTTTGACAAATCCCGACCGGGAAAAGTTACGCTACGCCCTCCACTACGGATTCCAGGCCTCAAACAATGAGGCCGAGTACGAAGCCCTCATCGAAGGGCTAGAGTTCGCTCAAAAGCTCAACGTACAGAATTTACGAATACAGTCTGACTCGCAGTTAATCGTAAATCAGGTTAAAGGCGACTACGTTGCCAAAGAACCTAACATGATCGCCTACCTGGCAAAGACAAATGCCAAGCTAGATGCCTTCTCCTGGTTCGAGATCATCCAGATCCCACGAGAATAGAACTCCGAGGCTGACGCCTTAGCTCGCCTCGGATCTGGTATCACCGAAGACGGGTTGGGAACTATCCCAATCGAGTCTCTCTCGTGACCGTCCGTCTCACGTGACGAGGTTGGAACGATTGAGAGCTCCGCTCATCCAACTTGGATGACCCCACTTACGGACTTCTTGCGAAGAGGGGTACTTCCCGAAGACCGCAAAGAAGCCGAAAGGCTAAAAGCCCTCGCATCCAAATACGTGTTGACCCCGCTGCTCCGATGTCTCAACAGCGTCGAGTCGACCAAGGTCCTCCGCGAGATCCACGAAGGCCTCTGCGGAAACCACGCCGCTGGGAGGTCCCTCGCGCTCAAAGCGCCTCGACAAGGCTATTTCTGGCCAACGATGAAAAAAGACGCCTACGACTGGGCGAGAAAGTGCGACAAGTGTCAACGTTTCTCCAACGTTCCACGACAGCCGCCATCTCCCCTAAGTAGCATCGTTGTTCCACGCCCCTTCGCAAAATGGGGCGTAGACATTATCGGCAAGCTTCCCAAAGCCCCGAGGCAATACGAATACGCCATCGTCGCTATCGACTAAGTGGGTCGAAGCCGAGCCTCTGGCCAGGATCACCGAGGCCAACACTACGAACTTCATCTGGAAGTCCATAATATGCCGCCACGGGATCCCCACGTCAATCATGACCGATAACGGCGCGCAGTTCGAAAATGTGAGGGTTAGAGAGATCTGCGCCCAACTAGGGCTAAGCAAGACATTCTCATCCCCGCGACATCCACAGGCTAATGGCCAAGTGGAAGCCGTCAACAAGACGATTAAGAGCAACCTCAAGAAAAAGCTCGAAGCCAAAAAAGGCGCCTGGGCTGAAGAACTGCCTTTCATCCTATGGGCCTATCGAACGACCGTTCGAAACGCCACCGGAGAGACCCCCTTCTCCCTAGATTTTGGGGTTGAAGCGGTGGTCCCCGTGGAAATAGAAGTCCCCACCTATCGGGTTGACACTTTCGACGAAAAAGAAAATGAGGAAGCCATGCGCCTCGAACTGGATCTAATCGACGAGAAGAGATCCGAGGCTCTCACCAGACTCGCTGCGCAAAAGCGAAAGGTCGAGAGATACTACAACGCCAAAGTCAAAAGGCGGATCTTCGCCGTCGGCAGCCTTGTACTCAGACGCGTGTTCCAGAACACCCAAGTGCAAGGCGCCGGAGTCCTAGGCCCAAATTGGGAAGGACCGTATAGAGTCCGACAAGTCATACACGATGGGACCTACTACATCGAACACACGGACGGAACTCCAATCCGGCATCCGTGGAACGCCGAACACTTGAGGCAGTACCACCAATGATCAAATCCCCTCATTATTGCTCTGATTTCCCTTATTCAATAAAGGCCTATGTGCCACTGTTCAAGGATGTTCCCTGTTAGCAAAAATCAATAAAAAATAAAGTTTGCGGTCTTTTTTACCCACTTTATTAAAAAAGTTTTTAGTCATCACGGCACGGCCTTTAAACTAAAAACTTGGGGGGCTAATGGGTCCTACGACATACACTAAAAAATTCACGGCCAAGATATATAAAAAAAGGGTAAAAACCATAAGCTCCCCACTTCTGGGATGAGGCTTAGGTCGACCTAACTCGGCGAGCTCGGTCGCTCACCAGAGCAAGCTCAACGAGGCCGACTTCGAGTTGAGCTCGCTCCTCAAGTCGAGCTCGCTCCTCGAGCCTAGTTCGCTCTTCGAGTCGAGCTCGCTCCTCAAGTCGAGCTCGCTCCTTGAGTCCAGTTCGCTCCTCGAGTCGAGCTCGCTCCTCGAGACGAGCTCCGAGTCCGCCAAGCCGACTGGCACTCCTCGCGCCAAACCTACTCATCTCCGAAAGTCAAGCTCGCTCCTCGAGTCGAGCTCGCTCCTCGAGTCGAGTTCGCTCCTCGAGTCGAACTCGCTCCTGGAGCATAGTTCGCTCTTCGAGTCGAGCTCACTCCTCAAGTCGAGCTCGCTCCTTGTGTGCAGTTCGCTCCTCGAGTCGAGCTCGTTCCTCGAGACGAGCTCCGAGTCCGCGAATCGACTGGTACTCCCCGCACCGAATCTACGCGTCTCCTCGAATCGAGCTCGCTCTTCGAGTCGAGCTCCGAATCTACGCGTCTCCTCGAATCGAGCTCGCTCTTCGAGTCGAGCTCCGAGTCTACGAGTCGACTGATACTCCTCGTGCCGACTCTTAAAAAAAAAAGAAGAAAAACCTTAAGCCCCCCACTCATGGGAGACAAAGGCTTAAGAAGCTCGGGCCCCCGACGGCCCATCAGGCTTACGGGTCCGAGAAAAGACGTCGGCCTAACCCGACGCACCCGCGTTCGCTCACTCCAGGGTGAGCGGGCCCAAAAGACGTCGGCCTAACCCGACGCACCCGCGTTCGCTCACTCCAGGGTGAGCGGGCCCAAAAGACGTCGGCCTGACCCGACGCACCCGCGTTCGCTCACTCCAGGGTGAGCGGGCCCAAAAGACGTCGGCCTAACCCGGCGCACAAGGCCTAAGTCCCCCACGGGGATACAGACTTAGGAAGCTCGGACCCCGAAGGCCCTTCGTTCATACGGGTTCGAGTAAAACGTCGGCCTTCCCGGCGTGCCGTAAGACGCGTAAAAGCGCAGGTGAAAGACGTCTTCCGAGACGCATGTAAGACGCGTAAAGGCGCAACGTCAAACCCTAAAAAGGCCAAATTTGAGCCAAATAAATGTTCGCTGACCTCAAGGCACGAACAACAAAGACGCCGGCCTAGCCCAGCGCAACAGGGTTTGAGTAAAAGACGTCGGCATAACCCGGCGCAACCCGCGTCCAATTGCTCCAGGGCAAGCGGGCCCAAAAAGACGTCGGCATAACCCGGCGCAACCCGCGTCTGCTTGCTCCAGGGCAAACGGGCCCAAAAAGACGTCGGCCTAACCCGACGCACCCGCGTTCGCTTGCTCCAGAGCAAGTGAGCCCACAAGACGCCGGCATAACCCGGCGCAACCCGCGTCCGCTTACTTCAAGGCAAGCGGGCCCAAAAAGACGTCGGCCTAACCTAACGCACCCGCGTTCACTTGCTCCAGGGCAAGCGAGCTCAAAGACGCCGGCCCAGCCCGGCGCAACACGTTCAAGCTCGGTCGCTCAACAGCACGGGCTCAAAGATGCCGGCCTAACCTGGCACAACACATAAGCTTGGTCGCTTGACAACACGAGCTCAAAGACGCCGGCCCAGCCCGGCGCAACATATGAGAGTTCGCTTGCTCCAGAGCACGAACTTAAGAGACGACGGCCCAGCCCGGCGCGACTTACATGTCCAGTCGCCAATGGCACGGATGCAAAGCCCCCGGGGACTACCCGGTACGACCTCTTCGATCGCCGAAAGGCACGAAGCAAAGTCAATGGGCCACGATAGCCCCCAGAGAAGGCGCATGCGAGTAAAAATTGCTCGGAAAATGAGATAGCATTCAACATGAAAGCAACGTAAAAAATCTCATAAATAAGGAGAGCCACGGCTCTGAATCCAATGAACACGTGCTGAATAAAAAGTGTGTGAAAAAATAAATCCTGGGAAAGGAAAAGAAAGCAAAGCGCTAAACATGCGCGTTAAAAAAGAAGCCACACGGCTCAAGGAGCACCCTCATCCAGCAGGGGAAACAAGGTGTCGAAGAAGTCGAAAGTGACCCCCCGGGCCTCGTTCTCGGCCGCGGTCGCATTCCGACATTCCACCGCTCCGGCACGACGGGCGTCCTCGACCCCTATGTCGTAGTCATCCTGCAAGTCGGACGCTTTTCGCTCCGCTTCAGCAAGACGTGACGAGAGACGAGAGTTCTCCGCCGTCAGAGAGTCGCGCTCGTGCTCAGCCCGAACACGCGCCGCTTCGCTCGAAGTGAGCTGGCAGTGCGACGTCTCCAAGGCATCGGATCGAGCATCCAGTTGCCTCCGAAGGTCGGTGACCTCAGTGCGAAAAATCTCCGCTGATCGGGTCGCCACCTCGCTAGCTCGCCTTTCTTTGGTCAGCTCCCCCGCCATCTTGGCCACCGACAGTTGGGCTCCATCGCGCTGATCCCGTGCAATTTGGAGTTCCACCTTAGCTTCGCGAAGCTGGCCTCGAAGCATCTCGGTCTCCGCCCCCAGGTGCGAACCTCGCTCGACCTGAGCCAGCCTAGCCTTCGTCCGAGCGAGCTCGTCCTGGGATGCCCCCAAGCGCCGGATGAAGTCGTGCAGAATCCTGTCACTTCGCATGGCCCTCGCATACGCCTGCGACGACAAAAAGCAAAGGTTAAAAATAAAATCTACGCTTGTGACGAATGATCAAAAATACTGACCCTCTGAGCGTCAGTAACCCCCGCCTGAAAGAAGGTGATGTCACTCTTCGACACCACGCCCTTCCACCAGGATAGTGGGGATCCCTCGAGATGAAGGAAGCAATCCCCTCGAGCCTCTATCGCCTCCAGCTCCACCGCCGAGTTCGCCCTCTTGGGTTCGGAACGCTCATCGGGGGGCGCCGCTGTCGAAGCCCTCTTCAAAGAGGCACGAGGCTCTGGTTCGACCGCACCAATGGTCTCGACGCGCTCTCCCCTCGCCTTACGGTCAGCGACCCTAGAGCGAATCTCCGCCATCGACTCGGGGTCCCGAGAAGCGAGAGCCAACCTCCTAGCTCGCCTCTTCGCAGCTACACAAGGCAAAGTAACGAAAGTCAGGTTCCTGCCGAACAGAAAATTTTTACAAAGCCGTAAAAGTTACCTCGAGAAGCAGGAGCAGCTGGCTGAACCACGGGACTCGAGGGCCTGCTCGCCCGGTGCGCCTCGTCGGTGCCCGGAGCAAAGGGCGGGAACCACCCAGTGAGCGCCATCAACTCAGGGGAACGGAACCGCTCGCCAGCCTTGCGGGCTTCTGACATTCCCGATATTTCTCTCACAAAGGGGAGCTCCGCTGCCCCCTCATGCGCTGGAAATTCGGCCAGACGACCGAAGCGAAGGGGCGCCTCACCAAAAGCGTCCGAGGTGACCCACACCCACGCCCGGCGGCTAGGCGGGTCACAATCTTCGACCAGCATCACATTGCCCCGAGCACGGGCCATATGAAATCCCGGCTGCCCCGGCGCCGGGAAGACGGCGACCAGGTTACGGAAGTCGTCCACAGTCATGGCACGCTGCGTCTGGCAGTGCCACCCCATGAAACATGTAGCCAACAGGCGATAGAACGCCGGGCTCATCTGGCATGCATGGACCCCTAGTCGGGTCAGGATCTGCTGGACGATCGTGGGAAACGGGAGACGCAACCCGCAGACAAGACTCCCGATCGTCACGGCCGCATACCCGTCCCTGGGGCGAGAGGGCCTGTCCTCGGGAGCGGGTCTAAGCAATCCCACCAAGGGAGGGATGTTATACGTCTCCCGAAGCGTGCTGAAGACTCAGGAAGTGAGCGTGCTCGTAGCATCGATTCCCTTGCAGTCTAAGCCGACGGGGGCGACAGAGTCGCCTACTCCGTACATACGAGTCCTCTCCAGCGATCGGGCATAAGTGTAGCCCGAAGCCTCCGCGGACTCGAGGGCCGGCCATGCCGTCGCCATCACCTTGCCATTATGTTTCTCCTTCCCCCTCGCGGGAGGAGCCTCCGAGTCCTCTTCAGGGCCCTCCGAGCCCGACCCTTGGGGATCGTTGGAGTAAACCTCGTCCAAGAAAGATTCGGACGGCACTATCGCAAGCTCAACACCCGAGGCGTCCAAGTTAGACGCCCGGGGGAGCTCGGTGCTCACCGCCGCTTCACCCAGCTGCTTGAGCAGGGGGCCGTCAAAGGACGCCTCGCGGGAGACCAGGTTGATCACCAACCTTGACGAACGCTGGTCCTTGGACCCTTCGTCCTCTCCTTCGGGGCCGCACCTAGAAGTTGGGCCACTCCCGGGCCCCGCCAGCTCGGCGATCGCCGCGGCGTCGGTCTCCAACTCCGCGAGCCATTTGTCGGCCGCGCCAGAGTCTTCCTCGACAAAGATGGGAATCCCGTTGAGTTCCTCAAAGGGACCCTTGGCCGCCCCCCCAAAATTTGGGAGACGGCAGGTAGGGTCAACCTCGGGATCATCAACATGGGAAACAAGCTCACTCCCCATTAAGAAAAAGAAAAAAAGTCAACTACCCGGGGGAAATTTCAAATTCAAAGGAATTTTCCGATTACCCGCAGGCCGCCAGTGTGAACAGAGAGAGCGGGGACTCTCCTACTTATAAAGAGGAAGGAGCAAACCCTGCTCCTTCCCCCTGCGCGCGCGACACAAGGCCCGGCTCGCGGGCCGCCCTCGCACGCGCGCCAGTCCCCCATCGCCAGGCCGCGCGCTGGTCTTGCTGCCCGACCGGCACGGTCCGGCCCCCAGGGGTCCGGCCACAAAAGATATGCGTGCGTGCGGTCACGCGTGATCGAAGGTGAAATTACCTCAATGCCCGTTTCTTTTCTAAAGTTCACGACTTACGTCCCGTAAGCCATAAACTTGGGGGGCTAATGTTACCGGTCGTTTTTGGGACACCGGAAATTCAAAAACGATTCAAGGCCGGCCGGGCTTTGCCGGCCGGAAGCCCAACAGGCCCACGCCCACCAGGCCCGAGCGCCCCGACGCACCCACGGCCCGGCACGGCCGGCGCGCGCGCACCTGTGCCCCCGGCCCTGAGGCCCCCGGCCCAATGGGCCTCAGCGCGCCCTATCGCGCCTGGCTCACGCGCACCCTGTGCCCCGGCCTCCCGGCCCGCGCGCGCACTCTTGCGACCCGACCTCCCGGCCCGCGCGCACACTCCCGCGCACCCCGGCCTCCCGGCCTGCGCGCGCCTCGGCGCCCCGGCCGAGCGCCCCTGCTACCTCAGCCGGGTGTCCCTGCCACATCGGCCACCTCGGTCGAGCGCCTTCGCCAGCTCGGCCACCTCGGCCGAGCGTCTTTGTCAGCTCGGCCACCTCGGCCGAGCGTCTTCGTCAGCTCGGCCACCTCTGCCGAGCGTCTTTGCCACCTCGGCCGAGCGTCTTTGCCCCCTCGGCCACCTCGGCCGAGCGTCCTTTCCACCTCGGCCACCTCGGCCGAGCATCCTTCCCACCTCGGCCGAGCGTTCTTGCCACCTCGGCCGGGCACGCCTGCTGCCAGGCACGCCCCGCCCGGCCAAGTCCTGCGCCTGGCACGCCCCGCCCCCATCCAGGCGACATGTCTCGCGCGCCCTGCGTCCTCTTGGGCGTGAGGCCTCGCGCGCCTCGCTCCCGGCCACCCGGTGGGCCTCAAGGGGCCGGCCCAAGGCCTCCCCTCAAATACAATAAATACCCCCCCTAGGGGAGGAAAAAAGGACAATTGATACATTTCAAGAACAATACTTCTCTTCTCTGGAGAATTCTTTCGTGCTCTTGTGCCATTCCAAGAGCGCTCCATCCTCCTCCCTCGGCTCAGAAAGTCAAGGACCCCCCTCCACGAGAGGGAGAGCGCGATCCTCTTCTGCGACCCAAGCCTCTGCAGTACACACTGCTCTCTTGCTTCTTGGCCCTTGAGCTAGAACTCCAAGCTACGAGCACGCGACCCCTCCAAAGCCTTCACTAGAAGCTACGAGCCGGGTCCTACTCTAAAGCCTTGGATTCACAAAGCCTCCGAGCCCAAGATAGCCACCCAATACACAAATTGAACTACGTTCTGACCTGATCCCGACTAAAGGGTACGTAGGCAGCCAACCCTTGGCACGGTCACACCCCCCCAAAACACACCTTAGGGTTTGGAGGGTGCAGCTCGGTCTACGAGCTCCCATTTTTGGTCCGGGCGCGATCACTTGGTCCGGCCTTGGATCGAACCGCCCGAGGTATTTAATCGTTGTTCATTTTCGTGCGACAACAGATCCCCCAAGAGCACTGGTCCCTCAGCTCCGCCGCCTCCGCTAGAAGCATCGAGTCCATGCTATCCAGCGCCGCCGACGTGTGAGCACGCTTGTGGCCGGAGGTCGAGCCAAAGGAGGTCGACGACGATGTCCGCTTGTTCGAGGAGATCGTCTCGTTCCTCACCCGCGTTGGTGATCCCCCGTGACGAGCCTCGGCTCGGGAACGAGCCGCGGCCACTGCTTCAACGGTACGCTCCGCCCCCGGTACTCGCGCACGCGGCCGATGTCGAGCCATGGTATCTGCAAAGGATGAAAGACGAAAACCGGTTAGAACGCAACCATAAGTATAAACAACAAAAAGTCGCGATATGAATAAAAGAATGTGTGTAATTAGTACCCCCCGCTTCAGGGGGAGGAGCGGTCGAACCCTCGGCTTCTGATTCAGGACCCCCCGTGGTCTCTGCACTGGAGGGAAGACATCGAAGATCCTCGCCCTCGGGTACGATCCACCCGGTCCTCGCCATTAGGTCCAGGGACACAAACAATGAACCCTGCCGCCTCGAGTCCGGGATTGCCTTGATCACGGCTACGAGTTCGGAATCCTCGGCATCCCCGACGGGGGGAAAGTTAGTCACATGCCCAAACGATAGAGGTGCCGCCCCGAAAGCCGACTCGGACAATCACACCCAAGGGTATCGGTGCTTCGAGGTAACCTTGGTAACAATGGAGATGCGCTTCCGAGGAAACGCCGAGTAGAAGCCCGATTTACCCGGGACCCCGCGAACGACCACGAGATCTTGAATATCGTCTGCGTTAACCGCCCGTTTCTTTGCTCGATAGAGCATCATATGGCACGCGGCGATTGCCCGGTAGAAGGACGGAGACATCTGTGACGCGTGTACCCCCAACCGAATCAATAGCTCTTGGATCACGGGTTGGAAGGGTAACCGTAGCCCTCCACGAAGACTCGCCTCGTGAATGGCGGCGTGTCCCTTCCGGGGGCGAGTCGGGCGATCGTCGGGCAATGGTCGCAGGATCAACACCGAATCCGGGATGCCGTAACGTTTCCCCAAACTCGTGAAACTGGCAATCGAAAGCGAACTCGGGACGTCAACGCCCGAGCAGTCCAGGTCACCCCGGATTGCAGATCCCTCGATCGGGAAGGGCGAGGCTCGCGATTCCTCTCACGCAGTTGGGGAGATGACGACAGTCGATATGGCGTGACGATCCGATGATTCACCCGAGCCCTCAGCGTCGGGGGCGATTCCCGGCTCGGCGGGTCCCTCGCGGCGGCCGCCCGAGCCAGCCGGCCGGTCCCTAGCGCGTGTGCCCGGCTCGGCGGTCCTTGTCTTCCCCATGGTCGGCCCAGCAACGGGCCCGTCGTCGGTGCCCGGCCCGGGCGGGGAGTCCCCTCGTGCGCCCAGATCACCCGGGCTCTTGGGGCTCTCGCCCGGCCCATTGGCGCATGCGCCTGGCCCGGCAGCACGGCCCGGCCCGCCAGGTGGGATGCCCTCGCGCGGCCCTGGCCCATCGACCCCTAGGGCTAGGGCAACCAGCTCCTCGGCCGCCGCCCCCTGGCCGGCGCTGTCCGGTCGGCGTTCCTCGTCTCCGGCGCCGGCGCTGCGGCCAGCGGCGCCGCCCGCCTCCGGTGGCCTTCCATCAGCGCCGCATGTCTCCGGTCGACCTCCACTGGTGCATCCCTCCTCGGGTGAGGCTGGGCCCAGACTACCCGGGCCTCCCTCGCCGCCACTCGCTTGCCGGACAGCCCCATCGTCGCCACGCAGGGCCGACGCGACGCTCCCTACGCCCAGCTCGGCCGGCGCGACTCCTCCCAGGGCGGGCGCTCCACCAGCGCCGCTTGGGTCTCCCCCGGCAATGCCTCCAGCACAAACAAGGCCGACAAGGGTCGGCCCACCTTCGCGCAGTCTCACCTCGGCTTCGCGCAGTCTCACCTCATCGGACGCGCCTCCTCCCAAGCCGCGCGCGGCCCCGACGCTCCTGGCACAGACAGCGCCGACTAGAGCCGGCGCACCTTTGTCCAGGCCCGCCTCGCCGGGCACGCCTCCATGCTGAGCGGCCCAGCTCTTCCCGGCGCCCGGCGCTCCGGGGCTGTCGTCCCCATGACGGCAAGGGCCATCCCCGGTGCGCGTGCCCTCCTCCTCGTCGGCCAGCCACGCTTCGACCGAGCGAAAATCGTCTCCGGCCATCTCAACCACTCTGTTGCTCAAAAGAAATGATTGAGGCGCTACGTTTTGGGTAGCCAAAGGGGATGAGAATTGCGCCCAAAAGTCATCTAGGTTCACATCTTGGTTCCCGAGCAAATTGGAAAGGTCGTCCTCGATGGACCCACACCCCGACAGGTGGTTGGTAGGGTCCATTGGCGCACGCAACGAGACAAAACAAAAAGTGATCGGAGAAAAGAAAAAAAAATAATTAAAAGGGTTCGAGCCAAACCTTCTCACGACGGGCTGCTCCGGTGGGCCAACGTCGGCGAGAATCTTGAGTTTACCGCACGAGCTTCACTCGGCAATAAACTCGCGGGGTTAATGTTATCGGCCCGACCCTGATCGCGGCCGATCAAAGGCGCAACAATGGTCAAACGCGCCCCGGCGGCTTGCTCCGGCCATTGGCCGGCCCTAGGGCCAACCTCGGCCAATGGCCGGCCCAATATCCTCAGCCAATGGCCGAGTCTAAGCTATCCCCGGCCATTGGCCGGCCCAAATAGCTTCGGCCATTGGCCGGCCCAAGGGCCAGCCTCGGCCAATGGCCAAGTCTAAGCTATCCCCGGCCATTGGCCGGCCCTAGGGCAAGCCTTGGCAAATGGCCCGTCCAAATAGCTTCGGCCATTGGCCGGCCCAAGGGCCAGCCTCGGCCAATGGCCGAGCCGAGCTATCCCCGGCCATTGGCCGGCCCTAGGGCCAGCCTCGGCCAATGGCCGGCCCAAATAGCTTCGGCCATTGGCTGGCCCAAGGACCAGCCTCGGCCAATGGCCGAACCAAGCTATCCTCGGCCAAGGGGTTTCCCAAAACGCCCCTTGGTCTCCTATAAATACTAGGGTCTCTCCCCTGGTCCAGGTAATCCGATTTTTGAATGCTGAAACGCTGTCGAACTCGTACCTCGCTCGTTTCTCTCAAGTCTCGGTCTCTAAACATCTAAACCTTCTATATCCACCTCAATCCTACTAATGTTGAGCGTCGGAGAGGTAAAGAGAGGCAACCCCTCTGTTTCCCCTTTGTAGTTCACACCTCTCTCCTTGCTTTTCAGGTGCTTGGACGAGATAGACGCGACCAACAGCTAAGGGACGGCTTGGGATACCAAGCCCGACACGCTCGAGTCAAGGCGAGACCACTTGGTCCGGCCTTGGGTCTGACCGCCTTTGACTCCTAAATAGTTGTCCGAAAAACAGCGACAACATCCTCATGGATCCAAATGAACAAAGCTTGAGCTAAATACTTGGACTCAAAAGTTTACAAACCTTTTCCAAGTTTAGCTTAATGTCAACTGACTCCACTAAAGAGTTGACACTTAAAATCTCTCGGTTCAAATGAATTTATTTTCTACTCAAGAATTCAACCTAATTGTAATGAGCGGATCCACATAATATTATCAGTGTTTGCCCTTCTTGAATATCATCAGCTAGTCGGGATTTACAAAATTACCATTTTACCCTACTAGCTGTTATTTCCTCAACTCCTTTGTCGCTTGTGAATAAGTTAGAAACAATGTATTGACGAGGAGCTAACAAGTCACATTGTTTCATCCAAAAGAGTCAAGACTCAATTTGGACACTGGCCAGTTCATTTATTCACACTCCAAGGAACCAAGCATGAGGTGATATACATTGCATTTCAGCAATCTTGTACATGAATTCCATATCTATGAGATCTACACAAAGTTACTCATGACATTCTTGTTGTCAATGGTGCCCACAAGAAGAGTTGTAATCTTTATTTTGTACATTTGATGAAATAAAGTCTCATGAAGACTCTTGCTTGTAATTGCCTATTCATTCATTAATAAAGTTGAAACGTTCATTCATTCTTTCTTTGTTTGAAGCTTTATTATAAAACCTTAGTCTTTTAGTCCATAAACAAACTTAACAACTTACGAAGAGACAAATGTAGATTTGCATGAACAAACTCTTCGTAGTTTGCTTAAAACGATATATTCGCAATCTTAGGGTCAAAGGACTATTGACCTCAGTACGATTGTTAGAAGAATCTATGATGTCTGGTTATGAGGCATTGAGAGTTGGAGACTCTATAGTTCTTCTAGGTATCTTCCGAAGGTACTGAATTGACCAGTGCACTTCTAGAGACAAGATAAGAACAAACCATTTAACCTCTTATGTCTCGAAGTCACTATGTATGAATTGCATCATGCTTACCTTAATCCTGAAATGAGACATGCCATTTCACACCTTAGTATTCTCATTTGAGAAAGTCAGAGTTCGGACTCACTTTGTGATTCCGAACAGGGCCTATTGGTGAAGTACTAAGTTGTGAGTATGTCATGAGTAACTTTGTGAAGTTCTCATAGATATGGAATTCATGTACAAGATTGCTGAAATGCAATGTATGTCACCTCATGCTTTGTTCCTTGGAGTGTGAATAAATGAACTGGCCAGTGTCCAAATTGAGTCCTGACTCTTTTGGATGAAACAATGTGACTTGTTAGGTTCTTGTCAATACATTGTTTCTAACTTATTCACAAGCGACAAAGGAGTTGAGGAAATAACAGCTAGAATTGTAAAATGGTAATTTAGTAAATCCCGACTAGCTGATGACATTCATGAAGGGTAGACATAGATAATATTCAGTGGATCCGCTCATCATAATTAGGTCGAATTCTTGAGTAGAAAATAAATTCATTTGAACCGAGAGATTTTCAGTGTCAGCTCTTTAGTGGAGTCAGTTGGCATTAAGCTAAACTTGGAAAAGGTTTGTGAACTTTTGAGTCCAAGTGTTTAGCTCAAGCTTTGTTCATTTGGGTCCATGAGGTCACTGTCACGAATCACATCGATAGGAATAGTTAAACTGGAAGCTAAGTCAAAACAAGAACGAAAATAGTCAAAAGGGTATTTTTGTCTTTTGAGACAAAGGATGAAATGAATGTCAATAAATTTTGACAAGTTCATTTGATGACTTAATATCACTCGGCCATGACTTGATCATTGGGCCTCGTGAATTAATTTCATTTCATAAGAGTTTTATTGAAAATTCTTAATGGGCCTTTTTCATGTTCTCATGAATAAATGAAGAAGCTTCTAGAAGCTCCTTCTAGAGACATGTTGGGAGCTCAACATACCTAAGGAAAGAGAGTTTATTTTGTGCATAAATGTATTTAGATACTTGCCAAAAGAAAGAGAGGAAACAAATTTTGCATATGGGATGCATAAGGAATCGGCCATGTTGAGAGAAAAGGCAAGCCTTGAACAAAATAGGCAACAAATCAAGGCTTCTAGAAGACTTGTTTTGGCCGTGTGTCTCAAGTAGGAAATAGGGAAATTAGCTCATGAATATGTGATATTCTATAGAAGAGGAAACTACCTTATTGAAGGTGAGACCTCTCCTATAAATAGGAGCCTCATTTCCTCACATTTCATTCATCCAAGTTTATGAGATTTGAGAGACTCTCTCTCTAGAACTTGTGGCCGAAATCCTCTCTCTCTCTCTCTAGTTTATTTTCGATTTTTCTTGTCTTGGCACCTAGGTCCTCACTCGACCTAGTGTTTAGCTCTGCGACTTCAAGACTTGTTCTTAAGTCGTAGTGTTTAAAAGTGCCCACTCACTAATTCCTTTATTTCGAGTGATTTAGTGATAGAAACTTTTGTGGTTGCTCGAGGTGCCGAGGAAAGGAAGAGAGACGTGCTGCGAGGGGAGACGAGCGTTGCAAACTTTCCAAAAGCTTCTTCAAAGTTCAAGCTTCAAGAAAGGTTAGTAAACTCTTAGCTCATATTGTTTTTTAATTAGATGTACTTGCTTCTTTGTCTAGGTTAGTAAAAACTGTTTTTACTTGAAAAGAAGTTTTTTAAAATTCCGCCGCTTCCCGAAGCGTTTAATCTTTTTCTTAAACCCTAGATCAATTCCAACAATTCTCACAACTTAGTACTTCACCAATAGGCCTTGTTCAGAATCACATAGTGAGTCCGAACTCTGACATGTCTCATTTCAGAACTAAGGTGTGAAATGACATGTCTCATTTCAGGATTAAGGTAAGCACGATGCAATTCATACGTAGTGACTTCGAGACATAAGAGGTTAAATGGTTTGTTCTTATCTTGTCTCTAGAAGTTGCACTGGTCAATTCAGTACCTTCGGAAGATACCTAGAAGAACTATAGAGTCTCCAACTCTCAATGCCTCATAACCAGACATCATAGATTCTTCTAACAATCATACTGGGGTCAATAGTCCTTTGACCGTTAGATTGCGAATATATCGTTTTAAGCAAACTACGAAGAGTTTGTTCATGCAAATCTACATTTGTCTCTTTGTAAGTTGTTTACTTTGTTTATGGACTAAAGACTAATGTTTTATCATAAAGCTTCAAACAGACACGGAAGAATGAATGAACGTTTCAACTTTTCATTAATGAATAAGCAATTACAAGCAAGAGTCTTCATGAGATTATATGACATCAAATGTACATAAATACACACAACTCTTCTTGTGGGCACCATTGACAACAGGGCCGAACGTCGGGAGTTCCCCTCTTTGGAGGCCGCAGGTACGTCCCTTGTCTTGGGAAGGGGATTCGAAGGACCGGGTTCAAACATGGCAGGGAGTTCCCCGTCCTACATGAGAGAAGTCCCGATATCCTGGGAATCGCCAGTACCCTCGTAATCAGGGTCGCGGTTGCAACTCTCCTCGTTGAGGTTTTCGAGATCCCCGTTGTTGATCACCGCGTCATGCGTAGATTGCTCTGTAGCCAATCGGATGTGGTACCTCACATTCTTCGCCTTCAGTTGGCGGATATTCTCCTCTAACTCCATGATGCGGTCGTCCCTGCTATCTAAAAATAGAGATGGCGAGGGGGTCGAGCTCTTTTCATGGAGCCACTCTTCGTCACCATGCGCTTCGGAGCGCAAGAAATATTTTTTTGGTTCCAGTGACGTTATCGGGGTTGTTAACGCCCTCAGAACGTATGGGTGGTTGACTACTCATCATTTCTCGAGTCTGAGAAAATCTAGTCTCCAAGAAAAAGAAGAAGATGGATAGAAGGGATTTCGAGCTGAACAGGTCGGGAAGTCCCCTCCTTCTAGCGCCAAAATGTTGTCGCACAAAAATGAACAACGATTATCTACTTCGGGCGGTTCGATACAAGGCCGGACCAAGTGATCGCACCCGGGCCAAAAGCGTGAACTCGAACGTCTCGAGCTAGGTTTTCTCCAATCAACCCACCTCTCAGAGGAGGGAAAGGGTGAGGAGGGGAAGTGACTGTGCAGGATCAAGTCAGAATGTAGTTCAAGGCGTATGTAATGCGGAATGAGGCGCGGAGCCTGGAGGGTGTGCTCGACAGAGGAGACGGAGCGCGGAGGTGTCCTCGGCGAGATCTCAGAACTCTGGGATCGAGTGACCCGAGAGAGAATGTGTGTTTTCTCTCTTTTGGAGACGCGGGAGACTCTAAGTCAATAGTTCCTTGTCATGGCGGAGATTTCGGACGCGTAGGCAATTTCTTGTCATAAATGGTGGACGCGTCTAGTGTGGTAGACGCGTAGGCAATTTTCAGTCGAAAACTGCAGGAGCACTCGCGGGCTCGAGATTAGTCATTTGATCAAGAGAGGCGGCACTCGGGAGTCCCCGGGGGTGGTTCGGAATATCTGAGAACAAGAAATCCAGGAGAATCCGCTTCAGGCCAAGGATGGCATCCAGAAAAGCAGAGAGAAGTGTCAAGTTTGTTGAGAAGGAATGTGATGGCTTTCCCCTCAATGAGAGGGGGTATTTATAGTGTTTGGAGGGCCTTAAGAGGCGTGTTTGTCGTCCATGTTGGACTCGGGGGCGTGCTCCCTTCAAGGAGGAGCGCGCTCTCCTTGAAAGGAGCTGCGGCGGGGGGGGGGGGGGGGGGGCGCGGCGTGCAAGAACCCCGGTGCGGCGGGGTGTGCGGCGCACGGGGCGTGCTTTCCAGACGGCTCATGCGCTGACCTTCTGGTGCGGTGTGCAGCTCTCTTGGCACGGTGCTCAGCCCCTTAGCGCGGCGCGCGCCTTCCGTTAGTAGCGTGCAGTTTGTTCGCGTGCGTCCTTTTTTAAGTAGCGCGCTTGTTCCTTTTCCGAGAGGCATATGGCTCACCTCGTGGATCTTTTTTGGGCCTTTAGAGATCCTTGAGGACCTGGCTTGGGCATTCGGGATTCGGGATGTCACGCAAATCGCATGGCGCATGAAAGTCTTTACTCGAGGAATCAAGGTCGACACGAGGATTTGCTAATCGACTTGTGGACGCATGACTCGACTCGAGGCTCGACTTGAGGACAGTAGCTCAACTTGAGGAGTTATCTCAACTCGAGGAGTTATGACTCGACTCGAGGAGTTATGACTCGACTCGAGGAGTTATGACTCGCCTCGAGGAGCAAGGCTCGACTCGAGGAAGGTGACTCAACATGAGGAATTATCTCGACTCGGGGAGTTATGACTCGACTCAAGGAGCAAGGACTTGCCAGTCGACTTGTGATGGAAGGCTTGCCACGACGAACGCGAGTCCTTGGACCCTTCGTCCTCCCCTTCGGGGCCGCACCTAGTAGGTAGGCCGCTCCCGGGCCCCGCTGGCTCGGCTATCGCCGCGGCGTCAGTCTCCAACTCTGCGAGCCATTTGTCGGCTGCACGAGAGTCTTCCTCGACAAAATGGGAATCCCGTCGAGTTCCTCAAAGGGACCCTTGGCCGCCCCCCCAAAATCTGGGAGAGGGCAGGAAGAGTCAACCTTGGGACCATCAACATGATTCGACTCAAGAGGACAATGACGCCTTAGCGGCCTGGCTTCGATCCGATGAGATTGTGAGGTGCTATATCTTAGCATCTATGAACAATATGCTGAAAAAGCAACATCGTGACATCGAGACTGCCCCCGACATGCTCTACAATCTCCTTGAGATGTTTGGAGGGCAAAGGCGTCAGGCAAGGCAACAAGCAGTCCGACAGTTTATGAACTGTTATGAGAGATTTTTCCCATAAAAAAACATTCAAGGCCCAACTCAACCAACGGTACATGGCGACCCCGGCCCAAAGAGTAGAGCCCGGGATTAAGACAAGGCGACCTCGACCTCCAGGCGAGCTCGACCTCGTCCTCAGCTCGACCTCGGCCTCACGAGCTCGACCTCAACCTCCAGGCGAGCTCGACCTCCAGCCGAGCTGGTCCTCGACCTCCAGGTGAGCTCGATCTCGGCCTCATCAGTTCGGCCCCAACCTCCAGGCGAGCTCGACCTCGTCCTCAGCTCGACCTTGGCTTCATGAGCTCGGCCTCGGCCTCATGAGCTCAACCTCGACCTCCAGGTGAACTCGACCTCGGCCTCACGAGCTCGACCTCAACCTCCAGGCGAGCTCGACCTCCAGGCGAGCTCGACCTCGACCTCCAGGTGAGTCGACCTCGGCCTCAGCTCGACCTCGGCCTCATGAGTTTGGCCTCAACCTCCAGGCGAGCTCGACCTCCAAGCGAGCTCGACCTCGTCCTCAGCTCGACCTTGGCCTCATGAGCTCGGCCTCGGCCTCATGAGCTCAACCTCGACCTCCAGGCGAGCTCGACCTCGACCTCCAGGCGAGCTCGACCTCGGCCACAGGAGCTCGGCCTCGGCCTCATGAGCTTGACCTCGGCCTCATGAGTTCGGCCTCAACCTGCAGGCGAGCTCGAGCTCGTCCTCCAGCTCGACCTTGGCCACAGGAGCTCGGCCTCGACCTCATGAGCTCGACCTCGACCTCCAGGTGAGCTCGACCTCGACCTCAGCTCGACCTCGGCCTCATGAGCTCGACCTCAACCTCCAGGTGACCTCGACCTCCAGGTGAACTCGACCTAGGCCTCAGCTCGACCTCAGCCTCACGAGCTCGACCTCGACCTCCAGGTGAGCTCGACCTCGACCTCAGCTCGACCTCGACCTCCAGGCGAGCTCGACCTCGACCTCCAGGTGAGCTCGACCTCGGCCTCAGCTCGACCTCGGCTTCATGAGTTCGGCCTCAACCTCCAGGCGAGGTCGGCCTCATCCTCAGCTTGACCTTGGCCTCATGAGCTCGGCCTCGGCCTCATGAGCTTAACCTCGACCTCCAGGTGAGCTCGACCTCGGCCTCAGCTCGACCTCGGCCTCATGAGTTTGGCCTCAGCCTCCAGGCGAGCTCGACCTCGTCCTTAGCTTGACCTTGGCCTCATGAGCTCGGCCTCGGCCTCATGAGCTCAACCTCGACCTCCAGGCGAGCTCGACCCGGCCTCATGAGCTCGACCCCGGCCTCACGAGCTCGACCCCGGCCTCACGAGCTCACCCCAGCCGCACGAGCTCACCCCGGCCTCATGAGCTCCACCCGGCCTCACGAGCTCGGCATCAGCCTCACGAGCTCGACCTCGGCCCAGCCATGCCAAGGGCCGAAAAGGAAAAGTCCCAGCCCATAATTTCCCACAACTCAAAAAGGTACAGCAGCCCCCACTTGCCAGAAGGCACGGCCACACGCAAATGAGCTCAGCTTATTTGTTTTCTGGGACCCGCCAATAAACCATAGTATCATCCCAACACCAAGCTTTCCCCACCAAGAGCATTATCTTTATCATTCTTAAAAGCCATTTCGACTGGACCCCACCAAATCCCTCAAACACGTAACCCCAAGACTATAAATACCCCTTCTCATTGAGGGGAAAGCGAGAGACCATTCCTTCTGAGAAAAAACTTGAGACTTCTCTCTGCTTCCCTTGATGCCATCCTTGGCCTGAAGTGGATTCTCCTCGATTTCTCATTCTCAGAGATTCCGGCGCCGCAGACCTGTTCGGCCCCGGCGCGCGTAGGCCGACTCTGGCGCTCGCCGAAGCTTTCATCCCGACCGACGCCGCAGATCCGGCCGACCCGGTGCTCGCGATCCAGCCTCGACGCCCGCCGAAGCCTTGACCCCACCGGCGCTGCAGACCTGTTTGGCCCCGGCGCGCGTAGGCTGACTCTGGCGCTCGCCGAAGCTTTCATCTCGACCGACGCCGCAGATCTAGCCAACCCGGTGCTCGCGACCCAGCCACGACACTTGCCGTGAACTACGTCATGACCTGATCCCGACTAAAGGGTACGTAGGCCGCCAACCTTTGGCGCGGTCACGCCCCCATTCACCCTCCAGATTCCTCATTTGGAGGTTTTTGGACGAACTCCACGGACATTCATAGCTGAGAGACGACTCGGGACATCGAGTCCGACACGCTCGAGTCGAGGCGAGACCACTCGGTCCGGCCTTGGGTCTAACCGTCTTCGACTCCTAAATCGTTGTCCGAAAAACTGTGACAACATTTTGGCGCTAGAAGGAGGGGCTACCCGAAAACAGCCACGAGTTCTCCACCAGCAAATCCATCTCCCTCCGCGGGACCATCACAAGACTCCCTCCACCATTCTTCTTCTCACTTCTACGACTCTCGAGAGATGAGTCATGTCCCTACCACCACCGTGGGCGCCCGAGCGACTAGTTCGACGTACGGTCTCCGACGCCTTGCACATCGCCTTGAAGGGCGACCCCGCGATAGCGATAGCCAGCCCTGAGACCCGGTGAATGACCCCGAGGCCGAGCTCCGTGAGGACACGGCCCGGCGGCTTGCAGAGCTTCTTGACCGTCCCGGCGTCGACGGTACGCTCGTCGCCAACCTCCTTGGCTATGATATCGAAGATAGGTCCGCCTGAGACGACTCCGACCCCGACTATGTGGAGGAGTCGAGGACCGATGAGGCAACCTCCAACCTTGCCCCTTCACGGCCCGAGAGGTCTAACGGTGCTTTGGTCAGGACGTCGCACCTAGCGCGACAACAGGCACGGTCCCACTCCCGGGGACTCGCCCCCTCGGTTTCAAGAGGTGACCGGACACGGCCCCTCGCCGAGGAGAGAACGACTCTGGTAGATGATGGGGCCGATAGCCGAAGTGCTCGCCGGACGGCACGACCAAGGGCGGCCTCGCCCCGCCACGCTCCGAGTGTGGACCTTAGAGGGCGCTTGACGGCGCAGAGAAACTCCCGAGGGAAGGATCTCCGCCAAAGGCTTGACTCTCGGAGGGACGCGCTCCCCGCCGCAACTCTCGGCCGGCCTCAGGCCAATGTCGTGGACCAAGCGTCCAATGAGCGCCAACCGGCGACTCCCGTAGCCCCGGCAGTCAGCCCTGCTAGCGGGCTTGACATGGTCACGATGATTCAGAGCCTCCAAAATCAAATCATCGAGATGAGGGAATCGAGAGGGCAAATGCCTTACGGAGGGATCGAGGAATCATACTCTCCCTTTGCCGCTCAAATCCTCGCACAACCTTGTGTGGGGAACTTCAAATTGCCGTCCATTCCCTCCTATGATGGACGGACGGACCCCAACTTCCACATCCAACACTACGAGACGTGGATGACGATGCAAGGGCAGACGGACGCCACCCTCTATCAGGCCTTCAGCCTGACCCTTACAGGGTCGGGATTTGAGTGGTTCCGAAGCCTGAGACCGGGAAGGATCTCGTCTTTCCGGGCCTTGTGGGAGGTGTTCCTTGCTCGATTCGCCACCCTCGTGGCACAGAAGAAACCAAAGGCCCATCTCCTTTCCATCCGGCAAGGGAATGACAAGACGTTGAGGCAGTACCTCGCTCGCTTCGCCGAGGAGTCTCACAAGGTCGAAGGGTTCGACGATAGGGACACCATCACGGCGATCACCGAGGGAGTCCGCACGAGTGACTTCCTCAAGTCTATTGTTGGAAAGGTCCCGCGAGACATGGCGGAGCTAATGGCGAGAGCCCGTGCGTACATGGGAATCGAGGACTATCTCGATGGCCGAGATGGCCGAAAGTCGGGGGGACAGGGTAGTCGACGCCGCGACGACCAAGATGAAGATCGTTCCGACCCTCGAAAGAGGAGGAACAAGGGAGGCCAGGCCCCTAACGGTCGCTCCCTCTCCGGGACGAGACTGTCGCACGTCGACAACTTCCGAAACTCGACGTTCACCCCCCTGAACACTCCGCCAGAGCGGATCCCGGCTCTGCACCGTGACAAGCTAGGAAGTCCAACTCCTCTCACGAGGGATCCCGCTAAGAGGGATGGAAACAAGTTCTGTGATTACCACCAAGATCACGGGCATTTGACGTCCGAATGCTATCAACTCAAACGTCAGATCGAGGCCCTGATCCAAGACGGGAAACTGAAGGAATACGTCCTTAGAACGATCGGGACGGCCGCGGCACACGATGAGCGCCCGCGGTAAGAAAGGAAGGGTTCGGCGACGGTAACCATCGCGGACCGAGAAACCATTGAAGAACCGGAGAGCTCGCAACTGCACGTCGTGGGCTCAATCATGGGCGGCCCGGAGTTTGAAGACTCGTCCACGCAAAGGAAGAAGTACGTGCGTGAGGTTTCCCAAGGGAAAATAGCGCACTACATCAACCATACGTACGAGGCTCCACCTCCGACCCCATCCGAGTCCATGTTCTTCACCGGCCAAGAGGCGGCACGAGTCCTCCATCCACACAACGACGCGATAGTCGTCTCGGCCCCGGTCGCCAACAACCTCGTCCGGAGAATCCTAATCGACAATGGGAGCTCCGCCGATATAATCTTCAAGTCGGCGTTGGACAAGATGAAGCTATCCGGGATGAGACCGACCCCGATATCGACCCCGCCCTTCGGCTTCTCCGGGGAAAGGGTCATGACGGAGGGAACAATCGACCTCCCGGTTAACTTCGGTATACCGGGGGGGGCTCGAGGTGACCCACATCGTGTCGTTCCTGGTCGTGGACCAGCCCTCAGCATACAACATCATCGTCGGCCGCCCGACTCTCAATCGGTTAAAGGCCATAACGTCCACATACCATCTGATGATGAAATTCCCGACCGAGAAGGGGATCGCCACAATGTTGGGAGACCAATCAATGGAAAGGATGTGCTACATCCAAGGCGTGGACGGAAAGGGGAAAGGTGTGATGGTGAGCACCGTCTTCCAGCTCGGGGACAAGTTCCCGTGTGAGATAGAGGAAGGAGGCACCTTCGGGGAACTGGACCAAAGGGACGATGTCGAGCGTCGAAAGGTGGAGACACCCGACGAACTCGTTCCCGTCGTGTTGGACGACGCCAAGCCTGACCAAGTAGTCAAGGTGGGTGCCCAACTCCCGTCTGAAGTTCGAGCCCTGCTCGCCACCTTCCTTCGCGGGCACAAAGACGTCTTCGCATGGACACACGTCGACATGCCGGGGATCGACCCCGAGATAATGGTTCACCGTCTCAACGACGACAAGAGAGTGGCTGAGCACGTTCAACCACGACGGACGTTCAGTGGAGAGAGGTACCAAGCCATTGGTGAAGAGGTTGACAAACTTCTCGCCGCCGACTTCATCAGGGAGGCGGAACACCCCAAGTGGGTGTCCAACATGGTGATGGTCAAAAAGCCAAACGGGAAGTGGCGGATCTGCATCGACTACAAAGATCTCAACAAAGCCTGCCCGAAGGACAGCTTCCCTCTCCCGAGGATCGAGCAACTTGTGGACGCCACGGCGGGCCACGAGTTATTAAGCTTCATGGACGCCTACTCAGGCTACAATCAGATCCGCATGCACGAGCCGGATCAGATCAAGACCACCTTTGTTACAAACCGCGGACTCTACTGTTACAAGGTCATGCCCTTTGGCCTCAGAAACATGGGGGCGACGTATCAAAGGTTGGTGAACCGAATGTTCGCCGATCAAATCAGCAAAACTATGGAGGTCTACGACAACGATATGCTCGTCAAAAGCCTCAAGACCCACGACCACGTTCGAGACCTAAGAGAGATGCTCGCGATCTTGCGACGTTACAAGATGAAGCTCAACCCCAACAAGTGCGCCTTTGGGGTCGAGTCCGGAAAATTCTTAGGCTACATGGTTAGCCGCCACAGGATCGAGGCTAACCCTGAAAAGATTAGGGCGATCTTAGAGATGAGGTAGCCGCGAAAAGTGAAAGAAGTGCAAAGTTTGACGGGAAGAATCGCCGCCCTGACGCGATTCGTTTCCAAAGCCACCGATAGGTGCCAACCGTTCTTCAAGGCACTGAAGAAGACCGACGGGTTCGTATGGACGGAGGAGTGCGAGGAAGCGTTCCGCAGAATGAAAGCCTACTTCACCTCCCCCCCGTTCCTCGCGAAGCAAAAGAATGGCGAAACCTTGTACCTCTACCTCGCGGTTTCTGGTAGGGCCGTGAGCGCGGTCCTCATACGCGAAGAGGACAAGGTGCAATGGCCGGTCTATTACGCTAGCAAGGCGCTCCTCGACGCCGAGACCCGATACCCGGAAATCGAGAAATTGTCCCTCGCCCTCGTCATGAGCGCGAGAAAGCTGCGACCCTACTTCCAAGCGCTCCCCATCGTGGTGCGCACGGGACATCCCATCGAGAAGGCGCTTCAAAAAGGGACCTCCTCTCGAATGGCCATATGGTTCCAAGAGTTGGGCGAGTACGGGGTCGAGTTTCAGCCGAGAACCGCCATCAAAGGCCAAGCCCTCGCCGACTTCATAGCAGAGCTCACAAGCGCACCCTTGATTGACGAAGGAGACAAAGATAATAAGAACAAGGAAGACAAGGAGAACGACCGCATCGAGTCATCGAAGAAGAGAACCAACAGCCCGATAGGGCCGGTCTGGGACTTGCACGTAGATGGCGCGTCGAACGCACGGGGGGCTGGCGCCGGCGTCGTACTCACAAATCCTTATAGGGAAAGACTGAAATACGCCATGCGGTTTGAGTTCAAGGCTTCCAACAACGAGGCAGAGTACGAGGCTCTGATCGTTGGCTTGGAGCTGGCGAAAAGGCTAGGCATCCGGAACCTGCGTATCCACTGCGACTCGTAGTTGATCGTGAACCAGGTTAAGGGCGACTATGCCGCTAAAGAACCGAACATGATCGCGTACTTGTACAAAACCCAAAAGAACCTAGAAGCCCTGTCGTGGTTCGAGATCGTCCAAGTTCCTCGAGAAGCGAACATCGACGCCGACGCCCTAGCTCGCCTCGCGTCCGGGATAGACGAGGAGGGCAAATGCAGCGTCCCGATCGAAGTATTGACCCGACCCTACGTCTCGAGGAGCGACGTAGGGGTAGTTGATGAAACTCCGCCTCCCACATGGATGACTCGGCTCGTGGAATTCCTTAAGCGAGGAGTCGTCCCCGAAGACAAAAAAGAGGCCAAAAAACTGAGAAGCTTGGCACCGAAGTACACGATGAGGGAAGACGTCTTGTTCAAGAGAAGCTACTCCATGCCTCTCCTCCGTTGCTTGACCGAAGTCGAGGCGAAGAAAGCGCTCCATGAGGTGCATGAGGGGGTGTGCGGAAACCACGCCGCCGGACAATCTTTGGCGTTAAAGCTACTGAGACTCAGATATTTTTGGCCAACCTTGAAAAAGGACTCCCACGAGTGAGCCAAAAAATGCGACAAGTGCCAAAGGTTCGCCCACATCCCGCGCCAAGCGCCGGCCCCTTTATGCCCGATCGTCGTGCCGCGACCCTTCGTGAAATGGGGAATCGACCTCATCGGTGAGCTACCCACGGCCCCAAGGCAATACAAGCACGCGATCGTGGCAATCGACTATTTCACGAAGTGGGTAGAGGCCGAGCCGCTAGCAAAGATCACCGAGGCGAACACGACGAACTTCATCTGGAAGAACATTGTCTGCCGCTTCGGGATCCCCGCGTCGATTGTGACCGATAACGGAAAGCAATTTGACAACACGCGCCTCCGAGAAATGTGCGAGCATTTGGGCATTAGCAAGACTTTCTCTTCTCCCCGCCACCCACAAGCCAACGGTCAAGTCGAGGCGGTCAACAAAACAATCAAGGAGAACCTGAAAAAGAAGCTGGAAGAAAGAAAGGGGGCTTGGGCCGACGAGCTTCCTATGGTCTTGTGGGCATACCGAACCACCGCTCGAAACGCGACCGGCAAAACCCCTTTCGCTCTCACGTTCGGCATCGAGGCCGTGGTACCTGTCGAGACCAAGCTACCGACCCTGCGCATCGAGGAATACAAAGAAGTCGCCAACGACGACGCAATCAGGCTCGAGCTAGACCTCATAAATGAGAAGAGGACGGACGCACTCACCCGCCTTGCCGCGCAAAAGAGGAAGGTCGAAAAGTACTACAACTCCAAGATCAAGTTGCGAAAGTTCGCCGATGGAAGCCTTGTCCTCAGAAGGGTATTCCAAAACACCAAGGTGCAAGGTGCGTGAGTTCTGGGTCCCACCTGGGAAGGCCCGTACCGTGTGCGCCGAGCCATCCACAACGGCACGTACGAGCTCGAGAACCTAGAAGGACTCGTATTCACGCACCCTTGGAACGCGGAGCACCTTCGGCAATACCACCAATAGATGCCCGTTCCTGCTTACTCTATGTTTTGTTGTTTTCATTTTATTTTCGATTTTTGCAAAGACAAAAAAAAAAAAAAAAAATTCAAGTACGGCCAACGGCTTGGGAATGTAATTTTTTGACTATTTCCACATGATAATCTAATTACATTTCACTCCGAAACCTCTACCCTGTTGTATTATAATTTCTTGTCTCCTCTACGAGTACACAAGAAACTCGGGGTAACAGGCTCGTGCAACGACACGTTTTACGCGCCGAAAGGTAGCGAAACGTCAACAAGTTGGGTCCGCGCACCGGACCTCCGACCTCGCACGTCTTTCGCTGCGACACTCTCGCGCAATGTCGCGCCTTGCACACCGATAGGCAGTAAGGCGTCGACGGATCACGTCCGCGCACTGGATCGTCGATCCCGAAACGTCGACGAGTTGGATCCGCGCACCGGACCTCCGACCTCGCACGTCTTTCGCCGCGACACTCTCGTGCAATGTCGCGCCTTGCACACCGATATGCAGTAAGGCGTCGACGGATCACGTCCGCGCACTGGATCGTCGATCCTGAAACGTCAACGAGTTGGATCCGCGCACCGGACCTCCGACCTCGCACGTCTTGCGCTGCGACACTCTCGCGCAATGTCGCGCCTTGCACACCGATAGGCAGTAAGGCGTCGACGGATCACGTCCGCACACCGGATCGTCGATCCCGAAACGTCGACGAGTTGGATCCGCACACCGGACCTCCGACCTCGCACGTCTTGCGCTGCGACACTCTCGCGCAATGTCGCGCCTTGCACACCGATAGGCAGTAAGGCGTCGACGGATCACTTTCGCGCACCGGATCGTCGATCCCGAAACGTCGACGAGTTGGATCCGCTCACCGGACCTCCGACCTCGCACGTCTTTCGCTGCGACACTCTCGCGCAATGTCGCGCCTTGCACACCGATAGGCAGTAAGACGTCGACGGATCACGTTCGTGCACCG
The DNA here is from genome assembly GCF_054948205.1 of Urtica dioica subsp. dioica. NCBI lineage: Eukaryota > Viridiplantae > Streptophyta > Magnoliopsida > Rosales > Urticaceae > Urtica > Urtica dioica. Next base: position 25,134,603 of record NC_142758.1, read on the forward strand.
GATCGTCGATCCCGGCAGTCAAAACCCAAAACGTGACACGCGTACCGACAAGTACCACAACAAGCTTGTCCCAACGCGCACACCGATAGGTAGCGTACTCGCCGGAAGATGAGCGCGGCGGCCACCTAGCTCGCACACGCCGATAGGCAATGAGTCACGAATGGATGGCCGAAAGTCGCACACGTCGGGCGAAACTGGTCTAGCCAGCGTCTGCGGGAAACTTCACCGACAAGTGTGGCAGTAAGCCGTGCAAACTGGTTATGCTAGATATAGTAAGCCAAGTTCGTACAACGCGCGTTAATCAAATGGCGCAAAACGATTACGCTAAGCATAGCAAGTCGAGAAAATAAGACGCATAATAGGCAAAAAAGCTTTAACTAAAGCAAACAATGTTGTACGGGCAACCCAACAACGAGCGAAGGCATGTGGGGAGCGCTCATCGTCAACGCACTCCAGCTAGGAAACCAAGGACGGTCGGGGTAACGCCCTGGCAGGCAACGATCCGCCCGAAAACACGAAGTTTCTTGAACGACAAAGTCCTCCAAAAAACTGGGGGGCTAATGTTATGAGAGATTTTTCCCATAAAAAAACATTCAAGGCCCAACTCAACCAAGGGTACATGGCGACCCCGGCCCAAAGAGTAGAGCCCGGGATTAAGACAAGGCGACCTCGACCTCCAGGCGAGCTCGACCTCCAGGCGAGCTCGACCTCGTCCTTAGCTCGACCTCGGCCTCAGCTCGACCTCGGCCTCACGAGCTCGACCTCAACCTCCAGGCGAGCTCGACCTCCAGGCGAGCTGGTTCTCGACCTCCAGGTGAGATCGACCTCGGCCTCATGAGTTCGGCCCCAACCTCCAAGCGAGCTCGACCTCGTCCTCAGCTCGACATTAGCCTCATGAGCTCGGCCTCGGCCTCATGGTGAGCTCGACCTCGACCTCCAGGTGAGCTCAACCTCGGCCTCACGAGCTCCACCTCGGCCTCACGAGCTCGACCTCAACCTCCAGGCGAGCTTGACCTGCAGGCGAGTTCGACCTCGACCTCCAGGTGAGCTTGACCTCGGCCTCATGAGTTCGGCCTCAACCTCCAGGCGAGCTCGACCTCCAGCCGATCTCGACCTCGTCCTCAGCTCGACCTTGGCCTCATGAGCTCGGCCTCGGCCTCATGAGCTCAACCTCGACCTCCAGGCGAGCTCGACCTTGACCTCCAGGCGAGCTCGACCTCCAAGCGAGCTCGACCTCGGCCACAGGAGCTCGGCCTCGGCCTCATGAGCTCGACCTCGGCCCCAGCTCGACCTCGGCCTCAACCCGAGGCGAGCTCGACCTAGTCCTCCAGCTCGACCTTGGCCACAGGAGCTCGGCCTCGGCCTCATGAGCTCGACCTCGACCTCCAGGTGAGCTCGACCTCGACCTCAGTTCGAGCTTAGCCTCAGCTCGACCTCGGCCTCACGAGCTCGACCTCCAGGTGAGCTCGACCTCCAGGCGAGCTCGACCTCCAGGCGACATCGACCTCCAGGCGAGCTCGACCTCTAGGAGAGCTCGACCTCGTCCTCAGCTCGACCTCGGCTTCACGACCTCGACCTCAACCTCCAGGCGAGCTCGACCTCCAGGCGAGCTGGTTCTCGACCTCGGCCTCATGAGTTCGGCCCCAACCTCCAGGCGAGCTCGACCTCGTCCTCAGCTCGACATTGGCCTCATGAGCTCGGCCTCGGACTCATGGTGAGCTCGACCTCGACCTCCAGGTGAGCTTGACCTCGGCCTCACGAGCTCCACCTCGGCCTCACGAGCTCGACCTCAACCTCCAGGCGAGCTCGACCTGCAGGCGAGTTCGACCTCGACCTCCAGGTGAGCTTGACCTCGGCCTCAGCTTGACCTCGGCCTCATTAGTTCGGCCTCAACCTCCAGGCGAGCTCGACCTCCAGGCGAGCTCGACCTCGTCCTCAGCTCGACCTTGGCCTCATGAGCTCGGTCTCGGCCTCATGAGCTCAACCTCGACCTCCAGGCGAGCTCGACCTCAGCCACAGGAGCTCGGCCTCGGCCTCATGAGCTCGACCTCGGCCTCAGCTCGACCTCGGCCTCAACCCGAGGCGAGCTCGACCTCGTCCTCCAACTCGACCTTGGCGACAGGAGCTCGGCCTCGGCCAGGTGAGCTCGACCTCGACCTCAGCTCGACCTTAGCCTTAGCTCGACCTCGGCCTCACGAGCTCGACCTCGGCCTCACGAGATCGACCTCAACCTCCAGGCGACCTCGACCTCCAGGTGAGCTCGACCTAGGCCTCAGCTCGACCTCGGCCTGACGAGCTCGACCTCGGCCTCACGAGCTCGACCTCAACCTCAAGGCGAGCTCGATCTCGACCTCCAGGTGAGCTCGACCTCGGCCTCAGTTCGACCTCGGCCTCATGAGTTCGGCCTCAGCCTCCAGGCGAGCTCGACCTCGTCCTCAGCTTGACCATTGCCTCATGAGCTCGGCCTCGGCCTCATGAGCTCAACCTCGACCTCCAGGCGAGCTCGACCTCGGCCTCATGAGCTCGACCCCGGCCTCACGAGCTCGACCCCGGCCTCACGAGCTCGACCCCGGCCTCACGAGCTCGCCCCGACCTCACGAGCTCGCCCCGGCCTCACAAGCTCGACCCGGCCTCACGAGCTCCACCTCGGCCCAGCCATGCCAAGGGCCGAAAAGGAAAAGTCCCAGCCCATAATTTCCGACAACTCAAAAAGGTACAACAACCCCCACTTGCCAAAAGGCACGGCCACACGCAAATGAGCTCCGCTTATTTGTTTTCTGGGACTCGCCAATAAACACCATAGTATCATCCCAACACCAAGCTTTCCCCACCAAGAGCATTATCTTTATCATTCTTAAAACCCATTTCGGCTGGACCCCACCAAATCCGTAAAACACGTAACCCCAAGACTATAAATACCCCCTCTCATTGAGGGGAAAGCGAGAGACCATTCCTTCTGAGAAAAAACTTGAGACTTCTCTACGCTTCCCTTGATGCCATCCTTAGCCTGAAGTGGATTCTCCTCGATTTCTCATTCTCAGAGATTCCGAAGCCACGAACGCAGCCGACCCGGCACTCGTGATCCAGCCTCGACACCCGCCGGCGCCGCAGACCTATTCGGCCCTGGCGCGCGTAGGCCGACTTTGGCGCTCGTCGAAGCTTTCCTCCTTGAGTTGACCTTCGAGTCCACGAGTCGATTGCTAAGCCCTCGTGATGACCTTTCACATGACTCCTCGAGTTGAGTTCACTCCTCGAGTTGAGTTCGAGTCCACGAGTCTACTTCTAAGCCCTTGTGCTGACTCTTCACATGACTTCTTGAGTTGAGTTCACTCCTCGAGTTGAGCTGCGAGTCCACGAGTCAACTGCTAAGCCCTCGTGCTGACTATTCACATGACTCCTCGAGTTGACTTCACTCCTCGAGTTGAGCTTTGAGTCCACGAGTCGACTGCTAAGCCCTCGTGATGACCTTTCACATGACTCCTCGAGTTGAGTTCACTCCTCGAGTTGAGTTCGAGTCCACGAGTCTACTGCTAAGCCCTCGTGCTGACTCTTCACATGACTTCTCGAGTTGAGTTCACTCCTCGAGTTGAGCTGCGAGTCCACGAGTCGAATGCTAAGCCCTCGTGATGACTCTTCACTTCTCCAATTGAGCTCCAAGTCCACGAGTCGACTGCAAAATCCTCGTGTTGACTCCTTACATGGCTCCTCGAGTTGAGTTCACTCCTCGAGCTTAACTTCGAGTCCACGTGTCGATAGCTAAGCCCTCGTGATGACTCTTCACATGACTCCTCGAGTTGAGTTCACTACTAGAGTTGAGCTCCAAGTCCACGAGTCGACCGCTAAGCCCTCGTGATGACTCGTCACATGACTCCTCGAGTTGAATTCACTCCTCGAGTTGAGCTCCAAGTCCACGAGTAAACTTCTAAGCCCTCGTGCTGACTCTTCACATGACTCCTCGAGTTGAGTTCACTGCACGAGATAAGCTCCAAGTCCACGAGTCGATTGCTAAGTCCTCGTGTTGACTCCTTACGTGACTCCTCGAGTTCAGTTGACTCCACGAGCTGAGTTTCGAGTCCAGGAGTCGACAGCTAAGCCCTCGTGCTGACTTTTCACATGACTCCTCGAGTTGAGCGCCAAGTCCACGAGTCGACTGCTAAGCCCTCATGCTGACTCTTCACATGACTCCTCGAGTTGAATTCACTCCTCGAGTTGAGCTCCAAGTCCACGAGTAAACTGCTAAGCCCTCGTGCTGACTCTTCACATGACTCCTCGAGTTGAGTTCACTCCTCGTGTTGAGCTCCAAGTCCACGAGTCGACTGCTAAGTCCTCGTGTTTACTCCTTACATGACTCCTCGAGTTGAGTTCACTCATCGAGCTGAGCTTCGAGTCCACGAGTCGACAGCTAAGCCCTCCTGCTTGCTCTTCACATGACTCCTCAAGTTTAGTTCACTCCTAGAGTTGAGCTCCAAGTCCACGAGTCGACTACTGAGCCCTCGTGCTGACTCTCCACATGACTCCTTAAGTTGAATTCACTCCTCGAGTTGAGCTCCAAGTCCACGAGTCAACTGCTAAGCCCTCGTCCTGACTGTTCACATGACTCCTCGAGTTGACTTCACTCCTTGAGTTGAGCTTCGAGTCCACGAGTTGATTGCTAAGCCCTCGTGCTGACTGTTCACATGACTCCTCGAGTTGAGCTCCAAGTCCACGAGTCGACTGCTAAGCCCTCGTGCTGACTCTTCACATGACTCCTCGAGTTGAATTCACTCCTCGAGTTGAGCTCCAAGTCCACGAGTCAACTGCTAAGCCCTCGTGCTGACTCTTCACATGACTCCTCGAGTTGAGTTCACTTCTCGAGTTGAGGTCCAAGTCCACGAGTCGACTGCTAAGTCCTCATGTTGACTCCTTACATGACTCCTCGAGTTGAGTTCACTCCTCGAGCTGAACTTCGAGTCCACGAGTCGACAGCTAAGCCGTCGTGTTGACTCTTCACATGACTCCTCGAGTTGAGTTCAGTCCTAGAGTTGAGCTCCAAGTCCACGAGTCGACTACTAAGCCCTCGTGCTGACTCTTCACATGACTCCTCAAGTTGAATTCACTCCTCGAGTTGAGCTCCAGGTCCACGAGTAAACTGCTAAGCCCTCGTGCTGACTCTTCACATGACTCCTCGAGTTGAGTTCACTCCTCGAGTTGAGCTCCAAGTCTATGAGTCGACTGCTAAGTCCTCATGTTGACTCCTTACATAACTCCTCGAGTTGCGTTTTTACTCATCGAGCTGAGCTTCGAGTCCACGAGTCGACTGCTAAGCCCTCGTGTTGACTCTTCACATGACTCCTCGAGTTGAGTTCAGTCCTAGAGTTGAGCTCCAAGTCCACGAGTCGACTGCTAAGCCCTCGTGCTGACTCTTCACATGACTCCTCGAGTTGAATTCACTCCTCGAGTTGAGCTCCAAGTCCACGAGTCAACTGCTAAGCCCTCGTGCTGACTCTTCACATGACTCCTCGAGTTGAGTTCACTTCTCGAGTTGAGGTCCAAGTCCACGAGTCGACTGCTAAGTCCTCATGTTGACTCCTTACATGACTCCTCGAGTTGAGTTCACTCCTCGAGGTGAACTTCGTGTCCACGAGTCGACAGCTAAGCCCTCGTGTTGACTCTTCACATGACTCCTCGAGTTGAGTTCAGTCCTAGAGTTGAGCTCCAAGTCCACGAGTCGACTGCTAAGCCCTCGTGCTGACTCTTCACATGACTCCTCAAGTTGAATTCACTCCTCGAGTTGAGCTCCAGGTCCACGAGTAAACTGCTAAGCCCACGTGCTGACTCTTCACATGACTCCTCGAGTTGAGTTCACTCCTCGAGTTGAGCTCCAAGTCTATGAGTCGACTGCTAAGTCCTCATGTTGACTCCTTACATAACTCCTCGAGTTGAGTTTTTACTCATCGAGTTGAGCTTCGAGTCCACGAGTCGACTGCTAAGCCCTCGTGTTGACTCTTCACATGACTCCTCGAGTTGAGTTCAGTCCTAGAGTTGAGTTCCAAGTCCACGAGTCGACTGCTAAGCCCTCGTGCTGACTCTTCACATGACTCCTCAAGTTGAATTCACTCCTCGAGTTGAGCTCCAAGTCCACGAGTAAACTGCTAAGCCCTCGTGCTGACTCTTCACATGACTCCTCGAGTTGAGTTCACTCCTCGAGTTGAGCTCCAAGTCTATGAGTCGACTGCTAAGTCCTCATGTTGACTCCTTACATAACTCCTCGAGTTGAGTTTTTACTCATCGGGCTGAGCTTCGAGTCCACGAGTCGACAGCTAAGCCCTCGTTCTTGCTCTTCACATGACTTCTCGAGTTGAGTTCACTCCTAGAGTTGAGCTCTAAGTTCACGAGTTGACTTCTAAGCCCTCGTGCTGACTCTTCACATGACTCCTTAAGTTGAATTCACTCCTCGAGTTGAGCTCCAAGTCCACGAGTAAACTGCTAAGCCCTCGTGCTGACTCTTCACATGACTCCTCGAGTTGAGTTCACTCCTCGAGTTGAGCTCCAAGTCCACGAGTCAACTGCTAAGCCCTCGTGCTGACTGTTCACATGACTCCTCGAGTTGACTTCACTCCTCGAGTTGAGCTTCGAGTCCACGAGTCGACTGCTAAGTCCTCGTGTTGACTCTTCACATGACTCCTCGAGTTGAGTTCACTCCTCGAGTTGAGCTTTAGGTCCTCGAGTCGACTGCTAAGCCCTCGTGATGACCTATCACATGACTCCTCGAGTTGAGTTCACTCCTCGAGTTGAGTTCGAGTCCACGAGTCGACTGCTAAGCCCTCGTCTTGACTCTTCACATGACTTCTCGAGTTGAGTTCACTCCTCGAGTTGAGCTGCGAGTCCACGAGTTGACTGCTAAGCCCTCGTGATGACTCTTCACATGACTCCTAGAGTTGAGTTCACTCCTCGAGTTGAGCTCCAAGTCCACGAGTCGACTGCTAAGTCATCGTGTTGACTCCTTACATGACTCCTCGAGTTGAGTTCACTCCTCGAGTTGAGCTTCGAGTCCACGAGTCGACAACTAAGCCCTCGTGCTGACTCTTCACATGACTCCTCGAGTTGAGTTCACTATTAGAGTTGGGCTCCAAGTCCATGAGTCAACTGCGAAGCCCTCGTGCTGACTCTTCACATGACTCCCCGAGTTGAATTCACTCCTCGAGTTGAGCTCCATGTTCACGAGTAAACTGCTTAGCCCTCGTGCTGACTCTTCACACGACTCCTCGAGTTGAGTTCACTCCTCGAGTTGAGTTCGAGTCCACGAGTCTACTTCTAAGCCCTTGTGCTGACTCTTCACATGACTTCTTGAGTTGAGTTCACTCCTCGAGTTGAGCTGCGAGTCCACGAGTCAACTGCTAAGCCCTCGTGCTGACTATTCACATGACTCCTCGAGTTGACTTCACTCCTCGAGTTGAGCTTTGAGTCCACGAGTCGACTGCTAAGCCCTCGTGATGACCTTTCACATGACTCCTCGAGTTGAGTTCACTCCTCGAGTTGAGTTCGAGTCCACGAGTCTACTGCTAAGCCCTCGTGCTGACTCTTCACATGACTTCTCGAGTTGAGTTCACTCCTCGAGTTGAGCTGCGAGTCCACGAGTCGAATGCTAAGCCCTCGTGATGACTCTTCACTTCTCCAATTGAGCTCCAAGTCCACGAGTCGACTGCAAAATCCTCGTGTTGACTCCTTACATTGCTCCTCGAGTTGAGTTCACTCCTCGAGCTTAACTTCGAGTCCACGTGTCGATAGCTAAGCCCTCGTGATGACTCTTCACATGACTCCTCGAGTTGAGTTCACTACTAGAGTTGAGCTCCAAGTCCACGAGTCGACCGCTAAGCCCTCGTGATGACTCGTCACATGACTCCTCGAGTTGAATTCACTCCTCGAGTTGAGCTCCAAGTCCACGAGTAAACTTCTAAGCCCTCGTGCTGACTCTTCACATGACTCCTCGAGTTGAGTTCACTGCACGAGTTGAGCTCCAAGTCCACGAGTCGATTGCTAAGTCCTCATGTTGACTCCTTACGTGACTCCTCGAGTTCAGTTGACTCCACGAGCTGAGTTTCGAGTCCAGGAGTCGACAGCTAAGCCCTCGTGCTGACTTTTCACATGACTCCTCGAGTTGAGCTCCAAGTCCACGAGTCGACTGCTAAGCCCTCATGCTGACTCTTCACATGACTCCTCGAGTTGAATTCACTCCTCGAGTTGAGCTCCAAGTCCACGAGTAAACTGCTAAGCCCTCGTGCTGACTCTTCACATGACTCCTCGAGTTGAGTTCACTCCTCGTGTTGAGCTCCAAGTCCACGAGTCGACTGCTAAGTCCTCGTGTTTACTCCTTACATGACTCCTCGAGTTGAGTTCACTCATCGAGCTGAGCTTCGAGTCCACGAGTCGACAGCTAAGCCCTCCTGCTTGCTCTTCACATGACTCCTCAAGTTTAGTTCACTCCTAGAGTTGAGCTCCAAGTCCACGAGTCGACTACTGAGCCCTCGTGCTGACTCTCCACATGACTCCTTAAGTTGAATTCACTCCTCGAGTTGAGCTCCAAGTCCACGAGTCAACTGCTAAGCCCTCGTCCTGACTGTTCACATGACTCCTCGAGTTGACTTCACTCCTTGAGTTGAGCTTCGAGTCCACGAGTTGATTGCTAAGCCCTCGTGCTGACTGTTCACATGACTCCTCGAGTTGAGCTCCAAGTCCACGAGTCGACTGCTAAGCCCTCGTGCTGACTCTTCACATGACTCCTCGAGTTGAATTCACTCCTCGAGTTGAGCTCCAAGTCCACGAGTCAACTGCTAAGCCCTCGTGCTGACTCTTCACATGACTCCTCGAGTTGAGTTCACTTCTCGAGTTGAGGTCCAAGTCCACGAGTCGACTGCTAAGTCCTCATGTTGACTCCTTACATGACTCCTCGAGTTGAGTTCACTCCTCGAGCTGAACTTTGAGTCCACGAGTCGACAGCTAAGCCCTCGTATTGACTCTTCACATGACTCCTCGAGTTGAGTTCAGTCCTAGAGTTGAGCTCCAAGTCCACGAGTCGACTGCTAAGCCCTCGTGCTGACTCTTCACATGACTCCTCAAGTTGAATTCACTCCTCGAGTTGAGCTCCAGGTCCACGAGTAAACTGCTAAGCCCTCGTGCTGACTCTTCACATGACTCCTCGAGTTGAGTTCACTCCTCGAGTTGAGCTCCAAGTCTATGAGTCGACTGCTAAGTCCTCATGTTGACTCCTTACATAACTCCTCGAGTTGAGTTTGTACTCATCGAGCTGAGCTTCGAGTCCACGAGTCGACTGCTAAGCCCTCGTGTTGACTCTTCACATGACTCCTCGAGTTGAGTTCAGTCCTAGACTTGAGCTCCAAGTCCACGAGTCGACTGCTAAGCCCTCGTGCTGACTCTTCACATGACTCCTCGAGTTGAATTCACTCCTCGAGTTGAGCTCCAAGTCCACGAGTCAACTGCTAAGCCCTCGTGCTGACTCTTCACATGACTCCTCGAGTTGAGTTCACTTCTCGAGTTGAGGTCCAAGTCCACGAGTCGACTGCTAAGTCCTCATGTTGACTCCTTTCATGATTCCTCGAGTTGAGTTCACTCCTCGAGCTGAACTTCGTGTCCACGAGTCGACAGCTAAGCCCTCGTGTTGACTCTTCACATGACTCCTCGAGTTGAGTTCAGTCCTAGAGTTGAGCTCCAAGTCCACGAGTCGACTGCTAAGCCCTCGTGCTGACTCTTCACATGACTCCTCAAGTTGAATTCACTCCTCGAGTTGAGCTCCAGGTGCACGAGTAAACTGCTAAGCCCTCGTGCTGACTCTTCACATGACTCCTCGAGTTGAGTTCACTCCTCGAGTTGAGCTCCAAGTCTATGAGTCGACTGCTAAGTCCTCATGTTGACTCCTTACATAACTCCTCGAGTTGAGTTTTTACTCATCGAGCTGAGCTTCGAGTCCACGAGTCGACTGCTAAGCCCTCGTGTTGACTCTTCACATGACTCCTCGAGTTGAGTTCAGTCCTAGAGTTGAGCTCCAAGTCCACGAGTCGACTGCTAAGCCCTCGTGCTGACTCTTCACATGACTCCTCAAGTTGAATTCACTCCTCGAGTTGAGCTCCAAGTCCACGAGTAAACTGCTAAGCCCTCGTGCTGACTCTTCACATGACTCCTCGAGTTGAGTTCACTCCTCGAGTTGAGCTCCAAGTCTATGAGTCGACTGCTAAGTCCTCATGTTGACTCCTTACATAACTCCTCGAGTTGAGTTTTTACTCATCGAGCTGAGCTTCGAGTCCACGAGTCGACAGCTAAGCCCTCGTGCTTGCTCTTCACATGACTTCTCGAGTTGAGTTCACTCCTAGAGTTGAGCTCTAAGTTCACGAGTTGACTTCTAAGCCCTCGTGCTGACTCTTCACATGACTCCTTAAGTTGAATTCACTCCTCGAGTTGAGCTCCAAGTCCACGAGTAAACTGCTAAGCCCTCGTGCTGACTCTTCACATGACTCCTCGAGTTGAGTTCACTCCTCGAGTTGAGCTCCAAGTCCACGAGTCAACTGCTAAGACCTCGTGCTGACTGTTCACATGACTCCTCGAGTTGACTTCACTCCTCGAGTTGAGCTTCGAGTCCACGAGTCGACTGCTAAGTCCTCGTGTTGACTCTTCACATGACTCCTCGAGTTGAGTTCACTCCTCGAGTTGAGCTTTAGGTCCTCGAGTCGACTGCTAAGCCCTCGTGATGACCTATCACATGACTCCTCGAGTTGAGTTCACTCCTCGAGTTGAGTTCGAGTCCACGAGTCGACTGCTAAGCCCTCGTGTTGACTCTTCACATGACTTCTTGAGTTGAGTTCACTCCTCGAATTGAGCTGCGAGTCCACGAGTTGACTGCTAAGCCCTCGTGATGACTCTTCACATGACTCCTAGAGTTGAGTTCACTCCTCGAGTTTAGCTCCAAGTCCACGAGTCGACTGCTAAGTCATCGTGTTGACTCCTTACATGACTCCTCGAGTTGAGTTCACTCCTCGAGTTGAGCTTCGAGTCCACGAGTCGACAACTAAGCCCTCGTGCTGACTCTTCACATGACTCCTCGAGTTGAGTTCACTATTAGAGTTGGGCTCCAAGTCCATGAGTCAACTGCGAAGCCCTCGTGCTGACTCTTCACATGACTCCTCGAGTTGAATTCACTCCTCGAGTTGAGCTCCATGTTCACGAGTAAACTGCTTAGCCCTCGTGCTGACTCTTCACACGACTCCTCGAGTTGAGTTCACTCCTCGAGTTGAGGTCCAAGTCCAAGAGTCGATTGCTAAGTCAACGTGTTGACTCCTTTCATGACTCCTCGAGTTGAGTTCACTCCTCGAGCTGAGCTTCGAGTCCACGAGTCGACAACTAAGCCCTCGTGCTGACTCTTCATATGACTCCTCGAGTTGAATTCACTCCTCGAGTTGAGCTCCAAGTCCACGAGTAAACTGCTAAGCCCTCGTAATGACTCTTCACATTACTCCTAGAGTTGAGTTCACTCCTCGAGTTGAGCTCCAAGTCTACGACTCGACTGCTAAGTCCTCGTGTTGACTCCTTACATGACTCCTCGACGTTAGTTCACTCCTCGAGCTGAGCTTCAAGTCCACAAGTCGACAGCTAAGCCCTCGTGCTGACTCTTCACATGACTCCTCTAGTTGAGTTCACTACTAGAGTTGAGCTCCAAGACAACGAGTCGACAGCTAAGCCCTCGTGCTGACTGTTCACATGACTCCTTAAGTTGAATTCACCCCTCGAGTTGAGCTCCAAGTCCACGAGTAAACTGCTAAGCCCTCGTGCTGACTCTTCACATGACTCCTCGAGTTGAGCTTCAAGTCCACGAGTCAACTGCTAAGCCCTCGTGCTGACTGTTCACATGACTCCTCGAGTTGACTTCACTCCTCGAGTTGAGCTTCGAGTCCACGAGTCGACTGCTAAGCTCTCGTGTTGACTCCTTACATGACTCCTCGAGTTGAGTTCACTCCTCGAGCTGAGCTTCGAGTCCACGAGTCGAAAGCTAAGCCCTCGTGCTGACTCCTTACATGACTCCTCGAGTTGAGTTCACTCCTTGAGCTGAGCTTCGAGTCCACGAGTCGACAGCTAAGCCCTCGTGTTGACTCTTCACATGACTCCTCGAGTTGACTTCACTCCTCGAGTTGAGCTTCGAGTCCACGAGTCGACTTCTAAGCTCTCTTGTTGACTCCTTACATGACTCCTCGAGTTGAGTTCACTCCTCGAGCTGAGCTTCGAGTCCACGAGTTGACAGCTAAGCCCTCGTGTTGACTCTTCACATGACTCCTCGAGTTGACTTCACTCCTCGAGTTGAGCTTCGAGTCCACGAGTCGACTGCTAAGCTCTCTTGTTGACTCCTTACATGACTCCTCGAGTTGAGTTCACTCCTCGAGCTGACCTTCGAGTCCACGAGTCGACAGCTAAGCCCTCGTGTTGACTCTTCACATAACTCCTCGAGTTGAATTCACTCCTCGAGTTGAGCTCCAAGTCCACGAGTAAACTGCTAAGCCCTCATCCTGACTCTTCACATGAGTCCTCGAGTTGAGCTCCAAGTCCACGAGTTGACTGCTAAGTCCTCCTATTGACTCCTTACATGACTCCTCGAGTTGAGTTCACTCCTCGAGCTGAGCTTCGAGTCCACGAGTCGACAGCTAAGCCCTCGTGCTGACTCTTCACATGACTCCTAGAGTTGAATTCACTCCTCGAGTCGAGCTCCAAGTCCAGGAGTAAACTGCTAAGCCCTCGTGATGACTCTTCACATGACTCCTCAAGTTGAATTCACTCCTCGAGTCGAGCTCCAAGTCCACGAGTAAACTGCTAAGCCCTCGTGATGACTCTTCACATGACTCCTAGAGTTGAGTTCACTCCTCGAGTTAAGCTCCAAGTCCACGAGTAAACTGCTAAGCCCTCGTGATGACTCTTCACATGACTCCTCGAGTTGAATTCACTCCTCGAGTCGAGCTCCAAGTCCACGAGTAAACTGCTAAGCCCTCGTGATGACTCTTCACATGACTCCTAGAGTTGAGTTCACTCCTCGAGTTTAGCTCCAAGTCCACGAGTCGACTGCTAAGTCATCGTGTTGACTCCTTACATGACTCCTCGAGTTGAGTTCACTCCTCGAGTTGAGCTTCGAGTCCACGAGTCGACAACTAAGCCCTCGTGCTGACTCTTCACATGACTCCTCGAGTTGAGTTCACTATTAGAGTTGGGCTCCAAGTCCATGAGTCAACTGCGAAGCCCTCGTGCTGACTCTTCACATGACTCCTCGAGTTGAATTCACTCCTCGAGTTGAGCTCCATGTTCACGAGTAAACTGCTTAGCCCTCGTGCTGACTCTTCACACGACTCCTCGAGTTGAGTTCACTCCTCGAGTTGAGGTCCAAGTCCAAGAGTCGATTGCTAAGTCAACGTGTTGACTCCTTTCATGACTCCTCGAGTTGAGTTCACTCCTCGAGCTGAGCTTCGAGTCCACGAGTCGACAACTAAGCCCTCGTGCTGACTCTTCATATGACTCCTCGAGTTGAATTCACTCCTCGAGTTGAGCTCCAAGTCCACGAGTAAACTGCTAAGCCCTCGTAATGACTCTTCACATTACTCCTAGAGTTGAGTTCACTCCTCGAGTTGAGCTCCAAGTCTACGACTCGACTGCTAAGTCCTCGTGTTGACTCCTTACATGACTCCTCGACGTTAGTTCACTCCTCGAGCTGAGCTTCAAGTCCACAAGTCGACAGCTAAGCCCTCGTGCTGACTCTTCACATGACTCCTCTAGTTGAGTTCACTACTAGAGTTGAGCTCCAAGACAACGAGTCGACAGCTAAGCCCTCGTGCTGACTGTTCACATGACTCCTTAAGTTGAATTCACCCCTCGAGTTGAGCTCCAAGTCCACGAGTAAACTGCTAAGCCCTCGTGCTGACTCTTCACATGACTCCTCGAGTTGAGCTTCAAGTCCACGAGTCAACTGCTAAGCCCTCGTGCTGACTGTTCACATGACTCCTCGAGTTGACTTCACTCCTCGAGTTGAGCTTCGAGTCCACGAGTCGACTGCTAAGCTCTCGTGTTGACTCCTTACATGACTCCTCGAGTTGAGTTCACTCCTCGAGCTGAGCTTCGAGTCCACGAGTCGAAAGCTAAGCCCTCGTGCTGACTCCTTACATGACTCCTCGAGTTGAGTTCACTCCTTGAGCTGAGCTTCGAGTCCACGAGTCGACAGCTAAGCCCTCGTGTTGACTCTTCACATGACTCCTCGAGTTGACTTCACTCCTCGAGTTGAGCTTCGAGTCCACGAGTCGACTTCTAAGCTCTCTTGTTGACTCCTTACATGACTCCTCGAGTTGAGTTCACTCCTCGAGCTGAGCTTCGAGTCCACGAGTTGACAGCTAAGCCCTCGTGTTGACTCTTCACATGACTCCTCGAGTTGACTTCACTCCTCGAGTTGAGCTTCGAGTCCACGAGTCGACTGCTAAGCTCTCTTGTTGACTCCTTACATGACTCCTCGAGTTGAGTTCACTCCTCGAGCTGACCTTCGAGTCCACGAGTCGACAGCTAAGCCCTCGTGTTGACTCTTCACATAACTCCTCGAGTTGAATTCACTCCTCGAGTTGAGCTCCAAGTCCACGAGTAAACTGCTAAGCCCTCATCCTGACTCTTCACATGAGTCCTCGAGTTGAGCTCCAAGTCCACGAGTTGACTGCTAAGTCCTCCTATTGACTCCTTACATGACTCCTCGAGTTGAGTTCACTCCTCGAGCTGAGCTTCGAGTCCACGAGTCGACAGCTAAGCCCTCGTGCTGACTCTTCACATGACTCCTAGAGTTGAATTCACTCCTCGAGTCGAGCTCCAAGTCCAGGAGTAAACTGCTAAGCCCTCGTGATGACTCTTCACATGACTCCTCAAGTTGAATTCACTCCTCGAGTCGAGCTCCAAGTCCACGAGTAAACTGCTAAGCCCTCGTGATGACTCTTCACATGACTCCTAGAGTTGAGTTCACTCCTCGAGTTGAGCTCCAAGTCCACGAGTAAACTGCTAAGCCCTCGTGATGACTCTTCACATGACTCCTCGAGTTGAATTCACTCCTCGAGTCGAGCTCCAAGTCCACGAGTAAACTGCTAAGCCCTCGTGATGACTCTTCACATGACTCCTAGAGTTGAGTTCACTCCTCGAGTTTAGCTCCAAGTCCACGAGTCGACTGCTAAGTCATCGTGTTGACTCCTTACATGACTCCTCGAGTTGAGTTCACTCCTCGAGTTGAGCTTCGAGTCCACGAGTCGACAACTAAGCCCTCGTGCTGACTCTTCACATGACTCCTCGAGTTGAGTTCACTATTAGAGTTGGGCTCCAAGTCCATGAGTCAACTGCGAAGCCCTCGTGCTGACTCTTCACATGACTCCTCGAGTTGAATTCACTCCTCGAGTTGAGCTCCATGTTCACGAGTAAACTGCTTAGCCCTCGTGCTGACTCTTCACACGACTCCTCGAGTTGAGTTCACTCCTCGAGTTGAGGTCCAAGTCCAAGAGTCGATTGCTAAGTCAACGTGTTGACTCCTTTCATGACTCCTCGAGTTGAGTTCACTCCTCGAGCTGAGCTTCGAGTCCACGAGTCGACAACTAAGCCCTCGTGCTGACTCTTCATATGACTCCTCGAGTTGAATTCACTCCTCGAGTTGAGCTCCAAGTCCACGAGTAAACTGCTAAGCCCTCGTAATGACTCTTCACATTACTCCTAGAGTTGAGTTCACTCCTCGAGTTGAGCTCCAAGTCTACGACTCGACTGCTAAGTCCTCGTGTTGACTCCTTACATGACTCCTCGACGTTAGTTCACTCCTCGAGCTGAGCTTCAAGTCCACAAGTCGACAGCTAAGCCCTCGTGCTGACTCTTCACATGACTCCTCTAGTTGAGTTCACTACTAGAGTTGAGCTCCAAGACAACGAGTCGACAGCTAAGCCCTCGTGCTGACTGTTCACATGACTCCTTAAGTTGAATTCACCCCTCGAGTTGAGCTCCAAGTCCACGAGTAAACTGCTAAGCCCTCGTGCTGACTCTTCACATGACTCCTCGAGTTGAGCTTCAAGTCCACGAGTCAACTGCTAAGCCCTCGTGCTGACTGTTCACATGACTCCTCGAGTTGACTTCACTCCTCGAGTTGAGCTTCGAGTCCACGAGTCGACTGCTAAGCTCTCGTGTTGACTCCTTACATGACTCCTCGAGTTGAGTTCACTCCTCGAGCTGAGCTTCGAGTCCACGAGTCGAAAGCTAAGCCCTCGTGCTGACTCCTTACATGACTCCTCGAGTTGAGTTCACTCCTTGAGCTGAGCTTCGAGTCCACGAGTCGACAGCTAAGCCCTCGTGTTGACTCTTCACATGACTCCTCGAGTTGACTTCACTCCTCGAGTTGAGCTTCGAGTCCACGAGTCGACTTCTAAGCTCTCTTGTTGACTCCTTACATGACTCCTCGAGTTGAGTTCACTCCTCGAGCTGAGCTTCGAGTCCACGAGTTGACAGCTAAGCCCTCGTGTTGACTCTTCACATGACTCCTCGAGTTGACTTCACTCCTCGAGTTGAGCTTCGAGTCCACGAGTCGACTGCTAAGCTCTCTTGTTGACTCCTTACATGACTCCTCGAGTTGAGTTCACTCCTCGAGCTGACCTTCGAGTCCACGAGTCGACAGCTAAGCCCTCGTGTTGACTCTTCACATAACTCCTCGAGTTGAATTCACTCCTCGAGTTGAGCTCCAAGTCCACGAGTAAACTGCTAAGCCCTCATCCTGACTCTTCACATGAGTCCTCGAGTTGAGCTCCAAGTCCACGAGTTGACTGCTAAGTCCTCCTATTGACTCCTTACATGACTCCTCGAGTTGAGTTCACTCCTCGAGCTGAGCTTCGAGTCCACGAGTCGACAGCTAAGCCCTCGTGCTGACTCTTCACATGACTCCTAGAGTTGAATTCACTCCTCGAGTCGAGCTCCAAGTCCAGGAGTAAACTGCTAAGCCCTCGTGATGACTCTTCACATGACTCCTCAAGTTGAATTCACTCCTCGAGTCGAGCTCCAAGTCCACGAGTAAACTGCTAAGCCCTCGTGATGACTCTTCACATGACTCCTAGAGTTGAGTTCACTCCTCGAGTTGAGCTCCAAGTCCACGAGTAAACTGCTAAGCCCTCGTGATGACTCTTCACATGACTCCTCGAGTTGAATTCACTCCTCGAGTCGAGCTCCAAGTCCACGAGTAAACTGCTAAGCCCTCGTGATGACTCTTCACATGACTCCTAGAGTTGAGTTCACTCCTCGAGTTTAGCTCCAAGTCCACGAGTCGACTGCTAAGTCATCGTGTTGACTCCTTACATGACTCCTCGAGTTGAGTTCACTCCTCGAGTTGAGCTTCGAGTCCACGAGTCGACAACTAAGCCCTCGTGCTGACTCTTCACATGACTCCTCGAGTTGAGTTCACTATTAGAGTTGGGCTCCAAGTCCATGAGTCAACTGCGAAGCCCTCGTGCTGACTCTTCACATGACTCCTCGAGTTGAATTCACTCCTCGAGTTGAGCTCCATGTTCACGAGTAAACTGCTTAGCCCTCGTGCTGACTCTTCACACGACTCCTCGAGTTGAGTTCACTCCTCGAGTTGAGGTCCAAGTCCAAGAGTCGATTGCTAAGTCAACGTGTTGACTCCTTTCATGACTCCTCGAGTTGAGTTCACTCCTCGAGCTGAGCTTCGAGTCCACGAGTCGACAACTAAGCCCTCGTGCTGACTCTTCATATGACTCCTCGAGTTGAATTCACTCCTCGAGTTGAGCTCCAAGTCCACGAGTAAACTGCTAAGCCCTCGTAATGACTCTTCACATTACTCCTAGAGTTGAGTTCACTCCTCGAGTTGAGCTCCAAGTCTACGACTCGACTGCTAAGTCCTCGTGTTGACTCCTTACATGACTCCTCGACGTTAGTTCACTCCTCGAGCTGAGCTTCAAGTCCACAAGTCGACAGCTAAGCCCTCGTGCTGACTCTTCACATGACTCCTCTAGTTGAGTTCACTACTAGAGTTGAGCTCCAAGACAACGAGTCGACAGCTAAGCCCTCGTGCTGACTGTTCACATGACTCCTTAAGTTGAATTCACCCCTCGAGTTGAGCTCCAAGTCCACGAGTAAACTGCTAAGCCCTCGTGCTGACTCTTCACATGACTCCTCGAGTTGAGCTTCAAGTCCACGAGTCAACTGCTAAGCCCTCGTGCTGACTGTTCACATGACTCCTCGAGTTGACTTCACTCCTCGAGTTGAGCTTCGAGTCCACGAGTCGACTGCTAAGCTCTCGTGTTGACTCCTTACATGACTCCTCGAGTTGAGTTCACTCCTCGAGCTGAGCTTCGAGTCCACGAGTCGAAAGCTAAGCCCTCGTGCTGACTCCTTACATGACTCCTCGAGTTGAGTTCACTCCTTGAGCTGAGCTTCGAGTCCACGAGTCGACAGCTAAGCCCTCGTGTTGACTCTTCACATGACTCCTCGAGTTGACTTCACTCCTCGAGTTGAGCTTCGAGTCCACGAGTCGACTTCTAAGCTCTCTTGTTGACTCCTTACATGACTCCTCGAGTTGAGTTCACTCCTCGAGCTGAGCTTCGAGTCCACGAGTTGACAGCTAAGCCCTCGTGTTGACTCTTCACATGACTCCTCGAGTTGACTTCACTCCTCGAGTTGAGCTTCGAGTCCACGAGTCGACTGCTAAGCTCTCTTGTTGACTCCTTACATGACTCCTCGAGTTGAGTTCACTCCTCGAGCTGACCTTCGAGTCCACGAGTCGACAGCTAAGCCCTCGTGTTGACTCTTCACATAACTCCTCGAGTTGAATTCACTCCTCGAGTTGAGCTCCAAGTCCACGAGTAAACTGCTAAGCCCTCATCCTGACTCTTCACATGAGTCCTCGAGTTGAGCTCCAAGTCCACGAGTTGACTGCTAAGTCCTCCTATTGACTCCTTACATGACTCCTCGAGTTGAGTTCACTCCTCGAGCTGAGCTTCGAGTCCACGAGTCGACAGCTAAGCCCTCGTGCTGACTCTTCACATGACTCCTAGAGTTGAATTCACTCCTCGAGTCGAGCTCCAAGTCCAGGAGTAAACTGCTAAGCCCTCGTGATGACTCTTCACATGACTCCTCAAGTTGAATTCACTCCTCGAGTCGAGCTCCAAGTCCACGAGTAAACTGCTAAGCCCTCGTGATGACTCTTCACATGACTCCTAGAGTTGAGTTCACTCCTCGAGTTGAGCTCCAAGTCCACGAGTAAACTGCTAAGCCCTCGTGATGACTCTTCACATGACTCCTCGAGTTGAATTCACTCCTCGAGTCGAGCTCCAAGTCCACGAGTAAACTGCTAAGCCCTCGTGATGACTCTTCACATGACTCCTAGAGTTGAGTTCACTCCTCGAGTTTAGCTCCAAGTCCACGAGTCGACTGCTAAGTCATCGTGTTGACTCCTTACATGACTCCTCGAGTTGAGTTCACTCCTCGAGTTGAGCTTCGAGTCCACGAGTCGACAACTAAGCCCTCGTGCTGACTCTTCACATGACTCCTCGAGTTGAGTTCACTATTAGAGTTGGGCTCCAAGTCCATGAGTCAACTGCGAAGCCCTCGTGCTGACTCTTCACATGACTCCTCGAGTTGAATTCACTCCTCGAGTTGAGCTCCATGTTCACGAGTAAACTGCTTAGCCCTCGTGCTGACTCTTCACACGACTCCTCGAGTTGAGTTCACTCCTCGAGTTGAGGTCCAAGTCCAAGAGTCGATTGCTAAGTCAACGTGTTGACTCCTTTCATGACTCCTCGAGTTGAGTTCACTCCTCGAGCTGAGCTTCGAGTCCACGAGTCGACAACTAAGCCCTCGTGCTGACTCTTCATATGACTCCTCGAGTTGAATTCACTCCTCGAGTTGAGCTCCAAGTCCACGAGTAAACTGCTAAGCCCTCGTAATGACTCTTCACATTACTCCTAGAGTTGAGTTCACTCCTCGAGTTGAGCTCCAAGTCTACGACTCGACTGCTAAGTCCTCGTGTTGACTCCTTACATGACTCCTCGACGTTAGTTCACTCCTCGAGCTGAGCTTCAAGTCCACAAGTCGACAGCTAAGCCCTCGTGCTGACTCTTCACATGACTCCTCTAGTTGAGTTCACTACTAGAGTTGAGCTCCAAGACAACGAGTCGACAGCTAAGCCCTCGTGCTGACTGTTCACATGACTCCTTAAGTTGAATTCACCCCTCGAGTTGAGCTCCAAGTCCACGAGTAAACTGCTAAGCCCTCGTGCTGACTCTTCACATGACTCCTCGAGTTGAGCTTCAAGTCCACGAGTCAACTGCTAAGCCCTCGTGCTGACTGTTCACATGACTCCTCGAGTTGACTTCACTCCTCGAGTTGAGCTTCGAGTCCACGAGTCGACTGCTAAGCTCTCGTGTTGACTCCTTACATGACTCCTCGAGTTGAGTTCACTCCTCGAGCTGAGCTTCGAGTCCACGAGTCGAAAGCTAAGCCCTCGTGCTGACTCCTTACATGACTCCTCGAGTTGAGTTCACTCCTTGAGCTGAGCTTCGAGTCCACGAGTCGACAGCTAAGCCCTCGTGTTGACTCTTCACATGACTCCTCGAGTTGACTTCACTCCTCGAGTTGAGCTTCGAGTCCACGAGTCGACTTCTAAGCTCTCTTGTTGACTCCTTACATGACTCCTCGAGTTGAGTTCACTCCTCGAGCTGAGCTTCGAGTCCACGAGTTGACAGCTAAGCCCTCGTGTTGACTCTTCACATGACTCCTCGAGTTGACTTCACTCCTCGAGTTGAGCTTCGAGTCCACGAGTCGACTGCTAAGCTCTCTTGTTGACTCCTTACATGACTCCTCGAGTTGAGTTCACTCCTCGAGCTGACCTTCGAGTCCACGAGTCGACAGCTAAGCCCTCGTGTTGACTCTTCACATAACTCCTCGAGTTGAATTCACTCCTCGAGTTGAGCTCCAAGTCCACGAGTAAACTGCTAAGCCCTCATCCTGACTCTTCACATGAGTCCTCGAGTTGAGCTCCAAGTCCACGAGTTGACTGCTAAGTCCTCCTATTGACTCCTTACATGACTCCTCGAGTTGAGTTCACTCCTCGAGCTGAGCTTCGAGTCCACGAGTCGACAGCTAAGCCCTCGTGCTGACTCTTCACATGACTCCTAGAGTTGAATTCACTCCTCGAGTCGAGCTCCAAGTCCAGGAGTAAACTGCTAAGCCCTCGTGATGACTCTTCACATGACTCCTCAAGTTGAATTCACTCCTCGAGTCGAGCTCCAAGTCCACGAGTAAACTGCTAAGCCCTCGTGATGACTCTTCACATGACTCCTAGAGTTGAGTTCACTCCTCGAGTTGAGCTCCAAGTCCACGAGTAAACTGCTAAGCCCTCGTGATGACTCTTCACATGACTCCTCGAGTTGAATTCACTCCTCGAGTCGAGCTCCAAGTCCACGAGTAAACTGCTAAGCCCTCGTGATGACTCTTCACATGACTCCTAGAGTTGAGTTCACTCCTCGAGTTTAGCTCCAAGTCCACGAGTCGACTGCTAAGTCATCGTGTTGACTCCTTACATGACTCCTCGAGTTGAGTTCACTCCTCGAGTTGAGCTTCGAGTCCACGAGTCGACAACTAAGCCCTCGTGCTGACTCTTCACATGACTCCTCGAGTTGAGTTCACTATTAGAGTTGGGCTCCAAGTCCATGAGTCAACTGCGAAGCCCTCGTGCTGACTCTTCACATGACTCCTCGAGTTGAATTCACTCCTCGAGTTGAGCTCCATGTTCACGAGTAAACTGCTTAGCCCTCGTGCTGACTCTTCACACGACTCCTCGAGTTGAGTTCACTCCTCGAGTTGAGGTCCAAGTCCAAGAGTCGATTGCTAAGTCAACGTGTTGACTCCTTTCATGACTCCTCGAGTTGAGTTCACTCCTCGAGCTGAGCTTCGAGTCCACGAGTCGACAACTAAGCCCTCGTGCTGACTCTTCATATGACTCCTCGAGTTGAATTCACTCCTCGAGTTGAGCTCCAAGTCCACGAGTAAACTGCTAAGCCCTCGTAATGAGTCTTCACATTACTCCTAGAGTTGAGTTCACTCCTCGAGTTGAGCTCCAAGTCTACGACTCGACTGCTAAGTCCTCGTGTTGACTCCTTACATGACTCCTCGACGTTAGTTCACTCCTCGAGCTGAGCTTCAAGTCCACAAGTCGACAGCTAAGCCCTCGTGCTGACTCTTCACATGACTCCTCTAGTTGAGTTCACTACTAGAGTTGAGCTCCAAGACAACGAGTCGACAGCTAAGCCCTCGTGCTGACTGTTCACATGACTC
The DNA here is from genome assembly GCF_054948205.1 of Urtica dioica subsp. dioica. Taxonomy (NCBI): domain Eukaryota; kingdom Viridiplantae; phylum Streptophyta; class Magnoliopsida; order Rosales; family Urticaceae; genus Urtica; species Urtica dioica. The sequence goes on from NC_142758.1 coordinate 25,156,965, forward strand.
CTTAAGTTGAATTCACCCCTCGAGTTGAGCTCCAAGTCCACGAGTAAACTGCTAAGCCCTCGTGCTGACTCTTCACATGACTCCTCGAGTTGAGCTTCAAGTCCACGAGTCAACTGCTAAGCCCTCGTGCTGACTGTTCACATGACTCCTCGAGTTGACTTCACTCCTCGAGTTGAGCTTCGAGTCCACGAGTCGACTGCTAAACTCTCGTGTTGACTACTTACATGACTCCTCGAGTTGAATTCACTCCTCGAGCTGAGCTTCGAGTCCACGAGTCGAAAGCTAAGCCCTCGTGCTGACTCCTTACATGACTCCTCGAGTTGAGTTCACTCCTTGAGCTGAGCTTCGAGTCCACGAGTCGACAGCTAAGCCCTCGTGTTGACTCTTCACATGACTCCTCGAGTTGACTTCACTCCTCGAGTTGAGCTTCGAGTCCACGAGTCGACTGCTAAGCTCTCTTGTTGACTCCTTACATGACTCCTCGAGTTGAGTTCACTCCTCGAGCTGAGCTTCGAGTCCACGAGTTGACAGCTAAGCCCTCGTGTTGACTCTTCACATGACTCCTCGAGTTGACTTCACTCCTCGAGTTGAGCTTCGAGTCCACGAGTCGACTGCTAAGCTCTCTTGTTGACTCCTTACATGACTCCTCGAGTTGAGTTCACTCCTCGAGCTGAGCTTCGAGTCCACGAGTCGACAGCTAAGCCCTCGTGTTGACTCTTCACATAACTCCTCGAGTTGAATTCACTCCTCGAGTTGAGCTCCAAGTCCACGAGTAAACTGCTAAGCCCTCATCCTGACTCTTCACATGAGTCCTCGAGTTGAGCTCCAAGTCCACGAGTTGACTGCTAAGTCCTCCTATTGACTCCTTACATGACTCCTCGAGTTGAGTTCACTCCTCGAGCTGAGCTTCGAGTCCACGAGTCGACAGCTAAGCCCTCGTGCTGACTCTTCACATGACTCCTAGAGTTGAATTCACTCCTCGAGTCGAGCTCCAAGTCCACGAGTAAACTGCTAAGCCCTCGTGATGACTCTTCACATGACTCCTCAAGTTGAATTCACTCCTCGAGTCGAGCTCCAAGTCCACGAGTAAACTGCTAAGCCCTCGTGATGACTCTTCACATGACTCCTAGAGTTGAGTTCACTCCTCGAGTTGAGCTCCAAGTCCACGAGTAAACTGCTAAGCCCTCGTGATGACTCTTCACATGACTCCTCGAGTTGAATTCACTCCTCGAGTCGAGCTCCAAGTCCACGAGTAAACTGCTAAGCCCTCGTGATGACTCTTCACATGACTCCTAGAATTGAGTTCACTCCTCGATTTGAGCTCCAAGTCCACGAGTAAACTGCTAAGCCCTCGTGATGACTCTTCACATGACTCCTCGAGTTGAATTCACTCCTCGAGTTGAGCTCCAAGTCCACGAGTAAACTGCTAAGCCCTCGTGCTGACTCTTCACATGGTTCCTCGAGTTGAATTAACTCCTCGAGTCGAGTTCCAAGTCCACGAGTAAACTGCTAAGCCCTCGTGATGACTCTTCACATTACTCCTAGAGTTGAGTTCACTCCTCGAGTTGAGCTCCATGTCCACGAGTCGACTGCTAAGTCCTCGTGTTGACTCCTTACATGACTCCTCGAGTTGAGTTCACTCCTCGAGCTGAGCTTCGAGTCCACGAGTCAACAGCTAAGCCCTCTTGCTGACTATTCACATGACTCCTCGAGTTGATTTCACTACTAGAGTTGAGCTCCAAGTCGACGAGTCGACTGCTAAGCCCTCGTGCTGACTGTTCACATGACTCCTGTTGTCGCTGTTTTTCGGACAACGATTTAGGAGCCCAGAGTGGTTAGACCCAAGGTCGGACCAAGTGGTTTCACTCCGGCTCGAGCGTGTCGGACTTGGTATCCCAAGTCGTCCCTTAGCTGTGGGTGAAGCTCACCTCGTCTCGATAGCTGAAAAGCAAGAAAGAGATTGTGAACTACAAATGGGAAACAGAGGGGATGCCTCTGTTTACCTCTCCGACGTTCAACATTAGTAGGATTGAGGTGGATATAGAGGGTTTAGAGGTGGTGAGAGGCCAAAGATGAGCGAAACGAGTGAAGTACGAGTTCGACAGCGTTTCGGGACTCAAAAATGGATTACCCTTGGGAGAGGGCAGACCTCTCTATTTATAAGCGGCCAAGGGGCGTTTGGGGGACCCCTTGGCCGAGTGGGCACTTAGAGCCGGCCAATGGCCGAGGGAAGGCTCTAGAGCCGGCCAATGGCCGAGTTAAGACTCTAGAGCCGGCCATTGGCCGAGAGAAGACTCTAGAGCCGACCATTGGCCGGGGAAGGCTATAGAGCCGGCCAATGGCCGAGGGAAGGCCCTAGAGCCGGCCATTGGCCGAGGGGAGACTCTAGAGCCGGCCATTGGCCGGGGGAAGGCTCTAGAGCCGACCATTGGCCGGGGGAAGGCTCTAGAGCCGGCCATTGGCCGGGGGAAGGCTCTAGAGCCAGCCAATGGCCGAGGGAAGGCTCTAGAGCCGGCCAATGGCCGAGGGAAGGCTCTAGAGTCGGCCATTGGCCGAGGGAAGGCTCTAGAGTCGGCCATTGGCCGGGGGAAGGCTCTAGAGCCGGCCAATGGCCGAGGGAAGGCTCTAGAGCCGGCCATTGGCCGAGGGAAGGCTCTAGAGCCGGCCAATGGCCGAGGGAAGGCTCTAGAGCCGGCCATTGGCCGAGGGAAGGCTCTAGAGCCGGCCAATCGCCGAGGGAAGGCTCTAGAGCCTGCCATTGCCCGAGGGAAGGCTCTAGAGCCGGCCATTGGCCGGGGGAAGGCTCTAGAGCCGGCCAATGGCCGAGGGAAGGCTTTAGAGTGGGCCGTTGGCCGAGTGGAGACTCTAGAGCCGGCCATTGGCCGAGGGGAGACTCTAGAGCCGGCCATTGGCCGGGGGAAGGCTCTAGAGCCGACCATTGGCCGGGGGAAGGCTCTAGAGCCGGCCATTGGCCGGGGGAAGGCTCTAGAGCCAGCCAATGGCCGAGGGAAGGCTCTAGAGCCCGGCAATGGCCGAGGGAAGGCTCTAGAGTCGGCCATTGGCCGAGGGAAGGCTCTAGAGTCGGCCATTGGCCGGGGGAAGGCTCTAGAGCCGGCCAATGGCCGAGGGAAGGCTCTAGAGCCGGCCATTGGCCGAGGGAAGGCTCTAGAGCCGGCCAATCACCGAGGGAAGGCTCTAGAGCCGGCCATTGGCCGAGGGGAGACTCTAGAGCCGGCCATTGGCCGGGGGAAGGCTCTAGAGGCGACCATTGGCCGGGGGAAGGCTCTAGAGCCGGCCATTGGCCGGGGGAAGGCTCTAGAGCCAGCCAATGGCCGAGGGAAGGCTCTAGAGCCGGGCAATGGCCGAGGGAAGGCTCTAGAGTCGGCCATTGGCCGAGGGAAGGCTCTAGAGTCGGCCATTCGCCGGGGGAAGGCTCTAGAGCCGGCCAATGGCCGAGGGAATGCTCTAGAGCCGGCCATTGGCCGAGGGAAGGCTCTAGAGCCGGCCAATCGCCGAGGGAAGGCTCTAGAGCCTGCCATTGGCCGAGGGAAGCCTCTAGAGCCGACCATTGGCCGGGGGAAGGCTCTAGAGCCGGCCAATGGCCGAGGGAAGGCTTTAGAGCGGGCCGTTGGCTGAGTGGAGACTCTAGAGCCGGCCAATGGCCTAGGGAAGGCTCTAGAGCCGGCCATTGGTCGAGGGGAGACTCTAGAGCCGGCCATTAGCTGGGGGGAGACTCTAGAGCCGGCCAATGGCCGAGGGAAGGCTCTAGAGCCGGCCATTGGTTGAGGCCAAGTTTCGCCGTCTGCGGCCTCGCGCCGATCGTGCGGGTCGAAGTGACTCCTTTGTCCTCGTCGGTTCGAGACGGCCCGACAACATCAACTGCTAAGCCCTCGTGCTGAATCTTCACATGACTCCTTGAGTTGAGCTCCAAGTCCACGAGTCGACTGCTAAGTCCTCGTGTTGACTCCTTACATGACTCCTCGAGTTGAGTTCACTCCTCGAGCTGAGCTTCGAGTCCACGAGTCAACAGCTAAGCCCTCTTGCTGACTATTCACATGACTCCTCGAGTTGATTTCACTACTAGAGTTGAGCTCCAAGTCGACGAGTCGACTGCTAAGCCCTCGTGCTGACTGTTCACATGACTCCTGTTGTCGCTGTTTTTCGGACAACGATTTAGGAGCCCAGAGTGGTTAGACCCAAGGTCGGACCAAGTGGTTTCACTCCGGCTCGAGCGTGTCGGACTTGGTATCCCAAGTCGTCCCTTAGCTGTGGGTGAAGCTCACCTCGTCTCGATAGCTGAAAAGCAAGAAAGAGATTGTGAACTACAAATGGGAAACAGAGGGGATGCCTCTGTTTACCTCTCCGACGTTCAACATTAGTAGGATTGAGGTGGATATAGAGGGTTTAGAGGTGGTGAGAGGCCAAAGATGAGCGAAACGAGTGAAGTACGAGTTCGACAGCGTTTCGGGACTCAAAAATGGATTACCTTTGGGAGAGGGCAGACCTCTCTATTTATAAGCGGCCAAGGGGTGTTTGGGGGACCCCTTGGCCGAGTGGGCACTTAGAGCCGGCCAATGGCCGAGGGAAGGCTCTAGAGCCGGCCAATGGCCGAGTTAAGACTCTAGAGCCGACCATTGGCCGAGAGAAGACTCTAGAGCCGACCATTGGCCGGGGAAGGCTATAGAGCCGGCCAATGGCCGAGGGAAGGCCCTAGAGCCGGCCATTGGCCGAGGGGAGACTCTAGAGCCGGCCATTGGCCGGGGGAAGGCTCTAGAGCCGACCATTGGCCGGGGGAAGGCTCTAGAGCCGGCCATTGGCCGGGGGAAGGCTCTAGAGCCAGCCAATGGCCGAGGGAAGGCTCTAGAGCCGGCCAATGGCCGAGGGAAGGCTCTAGAGTCGGCCATTGGCCGAGGGAAGGCTCTAGAGTCGGCCATTGGCCGGGGGAAGGCTCTAGAGCCGGCCAATGGCTGAGGGAAGGCTCTAGAGCCGGCCATTGGCTGAGGGAAGGCTCTAGAGCCGGCCAATGGCCGAGGGAAGGCTCTAGAGCCGGCCATTGGCCGAGGGAAGGCTCTAGAGCCGGCCAATCGCCGAGGGAAAGCTCTAGAGCCTGCCATTGGCCGAGGGAAGGCTCTAGAGCCGGCCATTGGCCGGGGGAAGGCTCTAGAGCCGGCCAATGGCCGAGGGAAGGCTTTAGAGTGGGCCGTTGGCCGAGTGGAGACTCTAGAGCCGGCCATTGGGCGAGGGGAGACTCTAGAGCCGGCCATTGCCCGGGGGAAGGCTCTAGAGCCGACCATTGGCCGGGGGAAGGCTCTAGAGCCGACCATTGGCCGGGGGAAGGCTCTAGAGCCAGCCAATGGCCGAGCGAAGGCTCTAGAGCTGGGCAATGGCCGAGGGAAGGCTCTAGAGTCGGCCATTGGCCGAGGGAAGGCTCTAGAGTCGGCCATTGGCCGGGGGAAGGCTCTAGAGCCGGCTAATGGCCGAGGGAAGGCTCTAGAGCCGGCCATTGGCCGAGGGAAGGCTCTAAAGCCGGCCAATCACCGAGGGAAGGCTCTAGAGCCGGCCATTGGCCGAGGGGAGACTCTAGAGCCGGCCATTGGCCGGGGGAAGGCTCTAGAGGCGACCATTGGCCGGGGGAAGGCTCTAGAGCCGGCCATTGGCCGGGGGAAGGCTCTAGAGCCCGCCAATGGCCGAGGGAAGGCTCTAGAGCCGGGCAATGGCCGAGGGAAGGCTCTAGAGTCGGCCATTGGCCGAGGGAAGGCTCTAGAGTCGGCCATTGGCCGGGGGAAGGCTCTAGAGCCGGCCAATGGCCGAGGGCAGGCTCTAGAGCCGGCCATTGGCCGAGGGAAGGCTCTAGAGCCGGCCAATCGTCGAGGGAAGGCTCTAGAGCCTGCCATTGGCCGAGGGAAGCCTCTAGAGCCGGCCATTGGCCGGGGGAAGGCTCTAGAGCCGGCCAATGGCCGAGGGAAGGCTTTAGAGCGGGCCGTTGGCCGAGTGGAGACTCTAGAGCCAGCCAATGGCCTAGGGAAGGCTCTAGAGCCGGCCATTGGTCGAGGGGAGACTCTAGAGCCGGCCATTAGCTGGGGGGAGACTCTAGAGCCGGCCAATGGCCGAGGGAAGGCTCTAGAGCCGGCCATTGGTTGAGGCCAAGTTTCGCCGTCTCGTGCGGGTCGAAGTGACTCCTTTGTCCTCGTCGGTTCGAGACGGCCCGACAACATCAACTGCTAAGCCCTCGTGCTGAATCTTCACATGACTCCTTGAGTTGAGCTCCAAGTCCACGAGTGAATTGCTAAGCCCTCGTCCTGACTGTTCACATGACTCCTCGAGTTGAGTTCACTCCTCGAGTTGAGCTACGAGCCCACGAGTCGACTGCTAAGTCCTCGTGTTGACTCTTCACATGACTCCTCGAGTTGAGTTCACTCCTCGAGTTGAGCTTCGAGTCCACGAGTCAACTGCTAAGCCCTCGTGCTGACTCTTCACATGACTCCTCGAGTTGAGTTTACTCCTCGAGCTGAGCTTCGAGTCCAGGAGTCGAATGCTAAGCCCTCGTGCTGACGCTTCACATGACTCCTCGAGTTGAGTTCACTCCTCGAGTTGATCTCCAAGTCCACGAGTCGACTGCTAAGCCCTCGTGCTGACTCTTCACATGACTCGTCGAGTTGAATTCACTCCTTGAGTTGAGCTTCGAGTCCATGAGTCGACTGCTAAGCCCTCGTGCTGACTCTTCACATGACTCTTCAAGTTGAGTTCACTCCTCGAGTTGAGCTCACATTCCACTAGTCAACTGCTAAGCCCTCGTGCTGAGTTTTCACATGAATCCTCGAGTTGAGTTCACTCCTCGAGTTGAGCTTCGAGTCCACGAGTCGGCTGCTAAGTCGTCCTGCTGACTGTTCACATAACTCCTCGAGTTGAGCTTCGAGTCCACGAGTCGACTGCTAAGTCCTCGTGTTGACTGTTCACATGGCTCCTCGAGTTGAGTTCACTCCTCAAGTTGAGCTTCGAGTCCACGAGTCGAATGCTAAGTTCTCTTGTAGACTCTTAACATGACTCCTCGAGTTGAGTTCACTCCTCGAGTTGATCTTGGAGTCCACGAGTCGACTGCTAAGCCCTCGTGCTGACTCTTGACATGACTCCTCGAGTTCGACTACTAAGCCCTCGTGCTGACTCTTCACATGACTCATCGAGTTGAGTTCACACCTCGAGTTGAGCTCCATGTCCACGAGTCAAATGCTAAGCCCTCGTGCTAACTGTTCACATGACTCCTCGAGTTGAGTTCACTCCTCGAGTTGAGTTCCAAGTCCACGAGTCAACTGCTAAGCCCTCGTGCTGACTGTTAACATGACTCCTTGAGTTGAGTTCATTCCTCGAGTTGAGCTACGAGTCCACGAGTCGCCTGCTAAGCCCTCGTGCTGACTGTTCACATGACTCCTCGAGTTGAGTTCACTCCTCGAGTTGAGCTTCGAGTTCACGAGTCGACTGCTAAGTTCTCGTGTTGACTCTTCACATGACTCCTCGAGTTAAGTTCACTCCTGGAGTTGAGCTTCGAGTCAAAGAGTCAACTGCTAGGCCCTCATGTAACTCTTCACATGACTCCTCGAGTTGAGTTAACTCCTCGAGCTGAGCTTCGAGTCCACTAGGCGACTGCTAAGCCGTCGTGCTAACTCTTCACATGACCCCTCGAGTTGAGTTTACTCCTCGAGCTGAGCTTCGAGTCCAGGAGTCGACTGCTAAGCCCTCGTGCTGACGCTTCACATGACTCCTCGAGTTGAGTTCAATCCTCGAGTTGATCTCCAAGTCCATGAGTCGACTGCTAAGCCCTCGTGCTGACTCTTCACATGACTCCTCGAGTTGAATTCACTCCTTGAGTTGAGCTTCGAGTCCATGAGTCGAATGCTAAGCCCTCGTGCTGACTCTTCACATGACTCCTGAAGTTGAGTTCACTCCTCGAGTTGAGCTCACATTCCACTAGTCAACTGCTAAGCCCTCCTGTTGAGTTTTCACATGAATCCTCGAGTTGAGTTCACTCCTCGAGTTGATCTTCGAGTCCACGAGTCGGCTGCTAAGTCGTCCTGCTGACTGTTCACATAACTCCTCGAGTTGAGCTTCGAGTCCAGGAGTCGACTGCTAAGTCCTCGTGTTGACTGTTCACATGACTCCTCGAGTTGAGTTCACTCCTCGAGTTGAGCTTCGAGTCCACGAGTCGAATGCTAAGTTCTCGTGTTGACTCTTAACATGACTCCTCGAGTTGAGTTCACTCCTTGAGTTGAGCTTGGAGTCCACGAGTCGACTGCTAAGCCCTCGTGCTGACTCTTGACATGACTCCTCGAGTTCGACTGCTAAGCCCTCGTGCTGACTCTTCACATGACTCCTCGAGTTGAGTTCACTCCTCGAGTTGAGCTCTAAGTCCACGAGTCAAATGCTAAGCCCTCGTGCTGACTGTTCACATGACTCCTCGAGTATAGTTCACTCCTCGAGATGAGCTTCGAGTCCACGAGTCTTCTGCTAAGTCCTCGTGCTGACTGTTCACATGACTCCTCGAGTTGAATTCACTCCTCGAGTTGAGCTTCGAGTCCAAGAGTCGACTGCTAAGTCCTCGTGCTGACTCTTCACATGACTCCTCGAGTTGAGTTCACTCCTCGAGCTTAACTTCGAGTCCACGAGTCGATTGGTAAGCCCTCGTGCTGTCTCTTCACATGACTCCTAGAGTTGAATTCACTCCCCGAGTTGAGCTCCAAGTCTACGAGTCAACTGCTAAGGCCTCGTGATGACTCTTCACATGACTCCTTGAGTTGAGTTCACTCCTTGAGTTGAGCTCCAAGTCCACGAGTCAATTGCAAGGCCCTCGTGCTGACTGTTCACACGACTCCTCGAGTTGAGTTCACTCCTCGAGTTAAGCTATGAGTCCACGAGTCGACTGCTAAGTTCTCGTGTTGACTTTTCACATGACTCCTCGAGTTAAGTTCACTCCTGGAGTTGAGCTTCGAGTCAAAGAGTCAACTGCTAGGCCCTCATGCCAACTCTTCACATGACTCCTCGAGTTGAGTTAACTCCTCGAGCTGAGCTTCGAGTCCACGAGGCGACTGCTAAGACGTCGTGCTAACTCTTCACATGACCCCTCGAGTTGAGTTTACTCCTCGAGCTGAGCTTCGAGTCCAGGAGTCGACTGCTAAGCCATCGTGCTGACGGTTCACATGACTCCTCGACTTGAGTTCAATCCTCGAGTTGATCTCCAAGTCCACGAGTCGACTGCTAAGCCCTCGTGCTGACTCTTCACATGACTCGTCGAGTTGAATTCACTCCTTGAGTTGAGCTTCGAGTCCATGAGTCGACTGCTAAGCCCTCGTGCTGACTCTTCACATGACTCTTCAAGTTGAGTTCACTCCTCGAGTTGAGCTCACATTCCACTAGTCAACTGCTAAGCCCTCGTGCTGAGTTTTCACATGAATCCTCGAGTTGAGTTCACTCCTCGAGTTGAGCTTCGAGTCCACGAGTCGGCTGCTAAGTCGTCCTGCTGACTGTTCACATAACTCCTCGAGTTGAGCTTCGAGTCCACGAGTCGACTGCTAAGTCCTCGTGTTGACTGTTCACATGACTCCTCGAGTTGAGTTCACTCCTCGAGTTGAGCTTCGAGTCCACGAGTCGAATGCTAAGTTCTCTTGTAGACTCTTAACATGACTCCTCGAGTTGAGTTCACTCCTCGAGTTGAGCTTGGAGTCCACGAGTCGACTGCTAAGCCCTCGTGCTGACTCTTGACATGACTCCTCGAGTTCGACTGCTAAGCCCTCGTGCTGACTCTTCACATGACTCCTCGAGCTGAGTTCACTCCTCGAGTTGAGCTCCAAGTCCACGAGTCAACTGCTAAGCCCTCGTGCTGACTGTTCACATGACTCCTCGAGTTGAGTTCACTCCTCGAGATGAGCTTGGAGTCCACGAGTCTTCTGCTAAGTCCTCATGCTGACTGTTCACATGACTCCTTGAGTTGAATTCACTCCTCGAGTTAAGCTTCGAGTCCAAGAGTCGACTGCTAAGTCCTCGTGCTGACTCTTCACATGACTCCTCGAGTTGAGTTCACTCCTCGAGCTGAGCTTCAAGTCCACGAGTCGATTGCTAAGCCCTCGTGCTGTATCTTCACATGACTCCTAGAGTTGAATTCACTCCTCGAGGTGAGCTCCAAGTCTACGACTCAACTGCTAAGGCCTCGTGCTGAATCTTCACATGACTCCTTGAGTTGAGTTCACTCCTTGAGTTGAGCTCCAAGTCCACGAGTCAATTGATAGGCCCTCGTGCTGACTGTTCACATGACTCCTCGAGTTGAGTTCACTCCTCGAGTTAAGCTACGAGTCCACGAGTCGACTGCTAAGTTCTCGTGTTGACTCTTCACATGACTCCTCGAGTTAAGTTCACTCCTGGAGTTGAGCTTCGAGTCAAAGAGTCAACTGCTAGGCCCTCATGCTAACTCTTCACATGACTCCTCGAGTTGAGTTAACTCCTCGAGCTGAGCTTCGAGTCCACGAGGCGACTGCTAAGCCGTCGTGCTAACTCTTCACATGACCCCTCGAGTTGAGTTTACTCCTCGAGCTGAGCTTCGAGTCCAGGACTCGACTGCTAAGCCCTCGTGCTGACGCTTCACATGACTCCTCGAGTTGAGTTCAATCCTCGAGTTGATCTCCAAGTCCACGAGTCGACTGCTAAGCCCTCGTACTGACTCTTCACATGACTCCTCGAGTTGAATTCACTCCTTGAGTTGAGCTTCGAGTCCATGAGTCGACTACTAAGCCCTCGTGCTGACTCTTCACATGACTCCTCAAGTTGAGTTCACTCCTCGAGTTGAGCTCACATTCCACTAGTCAACTGCTAAGCCCTCGTGCTGAGTTTTCACATGAATCCTCGAGTTGAGTTCACTCCTCGAGTTAAGCTACGAGTCCACGAGTCGACTGCTAAGTTCTCGTGTTGACTCTTCACATGACTCCTCGAGTTAAGTTCACTCCTGGAGTTGAGCTTCGAGTCAAAGAGTCAACTGCTAGGCCCTCATGCTAACTCTTCACATGACTCCTCGAGTTGAGTTAACTCCTCGAGCTGAGCTTCGAGTCCACGAGGCGACTGCTAAGCCGTCGTGCTAACGCTTCACATGACCCCTCGAGTTGAGTTTACTCCTCGAGCTGAGCTTCGAGTCCAGGACTCGACTGCTAAGCCCTCGTGCTGACGCTTCACATGACTCCTCGAGTTGAGTTCAATCCTCGAGTTGATCTCCAAGTCCACGAGTCGACTGCTAAGCCCTCGTGCTGACTCTTCACATGGCTCCTCGAGTTGAATTCACTCCTTGAGTTCAGCTTCGAGTCCATGAGTCGACTACTAAGCCCTCGTGCTGACTCTTCACATGACTCCTCAAGTTGAGTTCACTCCTCGAGTTGAGCTCACATTCCACTAGTCAACTGCTAAGCCCTCGTGCTGAGTTTTCATATGAATCCTCGAGTTGAGTTCACTCCTCGAGTTGACCTTCAAGTGCACGAGTCGGCTGCTAAGTCGTCCTGCTGACTGTTCACATAACTCCTCGAGTTGAGCTTCGAGTCCACAAGTCGACTGCTAAGTCCTCGTGTTGACTTTTCACATGACTCCTCGAGTTGAGTTAACTCCTCGAGTTGAGCTTCGAGTCCACAAGTCAACTACTTAGCCCTCGTGCTGACTGTTTACATGACTCCTCGAGTTGAGTTCACTCCTCGAGTTGAGCTTCGGGTCCACGAGTCGAGTCCTAAGTCCTCGTGTTGACTCTTAACATGACTCCTCGAGTTGAGTTCACTCCTCGAGTTGAGCTTGGAGTCCACGAGTCGACTGCTAAGCCCACGTGCTGACTCTTCACAAGACTCCTCGAGTTGAGCTCCAAGTCCACGAGTCAACTGCTAAGCCCTAGTGCTGACTGTTCACATGACTCCTCGAGTTGGGTTCACTCCTCGAGATGAGCTTCGAGTCCACGAGTCTTCTACTAAGTCCTCGTGCTAACTGTTCACATGACTCCTCGAGTTGAATTCACTCCTCGAGTTGAGCTTCGAGTCCAAGAGTCGACTGCTAAGTCCTCGTGCTGACTCTTCACATGACTCCTCGAGTTGAGTTCACTCCTCGAGCTGAGCTTCGAGTCCACGAGTCGATTGCTAAGCCCTTGTGCTATCTCTTCACATGACTCCTAGAGTTGAATTCACTCCTCGAGTTGCGCTCCAAGTCTACTGGTCAACTGCTAAGGCCTCGTGCTGACTCTTCACATTACTCCTTGAGTTGAGTTCACTCCTTGAGTTGAGCTCCAAGTCCATGAGTCAATTGCTAGGCCCTCGTGCTGACTGTTCACATGACTCCTCGAGTTGAGTTCACTCCTCGACTTAAGCTACGAGTCCACGAGTCGACTGCTAAGTTCTAGTGTTGACTCTTCACATGACTCCTCGAGTTAAGTTCACTCCTGGAGTTGAGCTTTGAGTCAAAGAGTCAACTGCTAGGCCCTCATGCTAACTCTTCACATGACTCCTCGAGTTGAGTTAACTCCTCGAGCTGAGCTTCGAGTCCACGAGGTGACTGCTAAGCCGTCGTGCTAACTCTTCACATGACCCCTCGATTTGAGTTTACTCCTCGAGCTGAGCTTCGAGTCCAGGAGTCAACTGCTAAGCCCTCGTGCTGACGCTTCACATGACTCCTCGAGTTGAGTTCAATCCTCGAGTTGATCTCCAAGTCCACGAGTCGACAGCTAAGCCCTCGTGCTGACTCTTCACATGAGTCCTCGAGTAGAATTCACTCCTTGAATTCAACTTCGAGTCCATGAGTCGACTGCTAAGCCCTCGTGCTGACTCTTCACATGACTCCTCAAGTTGAGTTCACTCCTCGAGTTGAGCTCACATTCCACTAGTCAACTGCTAAGCCCTCGTGCTGACTTTTCACATGAATCCTCGAGTTGAGTTCACTCCTCGAGTTGACCTTTGAGTGCACAAGTCGGCTGCTAAGTCGTCCTGCTGACTGTTCACATAACTCCTCGAGTTGAGCTTCGAGTCCACGAGTCGACTGCTAAGTCCTCATGTTGACTTTTCACATGACTCCTTGAGTTGAGTTAACTCCTCGAGTTGAGCTTCGAGTCCACAAGTCAACTACTAAGCCCTCGTGCTGACTGTTCACATGACTGCTCGAGTTGAGTTAACTCCTCGAGTTGAGCTTCGAGTCCACGAGTCGACTCCTAAGTCCTCGTGTTGACTCTTAACATGACTCCTCGAGTTGAGTTCACTCCTCGAGTTGAGCTTGGAGTCCACGAGTCGACTGCTACGCCCTCGTGCTGACTCTTCACATGACTCCTCGAGTTCGACTACTAAGCCCTCGTGCTGACTCTTCACATGACTCCTCGAGTTCAGTTCACTCCTCGAGTTGAGCTCCAAGTCCACGAGTCAACTGCTTAGCCCTCGTGCTGACTGTTCACATGACTCCTCGAGTTGAGTTCATTCCTCGAGTTGAACTACGAGTCCACGAGTCGGCTGCTAAGCCCTCGTGCTGACTGTTCACATGACTCCTCGAGTTGAGTTCACTCCTCGAGTTGAGCTTCGAGTCCACGAGTCGACTGCTAAGTTCTCGTGTTGACTCTTCACATGACACCTCGAGTTAAGTTCACTCCTCGAGTTGAGCTTCGATTCAACGAGTCAACTGCTAAGCCCTCATGCTAACTCTTCACATGACTCCTCGAGTTGAGTTCACTCCTCAAGCTGAGCTTCGAGTCCACGAGTCGACTGCTAAGCCGTCGTGCTAACTCTTCACATGACCCCTCTAGTTGAGTTTACTCCTCGAGCTGAGCTTCTAGTCCAGGAGTCGACTGCTAAGCCATCGTGCTGACGCTTCACATGACTCCTCGAGTTGAGTTCAATCCTCGAGTTGATCTCCAAGTCCACGAGTCGACTGCTAAGCCCTCGAATTGACTCTTCACATGACTCCTCGAGTTTAGTTCACTCCTTGAGTTGATCTTCGAGTCCACGAGTCGACTGCTAAGCCCTCGTGCTGACTCTTCACATGACTCCTCAAGTTGAGTTCACTCCTCGAGTTGAGCTCACATTCCACTAGTCAACTGCTTAGCCCTCGTGCTAACATTTAACATGAATCCTCAAGTTGAGTTCACTCCTCGAGTTGAGCTTCGAGTCCACGAGTCGGCTGCTAAGTCCTCCTGCTGACTGTTCACATAACTCCTCGAGTTGAGCTCCAAGTCCACGAGTCGACTGCTAAGTCCTCGTGTTGACTGTTCACATGACTCCTCGAGTTGAGTTCACTCCTCGAGTTGAGCTTTGAGTCCACGAGTCGAATGCTAAGTTCTCGTGTTGACTCTTAACATGACTCCTCAAGTTGAGTTCACTCCTCGAGTTGAGCTTGGAGTCCATGAGTCGACTGCTAAGCCCTCGTGCTGACTCTTGACATGACTCCTCGAGTTCGACTACTAAGCCCTCGTGCTGACTCTTCACATGACTCCTCGAGTTGAGTTCACTCCTCGAGTTGAGCTCCAAGTCCACGAGTCAACTGCTAAGCCCTCGTGCTGACTGTTCACATGACTCCTCGAGTTGAGTTCACTCCTCGAGATGAGCTTCGAGTCCACGAGTCTTCTGCTAAGTCCTCGTGCTGACTGTTCACATGACTCCTCGAGTTGAATTCACTCCTCGAGTTGAGCTTCGAGTCCAAGAGTCGACTGCTAAGTCCTCGTGCTGACTCTTCACATGACTCCTCGAGTTGAGTTCATTCCTCGAGCTGAGCTTCGAGTCCACGAGTCGACTGCTAAGCCCTCGTGCTGTCTCTTCACATGACTCCTAGAGTTGAATTCACTCCTCGAGTTGAGCTCCAAGTCTACGAGTCAACTGCTAAGGCCTCGTGCTGACTCTTCACATGACTCCTTGAGTTGCGTTCACTCCTTGAGTTGAGCTCCAAGTCCACGAGTCAATTGTTAGGCCCTCGTGCTGACTGTTCACATGACTCCTCGAGTTGAGTTCACTCCTCGAGTTAAGCTTCGAGTCCACGAGTTAACTGCTAAGCCCTCGTGCTGAATCTTCACATGACTCTTCGAGTTGAGTTTACTCCTCGAGCTGAGCTTCGAGTCCAGGAGTCGACTGCTAAGCCCTCATGCTGACGCTTCACATGACTCCTAGAATTGAGTTCACTCCTCGAGTTGATCTCGAAGTCCACAAGTCGACTGCTAAGCCCTCGTGCTGACTCTTCACATGACTCCTCGAGTTGAGTTCACTCCTCGAGTTGAGCTCCATGTCCACGAGTCAACTGCTAAGCTCTCGTGCTGACTAATCATATGACTCCTCGAGTTGAGTTCACTCCTCGAGTTGAACTCCAAGTCCACGAGTCAACTGCTAATCCCTCGTGCTGACTGTTCACATGACTCCTTGAGTTGAGTTCACTCCTCGAGTTGAGCTACGAGTCCACGAGTCGGCTGCTAAGCCCTCGTGCTGACTATGCACATGACTCCTTGAGTTGAGTTCACTCCTCGAGTTGAGCTTCGAGTCCACCGAGTCGACTGCTAAGTCCTTGTGTTGACTCTTCACATGACTCCTCGAGTTAAGTTCACTCCTCGAGTTGAGGTTCGAGTCAACGAGTCAACTGCTAAGCCCTCATGCTAACTCTTCACATGACACCTCGAGTAGAGTTCACTTCTCGAGCTGAGCTTCGAGTCCACGAGTCGACTGCTAAGCCGTCGTGCTAACTCTTAACATGACCCCTCGAGTCGAGTTTACTCCTCGAGCTGAGCTTCGAGTCCAGGAGTCGACTGCTAAGCCCTCGTGCTAATGCTTCACATGACTCCTCCAGTTGAGTTCACTCCTCGAGTTGATCTCCAAGTCCACGAGTCGACTGCTAAGCCCTCTTGCTGACTCTTCACATGACTCCTCGAGTTGAGTTCACTCCTCGAGATGAGCTCCATGTCGATGAGTCAACTGCTAAGCCCTCGTGCTGACTGTTCACATGACTCCTCGAGTTGAGTTCTCTCCTCGAGTTGAGCTCCAAGTGCACGAGTCAACTGCTAAGCCTTCGTGCTGACTGTTCACATGACTCCTCGAGTTGAGTTCACTCCTCGAGTTGAGCTACGAGTCAACGAGTTGGGTGCTAAGCCCTCGTACTGACTGTTCACATGACTCCTCGAGTTGAGTTCACTCCTCGAGTGGAGCTTCGAATCCACGAGTCGACTGCTAAGTCCTCGTGTTGACTCTTCACATGACTCCTTGCGTTGAGCTTCGAGTCAACGAGTCAACTGCTAAGCCCTCATGCTAACTCTTCACATGACTCATCGAGTTGAGTTCACTCCTCGAGCTAAGCTTCGAGTCCACGAGTCGACTGCTATGCCGTCGTGCTAACTCTTCACATGACCCCTCGAGTTGAGTTAACTCCTCGAGTTGAGTTCCAAGTCTACGAGTCGACTGCTAAGCCCTCATGCTGACTCTTCACATGACTCCTCGAGTTGAGCTTCGAGTCCACGAGTCGGCTGCTAAGTCCTCCTGCTGACCGTTCACATAACTCCTCGAGTTGAGCTTCGAGTCCACGAGTCGACTGCTAAGTCCTGGTGTTGACATTTCACATGACTCCTCGACTTGAATTCACTCCTCGAGTTGAGCTCCAAGTCTACGAGTCAACTGCTAAGGCCTCGTGCTGACTCTTCACAAGACTCCTTGAGTTGAGTTCACTCCTTGAGTTGAGCTCCAAGTCCACGAGTCAATTGTTAGGCCCTCGTGCTGACTGTTCACATGACTCCTCGAGTTGAGTTCACTCCTCGAGTTAAGCTACGAGTCCACGAGTCGACTGCAAAGTCCTCGTGTTGACTCTTCACGTGTCTCCTCGAGTTGAGTTCAGTCCTCGAGTTGAGCTTCGAGTCCACGAGTCAACTGCTAAGCCCTCGTGCTGAATCTTCACATGAGTCCTCGAGTTGAGTTTACTCCTCGAGCTGAGCTTCGAGTCCAGGAGTCGATTGCTAAGCCCTCATGCTGACGCTTCACATGACTCCTAGAATTGAGTTCACTCCTCGAGTTGA
The DNA here is from genome assembly GCF_054948205.1 of Urtica dioica subsp. dioica. Taxonomy (NCBI): domain Eukaryota; kingdom Viridiplantae; phylum Streptophyta; class Magnoliopsida; order Rosales; family Urticaceae; genus Urtica; species Urtica dioica. The sequence goes on from NC_142758.1 coordinate 25,173,985, forward strand.
TCTCGAAGTCCACAAGTCGACTGCTAAGCCGTCGTGCTGACTCTTCACATGACTCCTCGAGTTGAGTTCACTCCTCGAGTTGAGCTCCATGTCCACGAGTCAACTGCTAAGCTCTCGTGCTGACTGTTCATATGACTCCTCGAGTTGAGTTCACTCCTCGAGTTGAGCTCCAAGTCCACGAGTCAACTGCTAAGCCCTCGTGCTGACTGTTCACATGACTCCTTGAGTTGAGCTTCGAGTCCACGAGTCGACTGCTAAGTCCTCATGTTGACTTTTCACATGACTCCTTGAGTTGAGTTAACTCCTCGAGTTGAGCTTCGAGTCCACAAGTCAACTACTAAGCCCTCGTGCTGACTGTTCACATGACTGCTCGAGTTGAGTTAACTCCTCGAGTTGAGCTTCGAGTCCACGAGTCGACTCCTAAGTCCTCGTGTTGACTCTTAACATGACTCCTCGAGTTGAGTTCACTCCTCGAGTTGAGGTTGGAGTCCACGAGTCGACTGCTAAGCCGTCGTGCTGACTCTTCACATGACTCCTCGAGTTGAGTTCACTCCTCGAGTTGAGCTCCATGTCCACGAGTCAACTGCTAAGCTCTCGTGGTGACTGTTCATATGACTCGTCGAGTTGAGTTCACTCCTCGAGTTGAGCTCCAAGTCCACGAGTCAACTGCTAAGCCCTCGTGCTGACTGTTCACATGACTCCTTGAGTTGAGTTCACTCCTCGAGTTGAGCTACGAGTCCACGAGTCGGCTGCTAAGCCCTCGTGCTGACTATGGACATGACTCCTTGAGTTGAGTTCACTCCTCGAGTTGAGCTTCGAGTCCACCGAGTCGACTGCTAAGTCCTTGTGTTGACTCTTCACATGATTCCTCGAGTTAAGTTCACTCCTCGAGTTGAGGTTCGAGTCAACGAGTCAACTGCTAAGCCCTCATGCTAACTCTTCACATGACACCTCGAGTAGAGTTCACTCCTCGAGCTGAGCTTCGAGTCCACGAGTCGACTGCTAAGCCGTCGTGCTAACTCTTAACATGACCCCTCGAGTTGAGTTTACTCCTCGAGCTGAGCTTCGAGTCCAGGAGTCGACTGCTAAGCCCTCGTGCTAATGCTTCACATGACTCCTCCAGTTGAGTTCACTCCTCGAGTTGATCTCCAAGTCCACGAGTCGACTACTAAGCCCTCTTGCTGACTCTTCACATGACTCCTCGAGTTGAGTTCACTCCTCGAGATGAGCTCCATGTCGATGAGTCAACTGCTAAGCCCTCGTGCTGACTGTTCACATGACTCCTCGAGTTGAGTTCTCTCCTCGAGTTGAGCTCCAAGTTCACGAGTCAACTGCTAAGCCTTCGTGCTGACTGTTCACATGACTCCTCGAGTTGAGTTCACTCCTCGAGTTGAGCTACGAGTCAACGAGTCGGGTGCTAAGCCCTCGTACTGACTGTTCACATGACTCCTCGAGTTGAGTTCACTCCTCGAGTGGAGCTTTGACTCCACGAGTCGACTGCTAAGTCCTCGTGTTGACTCTTCACATGACTCCTTGAGTTGAGCTTCGAGTCAACGAGTCAACTGCTAAGCCCTCATGCTAACTCTTCACATGACTCATCGAGTTGAGTTCACTCCTCGAGCTAAGCTTCGAGTCCACGAGTCGACTGCTATGCCGTCGTGCTAACTCTTCACATGACCCCTCGAGTTGACTTCACTCCTCGAGTTGAGTTCCAAGTCTACGAGTCGACTGCTAAACCCTCATGCTGACTCTTCACATGACTCCTCGAGTTGAGCTTCGAGTCCACGAGTCGGCTGCTAAGTCCTCCTGCTGACCGTTCACATAACTCCTCGAGTTGAGCTTTGAGTCCACGAGTCGACTGCTAAGTCCTCGTGTTGACATTTCACATGACTCCTCGAGTTGAGCTTCGAGTCCACGAGTCAACTGCTAAGCCCTCGTGCTGACTGTTCACATGACTCCTCGAGTTGAGTTCACTCCTCGAGTTGACCTTCGAGTCCACGAGTCGACTGCTAAGTCCACGTGTTGACTCTTAACATGACTCCTCGAGTTGAGTTCACTCCTCGAGTTGAGCTTGGACTCCACGAGTCGACTACTAAGCCCTCGTGCTGACTCTTCACATGACTCTCCGAGTTGAGTTCATTCCTAGAGTTGAGCTCCAAGTCCACGAGTCAACTAATAAGCCCTCGTGCTGACTATTCACATGACTCCTCGAGTTGAGTTCACTCCTCGAGATGAGCTTCGAGTCAACGAGACTTCTGCTAAGTCCTCGTGCTGACTCTTCACATGACTCTTCGAGTTGAGTTCACTCCTCGAGTTGAGCTTCGAGTCCACGAGTCGACTGCTAAGTCCTCGTGCTGACTCTTAAGATGACTCCTCGAGTTTAGTTCACTCCTCGAGTTGAGGTTCGAGTCCACGAGTAAACTGCTAAGCCCTCGTGCTGACTCTTCACATGACTCCTAGAGTTGAGTTCACTCCTCGAGTTGAGCTCCAAGTCGACGAGTCAACTGCTAAGCCCTCGTACTGACTTTTCACATGACTCCTCGAGTTTAGCTTCGAGTCAACGAGTCGGCTGCTAAGTCCTCCTACTGACTGTTCACATAACTCCTTGAGTTGAGCTTCGAGTCCACGAGTCGACTGCTAAGTCCTCGTGTTGACTTTTCACATGACTCCTCGAGTTGAGTTCACTCCTCGAGTTGAGCTTCGAGTCCACAAGTTAACTGCTAAGCCCTCGTGCTGAGTGTTCACATGACTCCTCGAGTTGAGTTCACTCCTCGAGTTGAGCTTCGAGTCCACGAGTCGACTGCTATGCCGTCGTGCTAACTCTTCACATGACCCCTCGAGTTGAGTTCACTCCTCGAGTTGAGTTCCAAGTCTACGAGTAGACTGCTAAGCCCTCATGCTGACTCTTCACATGACTCCTCGAGTTGAGCTTCGAGTCCACGAGTCGGCTGCTAAGTCCTCCTGCTGACCGTTCACATAACTCCTCGAGTTGAGCTTCGAGTCCACGAGTCGACTGCTAAGTCCTCGTGTTGACTATTCACATGACTCCTCGAGTTGAGTTCACTCCTCGAGTTGAGCTACGAGTCAACGAGTCGGGTGCTAAGCCCTCGTACTGACTGTTCACATGACTCCTCGAGTTGAGTTCACTCCTCGAGTGGAGCTTTGACTCCACGAGTCGACTGCTAAGTCCTCGTGTTGACTCTTCACATGACTCCTTGAGTTGAGCTTCGAGTCAACGAGTCAACTGCTAAGCCCTCATGCTAACTCTTCACATGACTCATCGAGTTGAGTTCACTCCTCGAGCTAAGCTTCGAGTCCACGAGTCGACTGCTATGCCGTCGTGCTAACTCTTCACATGACCCCTCGAGTTGACTTCACTCCTCGAGTTGAGTTCCAAGTCTACGAGTCGACTGCTAAGCCCTCATGCTGACTCTTCACATGACTCCTCGAGTTGAGCTTCGAGTCCACGAGTCGGCTGCTAAGTCCTCCTGCTGACCGTTCACATAACTCCTCGAGTTGAGCTTTGAGTCCACGAGTCGACTGCTAAGTCCTCGTGTTGACATTTCACATGACTCCTCGAGTTGAGCTTCGAGTCCACGAGTCAACTGCTAAGCCCTCGTGCTGACTGTTCACATGACTCCTCGAGTTGAGTTCACTCCTCGAGTTGACCTTCGAGTCCACGAGTCGACTGCTAAGTCCACGTGTTGACTCTTAACATGACTCCTCGAGTTGAGTTCACTCCTCGAGTTGAGCTTGGACTCCACGAGTCGACTACTAAGCCCTCGTGCTGACTCTTCACATGACTCTCCGAGTTGAGTTCATTCCTAGAGTTGAGCTCCAAGTCCACGAGTCAACTAATAAGCCCTCGTGCTGACTATTCACATGACTCCTCGAGTTGAGTTCACTCCTCGAGATGAGCTTCGAGTCAACGAGACTTCTGCTAAGTCCTCGTGCTGACTCTTCACATGACTCTTCGAGTTGAGTTCACTCCTCGAGTTGAGCTTCGAGTCCACGAGTCGACTGCTAAGTCCTCGTGCTGACTCTTAAGATGACTCCTCGAGTTTAGTTCACTCCTCGAGTTGAGGTTCGAGTCCACGAGTAAACTGCTAAGCCCTCGTGCTGACTCTTCACATGACTCCTAGAGTTGAGTTCACTCCTCGAGTTGAACTCCAAGTCGACGAGTCAACTGCTAAGCCCTCGTACTGACTTTTCACATGACTCCTCGAGTTTAGCTTCGAGTCAACGAGTCGGCTGCTAAGTCCTCCTACTGACTGTTCACATAACTCCTTGAGTTGAGCTTCGAGTCCACGAGTCGACTGCTAAGTCCTCGTGTTGACTTTTCACATGACTCCTCGAGTTGAGTTCACTCCTCGAGTTGAGCTTCGAGTCCACAAGTTAACTGCTAAGCCCTCGTGCTGAGTGTTCACATGACTCCTCGAGTTGAGTTCACTCCTCGAGTTGAGCTTCGAGTCCACGAGTCGACTGCTATGCCGTCGTGCTAACTCTTCACATGACCCCTCGAGTTGACTTCACTCCTCGAGTTGAGTTCCAAGTCTACGAGTCGACTGCTAAGCCCTCATGCTGACTCTTCACATGACTCCTCGAGTTGAGCTTCGAGTCCACGAGTCGGCTGCTAAGTCCTCCTGCTGACCGTTCACATAACTCCTCGAGTTGAGCTTTGAGTCCACGAGTCGACTGCTAAGTCCTCGTGTTGACATTTCACATGACTCCTCGAGTTGAGTTCACTCCTCGAGTTGAGCTTCGAGTCCACGAGTCAACTGCTAAGCCCTCGTGCTGACTGTTCCCATGACTCCTCGATTTGAGTTCACTCCTCGAGTTGACCTTCGAGTCCACGAGTCGACTGCTAAGTCCACGTGTTGACTCTTAACATGACTCCTCGAGTTGAGTTCACTCCTCGAGTTGAGCTTGGACTCCACGAGTCGACTACTAAGCCCTCGTGCTGACTCTTCACATGACTCTCCGAGTTGAGTTCATTCCTAGAGTTGAGCTCCAAGTCCAAGAGTCAACTAATAAGCCCTCGTGCTGACTATTCACATGACTCCTCGAGTTGAGTTCACTCCTCGAGATGAGCTTCGAGTCAACGAGACTTCTGCTAAGTCCTCGTGCTGACTCTTCACATGACTCTTCGATTTGAGTTCACTCCTCGAGTTGAGCTTCGAGTCCACGAGTCGACTGCTAAGTCCTCATGCTGACTCTTAAGATGACTCCTCGAGTTTAGTTCACTCCTCGAGTTGAGGTTCGAGTCCACGAGTAAACTGCTAAGCCCTCGTGCTGACTCTTCACATGACTCCTAGAGTTGAGTTCACTCCTCGAGTTGAGCTCCAAGTCGACGAGTCAACTGCTAAGCCCTCGTACTGACTTTTCACATGACTCCTCGAGTTTAGCTTCGAGTCAACGAGTCGGCTGCTAAGTCCTCCTACTGACTGTTCACATAACTCCTTGAGTTGAGCTTCGAGTCCACGAGTCGACTGCTAAGTCCTCGTGTTGACTTTTCACATGACTCCTCGAGTTGAGCTTCGAGTCCACAAGTTAACTGCTAAGCCCTCGTGCTGAGTGTTCACATGACTCCTCGAGTTGAGTTCACTCCTCGAGTTGAGCTTCGAGTCCACGAGTCGAATGCTATGCCGTCGTGCTAACTCTTCACATGACCCCTCGAGTTGAGTTCACTCCTCGAGTTGAGTTCCAAGTCTACGAGTAGACTGCTAAGCCCTCATGCTGACTCTTCACATGACTCCTCGAGTTGAGCTTCGAGTCCACGAGTCGGCTGCTAAGTCCTCCTGCTGACCGTTCACATAACTCCTCGAGTTGAGCTTCGAGTCCACGAGTCGACTGCTAAGTCCTCGTGTTGACTATTCACATGACTCCTCGAGTTGAGTTCACTCCTCGAGTTGAGCTTCGAGTCCACGAGTCAACTGCTAAGCCCTCGTGCTGACTGTTCACATGACTCCTCGAGTTGAGTTCACTCCTCGAGTTGAGCTTCGAGTCCACGAGTCGATTGCTAAGTCCACGTGTTGACTCTTAACATGACTCCTCGAGTTGAGTTCACTCCTCGAGTTGAGCTTGGAGTCCACGAGTCGACTACTAAGCCCTCGTGCTGACTCTTCACATGACTCCTCGAGTTGAGTTCATTCCTCGAGTTGAGCTCCAAGTCCACGAGTCAAATGCTAAGCCCTCGTGCTGACTATTCACATGACTCCTCGAGTTGAGTTCACTCCTCGAGATGAGCTTCGAGTCAACGAGACTTCTGCTAAGTCCTCGTGCTGACTCTTCACATGACTCTGCGAGTTGTGTTCACTCCTCGAGTTGAGCTTCGAGTCCACGAGTCGACTGCTAAGTCCTCGTGCTGACTCTTAAGATGACTCCTCGAGTTGAGCTTCGAGTCCACGAGTAAACTGCTAAGCCCTCGTGCTGACTCTTCACATGACTCCTCGAGTTGAGTTCACTCCTCGAGTTGAGCTCCAAGTCCACGAGTCAACTGCTAAGCCCTCGTGCTGACTTTTCACATAACTCCTCGAGTTGAGCTTCGAGTCCACGAGTCGGCTGCTAAGTCCTCCTACTGACTGTTCACATAACTCCTTGAGTTGAGCTTCGAGTCCACGAGTCGACTGCTAAGTCCTCGTGTTGACTTTTCACATGACTCCTCGAGTTGAGCTTCGAGTTCAGAAGTTAACTGCTAAGCCCTCGTGCTGACTGTTCACATGACTCCTCGAGTTGAGTTCACTCCTCGAGTTGAGCTTCGAGTCCACGAGTCGACTGCTAAGTCCACGTGTTGACTCTTAACATGACTCCTCGAGTTGAGTTCACTCCTCGAGTTGAGTTTGGAGTCCACGAGTAGACTACTAAGCCCTCGTGCTGACTCTTAACATGACTCCTCGAGTTGAGTTCACTCCTCGAGTTGAGCTTGGAGTCCATGAGTCGACTGCTAAGCCCTCGTGCTGACTCTTCACATGACTCCTCGAGTTGAGTTCACTCCTCGAGTTGAGCTCCAACTCCACGAGTCAACTGCTAAGCCCACGTGCGGACTCTTCACATGACTCCTCGAGTTGAGTTCACTCCTCGAGTTGAGTTCACTCCTCGAGTTGAGCATCGAGTCAACGAGTCTTCTGCTAAGTCCTCGTGCTGACTGTTCACATGACTCCTCGAGTTGACTTCACTCTTCGAGTTGAGCTTCGAGTCCACGAGTCGACTGCTAAGTCCTCGTGCTGACTCTTCACATGACTCCTCGAGTTTAGTTCACTCCTCGAGTTGAGCTTCGAGTCCACGAGTAAACTGCTAAGCCCTCGTGCTGACTCTTCACATGACTCCTCGAGTTGAGTTCACTCCTCGAGTTGAGCTTCAAGTCCACGAGTCAACTGCTAAGCCCTCGTGCTGACTTTTCACAGGACTCCTCGAGTTGAGTTCACTCCTTGAGTTGAGCTTCTAGTGCACGAGTCGGCTACTAAGTCCTCCTGCTGACTGTTCACATAACTCCTCGAGTTGAGCTTCGAGTCCACGAGTCGACTGCTAAGTCCACGTGTTGACTCTTAACATGACTCCTCGAGTTGAGTTCACTCCTCGAGTTGAGCTTGGACTCCACGAGTCGACTACTAAGCCCTCGTGCTGACTCTTCACATGACTCTCCGAGTTGAGTTCATTCCTAGAGTTGAGCTCCAAGTCCACGAGTCAACTAATAAGCCCTCGTGCTGACTATTCACATGACTCCTCGAGTTGAGTTCACTCCTCGAGATGAGCTTCGAGTCAACGAGACTTCTGCTAAGTCCTCGTGCTGACTCTTCACATGACTCTTCGAGTTGAGTTCACTCCTCGAGTTGAGCTTCGAGTCCACGAGTAGACTGCTAAGTCCTCGTGCTGACTCTTAAGATGACTCCTCTAGTTTAGTTCACTCCTCGAGTTGAGGTTCGAGTCCACGAGTAAACTGCTAAGCCCTCGTGCTGACTCTTCACATGACTCCTCGAGTTGAGTTCACTCCTCGAGTTGAGCTCCAAGTCGACGAGTCAACTGCTAAGCCCTCGTACTGACTTTTCACATGACTCCTCGAGTTGAGTTCACTCCTCGAGTTTAGCTTCGAGTCCACGAGTCGGCTGCTAAGTCCTCCTACTGACTGTTCACATAACTCCTTGAGTTGAGCTTCGAGTCCACGAGTCGACTGCTAAGTCCTCGTGTTGACTTTTCACATGACTCCTCGAGTTGAGTTCACTCCTCGAGTTGAGCTTCGAGTCCACAAGTTAACTGCTAAGCCCTCGTGTTGAGTGTTCACATGACTCCTCGAGTTGAGTTCACTCCTCGAGTTGAGCTTCGAGTCCACGAGTCGACTGCTATGCCGTCGTGCTAACTCTTCACATGACCCCTCGAGTTGAGTTCACTCCTCGAGTTGAGTTCCAAGTCTACGAGTAGACTACTAAGCCCTCATGCTGACTCTTCACATGACTCCTCGAGTTGAGCTTCGAGTCCACGAGTCGGCTGCTACCTGCTCCTGCTGACCGTTCACATAACTCCTCGAGTTGAGCTTCGAGTCCACGAGTCGACTGCTAAGTCCTCGTGTTGACTATTCACATGACTCCTCGAGTTGAGTTCACTCCTCGAGTTGAGCTTCGAGTCCACGAGTCAACTGCTAAGCCCTCGTGCTGACTGTTCACATGACTCCTCGAGTTGAGTTCACTCCTCGAGTTGAGCTTCGAGTCCACGAGTCGACTGCTAAGTCCACGTGTTGACTCTTAACATGACTCCTCGAGTTGAGTTCACTCCTCGAGTTGAGCTTGGAGTCCACGAGTCGACTACTAAGCCCTCGTGCTGACTCTTCACATGACTCCTCGAGTTGAGTTCATTCCTCGAGTTGAGCTCCAAGTCTACGAGTCAAATGCTAAGCCCTCGTGCTGACTATTCACATGACTCCTCGAGTTGAGTTCACTCCTCGAGATGAGCTTCGAGTCAACGAGACTTCTGCTAAGTCCTCGTGCTGACTCTTCACATGACTCTTCGAGTTTCTTCACTCCTCGAGTTGAGCTTCGAGTCCACGAGTCGACTGCTAAGTCCTCGTGCTGACTCTTAAGATGACTCCTCGAGTTTAGTTCACTCCTCGAGTTGAGCTTCGAGTCCACGAGTAAACTGCTAAGCCCTCATGCTGACTCTTCACATGACTCCTCGAGTTGAGTTCACTCCTCGAGTTGAGCTCTAAGTCCACGAGTCAACTGCTAAGCCCTCGTGCTGACTTTTCACATGACTCCTCGAGTTGAGTTCACCCCTCGAGTTGAGCTTCGAGTTCACGAGTCAACTGCTAAGCCTTCGTGCTGACTGTTCACATAACTCCTCGAGTTGAGTTCACTCCTCGAGTTGAGCTACGAGTCAACGAGTCGGGTGCTAAGCCCTCGTAGTGACTGTTCACATGACTCCTCGAGTTGAGTTCACTCCTCGAGTGGAGCTTCGAATCCACGAGTCGACTGCTAAGTCCTCGTGTTGACTCTTCACATGACTCCTCGAGTTGAGCTTCGAGTCAACGAGTCAACTGCTAAGCCCTCATGCTAACTCTTCACATGACTCATCGAGTTGAGTTCACTCCTCGAGCTAAGTTTCGAGTCCACGAGTCGACTGCTATGCCGTCGTGCTAACTCTTCACATGACCCCTCGAGTTGAGTTCACTCCTCGAGTTGAGTTCCAAGTCTACGAGTCGACTGCTAAGCCCTCATGCTTACTCTTCACATGACTCCTCGAGTTGAGCTTCGAGTCCATGAGTCGGCTGCTAAGTCCTCCTGCTGACCGTTCACATAACTCCTCGAGTTGAGCTTCGAGTCCACGAGTCGACTGCTAAGTCCTCGTGTTGACTTTTCACATGACTCCTCGAGTTGAGTTCACTCCTCGAGTTGAGCTTCGAGTCCACGAGTCAACTGCTAAGCCCTCGTGTTGACTGTTCACATGACTCCTCGAGTTGAGTTCACTCCTCGAGTTGAGCTTCGAGACCACGAGTCGACTGCTAAGTCCACGTGTTGACTCTTAACATGACTCCTCGAGTTGAGTTCACTCCTCGAGTTGAGCTTGGAGTCCACGAGTCGACTACTAAGCCCTCGTGCTGACTCTTCACATGACTCCTCGAGTTGAGTTCATTCCTCGAGTTGAGCTCCAAGTTCACGAGTCAACTGCTAAGCCCTCGTGCTGACTATTCACATGACTCCTCGAGTTGAGTTCACTCCTCGAGATGAGCTTCGAGTGAACGAGACTTCTGCTAAGTCCTCGTGCTGACTCTTCACATGACTCTTCGAGTTGAGTTCACTCCTCGAGTTGAGCTTCGAGTCCACGAGTCAACTGCTAAGTCCTCGTGCTGACTCTTAAGATGACTCCTCGAGTTTAGTTCACTCCTCGAGTTGAGCTTCGAGTCCAGGAGTAAACTGCTAAGCCCTCGTGCTAACTCTTCACATGACTCCTCGAGTTGAGTTCACTCCTCGAGTTGAGCTCCAAGTCCACGAGTCAACTGCTAAGCCCTCGTGCTGACTTTTCACATGACTCCTCGAGTTGAGTTCACTCCTCGAGTTGAGCTTCGAGTCCACGAGTCGGCTGCTAAGTCCTCCTACTGACTGTTCACATAACTCCTTGAGTTGAGCTTCGAGTCCACGAGTCGACTGCTAAGTCCTCGTGTTGACTTTTCACATGACTCCTCGAGTTGAGCTTCGAGTCCACAAGTAAACTGCTAAGCCCTCGTGCTGACTGTTCACATGACTCCTCGAGTGGAGTTCACTCCTCGAGTTGAGCTTCGAGTCCACGAGTCGACTGCTAAGTCCACGTGTTGACTCTTAACATGACTCCTCGAGTTGAGTTCACTCCTCGAGTTGAGTTTGGATTCCACGAGTCGACTACTAAGCCCTCGTGCTGACTCTTAACATGACTCCTCGAGTTGAGTTCACTCCTCGAGTTGAGGTTGGAGTCCACGAGTCGACTGCTAAGCCCTCGTGCTGACTCTTCACATGACTCCTCGAGTTGAGTTCACTCCTCGACTTGAGCTCCAAGTCCACGAGTCAACTGCAAAGCCCTCGTGCTGACTCTTCACATGACTCCTCGAGTTGAGTTCACTCCTCGAGTTGAGCATCGAGTCAACGAGTCTTCTGCTAAGTCCTCGTGCTGACTGTTCACATGACTCCTCGAGTTGACTTCACTCTTCGAGTTGAGTTTCGAGTCCACGAGTCGACTGCTAAGTCCTCGTGCTGACTCTTCACATGACTCCTCGAGTTTAGTTCACTCCTCGAGTTGAGCTTCGAGTCCACGAGTAAACTGCTAAGCCCTCCTGCTGACTCTTCACATGACTCCTCGAGTTGAGCTTCAAGTCCACGAGTCAACTGCTAAGCCCTCGTGCTGACTTTTCACAGGACTCCTCGAGTTGAGTTCACTCCTTGAGTTGAGCTTCTAGTCCACGAGTCGGCTGCTAAGTCCTCCTGCTGACTGTTCACATAACTCCTCAAGTTGAGCATCGAGTCCACGAGTCGACTGCTAAGTCCTCGTGTTGACTTTTCACATGACTCCTTGAGTTGAGTTCACTCCTCGAGTTGAGCTTCGATTCCACGAGTTAACTGCTAAGCCCTCGTGCTGAATGTTCACGTGACTCCTCGAGTTGAGTTCACTCCTCGAGTTGAGCTTCGAGTCCACGAGTCGATTGCTAAGTCCACGTGTTGACTCTTAACATGACTCCTCGAGTTGAGTTTGAACTCCACGAGTCGACTACTAAGCCCTCGTGCTGACTCTTAACATGACTCCTCGAGTTGAGTTCATTCCTCGAGTTGAGCTCCAAGTCCACGAGTCAACTGCTAAGCCCTCGTGCTGACTGTTCACATGACTCCTCGAGTTGAGTTCACTCCTCGAGTTGAGCTTCTAGTCAACGAGTCTTCTGCTAAGTCCTCGTCCTGACTGTTCACATGACTCCTCGAGTTGAGTTCACTCCTCGAGTTGAGCTTCGAGTCAACGAGTCGACTTCTAAGTCCTCATGTTGACTCTTCACATGACTCCTCGAGTTTAGTTTACTCCTCGAGTTGAGCTTCGAGTCCACGAGTAAACTGCTAAGCCTTCGTGCTGACTCTTCACATGACTCCTCGAGTTGAGTTCACTCCTCGAGTTGAGCTCCAAGTCCACGAGTCAACTGCTAAGCCCTCGTGCTGACTGATGGGAATTTTCTTAACTAAAGAAAAATTCTACACGACGCAAGCGAACGTGTCGTCAAGTAATAGAGTGCAAAAGCACGGATATCGATCCCACAAGTACTCTAGACTATTTCCGAAGCAAACTCACTAGCTTTCTTTTTCGAGTTATGGAATTGAAAAATGGGGGTTTTTGATTGTTTTGAGAACAAGATGAAATGTAAACAAGAGTGAAAACAATATTTAAACACAAGTTAAAAGGAAGGGGCGCGATTTCGTTATTTCATCGAGTCGGTCGGTCTTGGTACGATTCTAAGCTCGGGTTTAGAGTTATAAAATTTAGTCTCAATCCCTCTTAAAACATTCACTAATCTCTCTCGAGTCTTTAGGAATCTAGCTACGTGTCGAACTTACACCTCTCGGTTTGGGTCGTACTAAAACACAAAACCGCATTTAGCCCGGGATTTCAATCAACTACATCTACCCCCTAGTCTTTCTATAGCTCTAGGAAGGTTAATGATGGGACGGGTAGAGCTCACTCGTTTATTACCTCTCGGTTTCTAAACTCGTCTAAGGTTCACTAATTAGTTAGCTACTCTAATTAGCGTTAACACACAACCCGTACCCATAATATTTCACTCTCAACCCAACCATGAAGCACAAAATCTAATCTAAAGGTTTGACCAACCAACTCAACTACTCAACTACATCGCACCCCAAATCTATTTAGCTACTCATAATTAAGAATAAACAAAGTAAAATTGAAATAAGTAAAAGAAACAAAACAATAAAGAAACAAGACATTGAATGCTAATCTCAACAACCAAACAAAACTTTCATTAAACTCAAGCTCTACTTCAATATTCCACTTAGATAAAACAATAAAGTAATCACAACACTCAATGCTCAATAGATAAAAGTAATCAACAAAAACTCAAATAGAATACTTGAAAGCTTAAAATATGTTCAACAAGCATTAGGTGGAGTAAATAAATAAATAACAATAAATAAAAGAGATAGAGTTAAGGATGAACAAATGGAGATGATGAGGATGATGGAGGTTGTCACTTCTCCCTCTTCTTCTTCACTTCCAAGCTCAAGAACAAAATGAGTGTCAAACCCTAGCTTTCTCTCTCTCACTTTCTCTCTCACGGTTTCAAAACAAAAACTAAAAATGTTCTATGCTAAAGCTTCCCTTTTCTTCTTTGAATAAGTGTATATGAGGGTTTAGGAGAGGTTTTCGGAGCAAATAAGGACCCTTGGATGAGATCCAAGGGCCAAAAATGATTTAAAAGATGAGCTCCAAGAATTCTGAAAAAGCACCTGGTGCGACGCTCCACATAACAGGCGCGCCGCGCCACTCTTGAATTTCTGAAGGCGCGCCGCGCCTCTCTTGCGCGTTGGCCGCTCAAGCTCTCGGGTGTAAATTTGGTCACCAGGGCGCGGCGCGCTAGACATGAAACGCTGACTTCTTGTTGACCGCCATTGACTTTTGTTGACTTGACTTCAAATGACCATAACTTGCTCGATTTAGCTCCGATTCAGTCCGTTTTAGAACCACCACCTTCTCATACTCTCTCAAACCTGAAAATGAAATGAAAACTACAAAATAATATCAAAAACATTAAGAACAAGCTTCGATTCTTATCTAAGAGTCATAGATAAGTGTGAATGAATCCCACTTATCACTAACTTTTCACATGACTCCTCGAGTTGAGCATCGAGTCCACGAGTCGGCTTCTAAGTCCTCCTGCTGACTGTTCACATAACTCCTCGTGTTGAGCTTCGAGTCCACGAGTCGACTGCTAAGTCCTCGTGTTGACTTTTCACATGATTCCTCGAGTTGAGCTTTGAGTCCACGAGTTAACTGCTAAGCCCTCGTGCTGACTGTTCACATGACTCCTCGAGTTGAGTTCACTCCTCGAGTTGAGCTTCGAGTCCACGAGTCGACTGCTAAGTCCACGTGTTGACTCTTAACATGACTCCTCGAGTTGAGTTCACTCCTCGAGTTGAGTTTGGAGTCCACGAGTCGACTACTAAGCCCTCGTGCTGACTCTTCACATGACTCCTCGAGTTGAGTTCATTCCTCGAGTTGAGCTCCAAGTCCACGAGTCAACTGCTAAGCCGTCGTGCTGACTGTTCACATGACTCCTCGAGTTGAGTTCACTCCTCGAGTTGAGATTCGTGTCAACGAGTCTTCTGCTAAGTCCTCGTGCAGACTGTTCACATGAATCCTCGAGTTGAGTTCACTCCTCGAGTTGAGCTTCGAGTCCACGAGTCGACTGCTAAGTCCTCGTGGTGACTCTTCACATGACTCCTCGAATTGAGTTCACTCCTCGAGCTGAGCTTCGAGTCCACGAGTCGACTGCTAAGTCCTCGTGTTGACTCTTCACATGACTCCTCGAGTTGAGTTCACTCCTCGAGTTGAGCTTCTAGTCCACGAGTCGACTGCTAAGCCCTCGTGCTGACTCTTCACATGACTCCTCAAGTTGAGTTCACTCCTCGAGTTGAGCTCCAAGTCCACGAGTCAACTGCTAAGCCCTCGTGCTGACTTTTCACATGACTCCTCGAGTTGAGCTTTGAGTCCACGAGTCGGCTGCTAAGTCCTCCTGCTGACTGTTCACATAACTCCTCGAGTTGAGCTTCGAGTCCACGAGTCGGCTGCTAAGCCCTCGTGCTGACTGTTGACATGACTCCTCGAGTTGAATTCACTCCTCGAGTTGAGCTTCGAGTCCACGAGTCGACTGCTAAGCCTTCGTGTTGACTCTTCACATGACTCCTGGAGTTGAGTTCACTCCTCGAGTTGAGCTTCGAGTCAACGAGTCAACTGCTAAGCCCTCATGCTAACTCTTCACATGACTCCTCGAGCTGAGGTTCGAGTCCACGATTCGACTTCTAAGCCGTCGCGGTAACTTTTCACATGACTCCTCGAGTTGAGTTCACTCGTCGAGTTGAGCTTCAAGTCCACGAGTCGACTGCTAAGCCCTCGTGCTGACTCTTCACATGACTCCTCGAGTTGAATTCACTCCTCGAGTTGAGCTTCAAGTCCACGAGTAAACTTCTAAGCCCTCGTGGTGACTCTTCACATGACTCCTCGAGTTGAGCTCCAAGTCCACGAGTCAACTGCTAAGCCCTTATGCTGACTGTTCACATGACTCCTCGACTTGAGTTCACTCCTTGAGTTGAGCTTCGAGTCCAAGAGTCGGCTGCTAAGTCCTCGTGCTGAGTGTTACCGGTCCATCTCGGCCCGGTAGAGCAGCGACGGCCGTGATAGCAACCACCCCGGGACTCCCCCGACTCATGGCCGACCTCCGGCCTCATGAGCTCGGCCTCCAGCTCCATGGCCGACCTCCAACCTCTTGAGCTCGACCTTGGCCTCAGCTCGACCTCGGCTTGATAAGCTCGGCCTTAGCTCGACCTCGGCCTGATGAGCTCGACCTCGGCCTGATGAGCTTGACCTCGGCCTAATGAGCTCGGCCTCAGCTCGGCCTCCTTAGCTCGGCCTCAGGTCGGCCTCCTTAGCTCGGCCTCAGCTCGGCCTCCTTAGCTCGGCCTCAGCTCAGCCTCCTTAGCGCGGCCTTAGCTCGGCCTCCTTAGCTCGGCCTCAACTCGGCCTAACGAGCTCGACCTCGGCCTCAGCTCGACATCGGCCTGGTGAGCTCGACCTCAGCCTGATGAGCTCGACCTCGGCCTCAGCTCGACCTCGGCTCGACCTCGGCCTTACGAGCTCGACCTCAACCTCAGCTAGACTACGCATCCCTCGGCCTGACAAGCTCGGCCTCGGCCTGACGAGCTCGACCTCGGCTTGATGAGCTCGGCCTTAGCTCGACCTCGGCCTGATGAGCTCGACCTCGGCCTGATGAGCTCGGCCTCAGCTCGGCCTCCTTAGCTCGGCCTCAGCTCGGCTTCCTTAGCTCGGCCTCAGCTCAGCCTCCTTAGCTCGGCCTCAGCTCAGCCTCCTTAGCGCGGCCTTAGCTCGGCCTCCTTAGCTCGGCCTCAACTCGGCCTGACGAGCTCGGCCTCGGCCTCAGCTCGACCTCGGCCTGGTGAGCTCGACCTCAACCTGATGAGCTCGACCTCGGCCTCAGCTCGACCTCGGCTCGACCTCGGCCTGACGAGCTCGACCTCAACCTCAGCTAGACTTCGCATCCCTCGGCCTGACAAGCTCGACCTCGGCTTCAGCTCGACCTCGGCCTGACGAGCTTGACCTCGACCTCAGCTCGACCTCGGCCTGACGAGCTCGACCTTGACCTCAGCTCGACCTCGGCCTGACGAGCTCGACTTCGGCCAATGGCAGACGCTCTAGAGTCTTCCCTCAGCCATGGCCGGCTCTAGAGTCTTCCCTCGGCCATTGGCCGACTCCAGAGTCTTCCCTCGGCCAATGGCCAGCTCTAGAGTCTTCCCTCGGCCATGGCCGGCTCTAGAGTCTTCCCTCGGCCATTGGCCGACTCTAGAGTCTTCCCTCGGCCATGGCCGGCTCTAGAGTCTTACCTCGGCCATTGGCCGACTCTAGAGTGTTCCCTCGGCCAATGGCCGGCTCTAGAGTGTTCCCTCGGCCAATGGCCGGCTCTAGAGTGTTCCCTCGGCCATTGGCCCACTCTAGAGTCTTCCCCCGGCCAATGGCCGACTCTAGAGTCTTCCCTCGGCCAAGGGGTTCCTCAAACACCCCTTGGTCATCTATAAATACAGGTGTTCACCCCCCGACACAGGTAATCCAATTTTGAGTCCCGAAACGCTGTCGAACTCGTACTTCACTCGTTTCGCTCATCTTTGGCCTCTCACCACCTCTAAAACCTCTATAATCCACCTCAATCCTACTAATGTTGAGCGTCGGAGAGGTAAACAGAGGCCCCCCCTCTGTTTTCCCTTCCTAGTTCACCTGTTCTTTACTCCTTTTCACGTACTCTTACGAACTCAAGGGACATTCACAACTATGGGACGACTTGGGATACCAAGTCCGACACGCTCGAGTCAAGACGAGACCACTTGGTCCGGCCTTGGGTCTAACCGCCTTTGACTCCTAAATCGTTGTCTGAAAAACAGCGACAACATTTTGGTGCTAGAAGGAGGGGATCTCTCGACCTTTGCGTCACATTCCCTCTACCACTCTTCTTCATCCTCCAACGGCAAAACTCTCGATAGATGAGTCAATTGCTCGTCACCTCCGCTGGTACTCGAGCGACGAGCTCGAGATACGGTCTCCGACGCCTCGCGCACCGTCTTGAAGGGCAACCTCCCGATAGCGAGAGCCAGCCCCAAGACCCGGTGAATGACCCCGAGGCCGAGCTCCGAGAGGACACGGCCCGGCGGCTTGCGGAGGTCCTTGACCGTCCTGGCGTCGACGGCTCGCTCATCGCCGATCTCCTCGGCTACGACGTCGAGGATCGATCCGCCCGAGACGACTCCGACCCCGACTACGTGGGGGAGTCAAGGACCGATGAGGCAACTCCTAGCCTCGCCCCTTCACGTCCCGGGAGGTCCAATGGTGCTTTGGCAGATCCTTCGCACCCGGCGCGACGGCAAGCACGGTCGCATTCCCGGGGACTCGCCCCCTCGGTTTCAAGAGGCGGTCGGACACGGCCCCTCACCGGGGAGAGAGCGACTCCGGTGGATGATGGGGCCGATAGCCGAAGCGCTCGCCGAACGATCCGACCGAGGGCGACCTCGCCCCGCCACGCGCCGAGTGTGGACCTTAGAGAGCGCTTGACGGCGCAGAGAAACTCCTGAGGGGAGGATCTCCGCCGGAGGCTCAACTCTCGGAGGGACGCGCTCCCCGCCACAACTCTCGGCCGACCTCAGGCCAATGTCGGGGACCAAGCGTCTAACGAGCGCCAGCAGGCGACTCACGCGGTCCCGGCGGTCAGCCCCACGAACGGGCTCGACATGTTGACAATGATTCAAAACCTCTAGAATCAAATCATTGATATGAGGGAGTCGGTGTTGGAATCGATCTAGGGTTTAAGAAAATAATTAACGCTTCGGTAAGCGGCGGAATTTAAAAAATTTTCTTTTACAAGTAAAACAGTTTTTACTAACCTAGACAAAGAGCAAGTACATATAAATAAAAACTATTATGAGCTAAGAAGTTTACTAACCTTTCTTGAAGCTTGAACTTTGAGAAGCTTTTGGAAAGTTTGCAACGCTCGTCTCCTCGCAGCACGTCTCTCATTCTTTCCTCGGCACCTCGAGCAACCACGATAGTTTCTATCACTAAATCACTCGAAATAAAAGGAATTAGTGAGTGGGCACTTTTAAACACTACGACTTAAGAACGAGTCTTGAAGTTGCAGAGCTAAACTCTAGGTCAAATGAGGACCTAGGTGCCAAAACAATAAAAGGAAATTGACTAGAGAGAGAGAGGAGAGGGGTGGCCACAAGTTCTAGAGAGAGAGACTCTCAATCTCTAACTTATGTGGAATGAATGAAATGAGAGGAATGAGGTGGGATATTTATAGGAGGAGGATTACCTTCAAAAGGTTGTTTCCTCATACCTCTTGCACGTCCAAATGAGCTTCTAGAAGCCTTTGGATTTGTTTCCTCATTTGCTTTCTCTCTTAGTTGGCCGAAAATGTACTTTCCTTCTAAAGAAAATTTGTTTCCTCTTTTTTCTTTTGGCAAGTATCTTCATACATCAATGCACAAAATAAACTCTCTTTTTCTCTACGGGGCTGCACGAAATTAGTCTCCCATTCTCTTGGGTTGGACGGCCAAAGGGCTTCTAGAAAGACTTTCTAGATTTTTCTTTACTTGTTCATGACAACATAAGAAAAGCCCATTGAGAATTTTCAAGTAAAATTCTATGAAATGAAATTAATCCACAAGGCCCAATGAACACATCATGGCCATGTGATCTAGGCGATCATATGACCATGTCAAAAAATTTATTGACATTCATTTCATGCTATGTCCAAAAAGACAAATTTACCCTTTTGACAATTTTCGTAAAACTTGTCTCGTTCTTGTTTTG
This sequence comes from Urtica dioica subsp. dioica, assembly GCF_054948205.1. NCBI lineage: Eukaryota > Viridiplantae > Streptophyta > Magnoliopsida > Rosales > Urticaceae > Urtica > Urtica dioica. The sequence continues at coordinate 25,193,086 of NC_142758.1, forward strand.
ACTTAGCTTCTAGTTTAACTATTCCTACTCGATATGATTTGTGACAGTGACCTCATGGATCCAAATGAACAAAGCTTGAGCTAAACACTTGGACTCAAAAGTTCACAAACCTTTTCCAAGTTTAGCTTAATGCCAACTGACTCCACTAAAGAGTTGACACTGAAAATCTCTCGGTTCAAATGAATTTATTTTCTACTCAAGAATTCAACCTAATTATGATGAGCGGATCCACTGAATATTATCTGTGTTTACCCTTCATGAATATCATCAGCTAGTCGGGATTTACAAAATTACCATTTTACCCTTCTAGCTGTTATTTCCTCAACTCCTTTGTCGCTTGTGAATAAGTTAGAAACAATGTATTGACGAGGAGCTAACAAGTCACATTGTTTCATCCAAAAGAGTCAAGACTCAATTCGTACACTGGCCAGTTCATTTATTCACACTCCAAGGAACAAAGCATGAGGTGATATACATTGCATTTCAGCAATCTTGTACATGAATGTTGTCAATGGTGCCCACAAGAAGAGTAGTAGTGTCTATTTATGTACATTTGATGTCATATAGTCTTACGAAGACTCTTGCTTGTAATTGCTTATTCATTAATAAAAAGTTGAAACGTTCATTCAATCTTCTTTGTTTGAAGCTTTATGATAAAACCATAGTCTTTTAGTCCATAAACAAACTTAACAACTTACGAAGAGACAAATGTAGATTTGCATGAACAAACTCTTCGTAGTTTGCTTAAAACGATATATTCGCAATCTAAGGGTCAAAGGACTATTGACCTCAGTATGATTGTTAGAAGAATCTATGATGTCTGGTTATGAGGCATTGAGAGTTTGGGACTCTATAGTTCTTCTAGGTATCTTCCGAAGATACTGAATTGACCAGTGCCCTTCTAGAGACAATATAAGAACAAACCATTTAACCTCTTATGTCTCGAAGTCACTATGTATGAATTGCATCATGCTTACCTTAATCCTGAAATGAGACATGTCATTTCACACCTTAGTATTCTCATTTGAGAAAGTCAAATTTCGGACTCACTATGTGATTCCGAACAAGGCCTATTGGTGAGGTACTAAGTTGTGAGTATGTCATGAGTAACTTTGTGAAGTTCTCATAGATATGGAATTCATGTACAAGATTGCTGAAATGCAATGTATGTCACCTCATGCTTTGTTCCTTGGAGTGTGAATAAATGAACTGGCCAGTGTCCAAATTGAGTCCTGACTCTTTTGGATGAAACAATGTGACTTGTTAGCTCCTCGTCAATACATTGTTTCTAACTTATTCACAAGCGACAAAGGAGTTGAGGAAATAACAGCTAGAAGGGTAAAATGGTAATTTAGTAAATCCCGACTAGCTGATGACATTCATGAAGGGTAGCATAGATAATATTCAGTGGATCCGCTCATTATAATTAGGTCGAATTCTTGAGTAGAAAACAAATTCATTTGAACCGAGAGATTTTCAGTGTCAGCTCTTTAGTGGAGTCAGCTGGCATTAAGCTAAACTTGGAAAAGGTTTGTGAACTTTTGAGTCCAAGTGTTTAGCTAAAGCTTTGTTCATTTGGGTCCATGAGGTCACTGTCACGAATCACATCGATAGGAATAGTTAAACTGGAAGCTAAGCCAAAACAAGAACGAAAATAGTTAAAAGGGTATTTTTGTCTTTTGAGACAAAGGAAGAAATGAATGTCAATAAATTTTTTGACAAGGTCATTTTATGACATGTTTCACTCGGCCATGACTTGATCATTGGGCCTTGTGAATTAATTTCATTTCATAAGAATTTTATTGAAAATTCTTATTGGGCCTTTTTCATGTTGTCATGAACAAATGGAAAAGCTTCTAGAAGCCTTTTCTAGAAGGCCTTGGGCGCCCAACATACCCAACCAAGAGAGAATATTTTGTGCATAAATGTATTTAGATACTTGCCAAAAGAAAAAGAGGAAACAAATTTCCCACACATGCAATGGGAATTTCGGCCAAGAGGCTAATAGGCAAGCCAAGGAACAAAAAAGGAAACAAATCCTAGCCTTCTAGAAGGCTGCCTTGGGCGCCTAAGAGGAATGGGAAATAAGGGTTATTTTGCTCATGAATATGTGATATTCTATAGAAGAGGAAACTACCTTATTGAAGGTGAGACCTCTCCTATAAATAGGAGCCTCATTTCCTCACAATTCATTCATCCAAGTTTAAGAGATTTGAGAGACTCTCTCTCTAGAACTTGTGGCCGAAATCCTCTCTCTCTCTCTCTAGTTTATTTTCAATTTTTTTTGTCTTGGCACCTAGGTCCTCACTCGACCTAGTGTTTAGCTCTGCGACTTCGAGACTCGTTCTTAAGTCGTAGTGTTTAAAAGTGCCCACTCACTGATTCCTTCTTTTCGAGTGATTTAGTGATAGAAACTTTCGTGGTTGCTCGAGGTGCCGAGGAAAGAAAGAGAGACGTGCTGCGAGGGGAGACGAGCGTTGCAAACTTTCCACAAGCTTCTTCAAAGTTCAAGCTTCAAGAAAGGTTAGTAACTTTAATAGCTCATATTAGTTTTTATTTACATGCACATGCTCTTGTCTAGGTTAGTAAAAACTAGTTTTACTTAAAAAGAAAATTTTTAAAATTCCGCCGCTTAACGAAGCGTTAAACTTTTTCTTAAACCCTAGATCGATTCCAACAAATGGTATCAGAGCTATGGTCAAAGGAATGCATGTGCATGTTTTTAAATTATGAGCTTGAAAATCGTTTTCGAAAGTTTACTAATTTTGTGACAAGTTAGAATTGTAATCTTAGATTTTTTTTAATTTATTGCTCTTGTCTCTAAATTAAAAACCATGTTGATTTTCTATGAGTTTGGGATGATGTTAAAACACATTAGAATCAGTTCTAAAAGTTTTTAATTTTTTATTTTGAAAAACGTGTTTTAAAGGTTTGAGAATTTTCGAGTAAATTTTGTGACTAGTTTTATTTTCTTGCTAGTTTCTTAATTTTACTTGAATCGTTTTATGCTTGTTGTTATTTCTTTTATGCCTTGTTATTACCTTGCTAATAAAACACAAATAAAAGCTTTAAACAACATCTTAAAACGTTCCGTTACACTCGATTCTTTTTCGCATCTAAAAGGACAAAGCTTTAATTTATTTCTTTTTCTTCGAGCTGGAATGTAAACCCGCATTAAAAGCGGCATAACTCTCTGCTCAGAAATCGAAATTTAATGATTCTTGAATCAAATTAAAGCTCTGTCTGTCCTCTGTCCAATGCCACCGGTTTCGGCTCAAAAGGACATCGGAGCCGCCAGTTATGGCGATTTTACTCCGAGGTGCGCGGCTGTCTGAAACTCCAGTTTTTTAGAAATCCGGATTTTCAAACCCCACTACCATGAGTTATAGAACTCTAATGAGAAAATTTTCTTGAGCAAAAATGTTTTTCATATGATTATAAACATGATGTGTAAAGATTAAAAGTTTTGATTTTTGAAAGATTAATTGAAATTGAATTTTTACAAAACTAGTTTGAATTTTGAAAAACCGTTTTCACTTTCAAACTTGAAAATATTTTGTCATCCAAATCAAATAAGTTTTCAAAATGTTTTCAAAACTATATCTATATCACATATGTTCAAAATCTATATGCTCTTGAAATTTTGAGTGGGAGGTCTCTTTGTAGACAAAGCCGAAAAATAAAAAGATGTGTAATCTCAAACTCTCAAGTGTTCGAGTGAGTTGAAGTTCACACTTCCCTCACGCACTTTCCCGAAATAGAAAATAGGAAAAGATCGAGTATGTCCCTTGTGCCTTTATGCACTAATACTGCTCTGAACATGTCGATCTAGGATTCTCTTCTAGTTGTCCGCTCTGTCGCTCTCTAACTAGGAAATTTGTTTCCGAACTTATAAGAGTCGATGAACCAACTCCAAAAACTAAGTGGGAGGGTTATACTTGTTGTTTGTAACCCACGATCCCCAACACTAATGAAAAGTGCAAGTGTCGCCGGACTAAGAGTCACCCTCGTGGCCCTCTCTTAAATGAGAGTACTCAAGGGCGCTTTGCTCTGATCATTGCTCAATGAGCTACGTTCGAGAGTGAGACGATGATGACAAGACCTCCCCTCGGCGGATTGTTTTTCAAAGTCAATCTTTTGGACTAAGTGGTTGGTTACACACTTAGACTCAATCCCTAGTAATCCTCCCTCGAGGCCCTGCGAAAGGATGTGAGTGATCAAACCAATTTACAAGGTGGCTAGTCAAAATTGATGTATTGACATCTTGGCTATGCATTAATGATGAGTCATTTACTTATGAAAGGAGACTCGTTGCGGCCTTCCCTCGAAGGAGTAAAGTGTCATTTCGTTCATAACACCTTTGGATTTTACAAAAGTCTTAATGAAACTTAAATCCTAAACCAAAGACTAATCATAAACTTGTTTCAACTTATATAGGCAATATGTCTCTCAACCCTCTCTCTATCTTTCTTTCCTCGAACCAACTCGAAAATGAAAACTACATAGATTCGAAACATAACCTCGACATAATACCTACCGTTAACAAGCACAAATGGGTACTCACCACCCCGTGTCCTCCTCTGACGAATGATGATTCAACTCAAGAGGACAATGACGCCTTAGCGGCCTGGCTTCGATCCGATGAGATTGTGAGGTGCTATATCTTAGCATCTATGAACAATATGCTGAACAAGCAACATCGTGACATCGAGACTGCCGCTGACATGCTCTACAATCTCCTTGAGAGTTTTGGAGGGCAAAGGCGTCAAGCAAGGCAAAAAGCAGTCCGACAGTTTATGAACTGTCATATGAAGGCTAGGACTCCTGTTAGAGACTTTATGATACTGATCATTAGTTTTCTAAATAAAATGGAAATCCTAGGATCTGAGACTGATGGGAAGAATCTCATAGATATGATCTTAGAAACTCTCCCCGCGTCTCTTGATACCTCCAAGATGAACTACTCCATAAACAAGCTTATGGAGGAACTTCACACTGCTGTAGGTTTCACTAAGAGAAAGAGGAATCAAGGAGAGGCACATGCTACTGAGCAAAAAGCCTCCGCCTCTGAAACTGTGAAGAGACCTTACAAGGCCGATAAAAAGAACTGTCCCGCCTATCTCAAAGCAAAGGAACATAGTATTGTACCAGTTACCGAAGCATGCTTAGTAGCTGATAATGTATCAACGTGGATTCTTGACTCCGCTGCTACTAACCATATTTGCTGTTCCTTGAATGGTTTCAAGAAAACCAAAAGCTTAGAGGAAGGCGAGTTCTGTTTCAAATGGGGTGATGGGAGCCTGGTGTCTGCAAAGGCTGTGGGATCCGTGACGCTGTCTTTTGAAGACCGCACTTTAAACTTGAATAATGTTTATTTTGTTCCTACCTTTGGGAAGAACTTAATATCCGTTGCTCGTCTTCGTGAGCAAGATTATTGTTTAAAGTTCATTAAGAATGGAATTCGTATTTCGTTTCCTGATAATTCTTTTGTCACTGACGCATGTATGAAGAATGCTCTTTTCTACATCTATCCCACTCAACCTTCTCTTTTAGACACCGAAATAGATAATGATCTTATTAGGGAGCCAAAGAGGATCAAACTTTCTGAATCCTCCGATCTAACAAAATCAACACACCTATGGCACTTAAGACTTGGTCATATCAGTCTAGAAAGGATTAAGAGACTTGTGAGGGATGGTCCACTCCAAGCCTCTGCAATAGGTTCACTACCTACTTGTGAATCCTGCATAGAAGGAAAAATGACTAAGCGACCTTTCTCTGATAAAGGTCGAAGAGCCACTGAGTTGCTGGAACTAATACATTCTGATGTATGTGGTCCGCTCAGCCAACAGGCACGTGGAGGATACGAATACTTCGTTACCTTCACTGATGATTACTCACGATATGGGTTTGTCTATTTGCTCAAACACAAATCCGAGACCTTTAACGTATTTAAGGTCTTTAGGGCTTTAGTGGAAAAGCAAACTGGCAAAGTGATCAAAACCCTTCGATCTGATCGAGGTGGTGAGTATATGTCTGGAGAGTTCGACGACTTTCTTAAAGAAGAAGGTATTGCTTCTCAGCTTACCGCACCTGGCACACCTCAACAAAACGGAGTGTCAGAGAGAAGAAACCGAACTCTTATGGAGATGGTTAGATCGATGATGAGTTACTCATCACTCCCGCTTTCCTTTTGGGGATATGCCCTCGAAACAGCCGCTTACATTCTGAACCAAGTTCCGTCTAAAACGGTTCCTGGTACTCCTTATGAAAGATGGACTGGCCGTAAAGTAAGTTTGGGCCACATCCGAATTTGGGGTTGCCCTGCACATGTGCTAAGGCAAAAGACTAGCAAGTTGGCTAGTAGGTCAGAATTGTGCCTGTTTGTAGGATATCCAAAGGAAACCAAAGGTTTCATCTTCTATAGTCCCGAGGACGATAAGACTTTCGTTAGCACGAATGCTCGTTTCCTTGAGGAGGACTTTATGAATGATGCGAAACCTAGAAGCAAAATTGTGCTTAAAGAAAAGTTGGGTGAGGAAGCTTCTACCTCATCTGTAAGAACTGTTCTTACCCCAACTGAAACACAACCTAACTCATCAGAATCTCGTCAAGTAGTACTTCGACGTAGTGGGAGGGCTACTCAAAAGCCTGACAGGTACATGTCTTATGGAGACTCTCTTGTAGCCGTCTCCGACATGGATGACCCTGTTTCCTATAGCCAAGCGATGGCTTGTTCTGAATCAAACCTTTGGCTTGACGCCATGAAAGTTGAAATGCACTCGATGTATGTCAACAAAGTCTGGAAACTTGTAGACCTTCCTGAAGGGATTAAACCCGTAGGGTGTAAGTGGATATACAAGAAGAAAAGGGGTCCTGATGGGAACGTCGAGACGTTCAAAGCACGACTTGTGGCGAAGGGTTATACCCAACAAGAAGGGATTGACTATGAAGAAACCTTCTCGCCAGTCGCGATGCTTAAATCCATCCGCATACTCCTATCCATAGCTGCAGCTCTCGACTATGAGATCTGGCAAATGGATGTCAAGACAGCCTTTCTGAATGGCAATCTTGACGAGCGCATTTACATGGCTCAACCAGACGGTTTCGTGGATAAAGGTCAAGAGACCAAGGTTTGTGAGTTGCTTAAATCCATTTATGGACTAAAGCAAGCATCTAGGTCATGGAATATTAGATTCGATGAAACTGTAAAGAGCTTCGGCTTTGAACAGTCAATAGATGAGCCTTGTGTTTACAAGTTAATACACGAAGGTAAAGTTGTGTTTCTGGTACTATATGTCGATGATATACTACTCATTGGTAATGACGTGGGTAAGTTATCTGAGGTTAAGGTCTGGCTGGCAAAGCAATTCGATATGAAGGATCTAGGAGAAGCCGCGTACATTCTGGGAATCCAAATCTTTCGAGATAGGAAAAACCGGACCCTGTCGCTCTCTCAAGCATCTTATATTGATAAGGTGATGGATCGCTTCTCGATGCAAGACTGCAAGAGGGGTCAAACACCCTTTAGGCATGGAGTTTCACTCTCTAAGGACCAGTCTCCCAAGACTGCACAAGAGATTGAAGACATGAGGAAAATTCCTTACGCCTCTGCCGTAGGAAGCCTCATGTATGCTATGCTTTGCACCCGACCTGATATATGTTTCGCCGTTGGCGTAGTTAGTCGTTTCCAATCCAACCCTGGACCCGAGCACTGGATTGCTGTTAAGCATGTTCTTAAGTATCTTCGAAGAACTAGGAACTTGATGCTTACATACTCAGGTACTGACCTGACTATGACGGGATATACCGACTCCGATTTTCAAGCGGATAAGGATTCCAGGAAATCCACTTCGGGATCTGTGTTCATCCTTAATGGTGGAGCTGTTGTGTGGAGAAGTATTAAGCAATCTTGCATTGCTGACTCCACAATGGAAGCAGAATATGTGGCTGCTTTTGAAGCATCCAAAGAGGCTGTATGGCTTAGAAAATTCCTTAAGTATTTGGAAGTTGTTCCAAACGTCGACGAGCCCATGACCCTTTATTGTGATAATAGTGGGGCTGTCGCTAACTCAAAGGAACCTAGAAGCCATAAGCGCTCTAAACATATTGAGAGGAAATACCATTTGATTCGAGAGATCGCGCAACGCGGAGACGTGGATGTGAAGTAGATCTCTGGAAGATCCATTCACCAAGGCCCTAGCGAACATGGTCTTCGACCAACTTCGAGAGGGATTAGGCATGTAGGACTACTCACATCTTCTTTGAGTCAAGTGGGAGTTTGTTGTCAATGGTGCCCACAAGAAGAGTAGTAGTGTCTATTTATGTACATTTGATGTCATATAGTCTTACGAAGACTCTTGCTTGTAATTGCTTATTCATTAATAAAAAGTTGAAACGTTCATTCAATCTTCTTTGTTTGAAGCTTTATGATAAAACCATAGTCTTTTAGTCCATAAACAAACTTAACAACTTACGAAGAGACAAATGTAGATTTGCATGAACAAACTCTTCGTAGTTTGCTTAAAACGATATATTCGCAATCTAAGGGTCAAAGGACTATTGACCTCAGTATGATTGTTAGAAGAATCTATGATGTCTGGTTATGAGGCATTGAGAGTTTGGGACTCTATAGTTCTTCTAGGTATCTTCCGAAGATACTGAATTGACCAGTGCACTTCTAGAGACAATATAAGAACAAACCATTTAACCTCTTATGTCTCGAAGTCACTATGTATGAATTGCATCATGCTTACCTTAATCCTGAAATGAGACATGTCATTTCACACCTTAGTATTCTCATTTGAGAAAGTCAAATTTCGGACTCACTATGTGATTCCGAACAAGGCCTATTGGTGAGGTACTAAGTTGTGAGTATGTCATGAGTAACTTTGTGAAGTTCTCATAGATATGGAATTCATGTACAAGATTGCTGAAATGCAATGTATGTCACCTCATGCTTTGTTCCTTGGAGTGTGAATAAATGAACTGGCCAGTGTCCAAATTGAGTCCTGACTCTTTTGGATGAAACAATGTGACTTGTTAGCTCCTCGTCAATACATTGTTTCTAACTTATTCACAAGCGACAAAGGAGTTGAGGAAATAACAGCTAGAAGGGTAAAATGGTAATTTAGTAAATCCCGACTAGCTGATGACATTCATGAAGGGTAGCATAGATAATATTCAGTGGATCCGCTCATTATAATTAGGTCGAATTCTTGAGTAGAAAACAAATTCATTTGAACCGAGAGATTTTCAGTGTCAGCTCTTTAGTGGAGTCAGCTGGCATTAAGCTAAACTTGGAAAAGGTTTGTGAACTTTTGAGTCCAAGTGTTTAGCTAAAGCTTTGTTCATTTGGGTCCATGAGGTCACTGTCACGAATCACATCGATAGGAATAGTTAAACTGGAAGCTAAGCCAAAACAAGAACGAAAATAGTTAAAAGGGTATTTTTGTCTTTTGAGACAAAGGAAGAAATGAATGTCAATAAATTTTTTGACAAGGTCATTTTATGACATGTTTCACTCGGCCATGACTTGATCATTGGGCCTTGTGAATTAATTTCATTTCATAAGAATTTTATTGAAAATTCTTATTGGGCCTTTTTCATGTTGTCATGAACAAATGGAAAAGCTTCTAGAAGCCTTTTCTAGAAGGCCTTGGGCGCCCAACATACCCAACCAAGAGAGAATATTTTGTGCATAAATGTATTTAGATACTTGCCAAAAGAAAAAGAGGAAACAAATTTCCCACACATGCAATGGGAATTTCGGCCAAGAGGCTAATAGGCAAGCCAAGGAACAAAAAAGGAAACAAATCCTAGCCTTCTAGAAGGCTGCCTTGGGCGCCTAAGAGGAATGGGAAATAAGGGTTATTTTGCTCATGAATATGTGATATTCTATAGAAGAGGAAACTACCTTATTGAAGGTGAGACCTCTCCTATAAATAGGAGCCTCATTTCCTCACAATTCATTCATCCAAGTTTAAGAGATTTGAGAGACTCTCTCTCTAGAACTTGTGGCCGAAATCCTCTCTCTCTCTCTCTAGTTTATTTTCAATTTTTTTTGTCTTGGCACCTAGGTCCTCACTCGACCTAGTGTTTAGCTCTGCGACTTCGAGACTCGTTCTTAAGTCGTAGTGTTTAAAAGTGCCCACTCACTGATTCCTTCTTTTCGAGTGATTTAGTGATAGAAACTTTCGTGGTTGCTCGAGGTGCCGAGGAAAGAAAGAGAGACGTGCTGCGAGGGGAGACGAGCGTTGCAAACTTTCCACAAGCTTCTTCAAAGTTCAAGCTTCAAGAAAGGTTAGTAACTTTAATAGCTCATATTAGTTTTTATTTACATGCACATGCTCTTGTCTAGGTTAGTAAAAACTAGTTTTACTTAAAAAGAAAATTTTTAAAATTCCGCCGCTTAACGAAGCGTTAAACTTTTTCTTAAACCCTAGATCGATTCCAACAATGAATTCCATATCTATGAGAACTTCACAAAGTTACTCATGACATTCTCACAACTTAGTACTTCACCAATAGGCCTTGTTCGGAATCACATAGTGAGTCCGAACTCTGACTTTCTCAAATGAGAATACTAAGGTGTGAAATGAACTGGTCAATTCAGTACCTTCGGAAGATACCTAGAAGAACTATAGAGTCTCCAACTCTCAATGCCTCATAACCAGACATCATATATTCTTCTAACAATCATATTGAGGTCAATAGTCCTTTGACCCTTAGATTGCGAATATATCGTTTTAAGCAAACTACGAAGAGTTTGTTCATGAAAATCTACATTTGTCTCTTCGTAAGTTGTTTAGTTTGTTTATGGACTAAAGACTAATGTTTTATCATAAAGCATCAAACAAGGAAGATTGAATGAACGTTTCAACTTTTTATTAATGGATAAGCAATTACAAGCAAGAGTCTTCATAAGACTATATGACATCAAATGTACATAAATACACACTACAACTCTTCTTGTGGGCACCATTGACAACAAACTCCCACTTGACTCAAAGAAGATGTGTGTAGTCGTTCATGCCTAATCCCTCTCGATGTTGGTCGAAGACCTTGTTCGCTAGGGCCTTGGTGAATGGATCTGCCAGAGATCTACTTCACCTCCACGTCTCCGCGCTGCGTGATCTCTCGAATCAAATGGTATTTGCTCTCAATATGCTTAGAGTGCTTATGGCTTCGAGGTTCCTTTGAGTTAGCGACAGCCCCACTATTATCACAATAAAGGGTCATGGGCTTGTCGACGTTTGGAACAATTTCCAAATACTTAAGGAATTTTCTAAGCCATACAGCCTCTTTGGATGCTTCACAAGCAGCCACATATTTTGCTTCCATTGTGGAGTCAGCAATGCAAGATTGCTTAACACTCCTCCACACAACAGCTCCACCATTAAGGATGAACACAGATCCCGAAGTGGATTTCCTGGAATCCTTATCCGCTTGAAAATCGGAGTCGGTATATCCCGTCATAGTCAGGTCAGTACTTGAGTATGTAAGCATCAAGTTCCTAGTTCTTCGAAGATACTTAAGAACATGCTTAACAGCAATCCAGTGCTCGGGTCCAGGGTTGGATTGGAAACGGCTAACTACGCCAACGGCGAAACAGATGTCAGGTCTAGTGCAAAGCATAGCGTACATGAGGCTTTCTACGGCAGAGGCGTAAGGAATTTTCCTCATGTCTTTAATCTCTTGTGCAGTCTTGGGAGACTGGTCCTTAGAGAGTGAAACTCCATGCCTAAAGGGTGTTTGGCTCTTCTTGGAGTCATGCATCGAGAAGCGATTCATTACCTTATCAATATAAGATGCTTGAGAGAGCGACATGGTCCGGTTTTTCCTATCTCAAAAGATTTGGATTCCCAGAATGTACGCGGCTTCTCCTAGATCCTTCATATCGAATTGCTTTGCCAGCCAGACCTTAACCTCAGATAACTTACCCACGTCATTACCAATGAGTAGTATATCATCGACATATAGTACCAGAAACACAACTTTGCCTTCGTGTATTAACTTGTAAACACAAGGCTCATCTATTGACTGTTCAAAGCCGAAGCTCTTTACAGTTTCATCGAATCTAATATTCCATGACCTAGATGCTTGCTTTAGTCCATAAATGGACTCAAGCAACTCACAAACCTTGGTCTCTTGACCTTCTTCCACGAAACCGTCTGGTTGAGCCATGTAAATGCGCTCGTCAAGATTGCCATTCAGGAAAGCTGTCTTGACATCCATTTGCCAGATCTCATAGTCGAGAGCTACAGCTATGGATAGGAGTATGTGGATGGATTTTAGCATCGCGACTGGCGAGAAGGTTTCTTCATAGTCAATCCCTTCTTGTTGGGTATAACCTTTCGCCACAAGTCGTGCTTTGAACGTCTCGACGTTCCCATCAGGACCACTTTTCTTCTTGTATATGCACTTACACCCTACGGGTTTAATCCCTTCAGGAAGGTCTACAAGTTTCCAGACTTTTTTGACATACATCGAGTGCATTTCAACTTTCATGGCGTCAAGCCAAATGTTTGATTCAAAACAAGCCATCGCTTGGCTATAGGAAATAGGATCATCCATGTCAGAGACGGCTACATGAGAGTCTCCATAAGACATGTACCTGTCCGACTTTTGAGTAGCCCTCCCACTACGTCTAAGTACTACTTGACGAGATTCTGATGAGTTAGGTTGTGTTTCAGTTGGGGTAAGAACAGTTCTTACAGATGAGGTAGAAGCTTCCTCACCCAACTTTTCTTCAAGCACAATTTTGCTTCTAGGTTTTGCATCCTTCATAAAGTCCTCCTCAAGGAAACGAGCATTCGTGCTAACGAAAGTCTTATCGTCCTCGGGACTATTGAAGGTAAAACCCTTGGTTTCCTTTGGATATCCCACAAACAAGCACAATTCTGACCTACTAGCCAACTTGCTAGTCTTTTGCCTTAGCACGTGTGCAGGGCAACCCCAAATTCGGATGTGGCCCAAACTTACTTTACGGCCAGTCCATCGTTCATAGGGAGTACCAGGAACCGTCTTGGACGAAACTTGGTTCAGAATGTAAGCGGCTGTTTTGAGGGCATATCCCCAAAAGGAAAGAGGGAGTGATGAGTAACTCATCATTGATCTAACCATCTCCATAAGAGTTCGGTTCCTTCTCTCTGACACTCCGTTTTGTTGAGGTGTGCCAGGTGCGGTAAGTTGAGAAGCGATTCCTTCTTCTTTAAGAAAGTCATCGAACTCTCCAGACATATACTCACCACCTCGATCAGATCGAAGTGTTTTGATCACTTTGCCAGTTTGCTTTTCCACTAAAGCCCTAAAGACCTTAAATACGTTAAAGGTCTCGGATTTGTGTTTGAGCAAATAGACAAAACCATATCGCGAGTAATCATCGGTGAAGGTAACGAAGTATTCGTATCCCCCACGTGCCTGTTGGCTGAGCGGACCACATACATCAGAATGTATTAGTTCCAGCAAGTCAGTGGCTCTTCGACCTTTATCGGAGAAAGGTCGCTCAGTCATTTTTCCTTCTGTGTAGGATTCACAAGTAGGTAGTGAACCTATTGCAGAGGCTTGGAGTGGACCATCCCTCACAAGTCTCTTAATCCTATCCAGAGTGATATGACCAAGTCTTAAGTGCCATAGGTATGTTGATTTTGTTAGATCGGAGGATTCAGAAAGTTTGATCCTCTTTGGCTCCCTAATTAGATCATTATCTATTTCGGTGTCTAAAAGAGAAGGTTGAGTGGGATAGATGTAGAAAAGAGCATTCTTCATACATGCATCAGTGACAAAAGAATTATCAGGAAACGAAATACGAATTCCATTCTTAATGAACTTTAAACGATAATCTTGCTCACGAAGACGAGCAACAGATATTAAGTTCTTCCCAAAGGTAGGAACAAAATAAACATTATTCAAGTTTAAAGTGCGGTCTTCAAAAGACAGCGTCACGGATCCCACAGCCTTTGCAGACACCAGGCTCCCATCACCCCATTTGAAACTGAACTCGCCTTCCTCTAAGCTTTTGGTTTTCTTGAAACCATTCAAGGAACAACAAATATGGTTAGTAGAAGCGGAGTCAAGAATCCACGTTGATACATTATCAGCTACTAAGCATGCTCCGGTAACTAGTACAATACTATGTTCCTTTGCTTTGAGATAGGCGGGACAGTTCTTTTTATCGGCCTTGTAAGGTCCCTTCTCAGTTCTAGAGGCGGAGGCGTTGTACTCAGTAGCATGTGCCTCTCCTTGATTCCTCTTTCTCTTAGTGAGACCTACAGCAGTGTGAAGTTCCTCCATAAGCTTGGTAACAGTGTACACTAGCTTGTTAATGGAGTAGTTCATATTGGAGGTATCAAGAGATGCGGGGAGAGTTTCTAAGATCGTATCTATGACATTCTTCCCATCAATCTCAGATCCTAGGATTTCCATTTGACTCAGATGACTAATGATCAATATCATAAAGTCTCCAACAGGAGTCCTAGCCTTCATGCGACAGTTTATAAACTGTCGGACTGCTTGTTGCCTTGTTTGACGCCTTTGCCCTCCAAACATCTCATGGAGATTGGTGAGCATGTCAGCGGCAGTCTCGATGTCACGATGTTGCTCTTTCAGCACATTGTTCATAGATGCCAAGATATAGCACCTCACAATCTTATCGGATCGAAGCCAGGCCGCTAAGGCGTCATTGTCCTCTTGAGTTGAATCATCATTCGTCAGAGGAGGACACGGGGTGGTGAGTACCATTTGTGCTTGTTAACGGTAGGTATTATGTCGAGGTTACGTTTCGAATCTACGTAGTTTTCGTTTTCGAGTTTGATCGAGGAAAGAAAGATTGAGAGATGGTTGAGAGACATATTGCGTATATAAGTTGAAACAAGTTTATGATTAGTCTTTGGTTTAGGATTTAAGTTTTATTAAGACTTTTATAAAATCCAAAGGTGTTATAAACCAAACGATAATTTACTCCCTCAAGAGAAGGCCGCAAAAAATCTCCTTTTATAAGTAAATGACACATCATTAATGCTAAGCCAAGATGTCAATACATCTATTTTGACTAGCCACCTTGTAAATTGGTTTGATCACTCACATCCTTTCGCAGGGCCTCGAGGGAGGATTACTAGGGATTGAGCCTAAGTGTGCAACCAACCACTTAGTCCAAAAGATCAACTTTGAAAAACAATCCCCCAAGGGGAGGCCTTGCCATCATCGTCTCACTCTCGGACGTAGCTCATTGAGCAATGATCAGAGCAAAGCGCCCTTGAGTACTCTCATTTAAGAGAGGGCCACGAGGGTGACTCTTAGTCCGGCGACACTTGCACTTTTCATTAGTGTTGGGGATCGTGGGTTACAAACAACAAGTATAACCCTCCCACTTAGTTTTTGGAGTTGGTTCATCGACTCTTATAAGTTCGGAAATAGATTTCCTAGTTAGAGAGCGACAGAGCGGACAACTAGAAGAGAATCCTAGATCGACATGTTCAGAGCAGTATTAGTGCATAAAGGCACAAGGTACATACTCGATCTTTTCCTATTTTCTATTTCGGGAAAGTGCGTGAGGGAAGTGTGAACTTCAACTCACTCGAACACTTGAAGTTTGAGATTACACATCTTTTTATTTTTCGGCTTGTCTACAAGGAGACCTCCCACTCAAATTTTCAAGAGCATATAGATTTTGAACATATGTGATATAGATATATTTTTGAAAACATTTTGAAAATTTATTTGATTTGGATGACAAAATATTTTCAAGTTTGAAAGTGAAAACGGTTTTTCAAAATTCAAACTAATTTTGTAAAAACTCAATTTCAATTAAACTTTCAAAAATCAAAACATTTTAATCTTACACATCATGTTTATAATCATATGAAAAACATTTTTGCTCAAGAAAATTTTCTCATTAGAGTTCTATAACTCATGGTAGTGGGGTTTGAAAATCCGGATTTCTAAAAAAACTGGAGTTTCAGACAGCCGCGCACCTCGGAGTAAAATCGCCATATCTGGCGGCTCCGATGTCCTTTTGAGCCGAAACCGGTGGGATTGGACAGAGGACAGACAGAGCTTTAATTTGATTCAAGAATCATTAAATTTAGATTTCTGAGCAGAGAGTTATGCCACTTTTAATGCGGGTTTACTCCAGCTCGAAGAAAAAGAAATAAATTAAAGCTTGGTCCTTTTTAGGTGCGAAAAAGAATCGAGTGTAACGGAACGTTTTATGAAGGTTGTTAAAGCTTTTATTTGTGTTTTATTATCAGGGTAATAACATAGAATAAAAGAAATAACAACAAGCACAAAACGATTCAAGTAAAAATAAGAAACTAGCAAGATATCAAAACTAGTCACAAAATTTTACTCGAAATTTCTCAAACCTTTAAAACACGTTTTTCAATATAAAAAATTAAAAACTTTTAGAACTGATTCTAATGTGTTTTAAAAACATCCCAAACTCATAGAAAATCAACATGCTTTTTAATTTAAAGACAAGAGCATTAAATTAAAAAAAAATCTAAGATTACAATTCTAACTTGTCACAAAATTAGTAAACTTTCGAAAACGATTTTCAAGCTCATAATTTTAAAAACATGTACATGCATATCTTTGACCATAGCTCTGATACCATTTGTTGGAATCGATCTAGGGTTTAAGAAAATAATTAACGCTTCGGTAAGCGGCGGAATTTTAAAAATTTTCTTTTACAAGTAAAACAGTTTTTACTAACCTAGACAAAGAGAAAGTACATATAAATAAAAACTATTATGAGCTAAGAAGTTTACTAACCTTTCTTGAAGCTTGAACTTTGAGAAGCTTTTGGAAAGTTTGCAACGCTCGTCTCCTCGCAGCACGTCTCTCATTCTTTCCTCGGCACCTCGAGCAACCACGATAGTTTCTATCACTAAATCACTCGAAATAAAAGGAATTAGTGAGTGGGCACTTTTAAACACTACGACTTAAGAACGAGTCTTGAAGTTACAGAGTTAAACTCTAGGTCAAATGAGGACCTAGGTGCCAAAACAATAAAAGGAAATTGACTAGAGAGAGAGAGGAGAGGGGTGGCAACAAGTTCTAGAGAGAGAGACTCTCAATCTCTAACTTATGTGGAATGAATGAAATGAGAGGAATGAGGTGGGATATTTATAGGAGGAGGATTACCTTCAAAAGGTTGTTTCCTCATACCTCTTGCACGTCCAAATGAGCTTCTAGAAGCCTTTGGATTTGTTTCCTCATTTGCTTTCTCTCTTAGTTGGCCGAAAATGCACTTTCCTTCTAAAGGAAATTTGTTTCCTCTTTTTTCTTTTGGCAAGTATCTTCATACATCAATGCACAAAATAAACTCTCTTTTTCTCTACGGGGCTGCACGAAATTAGTCTCCCATTCTCTTGGGTTGGACGGCCAAAGGGCTTCTAGAAAGACTTTCTAGATTTTTCTTTACTTGTTCATGACAACATAAGAAAAGCCCATTGAGAATTTTCAAGTAAAATTCTATGAAATGAAATTAATCCCACTACTACAAACAGTGGATTCCACAACGGTTCTGTACCGTTGTGGAATCCTCCGCTGTGTAATGATTCCACAACGGTACTCGTACCGTTGTGGAATCTTAGGGATTCCACAACGGTACAGTACCATTGTGGAAACCTCCACGTTTCCACAACGGGACGGTCCCGTTGTGAAAAATGAATCAATTTTTTTTAACACTCGCCGCGGCCACGTATTGACTTTGCCGCGGCGTGATCTTCCACAACAGTACAGACGTACCGTTGTGGAATAGTTCGCCGCGGCCAATGACATACATGGCCGCGGTGAACAAGAATTATGTTGATTTCCGTTTCTCGCCGCGGCAACGGTACGTACTCGCCGCGGCGTGATCTTCCACAACGGTACAGACATACCGTTGTGGAATAGTTCGCCGCGGCCAATGACATACATGGCCGCGGGGAACAAAAATTTTGTTTTTTTAAAAATTCTCGCCGCGGCAAGGAATACCTTTGGCTGCGGCGAGATGAATTCCCATGAAACTTTGCCGTGGCGTAATGATTACACGTCGCGGCCAAATTGTACCTGAGAGCTATTTTTTTGTTTTCCAATTAAAAACCTGAAAATTAAATATATCCAAAACCAAATATATATCCAAAAAATCCAAATACATCCATAACATCCAAAATATATACATAACATCCAAAACCAAATATATATCCAAAAAATCCAAAAATAAATATCTATATCCAAAATCAAACTAATATTCACATTCTATAAAAGTTTGTACGTATAACACCCACTCTTCTCGAACTCTCTCTAAGTTATCCGGTGTATATGACTTCTTCATTTGTAATTTATCTATACCAACTCCAACAATATCACGCATATAACTTAAAACATAATACCCGCATTCCGTGTTTCCGATTTGTTTGGGAGCCGAGGCATTTGTGATTAAGGTTGATTGACCGTTACTTCGGGCTTCTTGATTGTGAAGCTTGAAATCCGAAAAAATCCTTATACGCCAAAAAAAAAACAAATTAGAAAAGAAGCATTAGTGGAAATGAAATATTTCAAATAACATGTAATTAATTTACCTTTTTTATCAACATCCTTAAATCCAATGGGATTTTATTTTTCAACGGATCGAAGAACATCGCTTGATCTTTCCAAAGATCGAAGACAACAAGCATCCAATGTTCATTTAAATTGTACGGCATCAAAACTAGTTGTTTTGGTTTGCAATTTCGTACTATTTTACCGATTTGCTTGACGCGTTCGGATAAATGGGCCTCATCGTTGTTGGTTTGGAGGTAGCAACTCAAACCCGCTTCAACAAAACACATTACTTCACTCCGCTTATTTTTGTCTAATATGGATTGTAGATAACTACGAAAAACAATTATTGGATTAGTTAATAAAATGAAATATTGTATATTGATATAAGAAAAAGAATATAAAAGAAATATTTACCCCATGTAAACCGTTATGCATGACGCGCCTATTTCCTCGTATGTAAGGAATTCTTTAACATCGTCAAACATCACCGGAATACGCTCTACGGCGATACTTGCACAAACTTTGACATTGATTGCATCCCCTTTCGGTAACATTACTCGGTTGGCATGTTGGGCGAGCAATCGAAACTTTGGATTAATCAACGTATATGAAATCTTCTTATCGTCATCGGCGCTAGGTTCACTACCACCACCGACCTTCAACACTTGTGTGACCACCGAGCCGCGACTCTCTTTTGCAATTTCAGTTTCTATTAATCTCTTTGGCCACTTAACGAAGCCCCCTACGGCTTCTTCAATAGTCTTGGCTTCATCGGTGGGAATCGGCAAAAAAGCTTTCTTAATCAAAGCCGTCGCAATGCTCACTCGAACGTTTACATCCTCCAAAGATGAAAAATGAACGTGTTCGGCATTCATGTACGCTCGCCCGTTTGCTACATGAATCGTGCCTCCATTCATGAAATCATCAAGGAGGAGAATGCATTCTATGCTTTCATCCGAACACGGTGTCACCGGCGTGGTTGGATTCATTGAGCAACTTGCTCGAACACTATCGGGTTTGTCGGCAACTTCATGTTGAGATTGTTTATCTAATAAATTCACTAATGTTATTAAAAAATATATATAAAAATATTTGACTTTTTTACTTATATTAAAAAATTAAAAATTACCTAAAGACGTTACTTCATTAGCCTTGTCTTCATCACCATCTTTAGCCATGTCTTCATCACCGCCCTTAGCCATCTCTACATCATCACCCTTAGGCATCTCTTCATCAACACCAATATTTTCCTCTTCATTTGTGGGACGTAGGACACTAGGCAACTCGTCATTAGCATCTTTGAGGCTCAAACCATTTTGAGTTAAGGCTTTCATAATGAAAGATTTTAACTCACACATTTCTCGACGTAACTTAGTTACCTCGTCACTCGAGTTTGACCGACGAGATACGGAATTGCAACAGGACGAGTATTTAGATTGCCCACGAACACGACCGGGATGTTCCTTAGATTGCAAGACACTTTCCATAGACTCATCCGTAACTTCTTGAGATGATTTTCCCTTCATTCTCGACTCAACCCATAATACCTCTTTTGTAGGCCATTCACCCGTTTCCTCGTACTATTATCAAGCAATACCACAAATTAATTAATAAATATTATGAAACATGGACAACAAAATAAAACATGTAAATCTAACCTTTTGTTGATCAAGTTTTCGATATCCATTTCGGCCGGTTCTAGATTTGTACACGTTCTTCCTCGCTATTTCTTTCCCATTGTCCGATGATTTTTTGAACATATCGGAACGTCTATACTCAACAAATTTTATCCAATCTTCTTCGGTGATATTTCCATAGCGTTTTAAAACGTATTCCGGCCTCTTCAAGACGCTTGGATCATTGAGGTTGTCTTTGACTAGATCGTTGTATAGCTCGTGACGGAATAACCTCGCCGCTTCTCCAACTCTCATAAGAAAATTATTCTTAAGTTCGATAGGGACCGTAAATGCTTCACATATTTCGTTCCAAATCCTTTCTTTTAGCTGTTTATGCTCTTTTAGTCTCCAATCGATCATCGAAATTGGAACGTGTTCTCTAGCTAACACGCCAAAATAACTCGATAACTCATCACCCTCCTTATCCAATGGTTCATCTCTATCATTAAATTTGACGTTTATCTTTTTACCAAGAGTTTTAACCTTATTAATCTTGGGCATAAGAGTATTTCTTCTTTTCCCGGGACCATCGATATTGGTGGATCTCCGTTTACCGCTAACGGTACTAGTGGAAGTATTAGACATAATCTATGAAAAAACAAAATTCAACATAAACTCAATTCAAACCAATTCCAACACAAACTCAAACTTAAATTCAATTTCAATTCAAACCAATTTCAATATAAACTCAAATCGAAATTCGATTCCACACTAATTTTCTACATAAATATCAAATTCCATATTCAATTTCTATATAACTTAAACACAAATACACAATTCTAACCTAATTTCAACATAAAAATACAAATTACATAAAAAAAACACTTACCCATAACCTAATTTCAACATAAAAATACAAATTACATAGAAAAAACACTTACCCGGAGTGAAGATGACGAGCACGGAGGCGTGGTGGAGAGATAAAACGTCAATGACGTTGTCGGGACTTTTGGTCGGAGGGTTGTGGTCGGAGGCAAGGTTTTGTGGACTTAGAAATTTGTGGAGAAGAGAGGAGAGAGAAGGACGGCGGCCGAGGAAGAAGAGAGGAGAGAGAGGGACGGCGGCCGAGGAAGAAGAGAGGAGAGAGAGGGACGGCGGCCGAGGAAGAAGAGAGGAGAGAGAGGGACGGCGGCCGAGGAAGAAGAGAGGAGAGAGAGGGACGGCGACCGAGGAAGAAGAGAGAAGAGAGAGGGACGGCGGCCGAGAAAGAAGAGGAGAGAGAGAGACGACGGCGACGTAGTGGGTGTGGGTCGGAGAGAAAGAGAGAAGAAGAGGGTGGGTCAGAGAGAAAGAGAGAAGAAGAAGAAAAATGAAATTTCTGAAAATTTTGAAAAAAATCGAGTGGGAAAACTGTTTTAGGGTCTGACCGCGATATTTCGCCGCGGCCAAAGTCCAACGTCGCCGCGGCGAGTTCATTCCACAACGGTATGACCGTCCCGTTGTGGAATATTTCGCCGCGGCCACGTATCTGATTCGCCGCGGCGAAACATTCTGGCCGCGGCGATCTTCATACGTGGCCGCGGCGACATAGTTCACAGATTTACATAGCCCCTGGAACTCATTTCGCCGCGGCCATGTAGATACTTAGCCGCGGCGAAACATTCACGCCGCGGCGATCTTTATACGTGGCCGCGGCGAAATAGTTCACAGATTTACATAGCCCCTGGAACTCATTTCGCCGCGGCCACGTATGCAGTTCGCCGCGGCCACGTATACCTGGCCGCAGCCAAAGTATAGTATAGCCGCGGCGAACAGTTCTCAGATTTACTGGAACTCATTTCGCCGCGGCAATGTATTTCTTTCGCCGCGGCGAGTGTATTCCACAACGGGACGATTGTCCCATTGTGGAATCTATTCGCCGCGGCTAGGTATAGTGTTAGCCGCGGCGAAACATCGCGCACTGGATCTATAAATTAAAATTTCTCGTCATTTTCACTTTCTAATCTCAAAACCTCATTCGGAAACCCACTCCAAACCTAATTCTGACCTGTTCTGCGCCATTCTTGGTTATCACTCTCAACTATACGTCCAAATCTTGTAAGTTATTCTCCTACTTGCTTTGAATATACTTGTTTTTTATAACTTGGTAATTAGAATGGGTATTTGTTGTAAAATCTAGGATTTTCTATCATTGAAGATGAAAAAATGGATGTGGGAGAATAGATTAACTGAGATATATCAAGAAGGTGTAGATGAGTTTTGTAAATTCGCTAGAGATAATATGGACGTCGTGAAATCTATTCGTTGCCCTTGTGTTCGATGTGGAAATCATAGGCATTTTTCGCTTGATGTTGTTAGAACCCATTTGTTTGCGTATGGAATAATGACCTCCTATCAAAGATGGTACTATCATGGTGAGGTTTTTCGTTCGACGATAAACAATAGCGTTGATGATATTGAAAATGATGTTGATGATATGCCCGGAATGATGAATGATTTGGAGGACGATTTTGTTGACCGGCCGGAGTTGTTTGAGTCGATGATGATTGATGCGGAGACACCATTATACGAAGGGTGTACAAGCTTTTCGAAGTTGTCGTTTTTAGTTACGTTGTTTCATTTGAAGGCGTCGGGTGGTTGGACAAACACTAGCTTTACAAAATTGTTGGAAACACTTAAAGAAGCCTTTCCGAAAGACAATAAAGTTCCTTTAAGTATGTATGAGGCGAAGAAGACTTTGGGCACATTAGGTATGAAGTACGAGAAGTTCCATGCGTGCCCGAATGATTGTATTTTATACAGACACGAGCATGAAAATCTAGATGAATGTCCGATCTGCAAAGAGTCGAGGTGGAAGAAGGGTAAAATGCCACGTGACGGAGTCAAAGGAGTTCCAGTTAAGGTATGTTTTCACTACTCGATTATCAAATACATGTATAGCCTATAATGGTATGCTTCTTATTGTTTTTTTATGATTACAGTCGTTATGGTACATTCCTCCAATGCCACGCTTCCGACGAATGTTTAATAGTGCCAAACACGCGAAGAACATGGTTTGGCACTCCGAAAAACGTGTCAATGATGGTGTTCTCAGACATCCTGCCGATGCTGCCCAATGGAAATCCTTTGATTTTGAGTATAAGGATTTCAGTGCTGATCCCCGAAATCTTCATCTTGGTTTAGCAACTGATGGTATGAACCCGTTTAGCATGATGAGCAGTAAATACAGTGTTTGGCCGGTTATATTGGTGAACTACAATCTCCCTCCAAAACTCTGTATGAAGAGAAAGTTCTTGATGTTAACGCTTCTGATATCAGGACCGAGTCAACCAGGTAATGATATCGATGTTTATTTGGCACCGCTTGTTGATGATTTGAAGATGTTATGGGATAAGGGCTATGAGGTTAAAGACGCTTATCGTCGAGATTCTTTCAACTTACGGGCAATGTTATTGTGGACTATTAACGACTTTCCGGCCTATGGAAATTTGTCAGGATATTCTGTGAAATGCTCGATTGGTTGTCCTATTTGTATGAAAGACACATCTTCCATTCGGTTGAAGCATAGTAAGAAGACTGTTTTTCTCGGGCATAGAAGATTTTTACCAAGAGACCACCCATTTAGAAGGTTAAAACAAGCATTTGATGGCAACACAGAAGAACGGCTCCCTCCTCGAATTTTGTCTGGTGAAGATGTCTACGAGATGGTAAAAAACGTCAATGAAGTCCTTGGAAAAAGAAAGCGTCGTGCTAGTACTAAAGAGTCGTTTCAAGAGAATCCTTGGAAGAAGAAATCGATATTTTATGACCTTCCGTATTGGAAGACGCACTACGTTCGGAATTGTCTGGATGTTATGCATATCGAGATAAATGTTTGCGAATCCGTTATCGGTACTCTTCTTGATGATCCACATAAATCGAAAGACGGAATAAAATCTAGAAGTGATCTCAAGGAGCTGAATATAAGAAGTATTTTACACGCCGATGAGGAGGTCGGACAAAAAACTAAATTTCCAGCGGCTAAGTATACTCTAGATCGGAAGGAGAAGAAGAAGTTGTGTAAATGGTTTGCGTCTATCAAAGTTCCCGATGGTCATTCTTCAAACTATACGAGATTTGTATCTATGAAAGATTTGAGACTTATTGGAATGAAGACTCACGATTGTCATGTGCTTCTACAACAAATGTTACCTCTCGCCTTGCGTGGAATTTTGTCACCCGATGTGAGATTTGCAATATCCAAGATATGTGTATTCTTCAACTCGATTTGCTCGAAGGTTATTGATCCTACTCGGTTGGATTCCATGCAATCGGAGTTGGTAAAAACTCTATGCATGCTACAGAAGTTTTTCCCACCTTCGTTTTTTGACATCATGATTCACTTAACTGTTCACTTGGTACGTGAAGTGAAATTATGTGGGCCCGTATTTTTACGTTGGATGTATCCAATCGAACGTTACATGAAAGTGTTGAAGAGTTATGTGAAGAACTACAATAGACCGGAAGGGAGCATAGTAGAAAACTATATAGCTGAGGAGTCCGTTGAATTTTGTTCGGAGTATTTAACTAATGCAGATGCGATTGGGTTGCCAAAGAACACAAGTCATGAATCAAAAGCTTTATCTACAGGTATGTTTTCTGACACTTTCTTTTGTGTATTTAACTTATTCATGAGAGGACCACTACTTATATGAGTGGTTATGTATAGGTACTTATTCTATCGTCAACCGGAAAGAGTGGGAGCAAGCCAGTCTCCATGTCTTGCATAACGTTTCCGAGGTCACGCCGTTTGTGGATATTCATTTGAAAGAATTGAGGGCAAATGATCCAAAAAGAGCTAAAAATGAAAAATGGTTACAAGAAGAGCACAATCGTTTGTTTCAGAAGTGGCTTGGAAAACGATTATTTCAAGAATCAGGACATTCAGAAACGTTGAGTAAAATATCTGGCGGTCCTTCGTCAATGGTTACAAGGTACACTGCTTGGTCTGTTAATGGTTTTACTTTTTACACCAAAGAAAGAGACAACAAGCATCCCGTTCAAAATAGTGGTGTTACATTACTTGCTGAAGCATTACACGTTTCTTCGGCAAAGGATAAAAATCCAAAAAAAGCTTTTATGAACTATTATGGGTACATTGAAGACATTTGGGAACTTGATTATTGTGGGCTACGAATAGCTTTGTTTAAGTGCAAATGGGCAGACAACAATCATGTTAAAGTTGATAAAGACGGAGTTACAATTGTCGACTTTCGACGTACAAGTTACGAGAATGATTCATTTATTTTGGCCTCACAAGCAACTCAAGTGTTTTACGTACCAGAACCCGTCAATCCAGATTTGTCATTAGTGGTTCACATGAAAGCGAGAAATATTGAAGAAGATGAAGACGACAACATGTCTAATATCCCCCCATTCACATCCGGCTTGCCACTTGTTGATGAAGAGATCGAAGATTTTGATGATGATGATGTTTCTCATTTACATCGTTCGGATATCAATCATATTTTAGTGTGAAAACAAAAAAAATATGTATTTTAGTTTATTTTATGATATATACTTTATATAATTATTGTTAATATCCTGTTGATAAATACTAATATGGCCGCTTCCAAGACTATAAAACGTCAAGGCTTAATATTCCGCCGCGGCCATGATAACTCGCCGCGGCCATGATGAAAACACGCTGCGGCCAATAGACCAACTGGCCGCGGCGAAATAAGTTCCAGATACTTTGTTTTTTTAGGAACCCACTTCGCCGCGGCCATGTACAAAACCCGCCGCGGCCAAGATGTCTCGCCGCGGCCAATAGAACACCTGGCCGCGGCGAAATAAGTTCCAGAGTCTATGTTTTTTTAGGAACCCACTTCGCCGCGGCCATGTACAAAACACGCCGCGGCCAAGATGTCTCGCCGCGGCCAATAGAACACCTGGCCGCGGCGAAATAAGTTCCAGAGTCTATGTTTTTTTAGGAACCCACTTCGCCGCGGCCATGTACAAAACACGCCGCGGCCAAGATGTCTCGCCGCGGCCATGTACAAAACACGCCGCGGCCAAGATGTCACGCCGCGGCCAATAGAACACCTGGCCGCGGCGAAATAAGTTCCAGAGTCTATGTTTTTTTAGGAACCCACTTCGCCGCGGCCATGTACAAAACACGCCGCGGCCAAGATGTCTCGCCGCGGCAAATAGAACACCTGGCCGCGGCGAAATAAGTTCCAGAGTCTATGTTTTTTTAGAAACCCAATTCGCCGCGGCCATTTATAAACACGCCGCGGCGAAGATGACTCGCCGCAGCCAAAACAACATGTGGCCGCGGCTAATGTCTTCTTCATCGGGGAGAATCTATAGTTATTACTTTTTAATCTGAAGTAATATCAAACACAATCAATACATAAATTTTAAATACTCAAATCATCCATTCAATACCATAACAAGTCTCAAACATAAATTCATACAATACCATAACGAGTCTCAAACACAAATTAAAATCTGAAACAAGTATCAAACACACATAAAGACATAAATATTTAAGTCTCACACACATAAAAAAAAGATGAAAACAATTATTAAACTTAGAAGGTTTCAAAAAACACATAAAAAAATTTACTCGTTGTCGTCGTTGTCATTCGTAGGTGGTTGTGGTGGTGGTGGTGGTGGCCCCGGGTACTGAGGAGGTGCCATATGCGGTGGCCATTGCGGTGCTTGCGCCTGATAGTATGTGTATTGAGGATATGGAGGAAACCGGTATTGATTCTCCTGATTGATGTCCCATCGACCAATCATCTCGTTCAATCTTTCGAAAGCCGCGGCGCCATATTGTCCTTGTTGGTACATGTAATCTTGGGTGTGTTGATACCCGCCAACGAGATAGTGGCTACACCGAGCAATGTACTCTTGGGTGGCGGGATCATACCCCGGAGGTGGTTGTAAACACAACAGTGGCTCGTTGAGTGACAGTTCATCCTCATCTTCTTCATCCTCTTCCTCCTCTTCCGGCTCTTTGACAATGTATCTCTCGATCGTCTTGTCATTAATAGGCGCCCCACACTTCTTGGTTGTGTCGTGTTTTGCGCCTCCAACACCGGCATTCAGACACAAGCCGTAGATGATTGACGGATACGGCAACCCATTTTTGATATTCTTGTAGTCGATTCTCTTCATCCAATTGTAGATGAATCGACCGACGTTGATGGTGTTACCACGAATGATACAAAACAAAAGATGGACATGTTCCTCGTCGAGACGGGTGAAGTGCTTTATCGGAAAGAGACGGGAGCAAATGAAATAAATCCACGTTTTTGCGAGCCTGTAAATTAAACACCGTTATATTTAAAACATGCAATTAATAGAAAAAATAAACACCGTTCTATTTAAAACATACAATAGATAAAATAATATGCGCAAAAAAGAAGAAAAGTCTAACCTCGTCAGTGATTTACGGAAAAGCTTTCTAACTCCTTTGTCCATGACCCAATTCTCTCCTGGAGTAGTCAACACACTCAACATTTCATCGAGATTAGGATTTCTCAACCATTGTCGATAACCCTCATTCTCGAATTCGATGTCCGGGGTTCCTAGCAATGCGTTGATGGCTCCGACACTACAATCAACGTCTACACCACGAACCGTCACCACATCATCCTCGTGATCTGGTAAGTTCGCGTAGAATTCGTACATGAGCGTAACGTTTGCTTTGTGCTCGGGTGTGGCACAAAATTTTCTCCAAGAGAAACCTTCGATGGTATTGTTGATTTGAGACCCTATAGGCGTGGTTGAGCTCACCTTCAACCCTCGTTCAAAGATCGAACTTCGTTGAACGAGGATGTCATAGCGTTCTTCTGCGGCCTTGCTAGTGAATACCCGACTATTATAATCCACTACGGGTTCGGGTTCGGCTTGACGAGACCTCTTATTTTTTTTGTGGGGGGGCGAGAAGAGCTAGGGGCGGCTTCTTTGTGACCGGCGGTTGTCTTTGAACGGCCCATTTTCACCTAATTGAACAAATGATTTCAAACTCAAATTCAACAACATTTTCAAACAATAAATCATCTTCAACACAAAATTAAACTCAATTCAACACTAAATACATATAAAAACACATTATATTCAAATAAATAAAACATAAAACTCATCACAAACACAAATTCAAACTCAAATCCGACCTCAATTTAACTACAATATCAAAATACAACTCATTTTAAATCTAAAATAACATTATACCCAAAATCATAAATTAGAACAAAAAACCCAAAATAAAAAACCCTAATTTCGGCCAAATCTACACCCCCAATATCATAAATTACAACCAAAATCATAAATTAGTTTATAAATCACACAAAGTATTCATAAAAATTAGGATTTTGATATGAAATTGAGATAAAAACATACCTTGATAAAAGAATTTGGTGGGAGAGAGAGCAAGGGAGGCGACACCGAGAGAAAGAAAGAAGAGCACGGCGAGATTTTGCTTCGGCGAGGAGGGCGGCGAGATTTGGCGGCGGCGAAATGGCGGCGAAGTTTCAAGGTTGGTTTGGGAGGAGAAATGGCACAGAATCGGCCGAAATGAAGGTCTGAGGCGAGAGAAAGTGTAAAAAATGAAAAAAGAAATCGAAATGAGGCTTTTATAGTGAAGCCCTAAATTTTTTTACGACATTTCGCCGCGGCGAGTTTAAGCCTTCGCCGCGGCGAAATGTCGTAAAAAATTTCCACAACGGGTTATTGTCCCGTTGTGGAATCGATTCGCCGCGGCGACTCATAAGTTTCGCCGCGGCGAGATGTCTGACTTCATACCTTTCCCACAACGGTACAGTGTACCGTTGTGGAAAAGTTTGGCCGCGGCGAGTTTGAGCCTTGGCCGCGGCGAGATCCAACAACGGGTCACTGTACCGTTGTGGAATGTCCAGAATTCCACAACGGTACTACAGTACCGTTGTGGAATCATAAAGATTCCACAACGGTACTGTGGTACCGTTGTGGAATCCTGGATATTCCACAACGGTACGGTGTCCCGTTGTTGAATCTTGGACATTCCACAACGGTACGACTGTACCGTTGTGGAAGCATATAGATTCCACAACGATACTGTGTTCCGTTGTGGAATTTCCGTTGTGTAATCCAACATTTGTAGTAGCGTCCACAAGGCCCAATGAACACATCATGGCCATGTGATCTAGGCCATCATATGACCATGTAAAAAAATTTATAGACATTCATTTCATGCTATGTCCAAAAAGACAAATTTACCCTTTTGACAATTTTCGTAAAACTTGTCTCGTTCTTGTTTTGACTTAGCTTCTAGTTTAACTATTCCTACTCGATATGATTTGTGACAGTGACCTCATGGATCCAAATGAACAAAGCTTGAGCTAAACACTTGGACTCAAAAGTTCACAAACCTTTTCCAAGTTTAGCTTAATGCCAACTGACTCCACTAAAGAGTTGACACTGAAAATCTCTCGGTTCAAATGAATTTATTTTCTACTCAAGAATTCAACCTAATTATGATGAGCGGATCCACTGAATATTATCTGTGTTTACCCTTCATGAATATCATCAGCTAGTCGGGATTTACAAAATTACCATTTTACCCTTCTAGCTGTTATTTCCTCAACTCCTTTGTCGCTTGTGAATAAGTTAGAAACAATGTATTGACGAGGAGCTAACAAGTCACATTGTTTCATCCAAAAGAGTCAAGACTCAATTTGTACACTGGCCAGTTCATTTATTCACACTCCAAGGAACTAAGCATGAGGTGATATACATTGCATTTCAGCAATCTTGTACATGAATTCAATATCTATGAGAACTTCACAAAGTTACTCATGACATTCTCACAACTTAGTACTTCACCAATAGGCCTTGTTCGGAATAACATAGTGAGTCCGAACTCTGACTTTCTCAAATGAGAATACTAAGGTGTGAAATGACATGTCTCATTTTAGGATTAAGGTAAGCACGATGCAATTCATACGTAGTGACTTCGAGACATAAGAGGTTAAATGGTTTGTTCTTATCTTGTCTCTAGAAGTGAACTGGTCAATTCAGTACCTTCGGAAGATACCTAGAAGAACTATAGAGTCTCCAACTCTCAATGCCTCATAACCAGACATCATATATTCTTCTAACAATCATACTGAGGTCAATAGTCCTTTGACCCTTAGATTGCGAATATATCGTTTTAAGCAAACTACGAAGAGTTTGTTCATGCAAATCTACATTTGTCTCTTCGTAAGTTGTTTAGTTTGTTTATGGACTAAAGACTAATGTTTTATCATAAAGCATCAAACAAGGAAGATTGAATGAACGTTTCAACTTTTTATTAATGGATAAGCAATTACAAGCAAGAGTCTTCATAAGACTATATGACATCAAATGTACATAAATACACACTACAACTCTTCTTGTGGGCACCATTGACAACAGTCGTGGAGGCAGAGGCCTCATGGAGGGATCGAGGAGTCATACTCTCCCTTCGCCGCTCAAATCCTCGCGCAGCCTTGAGTGGGGAACATCAAACTCCCATCCATTCCCCCTTACGACGGGCGGACGGACCCGAACTTCCACATCCAACACTACGAGACATGGATGACGATGTAGGGACAGTCAGACGCCACCCTATGTCAAGCCTTCAGCCTGACTCTCACAGGGTCGGAATTTGAATGGTTCCGGAGTCTGAGACCAGGGAGCATCTCGTCCTTCCAGGTTTTGCGAGGAGCTTTCCTTGCTCGTGTGGCACAGAAGAAGTCGAAGACCTACCTCTTGTCTATCCGACAAGGGAGAGACGAGACCTTGAGACAATACCTCGCTCGCTTTACCGAGGAGTCTCACAAAGTCGAAGTGTTCGACGATAAGGACGCCATCACGGTGATCACCGAGGGAGCTCGCATGGGCGACTTCCTCATGTCTATTGTTGGAAAGGTCCCGCAAGACATGGCGGAGCTTATGTCAAGAGCCCGCACCTACATGGGAATCGAGGACTACCTCGACGGCCGAGGTGGCCGGGGGACGGAGGGGCAGAACAGTCGCCGCCGTGACAGTCAAGATGAAGATTGTCCCGACCCTCAAAAGAAGAGGAGCAAGGGAGGCCAGGCCCCTGGCGATCGCTCCCGCCCGGGTCCTAGACCCCCACACGTCGATAGCTTCCGAACGTTCTCGGCATTCACCCCTCTGAACACTTCGCGAGAGCGGATCCTAGCTTTGCACCGCGACGAACTAGGAAGCCCCGCTCCACTCACGAAGGATCCTGCGAAGCGGGAACGAAGCAAGTTCTGTGAGTACCACCAATACCATGGGCACCCGACGTCCGAGTGTTACCAGCTCAAGCGCCAGATCGAAGCCCTCATTCAGGATGGGAAGCCGGAAAAGTACGTCCATAGAACAATCGGGACGGCCGCGGCACACGGAGGGCGCCCGCGGCAAGGAAAAAAAGGTCCGACGACAGTGACCATCACGGACCGAGCGGCAATTGAAGAACCAGAGAGCTCGCAACTGCACATTGTGGGCTCGATCATGGGCGGTCCGGAGTACGCAGACTCGGCCACGCAAAGGAAGAAGTACGTGCGTGAAGTTTCCCAAGGGAAAATAACGCACTACATCAACCACACATACGAGGCTCCTCCTCTGACCCCATTCGAGTCCATGTTCTTCACCCGTACAACGACGCGATAGTCGTCTCGGCCCCGGTCGCCAACAACCTCGTCCGGAGAATCCTCATCGACAACGGGAGCTCCGCCGATATAATTTTTAAGTCGGCGCTGGACAGGATGAAGCTATCCGGAATGAGACCAACCCCGATCTCGACCCCGCTCTTCGGCTTCTCAGGGGAGAGGGTCACTCGCATCGTATCCTTCCTAGTTGTGGACCAGCCCTCAGCGTACAACATCATCATCGGCCGCCCGACTCTCAACCGGTTGAAGGCCATAACGTCCACCTATCACCTGATGATGAAGTTCCCGACTGAGAAGGGGATTGCCATCATGTTGGGAGACCTGTCGATGGCGAGGATGTGCTACATCCAAGGCGTGGACGGGAAAGGGAAGGCAAAAATGGTGAGCACCATCCTCTAGCTCGATCAAGCTGCGGAAGCTGGTACTACAGTAGAAGCCCGCTCCCGTTCTCGTCGTATCATTTTATTTTCGGTTTAAAGACAATTTCAAATTTCAATAAGGCCAATGGCCTGGGAATGTAATTTTTGACTATTTCGACATGGTAATTAGATTACATTTCGCCTCGAAGCCTTTATCTTGTTGCATTATAATTTCTAGTCTCCTCTACGAGTACACAATAAACTCGGGGGGCTAATGGGAAACAATGCTCAACGAAACTAAAACTCACTCGCTCAAAAAAAAAAAAAAACAAAACAACAAACAAAAACAAAAGTGTAGCAAAGTCTCAAGGGGCCGATGGTCAGGCCGGAGGTCCCAAAGAGAAAAACACCCTATACATGTCTCCTCGAGATGAGTTCATTCCTCAAGTGGAGTTCGAGTCCACGAGTCGACTGATACTCCTCGTGCCGACTCTTCACGTAACTCCTCGTGCAAGGCTCTACATGAGTCCTCGAGTTGAGTTTCGAGTCCGCGAGTCGACTGATACTCCTCGTGCCGACTCTTCACGTAACTCCTCATGAAGGCTCTACATGAGTCCTCGAGTTGAGTTTCGAGTCCGCGAGTCGACTGATACTCCTCGTGCCGACTCTTCACGTAACTCCTCGTGCAGGCTCTACATGAGTCCTCGAGTTGAGTTTCGAGTCCGCGAGTCGACTGCTACTCCTCGTACCGACTCTTCTCGTAACTCCTCATGCAGGCTCTACATGAGTCCTCGAGTTCAGTCCCGAGTCCGCGAGTCGACTGATACTCCTCGTGCCGACTCTTCACGTAACTCCTCGTGCAGGCTCTACATGAGTCCTCGAGTTGAGTCCCGAGTCCACAAGTCGACTGATACTCCTCGTGCCGACTCTTCACGTAACTCCTCGTGCAGGCTCTACATGAGTCCTCGAGTTGAGTCCCGAGTCCACAAGTCGACTGATACTCCTCGTGCAGGCTCTACATGAGTCCTCGAGTTGAGTCCCGAGTCCGCGCTCGCCACCCAGCTCATGAGCCGAAAGGCAGCGAGTTACAAATGGGTTTCAAAGGCTTGCGTCCACCGGGCGTATCCGGTCCAGCCAACGCCCCACGGGAAACCCGGCCACACAAATGTGGCACCGCGCTCGCCGCCCAGCTCGTGAGCCGAAAGGCAGCGAGTTTCAAATGGGTTACAAAGGCTTGCGTCCGCCGGACATATCTGGTCTAGCCAGTGTCCACGGAAAACCTCGCCACGCAATATGGCTCCGCGCTTGCCACCAAGCTCGTGAGCCGAAAGGCAGCGAGTTTCAAATGGGTTTCAAAGGCTTGCGTGCCGGACGTACCTGGTCTAGCCAGCATCCACGGGAAACCTCGCCATGCAAATGTGGCTCCGCGCTCGCCGCCCAGCTCGTGAGCCGAAAGGCAGCGAGTTTCAAATGGGTTTCAAGGGCTTGCGTCCGTCGGACGTATTTGGTCTAGCCAGCGTCCACGGGAAACATCGCCATGCAAATGTTGCTCCGCGCTCGCCGCCCAGCTCGTGAGTCGAAAGGCAGCGAGTTTCAAATGGGTTTCAAAGGCTTGCGTCCGCAGGACGTATCTGGTCTAGCCAGCGTCCACGGGAAACCTCGTCACGCAAATGTGGCACCACGCTCGCTGCCTAGCTCGTGAGCCGAATGGCAGGGAGTTTCAAATGGGTTTCAAAGGCTTGCGTCCGCAGGACGTATCTGGTCTAGCCAGCGTCCACGGGAAACCTCGTCACGCAAATGTGGCACCGCGCTCGCCGCCCAGCTCGTGAGCCGAAAGGCAGCGAGTTTCAAATGGGTTTCAAAGGCTTGCGTCCGTCGGACGTATCTGGTCTAGCCAGCGCCCACGGGAAACCCGGCCACACAAAAGTGGCATCGCGCTCGCCGAGGCCCAAGCCGTGCAAATCGATCACGCCTTCATTGGTAGGTCGTGAAAATAAGCCACGCACAATAAAGTCGTGCTAATCGATCACGCCTTCATTGGTAGGTCGAGAAAATAAGCCGCGCACAGTAAAGCCGTGCAAATAGATCACACCTTCATTGGTAGGTCGAGAAAATAAGCCACGCGCGATCAACTCGAAACAAAAGTCGTCCCTCGCGACGTACAAAAGTCGTCCCTCGCGACGCACAAAGGCCGTCCCTCGTGACGCACAAAGCCGTCCCTCGCGACGCACAAAGGCCATCCCTCGTGACGCACAAAGGCCGTTCCTCGTGATGCACAAAGGCCGTCCATCGCGATGCGCAAAGGCCGTCCCCCGTGACACAAACCCAAGAGCGTTCATCCCGCATCCGCATGAAAGTGTAGATTTTGAGTTTCCACTCAACCTACGCTCGACCGGAAACTCAGGGGGCTAATGTTACCGGTCCATCTCGGCCCGGTAGAGCAGCGACGACCGTGATAGAAACCACCCCGGGACTACCCCGACGCATGGCTGACCTCCGGCCTCATGAGCTCGGCCTCCAGCTCCATGGCCGACCTCCAACTTCTTGAGCTCGACCTCGGCCTCAGCTCGACCTCGGCCTGATGAGCTCGACCTCGGCCTGATGAGCTCGGCCTCAGCTCGGCCTCCTAAGCTCGGCCTCCTTAGCTCGGCCTTAGCTCGGCCTGCTTAGCTCGGCCTCAACTCGGCCTGACGAGCTCGACCTCGGCCTGGTGAGCTCGACCTCGGCCTGACGAGCTCGACCTCGACCTCAGCTCGACTTCGCATCCCTCGGCCTGACAAGCTATACCTCGGCCTCAGCTCGACCTCAGCCTGATGAGCTCAACCTCGGCCTCAGCTCGACCTCGGCTAATGGCCGACGCTCTAGAGTCTTCCTTCGGCCATGGCCAGCTCTAGAGTCTTCCCTCGGCCATTGGCCGACTCTAGAGTCTTCCCTCGGCCATTGGCCGACTCTAGAGTCTTCCCTCGGCCAATTGCCGGCTCTAGAGTCTTCCCTCGGCCATGGTCGGCTCTAGAGTCTTCCCTCGGCCATTGGCCGACTCTAGAGTCTTCCCTCGGCCATGGCCGGCTCTAGAGTCTTCCCTCAGCCATTGTCCAACTCTAGAGTCTTCCCTCGGACAATGGCCGGCTCTAGAGTCTTCCCTCGGCCAATGGCCGGCTCTAAAGTGTTCCCTCGGCCATTGGCCGACTCTAGAGTCTTCCCCCGGCCAATGGCCGACTCTGGAGTCTTCCCTCGGCCAAGGGGTTCCTCAAACACCCCTTGGTCATCTATAAATATAGGTGTTCAGCCCCCGACACAGGTAATCCAATTTTGAGTCCCGAAACGCTGTCGAACTCGTACTTCACTCGTTTCGCTCATCTTTAGCCTCTCACCACCTCTAAAACCTCTATAATCCACCTCAATCCTACTAATGTTGAGCGTCGGAGAGGTAAACAGAGGCCCCCCCTCTGTTTTCCCTTCCTAGTTCACTTGTTCTTTACTCCTTCTCAGGTACTCTTACGAACTCAAGGGACATTCACAGCTAAGGGACGACTTGGGATACCAAGTCCGACACGCTCGAGTCAAGACGAGACCACTTGGTCCGGCCTTGGGTCTAACCGCCTTTGACTCCTAAATCGTTGTCTGAAAAACAGCGACAACACTGACTGTTCACATGACTCTTCGAGTTGAGTTCACTCCTCGAGTTGAGCTTCGAATCCACGAGTCAACTGCTAAGCCCTCGTGCTGACTCTTCACATGACTCCTCGAGTTGAGTTCTCTCCTCGAGCTAAGCTTCGAGTCCACGAGTCAACTGCTCAACCCTCGTGCTGACTCTTCACATAACTCCTCGAGTTGAATTCACTCCTCGAGTTGAGCTCCAAGTCCACGAGTCAACTGCTAAGCCCTTATGCTGACTGTACACATGACTCCTCGAGTTGAGTTCACTCTTCGAGTTGAGCTCCAAGTCCACGAGTCAACTGCTAAGCCCTCGTGCTGACTCTTCACATGCCTAATCGAGTTGAGTTCACTCCTCGAGTTGAGCTTCTAGTCCACGAGTCGACTGCTAAGTCCTCGTGTTGCCTCTTCACATGACTCCTCCAGTTGAGTTCACTCCTCGAGTTGAGCTTCGAGTCCACGAGTCGACTGCTAAGTCCTCGTGTTGACTTTTCACATGACTCCTTGATTTGAGTTCACTCCTCGAGTTTAGCTTCGAGTCCATGAGTCAACTGTTAAGCCCTCGTGCTGAGTGTTCACATGACTCCTCGAGTTGAGTTCACTCCTCGAGTTGAGCTTCGAGTCCACGAGTCGACTGCTAAGTCCACGTGTTGACTCTTAACATGACTCCTCGAGTTGAGTTCACTCCTCGAGTTGAGCTTGAAGTCCACGAGTCGACTACTAAGCCCTCGTGCTGACTCTTCACATGACTCCTCGATTTGAGTTCATTTCTCGAGTTGAGCTCTAAGTCCACGAGTCAACTGCTAAGCCCTCGTGCTGACTGTTCACATGACTCCTCGAGTTGAGTTCACTCCTCGAGTTGAGTTCTGTTGGATTTGGAAGCCCAGCAACTCTTTTGCTGAAGCCCATTAGCTGAGGCCCACTAGGATGAAGATCAAAAGGCTTCAGCTTCTTAGGGTTGTGCTCTGTCGGTGAAACGACATCGTAGCGCATAAAAGAACAGAAGCCGTTGATCTCACCTGATCTGACGGTCGAGCATTTCTTCGTGATAGCCTATCTCTTATAAATGATCTCGAGACCTTTTGTTCGAGTCATTGTGTCCTGTTCGAATACTGTGTTAGGGTTTTCTCTATTCTTCTTCTCTCTGAGTGGTTTGTTCTTGAGCGATCGGCTTGATCGTGTTTCTTGTGTGAAACTGGTAAAAAGAATTGCCTGTGATTGAGAGTGTGAGGTTGTATTCGTGAGTTTGAGAGATTGGTGATCTTGAGGGTGTAATCGAGACAAAGCTAGTACAGACCGAGTTTCTCCCACGAAGCTCAACGTGCACGTAGATCTTTTTGGATCGAAGCACGGGAAAAATCTGGTTGTGTCTTTTCATTTCAGTACTTTACTCTCTTGCACGAATCTGAGTAGTTGTTGTTAGATCATCTTGGTTGCATAGATTAGGGCTAAAAGTACGACAGTGGTATCAGAGCCTTTTTCTTCTCGTAGACCCGTGTTCTTCGAGCGATCCTTGCCCTAACCCTAGTTTCGCTGGATCCTAGGGTTTTCTTTGTTTCTTTGATTGATCTGTTTTATATATCTACTGTTCTTGTGTGTTAAGTTCTCGCTCAGTTCTTGTTGTGTTGCTTCTGTGTTTGTTTCTTTGAATCCCAGAAACTGAGGATGGGGATTGGACGATTGGAAATCTCTGCTTATGACGGAAAGACTGACTTTGGAGTGTGGAGCACTAAGATTCGAGCCCTGCTCTCTCACCACAAGGTGTTGATTACCCTTGAGCCCAAAGAAGAGTTCAGGACTGAAGATTGCAGAAAGAGAAAGTCGGAGATCGATGAAGAAGCCTTCAATCTCCTCATTCTCAACCTCTCAGATGGCGTCATCAGAAAGGTATATGGCAGTAAGACCCATCTTGCTCTTTGGGGTAAACTTGAGACCCTGTTCTCTAATCAGTCTGCTCCTAATCTGGCTTATTTGAAAGCATCTTTATTTTCTTATAAGATGGATTCATCAAAGTCTGTCGATGACAACTTGGATGAGTTCCTTAAGCGCACCCTTGTGCTTAAAGGGACTGATCACGAGTTAGATGACACCAGCACTGTTATGATTTTGATGAACTCAATACCTGATAGTTATCAAGTTGTCAAGGATGCTTTTCAATACTCTGGTACTGTTCCTAGTTATGATCTGTTATGTTCTGCTCTTAAGACTAGGGAGATGGAATTGAAGACTCAAAAGTCTAAGTCTGGTACTAATCTGTTTGTTAAGAATAAGTCTGGTAATGGAAATAACAAGAACAAGAAAGCCAAAGAAAAATCTTCCAAGAACCAGTCAGAAACCAGAAAATGTTATCACTGTGGTAAGGCTGGTCACTTGAGAAAAGATTGTTTCAAATGGCTTGAAAAGAACAAGAGTAATACTAACCCTGAAACCAATGTTGCCTCCTCTTCTAACCCTGTGATTGAATCTTCTGAAGTGTTGAATGTATCTGAGAATACTAGCTTTGATAATTGGGTGTTAGATACAGGTTGTACTTTCCATATGTGTCCTCATAGTGATTGGTTTGTTGACTTGTCTCCTGTGTCTAACCAATATGTGTATATGGGAAATAACAACATGTGTGGTGTGGTTGGTATTGGTTCTGTTAATCTGATGTTGAACAATGGAAAAGTGATAACTCTGACTGAGGTTAGGTTCATTCCTGACCTTAAAAGGAATCTCATTTCCTTGGGAGTGCTTAATAAGTTAGTTTTCTCTTATGGTGCTCAAAATGGTGTTCTTACTGTTTGCAAAAATAATAAGCATGTTCTGTCTGCTACTCTTACCAATGGTCTGTATATTCTTGATGGTAAATATTACAATCTTGATGTGCATAGTTCGTTGTTTGTTGATACTAACAATGCAAAGACCCAACTTTGGCATCTGAGGCTGGGACATATGAGTCAAAAGGGCTTGACTGTTCTGCATAAGCAAGGTATGTTGGGTAAGAACTCTCTATCTGACTTGTCTTTCTGTGAACCCTGTGTCATGTCAAAACAACATAGACTTAGATTCACGGCTGGCACTCATCTCTCATGTGCCAACCTGGACTATGTACATGCTGATTTGTGGGGTCCAGAAAGTCATGAAACTCATGGTGGAAACAAGTATTTTATGAGTATTGTTGATGATTACTCAAGGAGAGTGTGGACCTTCCTTCTTAAAACTAAGGATGAAGCTTTCCTTAGATTTACAGAATGGAAACTCCTTGAGGAAAATCAAATCAACAAGACTCTGAAAACACTTAGAACTGACAATGGTTTGGAATTTTGCAACACTGAATTTGATAATTTCTGTAAAGAACATGGCATCCTTAGGCATAGAACTGTTAGGAGTACCCCTCAGCAAAATGGGGTTGCTGAGAGAATGAATAGGACCCTGCTAGAAAAAGTTAGGGGCCTCCTGTTTACCTCTGGTCTGCCTAAAGCCTTTTGGGGTGAAGCCTTATACACTGCTACCTACCTCATCAGTAGGAGCCCAAACAGAACCTTAGAGTTTAAGACCCCCATAGAAGTTTGGACCAATAGGAAGCCAGACCTGAGTCACCTTAGGATCTTTGGCTGTGCTGCCTATGCTCACCATAGAGAAGGTAAGTTAGACCCGAGATCCATCAGATGTGTCCTGGTAGGATACCAACAGCAACAGGGAACCAAAGGTTATAGGTTATGGGATAGAGACTCTAAGGGTATTAAGATCATCATTAGCAGGGATGTAGTGTTTGATGAGAAAAACTTTCCTTGTAAATTACCGTCTGAACCTGTTGACACCCCCCTTGATGAGTCTGCCCCTGAAACTGAGAGTCCAACCATTGAGGTGGAGCCTAGTGTCCTTGCCCCTGAGCCTTATAGGGAACCTCAACCTGATGTTGAGCACAATGATGATCAGGCCACTGATTAGGAGCCACCTATCAGGTTAGAGCACACTGATCAAACTGAACATCATGATGTTTCAGCTCAGGAAGAGCTAGAAAACTATCAGTTGACTAGAGATAGAACTAGGAGGGACATTAGACCACCTGCCAGGTTCTCATATGCTGACCTAGTTTACACTGCCCTGATAGCTGCCCAAGACCTGAAAACCTTTGAGCCTGAGTCTTATGTGGATGCCATGGGTTCTGAACACAAAGAAAAATGGCTTGAGGCCATGAAAGATGAGATGAAGTCTTTGGAAATTAATAAGACTTGGATTTTGGTTGAAAAGCCAAAGACACAGAAATTGGTGGAGTGCAGGTGGCTTTACAAAATCAAAGAGGGTCTATTTGATCAGGACCCTCCTAGATTTAAAGCTAGATTGGTTGCAAAAGGCTACACCCAGAGAGAGGGAATTGACTTCACGGAGATTTTCTCCCCTGTGGTCAAATTCAAAACGATTAGAATCATCCTCTCTCTGGTTGCTTGCTTTGATCTTGAATTGGAACAGTTAGATGTCAAGACTGCTTTTCTCCATGGTGACTTGGAGGAAAAAATTTATATGAGACAACCTGAGGGATTTATTGACAAAGCAAATGCAGAACAGGTTTGCCTCCTCAAGAAATCTCTGTATGGCTTGAAACAGAGCCCCAGGCAATGGTATAAGAAATTTGATTTTTTTGTCCTTGGTATTGGTTTTACTCGGAGTGAATATGATAGTTGCTTTTATTTCTCTTCTCTGAATGATATGCCTGTTTATCTGTTACTTTATGTTGATGATATGCTTATAGCTAGCAAGTCTGTTGTTAAGATAAACAAGCTTAAGAGTGATCTTAATTCTGCTTTTGATATGAAAGATCTAGGCCCTGCTAGAAAAATTCTTGGTATGATTATTGATAGAGATAGGAAAAATTGCATGCTTCGTGTTCATCAAAAGCCTTATCTTGAAAAGGTTGTTTCTAAGTTTGGTAATTTGAATTGCAAAACTGTTCTGATGCCTCTTGCTCCTCATTTTATTCTTGATAAGACACAGTGCCCTCAATCCAGGTCTGAAATCCTGAAAATGGAATCTGTGCCTTATGCAAATGCTATAGGTTCTTTGATGTATGCCATGATTAGCACTAGGCCTGATTTATCTTATGCTATATCTGTTCTGAGTAGGTTTATGTCTAATCCTGGAAATGTGCATTGGAATGCGTTGAAATGTGTTATTGCATATGTAAGTAGTACTATTGATATTGGTTTGTGCTATGGCAAGCGTAGCTCTTTGTTTGATCTGATTGGCTATGTTGATGCTGATTATGGTGGTGATAGGGACAATAGAAAGTCTACTACTTCGTTCTGTTTCACTCTTGGGAGCAATTGTATTTCTTGGAAGTCTAACTTGCAGTCTGTTGTTGCCTTGTCTACCACTGAATCTGAATATATTGCTGTGTGTGATGCTTTTAAGGAAGTTGTTTGGCTTCAGGGCTTATTGAAAGAAGCTCATCTTATCAGTAACACTGTGGATGTTTATTTAGATAGTCAAAGTGCTATACACTTAAGTAAAAATCCTGTGTATCATGAAAGAACAAAACATGTGGACATAAGGTTTCACTACATCAGGGATTTGATCGCCTCTGACGTGGTAAAGCTCCAGAAAATTGATACTGAAAGTAATCCAACTGATATGGGTACTAAAGTGGTTACTAACACTAAGTTTAAGCACTGCTTAGACTTATTGTTTGTTGAGTGATGTGTTTGCAGGTACCGAGCGATGATGTGGTTGAAGAAGCCGGTCTGTATTGGTGATGTCTCGATTAAGGTGGAGCTTGCTGAGCTTCAGATGGAGATTGTTGGATTTGGAAGCCCAGCAACTCTTTTGCCGAAGCCCATTAGCTGAGGCCCACTGGGATGAAGATCAAAAGGCCTCAGCTTCTTAGGGTTGTGCTCTGTCGGTGAAACGACATCGTAGCGCATAAAAGAACAGAAGCCGTTGATCTCACCTGATCTGACAGTCGAGCATTTCTTCGTGATAGCCTATCTCTTATAAATGAGCTCAAGACCTTTTGTTCGAGTCATTGTGTCCTGTTCGAATACTGTGTTAGGGTTTTCTCTATTCTTCTTCTCTCTGAGTGGTTTGTTCTTGAGCGATCGGCTTGATCGTGTTTCTTGTGTGAAACGGGTAAAAAGAATTGCCTGTGATTGAGAGTGTGAGGTTGTATTCGTGAGTTTGAGAGATTGGTGATCTTGAGGGTGTAATCGAGACAAAGCTAGTACAGACCGAGTATCTCCTA
The DNA here is from genome assembly GCF_054948205.1 of Urtica dioica subsp. dioica. Taxonomy (NCBI): domain Eukaryota; kingdom Viridiplantae; phylum Streptophyta; class Magnoliopsida; order Rosales; family Urticaceae; genus Urtica; species Urtica dioica. Next base: position 25,235,132 of record NC_142758.1, read on the forward strand.
CGAAGCTCAACGTGCACGTAGATCTTTTTGGATCGAAGCACGGGAAAAATCTGGTTGTGTCTTTTCATTTCAGTACTTTACTTTCTTGCACGAATCTGAGTAGTTGTTGCTAGATCATTTTGGTTGCATAGATTAGGGCTAAAAGTACAACAAGTTCACTCCTCGAGTTGAGCTTCGAGTCAACGAGTCTTCTGCTAAGCCCTCGTGCTGACTGTTCACATGACTCCTCGAGTTGAGTTCACTCCTCGAGTTGAGCTTCGAGTCCACGAGTCGACTGCTAAGTCCTCGTGCTGACTCTTCACATGACTCCTCGAGTTTAGTTCACTCCTCGAGTTGAGCTTCGAGTCCACAAGTAAACTGCTAAGCCCTCGTGCTGACTCTTCACATGACTCCTCGAGTTGAGTTCACTCCTCGAGTTGAGCTCCAAGTCCACGAGTCAACTGCTAAGCCCTCGTGCTGACTTTTCACATGACTCCTCGAGTTGAGTTCACTCCTCGAGTTGAGCTTCGAGTCCATGAGTCGGCTGCTAAGTCCTCCTGCTGACTGTTCACATAACTCCTCAAGTTGAGCTTCGAGTCCACGAGTCGACTGCTAAGTCCTCGTGTTGACTTTTCACCTGACTCCTTGAGTTGAGTTCACTCCTCGAGTTGAGCTTCGAGTCCATGAGTTAACTGCTAAGCCCTCGTGCTGACTTTTCAGATGACTCCTCGAGTTGAGTTCACTCCTCGAGTTGAGCTTTGAGTCCACGAGTCGACTGCTAAGTCCACGTGTTGACTCTTAACATGACTCCTCGAGTTTAGTTCACTCCTCGAGTTGAGTTTGGAGTCCACGCGTCGACTACTAAGCCCTCGTGCTGACTCTTCACATGACTTCTCGAGTTGAGTTTATTCCTCGAGTTGAGCTCCAAGTCCACGAGTCAACTGCTAAGCCCTCGTGCTGACTGTTCACATGATTCCTCGAGTTGAGCTTCGAGTCAACGAGTCTTCTGCTAAGTCCTCGTGCTGACTGTTCACATGACTCCTCGAGTTTAGTTCACTCCTCGAGTTGAGCTTCGAGTCCACGAGTCGACTGCTAAGTCCTCGTGCTGACTCTTCACATGACTCCTCGAGTTTAGTTCACTCCTCGAGTTGAGCTTCGAGTCCACAAGTAAACTGCTAAGCCCTCGTGCTGACTCTTCACATGACTCCTCGAGTTGAGTTCACTCCTCGAGTTGAGCTCCAAGTCCACGAGTCAACTGCTAAGCCCTCGTGCTGACTTTTCACATGACTCCTCGAGTTGAGTTCACTCCTCGAGTTGAGCTTCGAGTCCATGAGTCGGCTGCTAAGTCCTCCTGCTGACTGTTCACATAACTCCTCAAGTTGAGCTTCGAGTCCACGAGTCGACTGCTAAGTCCTCGTGTTGACTTTTCACCTGACTCCTTGAGTTGAGTTCACTCCTCGAGTTGAGCTTCGAGTCCATGAGTTAACTGCTAAGCCCTCGTGCTGACTTTTCAGATGACTCCTCGAGTTGAGTTCACTCCTCGAGTTGAGCTTTGAGTCCACGAGTCGACTACTAAGCCCTCGTGCTGACTCTTCACATGACTTCTCGAGTTGAGTTTATTCCTCGAGTTGAGCTCCAAGTCCACGAGTCAACTGCTAAGCCCTCGTGCTGACTGTTCACATGATTCCTCGAGTTGAGCTTCGAGTCAACGAGTCTTCTGCTAAGTCCTCGTGCTGACTGTTCACATGACTCGTCGAGTTGAGTTCACTCCTCGAGTTGAGCTTCGAGTCCACGAGTCAACTGGTAAGCCCTCTTGCTGACTTTTCCCATGACTCCTCGAGTTGAGTTCACTCCTCGAGTTGAGCTTCGAGTCCACGAGTCGGCTGCTAACTCATCCTGCTGACTGTTCACATAACTCCTCGAGTTGAGCTTCGAGTCCACGAGTCGACTGCTAAGTCCTCGTGTTGACTTTTCACATGAATCCTCGAGTTGAGCTTCGAGTCCACGAGTTAACTGCTAAGCCCTCGTGCTGACTGTTCACATGACTCCTCGAGTTGAGTTCACTCCTCGAGTTGAGCTTCGAGTCCACGAGTCGACTGCTAAGTCCACGTGTTGACTCTTAACATTACTCCTCGAGTTGAGTTCACTCCTCTAGTTGAGTTTGGAGTCCACGAGTCGACTATTAAGCCCTCGTGCTGACTGTACACATGATTCTTCAAGTTGAGCTTCGAGTCAACGAGTCTTCTGCTAAGTCCTCGTGCTGACTATTCACATGAGTCCTCGAGTTGAGTTCACTCCTCGAGTTGAGCTTCGAGTCCACGAGTCGATTGCTAAGTCCTCGTGCTGACTCTACACATGACTCCTCGAGTTTAGTTCACTCCTCGAGTTGAGCTTCGAGTCCACGAGTAAACTGCTAAGCCCTCGTGCTGACTCTTCACATGACTCCTCGAGTTGAGTTCACTCCTCGAGTTGAGCTCCTAGTTCACGAGTCAACTGCTAAGCCCTCGTGCTGACTTTTCCCATGACTCCTCGAGTTGAATTCACTCCTCGAGTTGAGCTTTGAGTCCACGAGTCGACTGCTAAGTCCACGTGTTGACTCTTAACATGACTCCTCGAGTTGAGTTCACTCCTCGAGTTGAGTTTGGAGTCCACGCGTCGACTACTAAGCCCTCGTGCTGACTCTTCACATGACTCCTCGAGTTGTGTTTATTCCTCAAGTTGAGCTCCAAGTCCACGAGTCAACTGCTAAGCCCTCGTGCTGACTGTTCACATGATTCCTCGAGTTGAGCTTCGAGTCAACGAGTCTTCTGCTAAGTCCTCGTGCTGACTGTTCACATGACTCCTCGAGTTGAGTTCACTCCTCAAGTTGAGCTTCGAGTCCACGAGTCGACTACTAAGTCCTCGTGCTGACTCTTCACATGACTCCTCGAGTTTAGTTCACTCCTCGAGGTGAGCTTCGAGTCCACGAGTAAACTGCTAAGCCCTCGTGCTGACTCTTCACATGACTCCTCGAGTTGAGCTCCAAGTCCACGAGTCAACTGGTAAGTCCTCTTGCTTACTTTTCCCATGACTCCTCGAGTTGAGTTCACTCCTCGAGTTGAGCTTCGAGTCCACGAGTCGACTGCTAAGTCCTCGTGTTGACTTTTCACATGACTCCTCGAGTTGAGCTTCGTGTCCACGAGTTAACTGCTAAGCCCTCGTGCTGACTGTTCACATGACTCCTCGAGTTGAGCTTCGAGTCCACGAGTCGACTGCTAAGTCCACGTGTTGACTCTTAACATGACTCCTCGAGTTGAGTTCACTCCTCGAGTTGAGTTTGGAGTCCACGAATCGACTATTAAGCCCTCGTGCTGACTGTTCACATGATTCCTCAAGTTGAGCTTCGAGTCAACGAGTCTTCTGCTAAGTCCTCGTGCTGACTATTCACATGACTCCTCGAGTTGAGTTCACTCCTCGAGTTGAGCTTCGACTCCACGAGTCGATTGCTAAGTCCTCGTGCTGACTCTACACATGACTCCTCGAGTTTAGTTCACTCCTCGAGTTGAGCTTCGAGTCCACGAGTAAACTGCTAAGCCCTCGTGCTGACTCTTCACATCACTCCTCAAGTTGAGTTCACTCCTCGAGTTGAGCTCCAAGTTCACGAGTCACATGCTAAGCCCTCGTGCTGACTTTTCCCATGACTCCTCGAGTTGAGTTCACTCCTCGAGTTGAGCTTTGAGTCCACGAGTCGACTGCTAAGTCCACCTGTTGACTCTTAACATGACTCCTCGAGTTGAGTTCACTCCTCGAGTTGAGTTTGGAGTCCACGCGTCGACTACTAAGCCCTCGTGCTGACTCTTCACATGACTCCTCGAGTTGAGTTTATTCCTCGAGTTGAGCTCCAAGTCCACGAGTCAACTGCTAAGCCCTCGTGCTGACTGTTCACATGATTCCTCGAGTTGAGCTTCGAGTCAACGAGTCTTCTGCTAAGTCCTCGTGCGGACTGTTCACATGACTCCTCGAGTTGAGTTCACTCCTCAAGTTCAGCTTCGAGTCCACGGTCGACTACTAAGTCCTCGTGCTGACTCTTCACATGACTCCTCGAGTTTAGTTCACTCCTCGAGGTGAGCTTCGAGCCCATGAGTAAACTGCTAAGCCCTCGTGCTGACTCTTCACATGACTCCTTGAGTTGAGCTCAAAGTCCACGAGTCAACTGGTAAGTCCACTTGCTTACTTTTCCCATGACTCCTCGAGTTGAGTACACTCCTCGAGTTGAGCTTCGAGTCTACGAGTCGGCTGCTAAGTCATCCTGCTGACTGTTCACATAACTCCTCGAGTTGAGCTTCGAGTCCACGAGTCGACTACTAACTCCACGTGTTGACTCTTAACATGACTCCTCAAGTTGAGTTCACTCCTCGAGTTGAGTTTGGACTCCACGAGTCGACTATTAAGCCCTCGTGCTGACTGTTCACATGATTACTCAAGTTTAGCTTCGAGTCAACGAGTCTTCTGCTAAGTCCTCGTGCTGACTATTCACATGACTCCTCGAGTTGAGTTCAGTCCTCGAGTTGAGCTTCGAGTCCACGAGTCGATTGCTAAGTCCTCGTGCTAACTCTTCACATGACTCCTCGAGTTTAGTTCACTCCTCGAGTTGATCTTCGAGTCCACGAGTAAACTGCTAAGCCCTCGTGTTGACTCTTCACATGACTCCTCGAGTTGAGTTCACTCCTCGAGTTGAGCTCCAAGTCCACGAGTCAACTGCTAAGCCCTCGTGCTGACTTTTCCCATGACTCCTCGTGTTGAGTTCACTCCTCGAGTTGAGCTTCGAGTCCACGAGCCGGCTGCTAAGTCCTCCTGCTGACTGTTAAGTCCAACGAGTCGACTGCTAAGTCCTCGTGTTGACTTTTCACATGACTTCTCGAGTTGAGTTCACTCCTGGAGTTGAGCTTCGAGTCCACGAGTTAACTGCTAAGCCCTCGTGCTGACTGTTCACATGACTCCTCGAGTTGAGTTCACTCCTCGAGTTGAGCTTCGAGTCCACGAGTCGACTGCTAAGTCCACGTGTTCACTCTTAACATGACTCCTCGAGTTGAGTTCACTCTTCGAGTTGAGTTTGGAGTCCACGAGTCGATTATTAAGCCCTCGTGCTGACTCTTCACATGACTCCTCGAGTTGAGTTCATTCCTCGAGTTGAGCTCCAAGTCCACGAGTCAACTGCTAAGCCCTCGTGCTGACTGTTCACATGATTCCTCGAGTTGAGTTCACTCCTCGAGTTGAGCTTCGAGTCAACGAGCCTTCTACTAAGTTCTCGTGCTGACTGTTCACATGACTCCTCGAGTTGAGTTCACTCCACGAGTCCACGAGTCGACTGCTAAGTCCTCGTGCAGACTCTTCACATGACTCCTCGAGTTTAGTTCACTCCTCGAGTTGAACTTCGAGTCCACGAGTAAACTGCTAAGCCCTCGTGCTGACTCTTCACATGACTCCTCGAGTTGAGTTCACTCCTCTAGTTGAGCTCCAAGTCCACGAGTCAACTGCTAAGCCCTCGTGCTGACTTTTCCCATGACTCCTCGAGTTGAGTTCATTCCTCGAGTTGAGCTTCGAGTCCACGAGTCAGCTGCTAAGTCCTCCTGCTGACTGTTCACATAATTCCTGGAGTTGAGCTTCGAGTCCACGAGTCGACTGCTAAGTCCTCGTGCTGACTCTTCACATGACTCCTCGAGTTGAGTTCACTCCTCGAGTTGAGCTCCAAGTCCACGAGTCAACTGCTAAGCCCTCGAGCTGACTTTTCCCATGACTCCTCGATTTGAGTTCACTCCTCGAGTTGAGCTTCGAGTCCACGAGTCGGCTGCTTAGTCCTCCTGCTGACAGTTCACATAACTCCTCGAGTTGAGCTTCGAGTCCACGAGTCGACTCCTAAGTCCTCGTGTTGACTTTTCACATGACTTCTCGAGTTGAGTTCACTCCTCGAGTTGAGCTTCGAGTCCACGAGTTAACTGCTAAGCCCTCGTGCTGACTGTTCACATGACTCCTCGAGTTGAGCTCCAAGTCCACGAGTCAACTGCTAAGCCCTCGTGCTGACTTTTCCCATGACTCCTCTAGTTGAGTTCACCCCTCGAGTTGAGCTTCGAGTCCACGAGTCGGCTGCTAAGTTCTCCTGCTGACTGTTCCCATAACTCCTCGAGTTGAGCTTCGAGTCCACGAGTCGACTGCTAAGTCCTCGTGTTGACTTTTCACATGACTCCTCGAATTGAGTTCACTCCTCGAGTTGAGCTTCGAGTCCACGAGTTAACTGCTAAGCCCTCGTGCTGACTGTTCACATAACTCCTCGAGTTGAGTTCACTCCTCGTGTTGAGCTTCGAGTCCACGAGTCGACTGCTAACTCCACGTGTTGACTCTTAACATGACTCCTCGAGTTGAGTTCACTCTTTGAGTTGTGTTTGGAGTCCACGAGCCGACTATTAAGCCCTCGTGCTGACTCTTCACATGACTCCTCGAGTTGAGTTCATTCCTGGAGTTGAGCTCCAAGTCCACGATTCAACTGCTAAGCCCTCGTGCTGACTGTTGACATGATTCCTCGAGTTGAGTTCACTCCTCGAGTTGAGCTTCGAGTCAACGAGCCTTTTGCTAAGTCCTCGTGCTGACTGTTCACATGACTCCTCTAGTTGAGTTCACTCCTCGAGTTGAGCTTCGAGTCCACGAGTCGACTGCTTAGTCCTCGTGCTGACTCTTCACATGACTCCTCGAGTTTAGTTCACTCCTCGAGTTGAGATTCGAGTCCACGAGTACACTGCTAAGCCCTCGTTCTGATTCTTCACATGACTCCTCGAGTTGAGTTCACTCCTCTAGTTGAGCTCCAAGTCCACGAGTCAACTGCTAAGCCCTCGTGCTGACTTTTCCCATGACTCCTCGAGTTGAGTTCACTCCTTGAGTTGAGCTTCGAGTCCATGAGTCGACTGCTAAGTCCTCTTGCTGACTGTTCACATAACTCCTCGAGTTGAGCTTCGAGTCCACTAGTCGACTGCTAAGTCCTCGTGTTGACTTTTCACATGACTTCTCGAGTTGAGTTCACTCCTGGAGTTGAGCTTCGAGTCCACGAGTTAACTGCTAAGCCATCGTGCTGACTGTTCACATGACTCCTCGAGTTGAGTTCACTCCTGGAGTTGAGCTTCGAGTCCACGAGTCGACTGCTAAGTCCACGTGTTGACTCTTAAGATGACTCCACGAGTTGAGTTCATTCCTAAAGTTGAGTTTGGAGTCCACGCGTCGACTACTAAGCCCTCGTGCTGACTCTTCACATGACTCCTCGAGTTGAGTTTATTCCTCGAGTTGAGCTCCAAGTCCACGAGTCAACTGCTAAGCCCTCGTGTTGACTGTTCACATGATTCCTCGAGTTGAGCTTCGAGTCAACGAGTCTTCTGCTAAGTCCTCGTGCTGATTGTTCACATGACTCCTCGAGTTGAGCTTCGAGTCCACGAGTCGACTGCTAAGTTCTCGTGCTTACTCTTCACATGACTCCTCGAATTTAGTTCACTCCTCGAGTTGAGCTTCAAGTCCACGAGTCAACTGCTAAGCCCTCGAGCTGACTTTTCCCATGACTCCTCGAGTTGAGTTCACTCCTCGAGTTGAGCTTCGAGTCCACGAGTCGACTGCTAAGTCCACGTGTTGACTCTTAACATGACTCCACGAGTTGAGTTCACTCCTAAAGTTGAGTTTGGAGTCCACGCGTCGACAACTACGCCCTCGTGCTGACTCTTCACATGACTCCTCGAGTTGAGATTATTCCTCGAGTTGAGCTCCAAGTCCACGAGTCAACTGCTAATCCCTCGTGTTGACTGTTCACATGATTCCTCGAGTTGAGCTTCTAGTCAACGACTCTTCTGCTAAGTCCTCGTGCTGACTGTTCACATGACTCCTCGAGTTGAGTTCACTCCTCGAGTTGAGCTTCGAGTCCACGAGTCGACTGCTAAGTCCTCGTGCTTACTCTTCACATGACTCCTCGAGTTTAGTTAACTCCTCGAGTTGAGCTTCAAGTCCGCGAGTAAACTGCTAAGCCCTCGTGCTGACTCTTCACATGACTCCTCGAGTTGAGTTCACTCCTCGAGTTGAGCATCGAGTCCACGAGTCGACTGTTAAGCCCACGTGTTGACTCTTCACATGACTCCTCGAGTTGAGTTCACTCCTCGAGTTGATCTTCGAGTCCACGAGTTAACTGCTAAGCCCTCGTGCTGACTCTTCACATGACTCCTCGAGTTGAGTTCACTCCTCGAGTTGAGCTTCGAGTCCACGAGTTAACTGCTAAGCCCTCGTGTTGACTGTTCACATGACTCCTCGAGTTGAGTTCACTCCTCGAGTTGAGCTCCAAGTCCACGAGTCAACTGCTAAGCCCTCGTGTTGACTTTTCCCATGACTCCTCGAGTTGAGCTTCGAATCCACGAGTCGGCTGCTAAGTTCTCCTGCTGACTGTTCACATAACTCCTCGAGTTGAGCTTCGAGTCCACGAGTCGACTGCTAAGTCCTCGTGTTGACTTTTCACATGACTCCTCGAGTTGAGTTCACTCCTCGAGTTGAGCTTCGAGTCCACGAGTTAACTACTAAGCCCTCGTGCTGACTGTTCACATGACTCCTCGAGTTGAGTTCACTCCTCGAGTTGAGCTTCGAGTCCACGAGTCGACTGCTAAGTCCACGTGTTGACTCTTAACATGACTCCTCGAGTTGAGTTCACTCTTCGAGTTGAGTTTGGAGTCCACGAGTCGACTATTAAGCCCTCGTGATGACTCTTCACATGACTCCTCGAGTTGAGTTCATTCCTCGAGTTGAGCTCCAAGGCCACGAGTCAACTGCTAAGCCCTCGTGCTGACTGTTCACATGATTCCTCAAGTTGAGTTCACTCCTCGAGTTGAGCTTCGAGTCAACGAGCCTTCTGCTAAGTCCTCGTGCTGACTGTTCACATGACTCCTCTAGTTGAGTTCACTCCTCGAGTTGAGCTTCGAGTCCACGAGTCGACTGCTTAGTCCTCGTGCTGACTCTTCACATGACTCCTCGAGTTGAGTTCACTCCTCGAGTTGAGCTTCGAGTCCACGAGTCGGCTGCTAAGTCCTCCTACTGACTGTTCACATAAATCATCGAGTTGAGCTTCGAGTCCACGAGTCGACTGCTAAGTCCTCGTGTTGACTTTTCACATGACTCCTCGAGTTGAGTTCACTCCTGTAGTTGAGCTTCGAGTCCACGACTGCTAAGCCCTCGTGCTGACTGTTCACATGACTCCTCGAGTTGAGTTCACTCCTCGAGTTGAGCTTCGAGTCCACGAGTCGACTGCTAAGTCCACGTGTTGACTCTTAACATGACTCCTCTAGTTGAGTTCACTCCTAAAGTTGAGTTTGGAGTCCACGCGTCGACTACTAAGCCCTCGTGCTAACTCTTCACATGACTCCTTGAGTTGAGTTTATTCCTCGAGTTGATCTCCAAGTCCACGAGTCAACTGCTAAGCCCTCGTGCTGACTGTTTGTTGTCGCAGTTTTTCGGACAACGATTTAGGAGTCGCAGACGGTTAGACCCAAGGCCGGACCAAGTGGTCTCGTCTCGACTCGAGCGTGTCGGGCTTGGTATCCCAAGCCGTCCCTTAGCTGTAGATGATCTCTATCTCGTCCAAGCACCTGAAACGTGAACAGAAAGGTGTGAACTACAAAGGGGAAACAGAGGGGTTGCCTCTGTTTACCTCTCTGACGCTCAACATTAGTAGGATTGAGGTGGTTTGTAGAGGGTTTAGTGTTTAGTGGTCGAGACTTGAGAGAAACGAGCGAGGTACGAGTTCGACAGCGTTTCAGTACTCAAATTCGGATTACCTGGGTCGAGGGAGAGACCCTCATATTTATAGGCGGCCAAGAGGTGTTTGAGGAACCCCTTGGCCGAGGGCCGGCCTTGGAGCGCCGGCCGTGGAGGGCCGGCCTTGGAGCGCCGGCCTTGGAGGGCCGGCCTTGGAGCGCCGGCCGTGGAGGGCCGGCCGTGGAGGGCCGGCCTTGGAGCGCCGGCCGTGGAGGGCCGGCCTTGGAGCGCCGGCCGTGGAGGGCCGGCCTTGGAGCGCCGGCCGTGGAGGGCCGGTCCTGGAGCGCCGGCCCTGGAGCGCCGGTCCTGGAGCGCCGGTCCTGGAGAGCCGGCCGTGGAGAGCCGGCCACGGCGAGTGCCGGCCCCGGGCGAGCGCCGGGCTCAGGACGGCCGCCAGCGTGGCCGTCGTCGATCTACCGGACCGAGACGGAAACATTAGCCCCCCGAGTTTATCATCGATTGTAAATCGCGTGGTAAACTCAGAGTCCGACGTTGGCCCATCGGAGAAGCCCGCCGTCAAGAGGTATGCTCCGACGTCCTTTCATGTTATTTTTATTATTATATTTTTTGTCGATCGTGCTCGCTTCGTTATTCGCGCCCATGGACCCCATTGACCCGGGATGTGAGACCGTTGACGATGGCTTACACGATTTGTTTGAGGAAAACCACGTGGATTTGGATGCTTTTTGGGCTCAATTTTCGCCCCCATCAACACCACCCGACACACGACACTCATCGCATTCGTTCAACGCTATTGAGATGACCGGAGAGGATCTTTCACTGGTTGAAGCGTGGCTGGCCGACGAGGGTGAGGGCGCGCGTGCCGGAGACGGCCAGCGCCGGCAGGAAAGCGCCGGCCTGATGGCACCAGCCGCCGGGGACAGCCGGGCCGACCAGCACGAGGCCGGCTTGGCCGAGGGACGCGCCATGGAGGCCGCGCGCGTGGGGCCGACCACCCAGTAGACCGGCGGCGCTGTGCAGGCCGCCGCCAACGCCGGGGGAGTCGCGCCTGGCTGGGTCGGCGCCGTCTGCGCTGGACCCAGCCCCGGGATCGCGCCAGAAGAGTCGCGCGCGACGATCCCGACCGGGGAGCACGCCGACCAGGCAGAGGAGGCCGACGCCGGCGTGGAGGAGGCCGAGCCCGGCCGAGTCGGCGCCGTCTAGGGCGAACCCAGACTTGGGGGAGACGTCCCTCGTCCCGGGGGGGCCGAGCCGGTCGTGGAGGACGCGGGCGACGCGTCTGGCGAGGCCGACGCCGGCGAGGACGCGCTGGCGCAGAGGAGCGCCGCCCGGGGCGGCGTTGGCATCAGGGGGGACCCCACCCCCTCGGGTGGGGCTGTGCTGCAGGTGGTCGGCGGCCATGGGAGCCCAGGCGGGTCGGCCCCAGCCGGGCTGGAGCGCGTCTACGACGGGGGAGCGCCGCCGGCGGCGGCCGACGCTGCAGGTGGGGTCGGCGGCGCCGGACAGGAGGAGTGCCGGCCGCCCAACGCCGGAGAGGAAGAGGCGGCCATCCTGGTGGCCCTGCAAACCCTAGGGCCCAATGGGCCGGGCCTAGGTGAGGAGACTGCAGCCGGCCGGGAGTCGGGCCGGGCCGACGTGCGCGAGGAGGGCCCAACCGGCCGAAGGCCGGACAGGGCCGCTGGGCGACATGCGTGCGAGGAGGACCCAGCAACCCGCGAGCTGGGCCGGGCCGGCGTGCAGGACGCGCCTGGGCTGAACGCCGGGACGCCCGGGCAGGCCTCAAACGCCGGAGACCCGATTGGCCGAGAGCCGGGCCGGGCCGACGGGCCTGGCGCGTGCGCCGAAGGCCGGAGGTCGCCGGGGCCGCGCGTGGAGGAGCCACCTAGCCAGGAGGCGGGCTGGGTCCTCGGGCTTGACGCGCACGCAGGAGAGGACGTTGCCGGCCACAGGACGAGCTGGCCCGATGGCAGTGACCCGGCTGGCCGGCAGCCGGTCGAGCGCTCGGGCACCGCCCCGGACTCCGGGCACTCCGGCGACTCGTCGAGCCGTCGTGCAGCACCCGCGGCGAGGGGACTTTCCTCTACTGCGCAGGAGGAAACGCGGACCTCGTCCTTCCCGGTAGGAGAGTCAGCCGTGCGGGGTAACCTTGACTGCTCGGGCGTCGATGTCCCGAGCCTGATCTCCATCGTCAGCTTCAAGAGCCTCAGGAAGCGCTACAGCATCCCGGACTCTGTGTCAATCTTCAGACCGTTGCCTGACGATCTTCCGTCCCGCCCTCGAAGGGGGTACGCCGCGGTCCACGAGGCGAGCCTCCGCGGTGGGCTAAGGTTGCCTTTTCAGCCGGTTATCCAGGAGTTGCTAGTTCGACTGGGGGTGCACGCCTTACAGATGTCTCCGGCCTTCTATCGGGTGGTCGCAGCGTGCCACATGATGGTTTACCTGGCGAAGAAGAGGGCTGTCACCGCCGACGACATCCAGGACCTCATGACGATACGAGGGGTGCCGGGGAAGCCGGGCTTCTACCTAGCGCTACACCGCAAGCGCTTCGTCATCGTCAGCAACGTTAATTCGAAGCACCGATATCCTTGGATATGGGTGTCCGAATCAGCCTTCGGGGTCGCGCCTCTCTTCTTTGGTGTTGCGGCTGATTTTCCACCTATGGGCGATATCGAAGGCTCTGAGCTTCACGCGGTGATCAGGGCGCTCCCGGAATCGAGGCGGCAAGGACCGCACTTCGAGTCCCCAGACCTAATGGCAAGGACTGGGTGGTTCCCGCCTGGAGACGACGCCCTTCCGAGCTCGGGCCTCGTCGCGGAGGCTACGGAGGACCCCGAATCAGAGGCGGGGGGCTCGTCCGCTCCTCCCCCTGACGTGGGGGGTACCGACCACACACAAGCTTCTAGTTAATGTATATTCCACTGTTTTGCACTCTAACCTGTTACCTCTTCATCTTTTTCAGATACGATGACCCGACGACACCGACCACGCACGCAGGCACCGAGGGTGGCGCCTGACGCCGAGGCCGTGATCGCGGCTCAACCACAAGCTGAGGCCCGCCATGGGGGGCTTCCAACGCGGGCGAGGACCGAGGCGAACTCCTCGAATAAGCGACCGTCGTCGACGATCCTTCCCGGCTCGTCCTCCGGCCACAAGCGCGCTCATACGTCGGCGACGCCAGATGGCATGGAGTCGATGCTCCTGGCGGAGGCGGCGGAGCTGAGGGACCGATGCTCTCAGGGGATCCTTGAAACCTCTCTACAGTATTTCAAGAGTCTCCTGACGGTGAGCGACCTTGAGCATTTCCAGAGCGGGATCGGCGACGCCCGAAAGGTATGACTCGCTTGTTTTCCTCATTTGTGATTTGTTGTGCTTATTTCGATTGCATGTACGTTGTTTGCTCCCACAGATGCTCGCACGCCAAGAACGGAGCGACCGCATTCTCCGGGACTTGCTGCGTCGCATGCAGATCATGGAAAAAGACAAGGAGGATACAGCGGCCGCCCATGCCGCTGCCTTGGCGGGGGTCCGCCCCGTCCAAGAGTTCCAAGCGCTTGAGGAGGAACTAAAGCGAGCCCGCGAGAAGGCGGCGGCCGAGAAGGCGTCTCGGGAGAAGGCTGAGCAGGCGGCCGAGACTTTCTTAGGGGAGACCAAGAAACTCCAGGTGGCCCTCTCGAGCCGAGATGAAGAGCTGAACATCGTCCACGCCCGATTGTCGGCAAGCGAGATCTCCCGGGTCAGGGCCGAGAGGGAGAGGGAAACCCTGCGGGCGGAGGTGCAGACCCTCATCGAGGAGAAGGACGACGCCGTGCGATTGAAGACAGAGTTGGAGGAGGACTGGGATCTCTCGCTAGAGGTGGCCCGTTACGAGGTGGCTATGCGGGTCAAGGATGCGACTGCGGAGGAGAACGCGTCTCGAGGGATCACATTTTCCTTCTTTGACGCCATGTTTCCTCCCTTGGAGGACGAGTTGCCGGAGGACGACCTGCCTCCCGAAGTCCCTACGGAGGTCGCCCAGTCGTCAAACTGTCGGTCTGGTGGAGGAACCGTTGACGGGTCGGGCGTCCCTCACCTTGAGGACGACGAAGAGCAGGTCGATTATGGCTCGGAGTAGCCAAGTTTTCTTTGGTTTTTTCGCGCACTTGTTTAGCGCTCGCTTTGTGCTTTCTTTCGGATTATTGTTATGTTTGCGTCGTACTTTCGTACTTTTCTTATTGGGTTGCTTATGCAATATCGTTTTGCTTTAATTGAAGCTTTCTTTTCATCGTGCGTCTTATTTTCTCGACTTGCTACGCTTAGTGTAATCGATTTGCGCAATTTGAATAGTGCGTGTCTTACGAGCCCGGCTTACTATGCTTAGCGTAACCGGTTTGCACGGCTTACTGCCGCATTCGGCGGCGAAGTTTCCCGCGGACGCTGGCTAGACCAGTTTTATCCGGCGGGTGTGATTTCCGACCATCCATTCGTGACTCGCTGCCTATCGGCGTGCGCGAGCTGGGTGGCCGTCGCGCTCATCCTCCGGCGAGTACGCTACCTATCGGCGTGCGTATCGGGACGGGTTTGCAGCTCCCAGTGAGCGTGGTACTCGTTGGTACGCGTGTCACGTTTTGGGTTTTGGCTGCCGAGATCGACAATCCGGTGCGCGGACGTGATCCATCGATGCCTTGCCGCCTATCGGTGCGCAAGGTGCATCGGTGCACGAGAGGGTCGCAGCAAAAGACGTGCGAGGCCGGAGGTCCGGTGCGCGGATCCAACTCGTCGACGTTTTGCTATCTCTCGGCATACGGCCTCGACCCGTGCGAGAGCGTCGCACGAGGAGGGTACGAAGTCGGAGATCCGGTGCGCGGATCCGATTTACGGGTGTTTTGTTACCGCTTGGCGCGTGGAAAGTAGAGTAAGCGAGCTCGTTACTCTCGCCCTATCCCCCTTAGCCCCCCGAGTTTCTTGGGTGCTCGTAGAGGAGGCTAGAAACTAAGATACAATGTTTTGAAGTGAAATGTAATTCATTAAATTATCGAAATGGTTCAAAAATTACATCCCAGGCCTTTGGCCAAACTTGAAATTTAAAATTGACTTTGCTAGAATCGAAAGTTACATGAGAACAACAAAGCGTAAAAATGGACGAATGAACATTTATTGATAATATTGCCGGAGATGCTCCGCATTCCACGGGTGTGTGAACACGAGTCCCTCCATTTTTTCGAGCTCGTATGTGCCATTGTGGATGGCTCGGCGCACACGGTACGGGCCTTCCCAGGTGGGGCCTAGAACTCCCGCACCTTGCACTTTGGTGTTTTGGAACACCCTTCGAAGGACGAGGCTTCCGTCGGCGAACTTCCGCAGCTTGATCTTCGAGTTGTAGTACTTCTCGACCTTCCTCTTCTGCGCAGCAAGCCGGGTAAGTGCGTCCGCCCTCCTTTCGGCTATGAGGTCTAGCTCGAGCCTGATCGCGTCATCGTTGGCGGCTTCGTCGTACTCCTCGATGCGCAAGGTTGGCAACTTGATCTCGACGGGTACCACAGCCTCGACGCCGAACGCGAGAGCGAAAGGGGTTTCGCCGGTCGCGTTTCGGGCGGTGGTGCGGTATGCCCATAAGACCATGGGGAGCTCGTCAGCCCAAGCCCCATTTCTTGCCTCCAGCTTCTTCTTCAGGTTCTCCTTGATCGTCTTATTCACAGCCTCGACCTGACCGTTGGCTTGGGGATGGCGGGGAGAGGAGAAAGTCTTGCTAATGCCAAGCTGTTCGCACATTTCTCGGAGGCGCGCATTGTCGAATTGTTTTCCGTTGTCGGTTACAATTGACGCAGGGATCCCGAAGCGGCAGATGATGTTTCTCCAAATGAAGCTTGTCGTGTTCGCCTCGGTGATCTTTGCTAGCGGTTCAGCCTCTACCCACTTCGTGAAGTAATCGATAGCCACGATCGCATGCTTGTATTGTCTCGGGGCCGTAGGTAGCTCGCCGATGAGGTCGATTCCCCACTTCGCGAAAGGTCGCGGCACGATAATCGGACACAAAGGGGCCGGTGCTTGGCGCGGAATGTGGGCGAACCTTTGGCACTTGTCACACTTCTTGGCCCACTCGTGGGAGTCCTTTTTCAAGGTTGGCCAGAAATATCCAAGTCTTAGCAACTTCAATGCCAAAGATTGCCCGGCGGCGTGGTTACCGCACACCCCCTCGTGCACCTCGTGGAGTGCTTTCCTCGCCTCCACCTCGGTCAGGCAACGGAGAAGGGGCATGGAGTAGCCTCTCTTGAACAAACTATCCTCCCTCATCGTGTACTTTGGGGCTAGGCTTCTCAGCTTTCTAGCTTCATCTTTATCCTCGGGGACGACTCCTCGTTTAAGGAATTCCACGAGCGGGGTCATCCATGAGGGAGGCGGAGTCTCGTCAATGACCCCTACATCGCCTCTCGAGACGTAGGGTCGGGTCAACACTTCGATTGGGACGCTGCCCTCGCCTTCCTCGTCTATCCCAGACGCGAGGCGAGCTAGGGCGTCGGCGTCAACGTTCGCCTCTCGAGGGACCTGGACGATCTCGAACCACGACAGGGCCTCCAAGTTCTTTTGGGCCTTGGACAAGTAGGCGATCATGTGTGGCTCCTTTGCGGCGTAGTCGCCCTTAACCTGATTCACGATCAATTGCGAGTCGCAATGGATGCGCAAGTTTTGGGCGCCCAACTTGTTCGCTAGCTCCAAGCCAACAATCAGAGCCTCGTACTCTGCCTCGTTGTTGGAAGCCTTAAACTCGAACCGCAGGGCGTACCTCAGCTTTTCCCTATCGGGATTTGTGAGCACAATGCCGGCGCCAGCCCCCCGGGCGTTTGACGCGCCATCCACGTGTAAGTCCCAGATCGGCCCTATCGAGTCGTTGGTTCTCTTCCTTGACGACTCGCTATGGTCGTCCTCCTTGTCTTCCGTGGTCTTACTTCTTTCGTCGCCCTCGTTGGTTGGGGGCGCGCTTGTGAACTCGGCGATGAAGTCGGCGAGGGCCTGACCCTTAATGGCGGTTCTCGGTTGGAACTCGACCCCGTATTCGCCCAGCTCTTGGGACCATATCGCCATTCGAGAGGAGGTCCCTTTTTGAAGGGCCTTCTCGATGGGATGCCCCGAGCGGACCACGATGGGGTGCGCCTGGAAGTAGGGCCGGAGCTTTCTCGCGCTCATGACGAGGGCGAGGGACAGTCTCTCGATCTCGGGGTATCGGGTTTCGGCGTCGAGGAGCGCCTTGCTAACGTAGTAGACTGGCCACTGCACCTTGTCTTCTTCGCGTATGAGAACCGCGCTCACGGCCCTATCGGAAACCGCGAGGTAGAGGAACAAGGTTTCGCCATTCTTCGGCTTTGCGAGGAACGGGGGGGAGGTGAAATAGGCTTTCATATCGCGGAATGCTTCCTCGCACTCCTCCGTCCATACGAACCCATCGGTCTTCTTCAGTGCCTTGAAGAACGGTTGGCACCTGTCAGTGGCTTTGGAAACAAATCGCGTCAGGGCGGCGATCTTTCCCGTCAAGCTTTGAACTTCTTTGACCTTTTGTGGCGACCTCATCTCTAAGATCGCCTTAATCTTCTCAGGATTGGCCTCGATCCCGCGGCGGCTCACCATGTAGCCCAGAAACTTTCCAGACTCGACCCCGAAAGCACACTTGTTGGGGTTAAGCTTCGTCTTGTAGCGCCGCAGGATCGTGAACATTTCCCTAAGGTCTCGAACGTGGTCGTGGGCTTTGAGGCTTTTGACAAGCATGTCATCCACGTAGACCTCCATAGTTTTGCCAATTTGATTGGCGAACATGCGGTTCACCAGCCTCTGATACGTTGCTCCCGCGTTTTTTAGGCCAAAGGGCATGACCTTGTAACAGTAAAGTCCGCGGTTCGTAACAAAGGTGGTTTTAATTTGATCCGGCTCGTGCATGCGGATCTGGTTGTAGCCTGAATAGGCGTCCATGAAGCTCAGCAACTCGTGGCCCGCCGTGGCGTCCATGAGCTGCTCGATCCTCGGGAGAGGGAAGCTGTCTTTCGGGCAGGCTTTGTTGAGATCTTTGTAATCGATACAGATCCGCCACTTCCCGTTTGGCTTCTTTACCATCACCACGTTGGACACCCACTTGGGGTGCTCCGCCTCCCTGATGAAGTCGGCGGCGAGAAGTTTGTCAACTTCTTCACCAATGGCTTGGTACCTCTCCCCACTGAACGCCCGTCGCGGCTGAACGCGCTCGGCCACCCTCTTGTCGTCGTTGAGACGATGAACCATGATCTCGGGGTCGATCCCCGGCATGTCGGCGTGTGTCCACGCAAAGACATCTTTGTGCTCTCGGAGGAAAGCGGCGAGCTCGATTCGGGTCTCAGACGGGAGTTGGGCGCCTACCTTGACTACTTGGTCAGGTTTGGCGTCGTCCAACACGACGGGAACGAGGTCGTCCGGTGTCTCCACCTTTCGACGCTCGACTTCGTCCCTTTGGTCTAGCTCTCCGAAGGTGCCTCCTTCCTCTAACTTGCACGGGAATTTGTCTCCGAGTTGGAAGACGGTGCTCACCACCTTCCCTTTCCCTTTTCCGTCCACGCCCTGGATGTAGCACATCCTTGCCATGGATTGGTCTCCCAACATCACGGCGATCCCTTTCTCAGTCGGGAACTTCATCATCAGGTGGTACGTAGACGTTATGGCCTTCAACCGATTGAGAGTCGGGCGGCCGACGATGATGTTGTAAGCCGAGGGCTGGTCCACCACTAGGAACGACACGATGTGGGTAACCTCGAGCCCTCCCGGCGTACCGAAGGTAACCGGGAGGTCGATAGTTCCCTCCGTCATAACCCTCTCCCCAGAGAAGCCGAAGAGCGGGGTTGAGATCGGGGTCGGTCTTACCCCGGATAGCTTCATCCTGTCCAACGCCGATTTGAAGATTATGTCGGCGGAGCTCCCATTGTCGATCAGGATTCTCCGGACGAGGTTGTTGGCGACCGGGGCAGAGACGACTATCGCGTCGTTGTGTGGATGGAGAACTCGTGTTGCTTCTTGTCCGGTGAAGAACATGGACTCGAAGGGGGCCGGAGGAGGGACCTCGTACGTGTGGTTGATGTAGTGCGCTATTTTCCCTTGGGAAACTTCGCGCACGTACTTCTTCCTTTGCGTAGCCGAGTCTCCGAACTCCGGGCCACCCAAGATTGCACCCACGACGTGAAGTTGCGAGCTCTCCGGCTCTTCGTTTGTCGCGCGGTCCGTGACAGTCACCGTCGCCGGGCCTTTCTTCCCTTGCCGCGGGCGACCTCCGTGCGCCGCGGCCGTCCCGATAGTTCTCAGGACGTACTCTTTCAGCTTCCCATCTTAAATCAGGGCCTCAATCTGACGCTTGAGTTGATAGCATTCGGATGTCAGGTGCCCGTGATCTTGATGGTAGTCACAGTACTTGCTTTGATCCCTCTTGGCGGGATCCTTCGTGAGCGGGGTCGGGCTCCCCAACTTGTCACGGTGCAGAGCTAGGATTTGCTCCGGCGGAGTGTTCAGAGGAGTGAATGGCGAGAACCTCCGGAAGCTGTCGACATGCGACGGCTTCGGCCCGGGGAGGGAACGGCCGTTAGGGGCCTGGCTTCCCTTATTCCTCCTCTTTCGGGGGTCGGGACGATCTTCATCTCGATCGTCGCGGCGGTGACTCCCCTGTCCTCCTGCCTTTCGGCCATCTCGGCCATCGAGATAGTCCTCGACTCCCATGTATGTGCGGGCTCTTGTCATCAGCTCCGCCATGTCACGCGGGACTTGGCCAACAATAGACTTGAGGAAGTCGCTCGTGCGCACTCCCTCGGTGATCGCCGTGATGGCGTCCCTGTCGTCGAACCCTTCGACCTTGTGCGACTCCTCGGTGAAGCGAGCGAGGTATTGTCTCAACGTCTCGTCTCTTCCTTGTCGGATAGAGAGGAGGTGGGTCTTCGGCTTCTTTTGCGCCACGAGGGTGGCGAATCGGGCGAGGAAAGCCTCTCGCAAGGCCCGGAAAGACGGGATGCTTCCCGGCCTCAAGCTTCGGAACCACACAAACCCCGAGCCTGTGAGGGTCAGGCTGAAGGCTTGGCAGAGGGTGGCGTCCGCCTGCCCCTGCATAGTCATCCACGTCTCATAGTGTTGGACGTGGAAGTGGGGGTCCGTACGTCCATCGTAGGGGGGAATGGACGGTAACTTGAAGTTCCCCACGCATGGTTGCGCGAGGATTTGCGCGGCGAAGGGAGAGTATGATTCCTCGATCCCTCCGTACGGCCTTTGCCTCCCAGACTCCCTCATTTCGATGATTTGATTCTGGAGGCTTTGAATCATCGTGACCATGTCGAGCCCGTCAGCGGGGCCGACCGTCGGGGCCACGGGAGTCACCGGTTGGCGTTCGTTGGACGCTTGGTCCACGACATTGGCCTGCGGCCGGCCGAGAGTTGCGGCGGGGAGCGCGTCCCTTCGAGAGTTTAGCCTTTGGCGGAGATCCTCCCCTCGGGAGTTTCTCTGCGCCGTCAAGCGCTCTCTAAGGTCCGCACTCGGTGCGGGGCGAGGTGAGGTCGCCCTTGGTCGGGCCGTCCGGCGGGCGCTTCGGCTGTCGGCCCCATCGTCTACCAGAGTCGCTCTCTCCTCGGCGAGGGGCCGTGTCCGGCCACCTCTTGAAACCGAGGGGGCGAGTCCCCGGGAATGTGACCGCGCCTGCTACCGCGCTAGGTGCGACGGCCCGGCCAAAGCGTCGTTGGGCCTCTCGGGCCGCGAAGGGGCGAGGCTAGGCGTTGCCTCGTTGGTCCTCGACTCCCCCACATATTCGGAGTCGGAGTAGTCTTTGGCGGACCTATCTTCAACGTCGACGCCAGGGCGGTCAAGGAGCTCTGCAAGCCGCCGGGCCGTGTCCTCTCGGAGCACGGCCTCGGGGTCAATCATCGGGTCTTTGGGCTGGCTCTCGCTATCGCGAGGTTGCCCTTCAAGACGATGTGCGAGGCGTCGAAGACCGTACCTCAAGCTCGTCGCTCGGGTACCCGCGGAGGTAGTGGGAATGTGACTAATCTCTCGAGAGTCGTGAGAACAAAGGGAGAAAACTGGTAGAGGGAATGCGTCGTCAAGGTCGAGAGATCCCCTCCTTCTAGCCCCAAAATGTTGTCGCAGTTTTTCGGACAACGATTTAGGAGTCGCAGACGGTTAGACCCAAGGCCGGACCAAGTGGTCTCGTCTCGACTCGAGCGTTTCGGGCTTGGTATCCCAAGCCGTCCCTTAGCTGTAGATGATCTCTATCTCGTCCAAGCACCTGAAACGTGAACAGAAAGGTGTGAACTACAAAGGGGAAACAGAGGGGTTGCCTCTGTTTACCTCTCCGACGCTCAACATTAGTAGGATTGAGGTGGTTTGTAGAGGGTTTAGTGTTTAGAGGTCGAGACTTGAGAGAAACGAGCGAGGTACGAGTTCGACAGCGTTTCAGTACTCAAATTCGGATTACCTGGGTCGAGGGAGAGACCCTCATATTTATAGGCGGCCAAGAGGTGTTTGAGGAACCCCTTGGCCGAGGGCCAGCCTTGGAGGGCCGGCCTTGGAGCGCCGGCCGTGGAGGGCCGGCCTTGGAGCGCCGGCCGTGGAGGGCCGGCCTTGGAGCACCGGCCGTGGAGGGCCGGTCCTGGAGCGCCGGCCCTGGAGCGCCGGTCCTGGAGCGCCGGTCCTGGAGAGCCGGCCGTGGAGAGCCGGCCACGGCGAGTGCCGGCCCCGGGCGAGCGCCGGGCTCAGGACGGCCGCCAGCGTGGCCGTCGTCGATCTACCGGACCGAGACGGACCGGTAACACTGTTCATATGATTCCTAGAGTTGAGCTTCGAGTCAACGAGTCTTCTGCTAAGTCCTCGTGCTGACTGTTCACATGACTCCTCGAGTTGAGTTCACTCCTCGAGTTGAGCTTCGAGTCCACGAGTCGACTGCTAAGTCCTCGTGCTGACTCTTCATATGACTCCTCGAGTTTAGTTCACTCCTCGAGTTGAGCTTCAAGTCCGTGAGTAAACTGCTAAGCCCTCGTGCTGACTCTTCACATGACTCCTCGAGTTGAGTTCACTCCTCGAGTTGAGCTCCAAGTCCACGAGTCAACTGCTAAGCCCTCGAGCTGACTTTTCCCATGACTCCTCGAGTTGAGTTCACTCCTCGAGTTGAGCTTCGAGTCCACGAGTCGGCTGCTAAGTCCTCCTGCTGACTGTTCACATAACTCCTCGAGTTGAGCTTCGAGTCCTCGAGTCGACTGCTAAGTCCTCGTGTTGACTTTTCACATGACTCCTCGAGTTGAGTTCACTCCTCGAGTTGAGCTTCGAGTCCACGAGTTAACTGCTAAGCCCTCGTGCTGACTATTGACATGACTCCTCGAGTTGAGCTCCAAGTCCACGAGTCAACTGCTAAGCCCTCGTGCTGACTTTTCCCATGACTCCTCGAGTTGAGTTCACTCCTCGAGTTGAGCTTCGATTCCACGAGTCGACTGCTAAGTTCTCCTGCTGACTGTTCACATAACTCCTCGAGTTGAGCATCGAGTCCACGAGTCGACTGCTAAGTCCTTGTGTTGACTTTTCACATGACTCCTCGAGTTGAGTTCACTCCTCGAGTTGAGCTTCGAGTCCACGAGTTAACTGCTAAACCCTCGTGCTGACTGTTCACATGACTCCTCGAGTTGAGTTCACTCCTCGAGTTGAGCTTCAAGTCCACGAGTCGACTGCTAACTCCACGTGTTGACTCTTAACATGACTCCTCGAGTTGAGTTCACTCTTTGAGTTGTGTTTGGAGTCCAGGAGTCGACTATTAAGCCCTCGTGCTGACTCTTCACATGACTCCTCGAGTTGAGTTCATTCCTCGAGTTGAGCTCCAAGTCCACGAGTCAACTGCTAAGCCCTCGTGCTGACTGTTGACATGATTCCACGAGTTGAGTTCACTCCTCGAGTTGAGCTTCGAGTCAACGAGCCTTCTGCTAAGTCCTCGTGCTGACTGTTCACATGACTCCTCGAGTTGAGTTCACTCCTTGAGTTGAGCTTCGAGCCCACGAGTCGACTGCTTAGTCCTCGTGCTGACTCTTCACATGACTCCTCGAGTTTAGTTCACTCCTCGAGTTGAGCTTCGAGTCCACGAGTAAACTGCTAAGCCCTCGTGCTGACTCTTCACATGTATCCTCGAGTTGAGTTCACTCCTCTAGTTGAGCTCCAAGTCCACGAGTCAACTGCTAAGCCCTCGTGCTGACTTTTCCCATGACTCCTCGAGTTGAGCTTCGAGTCCACGAGTCGACTGCTAAGTCCTCTTGCTGACTGTTCACATAACTCCTCGAGTTGAGCTTCGAGTCAACTAGTCAACTGCTAAGTCCTCGTGTTGACTTTTCACATGACTCCTCGAGTTGAGTTCACTCCTGGAGTTGAGCTTCGAGTCCACGAGTTAACTGCTAAGCCCTCGTGCTGACTGTTCACATGACTCCTCGAGTTGAGCTTCGAGTCCACGAGTCGACTGCTAAGTCCACGTGTTGACTCTTAACATGACTCCTCGAGTTGAGTTCACTCTTCGAGTTGAGTTTGGAGTCCACGAGTCGACTATTAAGCCCTCGTGATGACTCTTCACATGACTCCTCGAGTTGAGTTCATTCCTCGAGTTGAGCTCCAAGGCCACGAGTCAACTGCTAAGCCCTCGTGCTGACTGTTCACATGATTCCTCGAGTTGAGTTCACTCCTCGAGTTGAGCTTCGAGTCAACGAGCCTTCTGCTAAGTCCTCGTGCTGACTGTTCACATGACTCCTCTAGTTGAGTTCACTCCTCGAGTTGAGCTTCGAGTCCACGAGTCGACTGCTTAGTCCTCGTGCTGACTCTTCACATGACTCCTCGAGTTGAGTTCGCTCCTCGAGTTGAGCTTCGAGTCCACGAGTCGGCTGCTAAGTCCCCCTACCGACTGTTCACATAAATCCTCGAGTTGTGCTTCGAGTCCACGAGTCGACTGCTAAGTCCTCGTGTTGACTTTTCACATGATTCCTCGAGTTGAGTTCACTCCTGGAGTTGAGCTTCGAGTCCACGACTGCTAAGCCCTCGTGCTGACTGTTCACATGACTCCTCGAGTTGAGTTCACTCCTCGAGTTGAGCTTCGAGTCCACGAGTCGACTGCTAAGTCCTCGTGCTGACTCTTCACATGACTCCTCGAGTTGAGTTCGCTCCTCCAGTTGAGCTTCGAGTCCACGAGTCGGCTGCTAAGTCCTCCTACCGACTGTTCACATAAATCCTCGAGTTGAGCTTCGAGTCCACGAGTCGACTGCTAAGTCCTCGTGTTGACTTTTCACATGATTCCTCGAGTTGAGTTCACTCCTGGAGTTGAGCTTCGAGTCCACGACTGCTAAGCCCTCGTGCTCACTGTTCACATGACTCCTCGAGTTGAGTTCACTCCTCGAGTTGAGCTTCGAGTCCACGAGTCGACTGCTAAGTCCACGTGTTTACTCTTAACATGACTCCTCTAGTTGAGTTCACTCCTAAAGTTGAGTTTGGAGTCCACGCGTCGACTACTAAGCCCTCGTGCTGACTCTTCACATGACTCCTTGAGTTGAGTTTATTCCTCGAGTTGAGCTCCAAGTCCACGAGTCAACTGCTAAGCCCTCGTGCTGACTGTTCATATGATTCCTAGAGTTGAGCTTCGAGTCAACGAGGCTTCTGCTAAGTCCTCGTGCTGACTGTTCACATGACTCCTCGAGTTGAGTTCACTCCTCGAGTTGAGCTTCGAGTCTACGAGTCGACTGCTAAGTCCTCGTGCTGACTCTTCATATGACTCCTCGAGTTTAGTTCACTCCTCGAGTTGAGTTTCAAGTCCGCGAGTAAACTGCTAAGCCCTCGTGTTGACTCTTCACATGACTCCTCGAGTTGAGTTCACTCCTCGAGTTGAGCTCCAAGTCCACGAGTCAACTGCTAAGCCCTCGAGCTGACTTTTCCCATGACTCCTCGAGTTGAGTTCACTCCTCGAGTTGAGCTTCGAGTCCACGAGTCGGCTGCTAAGTCCTCCTGCTGACTGTTCACATAACTCCTCGAGTTGAGCTTCGAGTCCCCGAGTCGACTGCTAAGTCCTCGTGTTGACTTTTCACATGACTCCTCGAGTTGTGTTCACTCCTAGAGTTGAGCTTCGAGTCCACGAGTTAACTGCTAAGCCCTCGTGCTGACTGTTCACATGACTCCTCGAGATGAGCTCCAAGTCCACGAGTCAACTGCTAAGCCCTCGTGCTGACTTTTCCCATGACTCCTCGAGTTGAGTTCACTCCTCGAGTTGAGCTTCGAGTCCACGACTGCTAAGCCCTCGTGCTCACTGTTCACATGACTCCTCGAGTTGAGTTCACTCCTCGAGTTGAGCTTCGAGTCCACGAGTCGACTGCTAAGTCCACGTGTTTACTCTTAACATGACTCCTCTAGTTGAGTTCACTCCTAAAGTTGAGTTTGGAGTCCACGCGTCGACTACTAAGCCCTCGTGCTGACTCTTCACATGACTCCTTGAGTTGAGTTTATTCCTCGAGTTGAGCTCCAAGTCCACGAGTCAACTGCTAAGCCCTCGTGCTGACTGTTCATATGATTCCTAGAGTTGAGCTTCGAGTCAACGAGGCTTCTGCTAAGTCCTCGTGCTGACTGTTCACATGACTCCTCGAGTTGAGTTCACTCCTCGAGTTGAGCTTCGAGTCTACGAGTCGACTGCTAAGTCCTCGTGCTGACTCTTCATATGACTCCTCGAGTTTAGTTCACTCCTCGAGTTGAGTTTCAAGTCCGCGAGTAAACTGCTAAGCCCTCGTGTTGACTCTTCACATGACTCCTCGAGTTGAGTTCACTCCTCGAGTTGAGCTCCAAGTCCACGAGTCAACTGCTAAGCCCTCGAGCTGACTTTTCCCATGACTCCTCGAGTTGAGTTCACTCCTCGAGTTGAGCTTCGAGTCCACGAGTCGGCTGCTAAGTCCTCCTGCTGACTGTTCACATAACTCCTCGAGTTGAGCTTCGAGTCCCCGAGTCGACTGCTAAGTCCTCGTGTTGACTTTTCACATGACTCCTCGAGTTGTGTTCACTCCTAGAGTTGAGCTTCGAGTCCACGAGTTAACTGCTAAGCCCTCGTGCTGACTGTTCACATGACTCCTCGAGATGAGCTCCAAGTCCACGAGTCAACTGCTAAGCCCTCGTGCTGACTTTTCCCATGACTCCTCGAGTTGAGTTCACTCCTCGAGTTGAGCTTCGATTCCACGAGTCGACTGCTAAGTTCTCCTGCTGACTGTTCACATAACTCTTCGAGTTGAGCATCGAGTCCACGAGTCGACTGCTAAGTCCTTGTGTTGACTTTTCACATGACTCCTCGAGTTGAGATCACTCCTCGAGTTGAGCTTTGAGTCCACGAGTTAACTGCTAAGCCCTCGTGTTGACTGTTCACATGACTCCTCGAGTTGAGTTCACTCCTCGAGTTGAGCTTCAAGTCCACGAGTCGACTGCTAACTCCACGTGTTGACTTTTAACATGACTCCTCGAGTTGATTTCACTCTTTGAGTTGTGTTTGGAGTCCACGAGTCGACTATTAAGCCCTCGTGCTTACTCTTCACATGACTCCTCGAGTTGAGTTCATTCCTCGAGTTGAGCTCCAAGTCCACGAGTCAACTGCTAAGCCCTCGTGCTGACTGTTGACATGATTCCTCGAGTTGAGTTCACTCCTCGAGTTGAGCTTCGAGTCAACGAGCCTTCTGCTAAGTCCTCGTGCTGACTGTTCACATGACTCCTCGAGTTGAGTTCACTCCTCGAGTTGAGCTTCGAGTCCACGAGTCGACTGCTTAGTCCTCGTGCTGACTCTTCACATGACTCCTCGAGTTTAGTTCACTCCTCGAGTTGATCTTCGAGTCTACGAGTAAACTGCTAAGCCCTCGTGCTGACTCTTCACATGACTCCTCGAGTTGAGTTCACTCCTCTAGTTGAGCTCCAAGTCGACGAGTCAACTGCTAAGCCCTCGTGCTGACTTTCCCCATGACTCCTCGAGTTGAGTTCACTCCTCGAGTTGAGCTTCGAGTCCACGAGTCGACTGCTAAGTCCTCTTGCTGACTGTTCACATAACTCCTCGAGTTGAGCTTCGAGTCCACTAGTCAACTGCTAAGTCCTCGTGTTGACTTTTCACATGACTCCTCGAGTTGAGTTCACTCCTGGAGTTGAGCTTCGAGTCCACGAGTTAACTGCTAAGCCCTCGTGCTGACTGTTCACATGACTCCTCGAGTTGAGTTCACTCCTCGAGTTGAGCTTCGAGTCCACGAGTCGACTGCTAAGTCCACGTGTTGACTCTTAACATGACTCCACGAGTTGAGTTCACTCCTAAAGTTGAGTTTGGAGTCCACGCGTCGACTACTAAGCCCTCGTGCTGCCTCTTCACATGACTCCTCGAGTTGAGTTTATTCCTCGAGTTGAGCTCCAAGTCCACGAGTCAACTGCTAAGCCCTCGTGTTGACTGTTCACATGATTCCTCGAGTTGAGCTTCGAGTCAATGAGTGTTCTGCTAAGTCCTCGTGCTGACTGTTCACATGATTCCTCAAGTTGAGCTTCGAGTCCACGAGTCGACTGCTAAGTCCTCGTGCTTACTCTTCACATGACTCCTCGAGTTTAGTTCACTCCTCGAGTTGAGCTTCAAGTCCGCGAGTAAACTGCTAAGCCCTCGTGCTGACTCTTCAGATGACTCCTCGAGTTGAGTTCACTCCTCGAGTTGAGCTCCAAGTCCACGAGTCAACTGCTAAGCCCTCGAGCTGACTTTTCCCATGACTCCTCGAGTTGAGCTTCGAGTCCACGAGTCGACTGCTAAGTCCACGTGTTGACTCTTAACATGACTCCTCTAGTTGAGTTCACTCCTAAAGTTGAGTTTGGAGTCCACGCGTCGACTACTAAGCCCTCGTGCTGACTCTTCACATGACTCCTTGAGTTGAGTTTATTCCTCGAGTTGAGCTCCAAGTCCACGAGTCAACTGCTAAGCCCTCGTGCTGACTGTTCATATGATTCCTAGAGTTGAGCTTCGAGTCAACGAGGCTTCTGCTAACTCCTCGTGCTGACTGTTCACATGACTCCTCGAGTTGAGTTCACTCCTCGAGTTGAGCTTCGAGTCCACGAGTCGACTGCTAAGTCCTCGTGCTGACTCTTCATATGACTCCTCGAGTTTAGTTCACTCCTCGAGTTGAGCTTCAAGTCCGCGAGTAAACTGCTAAGCCCTCGTGTTGACTCTTCACATGACTCCTCGAGTTGAGTTCACTCCTCGAGTTGAGCTCCAAGTCCACGAGTCAACTGCTAAGCCCTCGAGCTGACTTTTCCCATGACTCCTCGAGTTGAGTTCACTCCTCGATTTGAGCTTCGAGTCCACGAGTCGGCTGCTAAGTCCTCGTGTTGATTCTTAACATGACTCCACGAGTTGAGTTGACTCCTAAAGTTGAGTTTGGAATCCACGCGTCGACTACTAAGTCCTCGTGCTGACTCTTCACATGACTCCTCGAGTTGAGTTTATTCCTCGAGTTGAGCTCCAAGTCCACGAGTCAACTGCTAATCCCTCGTGTTGACTGTTCACATGATTCCTCGAGTTGAGCTTCGAGTCAACGAGTCTTCTGCTAAGTCCTCGTGCTGACTGTTCACATGACTAATCGAGTTGAGTTCACTCCTCGAGTTGAGCTTCGAGTCCACGAGTCGATTGCTAAGTCCTCGTGCTTACTCTTCACATGAGTCCTCGAGTTTAGTTAACTCCTCGAGTTGAGCTTCAAGTCCGCGAGTAAACTGCTAAGCCCTCGTGCTGACTCTTCACATGACACCTCGAGTTAAGTTCACTCCTCGGGTTGAGCTCCAAGTCCACGAGTCAACTGCTAAGCCCTCGAGCTGACTTTTCCCATGACTCCTCGAGTTGAGTTCACTCCTCGAGTTGAGGTTCGAGTCCACGAGTCGGCTGCTAAGTCCTCCTGCTGACTGTTCACATAACTCCTCGAGTTGAGCTTCGAGTCCACGAGTCGACTGCTAAGTCCTCGTGTTGACTTTTCACATGACTCCTCGAGTTGAGTTAACTCCTCGAGTTGAGCTTCGAGTCCACGAGTTAACTGCTAAGCCCTCGTGTTGACTGTTCACATGACTCCTCGAGTTTAGTTCACTCCTCGAGTTGAGCTCCAAGTCCACGAGTCAAATGCTAAGCCCTCGTGCTGACTTTTCCCATGACTCCTCGAGTTGAGTTCACTCCTCGAGTTGAGCTTCGAGTGCACGAGTCGGCTGCTAAGTTCTCCTGCTAACTGTTCACATAACTCCTCGAGTTGAGCTTCGAGTCCACGAGTCGACTGCTAAGTCCTCGTGTTGACTTTTCACATGACTCCTCGAGTTAAGTTCACTCCTCGAGTTGAGCTTCGAGTCCACGAGTTAACTACTAAGCCCTCGTGCTGACTGTTCACATGACTCCTCGAGTTGAGCTTCGAGTCCACGAGTCGACTGCTAAGTCCACGTGTTGACTCTTAACATGACTCCTCGAGTTTAGTTCACTCTTCGAGTTGAGTTTGGAGTCCACGAGTCGACTATTAAGCCCTCGTGCTGACTCTTCACATGACTCCTCGAGTTGAGTTCACTCCTCGAGTTGAGCTTCGAGTCCACGAGTTAACTGCTAAGCCCTCGTGCTGACTCTTCACATCACTCCTCGAGTTGAGTTCACTCCTCGAGTTGAGCTTCGAGTCCACGAGTTAACTGCTAAGCCCTCGTGTTGACTGTTCACATGACTCCTCGAGTTGAGTTCACTCCTCGAGTTGAGCTCCAAGTCCACGAGTCAACTGCTAAGCCCTCGTGCTGACTTTTCCCATGACTCCACGAGTTGAGTTCACTCCTCGAGTTGAGCTTCGAGTCCACGAGTCGGCTGCTAAGTTCTCCTGCTGACTGTTCACATAACTCCTCGAGTTGAGCTTCGAGTCCACGAGTCGACTGCTAAGTCCTCGTGTTGACTTTTCACATGACTCCTCGAGTTGAGTTCACTCCTTGAGTTGAGCTTCGAGTCCACGAGTTAACTGCTAAGCCCTCGTGCTGACTGTTCACATGACTCCTCGAGTTGAGTTCACTCCTCGAGTTGAGCTTCGAGTCCACGAGTCGACTGCTAAGTCCACGTGTTGACTCTTAACATGACTCCTCGAGTTGAGTCACTCTTCGAGTTGAGTTTGGAGTCCACGAGTCGACTATTAAGCCCTCGTGATGACTCTTCACATGACTCCTCGAGTTGAGTTCATTCCTCGAGTTGAGCTCCAAGGCCACGAGTCAACTGTTAAGCCCTCGTGCTGACTGTTCACATGATTCCTCGAGTTGAGTTCACTCCTCGAGTTGAGCTTCGAGTCAACGAGCCTTCTGCTAAGTCCTCGTGCTGACTGTTCACATGACTCCATGAGTTGAGTTCACTCCTCGAGTTGAGCTTCGAGTCCACGAGTCGACTGCTAACTCCTCGTGCTAACTCTTCACATGACTCCTCGAGTTTAGTTCACTCCTCGAGTTGAGCTTCGAGTCCACGAGTAAACTGCTAAGCCCTCGTGCTGACTCTTCACATGACTCCTCGAGTTGAGTTCACTCCTCTAGTTGAGCTCCAAGTCCACGAGTCAACTGCTAAACCCTCGTGCTGACTTTTCCCATGACTCCTCGAGTTGAGTTCACTCCTCGAGTTGAGCTTCGAGTCCACGAGTCTACTGCTAAGTCCTCGTGCTGACTCTTCATATGACTCCTCGAGTTTAGTTCACTCCTCGAGTTGAGCTTCAAGTCCGCGAGTAAACTGCTAAGCCCTCGTGTTGACTCTTCACATGACTCCTCGAGTTGAGTTCACTCCTCGAGTTGAGCTCCAAGTCCACGAGTCAACTGCTAAGCCCTCGAGCTGACTTTTCCCATGACTCCTCGAGTTGAGTTCACTCCTCGAGTTGAGCTTCGAGTCCACGAGTCGGCTGCTAAGTCCTCGTGTTGACTCTTAACATGACTCCACGAGTTGAGTTCACTCCTAAAGTTGAGTTTGGAATCCACGCGTCGACTACTAAGCCCTCGTGCTGACTCTTCACATGACTCCTCGAGTTGAGTTTATTCCTCGAGTTGAGCTCCAAGTCCACGAGTCAACTGCTAATCCCTCGTGTTGACTGTTCACATGATTCCTCGAGTTGAGCTTCGAGTCAACGAGTCTTCTGCTAAGTCCTCGTGTTGACTGTTCACATGACTAATCGAGTTGAGTTCACTCCTCGAGTTGAGCTTCGAGTCCACGAGTCGATTGCTAAGTCCTCGTGCTTACTCTTCACATGAGTCCTCGAGTTTAGTTAACTCCTCGAGTTGAGCTTCAAGTCCGCGAGTAAACTGCTAAGCCCTCGTGCTGACTCTTCACATGACACCTCGAGTTAAGTTCACTCCTCGGGTTGAGCTCCAAGTCCACGAGTCAACTGCTAAGCCCTCGAGCTGACTTTTCCCATGACTCCTCGAGTTGAGTTCACTCCTCGAGTTGAGCTTCGAGTCCACGAGTCGGCTGCTAAGTCCTCCTGCTGACTGTTCACATAACTCCTCGAGTTGAGCTTCGAGTCCACGAGTCGACTGCTAAGTCCTCGTGTTGACTTTTCACATGACTCCTCGAGTTGAGTTAACTCCTCGAGTTGAGCTTCGAGTCCACGAGTTAACTGCTAAGCCCTCGTGCTGACTGTTCACATGACTCCTCGAGTTTAGTTCACTCCTCGAGTTGAGCTCCAAGTCCACGAGTCAAATGCTAAGCCCTCGTGCTGACTTTTCCCATGACTCCTCGAGTTGAGTTCACTCCTCGAGTTGAGCTTCGAGTGCACGAGTCGGCTGCTAAGTTCTCCTGCTAACTGTTCACATAACTCCTCGAGTTGAGCTTCGAGTCCACGAGTCGACTGCTAAGTCCTCGTGTTGACTTTTCACATGACTCCTCGAGTTGAGTTCACTCCTCGAGTTGAGCTTCGAGTCCACGAGTTAACTACTAAGCCCTCGTGCTGACTGTTCACATGACTCCTCGAGTTGAGCTTCGATTCCACGAGTCGACTGCTAAGTCCACGTGTTGACTCTTAACATGACTCCTCGAGTTTAGTTCACTCTTCGAGTTGAGTTGGGAGTCCACGAGTCGACTATTAAGCCCTCGTGCTGACTCTTCACATGACTCCTCGAGTTGAGTTCACTCCTCGAGTTGAGCTTCGAGTCCACGAGTTAACTGCTAAGCCCTCGTGCTGACTCTTCACATGAC
Organism: Urtica dioica subsp. dioica; assembly: GCF_054948205.1. NCBI lineage: Eukaryota > Viridiplantae > Streptophyta > Magnoliopsida > Rosales > Urticaceae > Urtica > Urtica dioica. The sequence continues at coordinate 25,267,062 of NC_142758.1, forward strand.
TCCTCGAGTTGAGTTCACTCCTCGAGTTGAGCTTCGAGTCCACGAGTTAACTGCTAAGCCCTCGTGTTGACTGTTCACATGACTCCTCGAGTTGAGTTCACTCCTCGAGTTGAGCTCCAAGTCCACGAGTCAACTGCTAAGCCCTCGTGCTGACTTTTCCCATGACTCCACGAGTTGAGTTCACTCCTCGAGTTGAGCTTCGAGTCCACGAGTCGGCTGCTAAGTTCTCCTGCTGACTGTTCACATAACTCCTCGAGTTGAGCTTCGAGTCCACGAGTCGACTGCTAAGTCCTCGTGTTGACTTTTCACATGACTCCTCGAGTTGAGTTCACTCCTTGAGTTGAGCTTCGAGTCCACGAGTTAACTGCTAAGCCCTCGTGCTGACTGTTCACATGACTCCTCGAGTTGAGTTCACTCCTCGAGTTGAGCTTCGAGTCCACGAGTCGACTGCTAAGTCCACGTGTTGACTCTTAACATGACTCCTCGAGTTGAGTCACTCTTCGAGTTGAGTTTGGAGTCCACGAGTCGACTATTAAGCCCTCGTGATGACTCTTCACATGACTCCTCGAGTTGAGTTCATTCCTCGAGTTGAGCTCCAAGGCCACGAGTCAACTGTTAAGCCCTCGTGCTGACTGTTCACATGATTCCTCGAGTTGAGTTCACTCCTCGAGTTGAGCTTCGAGTCAACGAGCCTTCTGCTAAGTCCTCGTGCTGACTGTTCACATGACTCCATGAGTTGAGTTCACTCCTCGAGTTGAGCTTCGAGTCCACGAGTCGACTGCTAACTCCTCGTGCTAACTCTTCACATGACTCCTCGAGTTTAGTTCACTCCTCGAGTTGAGCTTCGAGTCCACGAGTAAACTGCTAAGCCCTCGTGCTGACTCTTCACATGACTCCTCGAGTTGAGTTCACTCCTCTAGTTGAGCTCCAAGTCCACGAGTCAACTGCTAAACCCTCGTGATGACTTTTCCCATGACTCCTCGAGTTGAGTTCACTCCTCGAGTTGAGCTTCGAGTCCACGAGTCGGCTGCTAAGTCCTCCTACTGACTATTCACATAAATCCTCGAGTTGAGCTTCGAGTCCACGAGTCGACTGCTAAGTCCTCGTGTTGACTTTTCACATGACTCCTCGAGTTGAGTTCACTCCTGGAGTTGAGCTTCGAGTCCACGACTGCTAAGCCCTCGTGCTGACTGTTCACATGACTCCTCGAGTTGAGTTCACTCCTCGAGTTTAGCTTCGAGTCCACGAGTCGACTGCTAAGTCCACGTGTTGACTCTTAACATGACTCCTCGAGTTGAGTTCACTCCTAAAGTTGAGTTTGGAGTCCACGCGTCGACTACTAAGCCCTCGTGCTAACTCTTCACATGACTCCTCGAGTTGAGTTTATTCCTCGAGTTGAGCTCCAAGTCCACGAGTCAACTGCTAAGCCCTCGTGCTGACTGTTTATATGATTCCTAGAGTTGAGCTTCGAGTCAACGAGTCTTCTGCTAAGTCCTCGTGCTGACTGTTCACATGACTCCTCGAGTTGAGTTCACTCCTCGAGTTGAGCTTCGAGTCCACGAGTCGACTGCTAAGTCCTCGTGCTGACTCTTCACATGACTCCTCGAGTTTAGTTCACTCCTCGAGTTGAGCTTCGAGTCCACGAGTCGACTGCTTAGTCCTCGTGCTGACTCTTCACATGACTCCTCGAGTTTAGTTCACTCCTCGAGTTGAGCTTCGAGTCTACGAGTAAACTGCTAAGCCCTCGTGCTGACTCTTCACATGACTCCTCGAGTTGAGTTCACTTCTCTAGTTGAGCTCCAAGTCCACGAGTCAACTGCTAAGCCCTCGTGCTGACTTTCCCCATGACTCCTCGAGTTGAGTTCACTCCTCGAGTTGAGCTTCGAGTCCACGAGTCGACTGCTAAGTCCTCTTGCTGACTGTTCACATAACTCCTCGAGTTGAGCTTCGAGTCCACTAGTCAACTGCTAAGTCCTCGTGTTGACTTTTCACATGACTCCTCGAGTTGAGTTCACTCCTGGAGTTGAGCTTCGAGTCCACGAGTTAACTGCTAAGCCCTCGTGCTGACTGTTCACATGACTCCTCGAGTTGAGTTCACTCCCCGAGTTGAGCTTCGAGTCCACGAGTCGACTGCTAAGTCCACGTGTTGACTCTTAACATGACTCCACGAGTTGAGTTCACTCCTAAAGTTGAGTTTGGAGTCCACGCGTCGACTACTAAGCCCTCGTGCTGACTCTTCACATGACTCCTCGAGTTGAGTTTATTCCTCGAGTTGAGCTCCAAGTCCACGAGTCAACTGCTAAGCCCTCGTGTTGACTGTTCACATGATTCCTCGAGTTGAGCTTCGAGTCAATGAGTCTTCTGCTAAGTCCTCGTGCTGACTGTTCACATGATTCCTCGAGTTGAGCTTCGAGTCCACGAGTCGACTGCTAAGTCCTCGTGCTTACTCTTCACATGACTCCTCGAGTTTAGTTCACTCCTCGAGTTGAGCTTCAAGTCCGCGAGTAAACTGCTAAGCCCTCGTGATGACTCTTCACATGACTCCTCGAGTTGAGTTCACTCCTCGAGTTGAGCTCCAAGTCCACGAGTCAACTGCTAAGCCCTCGTGCTGACTCTTCACATGACTCCTCGAGTTGAGTTCACTCCTCGAGTTGAGCTTCGAGTCCACGAGTCGACTGCTAAGTCCTCTTGCTGACTGTTCACATAACTCCTCGAGTTGAGCTTCGAGTCCACTAGTCAACTGCTAAGTCCTCGTGTTGACTTTTCACATGACTCCTCGAGTTGAGTTCACTCCTGGAGTTGAGCTTCGAGTCCACGAGTTAACTGCTAAGCCCTCGTGCTGACTGTTCACATGACTCCTCGAGTTGAGTTCACTCCCCGAGTTGAGCTTCGAGTCCACGAGTCGACTGCTAAGTCCACGTGTTGACTCTTAACATGACTCCACGAGTTGAGTTCACTCCTAAAGTTGAGTTTGGAGTCCACGCGTCGACTACTAAGCCCTCGTGCTGACTCTTCACATGACTCCTTAAGTTGAGTTTATTCCTCGAGTTGAGCTCCAAGTCCACGAGTCAACTGCTAAGCCCTCGTGCTGACTGTTCATATGATTCCTAGAGTTGAGCTTCGAGTCAACGAGGTTTCTGCTAACTCCTCGTGCTGACTGTTCACATGACTCCTCGAGTTGAGTTCACTCCTCGAGTTGAGCTTCGAGTCCACGAGTCGACTGCTAAGTCCTCGTGCTGACTCTTCATATGACTCCTCGAGTTTAGTTCACTCCTCGAGTTGAGCTTCAAGTCCGCGAGTAAACTGCTAAGCCCTCGTGTTGACTCTTCACATGACTCCTCGAGTTGAGTTCACTCCTCGAGTTGAGCTCCAAGTCCACGAGTCAACTGCTAAGCCCTCGAGCTGACTTTTCCCATGACTCCTCGAGTTGAGTTCACTCCTCGAGTTGAGCTTCGAGTCCACGAGTCGGCTGCTAAGTCCTCGTGTTGACTCTTAACATGACTCCACGAGTTGAGTTCACTCCTAAAGTTGAGTTTGGAATCCACGCGTCGACTACTAAGCCCTCGTGCTGACTCTTCACATGACTCCTCGAGTTGAGTTTATTCCTCGAGTTGAGCTCCAAGTCCACGAGTCAACTGCTAATCCCTCGTGTTGACTGTTCACATGATTCCTCGAGTTGAGCTTCGAGTCAACGAGTCTTCTGCTAAGTCCTCGTGCTGACTGTTCACATTACTAATCGAGTTGAGTTCACTCCTCGAGTTGAGCTTCGAGTCCACGAGTCGATTGCTAAGTCCTCGTGCTTACTCTTCACATGAGTCCTCGAGTTTAGTTAACTCCTCGAGTTGAGCTTCAAGTCCGCGAGTAAACTGCTAAGCCCTCGTGCTGACTCTTCACATGACACCTCGAGTTAAGTTCACTCCTCGGGTTGAGCTCCAAGTCCACGAGTCAACTGCTAAGCCCTCGAGCTGACTTTTCCCATGACTCCTCGAGTTGAGTTCACTCCTCGAGTTGAGCTTCGAGTCCACGAGTCGGCTGCTAAGTCCTCCTGCTGACTGTTCACATAACTCCTCGAGTTGAGCTTCGAGTCCACGAGTCGACTGCTAAGTCCTCGTGTTGACTTTTCACATGACTCCTCGAGTTGAGTTAACTCCTCGAGTTGAGCTTCGAGTCCACGAGTTAACTGCTAAGCCCTCGTGCTGACTGTTCACATGACTCCTCGAGTTTAGTTCACTCCTCGAGTTGAGCTCCAAGTCCACGAGTCAAATGCTAAGCCCTCGTGCTGACTTTTCCCATGACTCCTCGAGTTGAGTTCACTCCTCGAGTTGAGCTTCGAGTGCACGAGTCGGCTGCTAAGTTCTCCTGCTAACTGTTCACATAACTCCTCGAGTTGAGCTTCGAGTCCACGAGTCGACTGCTAAGTCCTCGTGTTGACTTTTCACATGACTCCTCGAGTTGAGTTCACTCCTCGAGTTGAGCTTCGAGTCCACGAGTTAACTACTAAGCCCTCGTGCTGACTGTTCACATGACTCCTCGAGTTGAGCTTCGAGTCCACGAGTCGACTGCTAAGTCCACGTGTTGACTCTTAACATGACTCCTCGAGTTTAGTTCACTCTTCGAGTTGAGTTTGGAGTCCACGAGTCGACTATTAAGCCCTCGTGCTGACTCTTCACATGACTCCTCGAGTTGAGTTCACTCCTCGAGTTGAGCTTCGAGTCCACGAGTTAACTGCTAAGCCCTCGTGCTGACTCTTCACATGACTCCTCGAGTTGAGTTCACTCCTCGAGTTGAGCTTCGAGTCCACGAGTTAACTGCTAAGCCCTCGTGTTGACTGTTCACATGACTCCTCGAGTTGAGTTCACTCCTCGAGTTGAGCTCCAAGTCCACGAGTCAACTGCTAAGCCCTCGTGCTGACTTTTCCCATGACTCCACGAGTTGAGTTCACTCCTCGAGTTGAGCTTCGAGTCCACGAGTCGGCTGCTAAGTTCTCCTGCTGACTGTTCACATAACTCCTCGAGTTGAGCTTCGAGTCCACGAGTCGACTGCTAAGTCCTCGTGTTGACTTTTCACATGACTCCTCGAGTTGAGTTCACTCCTTGAGTTGAGCTTCGAGTCCACGAGTTAACTGCTAAGCCCTCGTGCTGACTGTTCACATGACTCCTCGAGTTGAGTTCACTCCTCGAGTTGAGCTTCGAGTCCACGAGTCGACTGCTAAGTCCACGTGTTGACTCTTAACATGACTCCTCGAGTTGAGTCACTCTTCGAGTTGAGTTTGGAGTCCACGAGTCGACTATTAAGCCCTCGTGATGACTCTTCACATGACTCCTCGAGTTGAGTTCATTCCTCGAGTTGAGCTCCAAGGCCACGAGTCAACTGTTAAGCCCTCGTGCTGACTGTTCACATGATTCCTCGAGTTGAGTTCACTCCTCGAGTTGAGCTTCGAGTCAACGAGCCTTCTGCTAAGTCCTCGTGCTGACTGTTCACATGACTCCATGAGTTGAGTTCACTCCTCGAGTTGAGCTTCGAGTCCACGAGTCGACTGCTAACTCCTCGTGCTAACTCTTCAAATGACTCCTCGAGTTTAGTTCACTCCTCGAGTTGAGCTTCGAGTCCACGAGTAAACTGCTAAGCCCTCGTGCTGACTCTTCACATGACTCCTCGAGTTGAGTTCACTCCTCTAGTTGAGCTCCAAGTCCACGAGTCAACTGCTAAACCCTCGTGCTGACTTTTCCCATGACTCCTCGAGTTGAGTTCACTCCTCGAGTTGAGCTTCGAGTCCACGAGTCGGCTGCTAAGTCCTCCTACTGACTATTCACATAAATCCTCGAGTTGAGCTTCGAGTCCACGAGTCGACTGCTAAGTCCTCGTGTTGACTTTTCACATGACTCCTCGAGTTGAGTTCACTCCTGGAGTTGAGCTTCGAGTCCACGACTGCTAAGCCCTCGTGCTGACTGTTCACATGACTCCTCGAGTTGAGTTCACTCCTCGAGTTTAGCTTCGAGTCCACAAGTCGACTGCTAAGTCCACGTGTTGACTCTTAACATGACTCCTCGAGTTGAGTACACTCCTAAAGTTGAGTTTGGAGTCCACGCGTCGACTACTAAGCCCTCGTGCTAACTCTTCACATGACTCCTCGAGTTGAGTTTATTCCTCGAGTTGAGCTCCAAGTCCACGAGTCAACTGCTAAGCCCTCGTGCTGACTGTTTATATGATTCCTAGAGTTGAGCTTCGAGTCAACGAGTCTTCTGCTAAGTCCTCGTGCTGACTGTTCACATGACTCCTCGAGTTGAGTTCACTCCTCGAGTTGAGCTTCGAGTCCACGTGTCGACTGCTAAGTCCTCGTGCTGACTCTTCACATGACTCCTCGAGTTTAGTTCACTCCTCGAGTTGCGCTTCGAGTCCACGAGTCGACTGCTTAGTCCTCGTGCTGACTCTTCACATGACTCCTCGAGTTTAGTTCACTCCTCGAGTTGAGCTTCGAGTCTACGAGTAAACTGCTAAGCCCTCGTGCTGACTCTTCACATGACTCCTCGAGTTGAGTTCACTTCTCTAGTTGAGCTCCAAGTCCACGACTCAACTGCTAAGCCCTCGTGCTGACTTTCCCCATGACTCCTCGAGTTGAGTTCACTCCTCGAGTTGAGCTTCGAATCCACGAGTCGACTGCTAAGTCCTCTTGCTGACTGTTCACATAACTCCTCGAGTTGAGCTTCGAGTCCACTAGTCAACTGCTAAGTCCTCGTGTTGACTTTTCACATGACTCCTCGAGTTGAGTTCACTCCTGGAGTTGAGCTTCGAGTCCACGAGTTAACTGCTAAGCCCTCGTGCTGACTGTTCACATGACTCCTCGAGTTGAGTTCACTCCCCGAGTTGAGCTTCGAGTCCACGAGTCGACTGCTAAGTCCACGTGTTGACTCTTAACATGACTCCACGAGTTGAGTTCACTCCTAAAGTTGAGTTTGGAGTCCACGCGTCGACTACTAAGCCCTCGTGCTGACTCTTCACATGACTCCTCGAGTTGAGTTTATTCCTCGAGTTGAGCTCCAAGTCCACGAGTCAACTGCTAAGCCCTCGTGTTGACTGTTCACCTGATTCCTCGAGTTGAGCTTCGAGTCAATGAGTCTTCTGCTAAGTCCTCGTGCTGACTGTTCACATGATTCCTCGAGTTGAGCTTCGAGTCCACGAGTCGACTGCTAAGTCCTCGTGCTTACTCTTCACATGACTCCTCGAGTTTAGTTCACTCCTCGAGTTGAGCTTCAAGTCCGCGAGTAAACTGCTAAGCCCTCGTGATGACTCTTCACATGACTCCTCGAGTTGAGTTCACTCCTCGAGTTGAGCTCCAAGTCCACGAGTCAACTGCTAAGCCCTCGAGCTGACTTTTCCCATGACTCCTCGAGTTGAGCTTCGAGTCCACGAGTCGACTGCTAAGTCCACGTGTTGACTCTTAACATGACTCCACGAGTTGAGTTCACTCCTAAAGTTGAGTTTGGAGTCTACGCATCGACTACTAAGCCCTCGTGCTGACTCTTCACATGACTCCTCGAGTTGAGTTTATTCTTCGAGTTGAGCTCCAAGTCCACGAGTCAACTGCTAATCCCTCGTGTTGACTGTTCACATGATTCCTCGAGTTGAGCTTCGAGTCAACGAGTCTTCTGCTAAGTCCTCGTGCTGACTGTTCACATGACTCATCGAGTTGAGTTCACTCCTCGAGTTGAGCTTCGAGTCCACGAGTCGATTGCTAAGTCCTCGTGCTTACTCTTCACATGAGTCCTCGAGTTTAGTTAACTCCTCGAGTTGAGCTTCAAGTCCGCGAGTAAACTGCTAAGCCCTCGTGCTGACTCTTCACATGACACCTCGAGTTGAGTTCACTCCTCGGGTTGAGCTCCAAGTCCACGAGTCAACTGCTAAGCCCTCGAGCTGACTTTTCCCATGACTCCTCGAGTTGAGTTCACTCCTCGAGTTGAGCTTCGAGTCCACGAGTCGGCTGCTAAGTCCTCCTGCTGACTGTTCACATAACTCCTCGAGTTGAGCTTCGAGTCCACGAGTCGACTGCTAAGTCCTCGTGTTGACTTTTCACATGACTCCTCGAGTTGAGTTCACTCCTCGAGTTGAGCTTCGAGTCCACGAGTTAACTGCTAAGCCCTCGTGCTGACTGTTCACATGACTCCGCGAGTTGAGTTCACTCCTCGAGTTGAGCTCCAAGTCCACGAGTCAAATGCTAAGCCCTCGTGCTGACTTTTCCCATGACTCCTCGAGTTGAGTTCACTCCTCGAGTTGATCTTCGAGTGCACGAGTCGGCTGCTAAGTTCTCCTGCTGACTGTTCACATAACTCCTCGAGTTGAGCTTCGAGTCCACGAGTCGACTGCTAAGTCCTCGTGTTGACTTTTCACATGACTCCTCGAGTTGAGTTCACTCCTCGAGTTGAGCTTCGAGTCCACGAGTTAACTGCTAAGCCCTCGTGCTGACTGTTCACATGACTCCTCGAGTTGAGCTTCGAGTCCACGAGTCGACTGCTAAGTCCACGTGTTGACTCTTAACATGACTCCTCGAGTTGAGTTCACTCTTCGAGTTGAGTTTGGAGTCCACGAGTCGACTGTTAAGCCCTCGTGCTGACCCTTCACATGACTCCTCGAGTTGAGTTCACTCCTCGAGTTGAGCTTCGAGTCCACGAGTTAACTGCTAAGCCCTCGTGCTGACTCTTCACATGACTCCTCGAGTTGAGTTCACTCCTCGAGTTGAGCTTCGAGTCCACGAGTCGACTGCTAAGTCCTCGTGCTGACTCTTCACATGACTCATCGAGTTGAGTTCACTCCTCGAGTTGAGCTTCGAGTCCACGAGTTAACTGCTAAGCCCTCGTGTTGACTGTTCACATGACTCCTCGAGTTGAGTTCACTCCTCGAGTTGAGCTCCAAGTCCACGAGTCAACTGCTAAGCCCTCGTGCTGACTTTTCCCAGGACTCCACGAGTTGAGTTCACTCCTCGAGTTGAGCTTCGAGTCCACGAGTCGGCTGCTAAGTTCTCCTGCTGACTGTTCACATAACTCCTCGAGTTGAGCTTAGAGTCCACGAGTCGACTGCTAAGTCCTCGTGTTGACTTTTCACATGACTCCTCGAGTTGAGTTCACTCCTTGAGTTGAGCTTCGAGTCCACGAGTTAACTGCTAAGCCCTCGTGCTGACTGTTCACATGACTCCTCGAGTTGAGTTCACTCCTCGAGTTGAGCTTCGAGTCCACGAGTCGACTGCTAAGTCCACGTGTTGACTCTTAACATGACTCCTCGAGTTGAGTTCACTCTTCGAGTTGAGTTTGGAGTCCACGTGTCGACTATTAAGCCCTCGTGATGACTCTTCACATGACTCCTCGAGTTGAGTTCATTCCTCGAGTTTAGCTCCAAGGCCACGAGTCAACTGTTAAGCCCTCGTGCTGACTGTTCACATGATTCCTCGAGTTGAGTTCACTCCTCGAGTTGAGCTTCGATTCAACGAGCCTTCTGCTAAGTCCTCATGCTGACTGTTCACATGACTCCACGAGTTGAGTTCACTCCTCGAGTTGAGCTTCGAGTCCACGAGTCGACTGCTAAGTCCTCGTGCTAACTCTTCACATGACTCCTCGAGTTTAGTTCACTCCTCGAGTTGAGCTTCGAGTCCACGAGTAAACTGCTAAGCCCTCGTGCTGACTCTTCACATGACTCCTCGAGTTGAGTTCACTCCTCTAGTTGAGCTCCAAGTCCACGAGTCAACTGCTAAGCCCTCGTGCTGACTTTTCCCAAGACTCCTCGAGTTGAGTTCACTCCTCGAGTTGAGCTTCGAGTCCACGAGTCGGCTGCTAAGTCCTCCTACTGACTGTTCACATAAATCCTCGAGTTGCGCTTCGAGTCCACTAGTCGACTGCTAAGTCCTCGTGTTGACTTTTCACATGACTCCTCGAGTTGAGTTCACTCCTGGAGTTGAGCTTCGAGTCCACGACTGCTAAGTCCTCGTGCTGACTGTTCACATGACTCCTCGAGTTGAGTTCACTCCTCGAGTTTAGCTTCGAGTCCACGAGTCGACTGCTAAGTCCACGTGTTGACTCTTAACATGACTCCTCGAGTTGAGTTCACTCCTAAAGTTGAGTTTGGAGTCCACGCGTCGACTACTAAGCCCTCGTGCTAACTCTTCACATGACTCCTCGAGTTGAGTTTATTCCTCGAGTTGAGCTCCAAGTCCACGAGTCAACTGCTAAGCCCTCGTGCTGACTGTTCATATGATTCCTAGAGTTGAGCTTCGAGTCAACGAGTCTTCTGCTAAGTCCTCGTGCTGACTGTTCACATGACTCCTCGAGTTGAGTTCACTCCTCGAGTTGAGCTTCGAGTCCACGAGTCGACTGCTAAGTCCTCGTGCTGACTCTTCACATGACTCCTCGAGTTTAGTTCACTCCTCGAGTTGAGCTTCGAGTCCACGAGTAAACTGCTAAGCCCTCGTGCTGACTCTTCACATGACTCCTCGAGTTGAGTTCACTCCTCGAGTTGAGCTCCAAGTCCACGAGTAAACTGCTAAGCCCTCGTGCTGACTTTTCCCATGACTCCTCGAGTTGAGTTCACTCCTCTAGTTGAGCTTCGAGTCCACGAGTCGGCTGCTAAATCCTCCTGCTGACTGTTCACATAACTCCTCGAGTTGAGCTTCGAGTCCACGAGTCGACTGCTTAGTCCTCATGTTGACTTTTCACATGACTCCTCGAGTTGAGGTACGAGTCCACGAGTTAACTACTAAGCCCTCGTGCTGACTGTTCACATGACTCCTCGAGTTGAGTTCACTTCTCGAGTTGAGCTCCAAGTCCACGAGTCAACTGCTAAGCCCTCGTGCTGACTTTTCCCATGACTCCTCGAGTTGAGTTCCCTCCTCCAGTTGAGTTCACTCCTCAAGTTGAGCTTCGAGTCCACGAGTCGACTGCTAAGTCCACGTGTTGACTCTTAACATGACTCCTCGAGTTGAGTTCACTCCTCGAGTTGAGTTTGGAGTCCACGAGTCGACTATTAAGCCCTCGTGCTGACTCTTCACATGACTCCTCGAGTTGAGTTCATTCCTCGAGTTGAGCTCCAAGTCCACGAGTCAACTGCTAAGCCCTCGTGCTGACTGTTCACATGATTCCTCGAGTTGAGTTCACTCCTCGAGTTGAGATTCGAGTCAACGAGCCTTCTGCTAAGTCCTCGTGCTGACTGTTCACATGACTCCTCGAGTTGAGTTCACTCCTCGAGTTGAGCTTCGACTCCACGAGTCGACTGCTAAGTCCTCGTGCTGACTCTTCACATGACTCCTCGAGTTTAGTTCACTCCTCGAGTTGAACTTCGAGTCCACGAGTAAACTGCTAAGCCCTCGTGCTGACTCTTCACATGACTCCTCGAGTTGAGTTCACTCCTCGAGTTGAGCTCCAAGTCCACGAGTCAACTGCTAACCCTGTTGTCAATGGTGCCCACAAGAAGAGTAGTAGTGTCTATTTGTGTACATTTGATGTAATATAGTCTTACGAAGACTCTTGCTTGTAATTGCCTATCTATTCATTAATAAAGTTGAAACGTTCATTCATTCTTTCTTTGTTTGAAGCTTTATGATAAAACCTTAGTCTTTTAGTCCATAAACAAACTTAACAACTTACGAAGAGACAAATGTAGATTTGCATGAACAAACTCTTCGTAGTTTGCTTAAAACGATATATTCGCAATCTTAGGGTCAAAGGACTATTGACCTCAGTATGATTGTTAGAAGAATCTATGATGTCTGGTTATGAGGCATTGACAGTTGGGGACTCTATAGTTCTTCTAGGTATCTTCCGAAGGTACTGAATTGACCAGTGCACTTCTAGAGACAATATAAGAACAAACAATTTAACCTCTTATATCTCGAAGTCACTACGTATGAATTGCATCGTGCTTACCTTAATCCTGAAATGAGTCATGCCATTTCACACCTTAGTATTCTCATTTGAGAAAGTCAAAGTTCGGACTCACTATGTGATTCCGAACAAGGCCTATTGGTGAAGTACTAAGTTGTGAGTCTGTCATGAGTAACTTTGTGAAGTTCTCATAGATATGGAATTCATGTACAAGATTGCTGAAATGCAATGTATGTCACCTCATGCTTTGTTCCTTGGAGTGTGAATAAATGAACTGGCCAGTGTCCGAATTGAGTCCTGACTCTTTTGGATGAAACAGTGTGACTTGTTAGCTCCTCGTCAATACATTATTTCTAACTTATTCACAAGCGACAAAGGATTTGAGGAAATAACAGCTAGAAGGGTAAAATGATAATTTAGTAAATCCCGACTAGCTGATGACATTCATGAAGGGTAAACATAGATAATATTCAGTGGATCCGCTCATCATAATTAGGTCGAATTCTTGAGTAGAAAACAAATTCATTTGAACCGAGAGATTTTCAGTGTCAGCTCTTTAGTGGAGTCAGTTGGCATTAAGCTAAACTTGGAAAAGGTTTGTGAACTTTTGAGTCCAAGTTTTTAGCTCAAGCTTTGTTCATTTGGGTCCATGAGGTCACTGTCACGAATCACATCGATAGGAATAGTTAAACTGGAAGCTAAGTCAAAACAAGAACGAAAATAGTCAAAAGGGTATTTTTGTCTTTTGAGACATATGATGAAATGAATGTCAATAAATTTTTTGACAAGTTCATTTGATGACTTAATGTCACTCGGCCATAACTTGATTATTGGGCCTTGTGAATTAATTTCATTTCATAAGAATTTTATTGAAAATTCTTAATGGGCTTTTCTCATGTTGTCATGAACAAATGAAGAAGCTTCTAGAAGCTCCTTCTAGATGAGAATAGGCGCCCATAATACCCAAGGAAAGAGAGTTAATTTTGTGCATAAATGTATGTAGATACTTGCCAAAAGAAAAAGAGGAAACAAATTTGCATGTAGATGCACTAGGGTAATCGGCCAAGCAAGAGAGAGTCAAAGGCATGCAACAAAATAGGAAACAAATCCAAGGTTTATTGAAGCCTAGTTTGGCCGTGTGACTCAATAAAGGAAATAGGGAAATTAGCTCGTGAATATGTGATATTCTATAGAAGAGGAAACTACCTTATTGAAGGTGAGACCTCTCCTATAAATAGGAGCCTCATTTCCTCACATTTCATTCATCCAAGTTTAAGAGATTTGAGAGACTCTCTCTCTAGAACTTGTGGCCGAAATTCATCACTCTCTCTCTCTAGTTTATTTTCGATTTTTTCTTGTCTTGGCACCTAGGTCCTCACTCGACCTTGTGTTTAGCTCTGCGACTTCGAGACTCGTTCTTAAGTCGTAGCGTTTAAAAGTGTCCACTCACTGATTCCTTCTTTTCGAGTGATTTAGTGATAGAAACTTTCGTGGTTGCTCGAGGTGCCGAGGAAAGAAAGAGAGACGTGCTGCGAGGGGAGACGAGCGTTGCGAACTTTCCAAAAGCTTCTTCAAAGTTCAAGCTTCAAGAAAGGTTAGTAAACTCTTAGCTCATATTGATTTTTAATTACATGTACTTGTTTCTTTGTCTAGGTTAGTAAAAACTGTTTTTACTTGAAAAGAAATTTTTTAAAATTCCGCCGCTTCCCGAAGCATTTAATCTTTTTCTTAAACCCTAGATCAATTCCAACAAATGGTATCAGAGCTATGGTCAAAGATTAGCATGTACATGTTTTTAAAATTATGAGCTTGAAAATCGTTTTCGAAACTTTACTAATTTTGTGACAAGTTAGAATTGTAATCTTAGTTTTTTTTTTAATTTAATGCTCTTGTCTTTAAATTAAAAAGCATGTTGTTTTTCTATGAGTTTGGGATGTTTTTAAAACACATTAGAATCAGTACTAAAAGTTTTTAATTTTTTATATTGAAACGTGTTTTAAAGGTTTGAGAAATTTCGGTAAATTTTGTGACTAGTTACCTTGTCTTTCTAGTTTCTTTTATTTACCGTATTCGTTTTATGCTTGTTGTTATTTCTTTTATATCATGTTATTACCTTGCTAATAAAACACAAATAAAAGCTTTAACAACCTTCATAAAACGTTCCGTTACACTCGATTCTTTTTCGCACCTAAAAAGGACCAAGCTTTAATTATTTATTTTTCTTCGAGCTGGAGTAAACCCGCATTAAAAGTGGGATAACTCTCTAATCGGAAATCTAAATTTAATGATTCTTGAATCAAATTAAATCTCTGTCTGTCCTCTGTCCAATGCCACCGGTTTCGGCTCAAAAGGACATCGGAGCCGCCAGATATGGCGATTTTACTCCGAGGTGCGCGGCTGTCTGAAACTCCAGTTTTTTTAGAAATCCGGATTTTCAAACCCCACTACCATGAGTTATAGAACTCTAATGAGAAAATTTTCTTGAGCAAAAATGTTTTTCATATGATTATAAACATGATGTGTAAGATTAAAATGTTTTGATTTTTGAAAGTTTAATTGAAATTGAGTTTTTACAAAATTAGTTTGAATTTTGAAAAACCGTTATCACTTTCAAACTTGAAAATATTTTGTCATCGAAATCAAATAAATTTTCAAAATGTTTTCAAAACTATATCTATATCACATATGTTCAAAATCTATATGCTCTTGAAAAGTTGAGTGGGAGGTCTCCTTGTAGACAAGCCGAAAAATAAAAAGATGTGTAATCTCAAACTTCAAGTGTTCGAGTGAGTTGAAGTTCACACTTCCCTCACGCACTTTCCCGAAATAGAAAATAGGAAAAGATCGAGTATGTACCTTGTGCCTTTATGCACTAATACTGCTCTGAACATGTCGATCTAGGATTCTCTTCTAGTTGTCCGCTCTGTCGCTCTCTAACTAGGAAATCTATTTCCGAACTTATAAGAGTCGATGAACCAACTCCAAAAACTAAGTGGGAGGGTTATACTTGTTGTTTGTAACCCACGATCCCCAACACTAATGAAAGAAGCAATTAACGTGGGACTAAGAGCCGCTCTTGCGACCCTCACTTAAATGGGAGTACTCCAAGGCGTTATTGCTTCGATCATTGCTCAATGAGCTACGTCCGAGAGTGAGACGATGATGGCAAGGCCTCCCTTTGGGGGATTGTTTTTCAAAGTTGACCTTTTGGACTAAGTGGTTGGTTGCACACTTAGGCTCAATCCCTAGTAATCCTCCCTTTAGGCTCTGCGAAAGGATGTGAGTGATCAAACCAATTTAAAAGGTGGCTAGTCAAAATAAATGTATTGACATCTTGGCTTAGCATTAATGATGTGTCATTTACTTATAAAAGGAGATTTTTTGCGGCCTTCTCTTGAGGGAGTAAATTATCATTTGGTTTATAACACCTTTGGATTTTATAAAAGTCTTAATAAAACTTAAAACCTAAACCAAAGACTAATCATAAACTTGTTTCAACTTTTATAGGCAATATGTCTCTCAACCCTCTCTCAACCATTCTTTCCTCGAATAAACTCGAAGGCGACAATTACGTCGACTGGAAACGTAACCTCGACATAGTCCTTGCTGTCGACAAGCACAAATGGGTTCTCACCACCCCCTGTCCTCAAACGAATGATGATTCGACGCAAGAGGAGAAAGACGCCCTGGCGGCCTGGCTTCGATCCGATGAGATTGCGAGATGCTATATTTTGGCATCGATGAACAATGTGTTGCAACAACAACATCGTGATTACGAAACTGCCACCGATATGCTCTACAATCTCCATGAGATGTTTGGAGGGCAAGGACGTCAAGCTAGGCAACAAGCGGTCCGACAATTCATGAACTGTCGTATGAAGGCTGGAACTCCCGTTAGAGATCATATGATGCTGATCATTAGTTATCTCAACGAGATGGAGATCCTTGGATCTTAGATTGATGGGGAGACTAAAATAGATATGATCTTGGAAACTCTCCCCGAAACCTTTGATACCTTCAAGTTGAATTATTCCATGAACAAGCTAGAGTACACTTTTACCGAGCTCATGAAAAAACATCAAACCGCTGAGGCACTCACTAAGAAAAAGAGGGCTCAAGGAGAAGTACATGCTACTGCCTCCACCTCTGGATCTAAGAAGAGACCTCGCAATGCCGAGAAGAAGAACCAACCTAAGGTTCAAACGAAGAAGAAGGCGCCAAAGGCTCCGAAGGTGGACAAGTCTAAAGACAAGTGCCACCACTGCAATGAGCCTGGTCACTGGCGTAGGAACTGTCCTGCCTACCTCAAAACCAAAGTAAAAGGTATTGTACTTGTTACTGAAGCTTGTTTAGTAGCTGATAATGTATCATCGTGGATTATTGACTCCGCTGCTACTAACCATATTTGCTGCTCCTTGACTGGTTTTAGGAAAAGCAAAAGCTTAGAGGATGGCGACTTCTGCTTCAAGTGGGGTGATGGGAGCGTGGTGTCTGCGAAGGCTGTGGGATTCGTGACGCTATCTTTTGAAGATCGAACTTTAAATTTGAATAATGTTTATTATGTTCCTTCCTTTGGGAAAAACCTATTATTTGTTGCTCAACTTTTCGAGGAAAATTATTGTTTAAAGTTTATAATGAATGGAATTCGTATTTCTTTTTCTAATTCTTTCGTCACTGATGCATGTATGAAGAATGGTCTTTTTTACATCTATCCCACTCAACCTTCTCTTTCAGACATCGAAATAGATAATGATCTAATTAGGGAGCCAAAGAGGATCAAACTTTCTGAATCCTCCGATCTAACAAAATCAACATACCTATGGCACTTAAGACTTGGTCATATCAGTCTAGATAGGATTAAGAGACTTGTGAGGGACGGTCCACTCCAAGCCTCTGTAATAGGTTCACTACCTACTTGTGAATCCTGCATAGAAGGAAAAATGACTAAGCGACCTTTCTCCGATAAAGGTCGAAGAGCCACTGAGTTGCTGGAACTAATACATTCTGATGTATGTGGTCCGCTCAGCCAACAGGCACGTGGAGGATACAAATACTTCGTTACCTTCACCGATGATTACTCGCGATATGGGTTTGTCTATTTGCTTAAACACAAATCCGAGACCTTTAACGTATTTAAGGTCTTTAGGGCTTTAGTGGAAAAGCAAACTGGCAAAGTGATCAAAACCCTTCGATCTGATCGAGGTGGTGAGTATATGTCTGGAGAGTTCGATGACTTTCTTAAAGAAGAAGGTATCGCTTCTCAGCTTACCGCACCTGGCACACCACAACAAAACGGAGTGTCAGAGAGAAGAAACCGAACTCTTATGGAGATGGTTAGATCAATGATGAGTTACTCATCACTCCCGCTTTCCTTTTGGGGATATGCCCTCGAAACAGCCACTTATATTCTGAACCAAGTTCCGTCCAAAACAGTTCCTGGTACTCCTTATGAACGATGGACTGGCCGTAAAGTTAATCTTGGCCGCATCCGAATTTGGGGCTGCCCTGCACACGTGCTGAGGCAAAAGACTAGCAAGTTGGCTAGTAGGTCAGAATTGTGTCTGTTTGTGGGATATCCAAAGGAAACCAAAGGTTTTACTTTCTATAGTCCCGAGGACGATAAGACTTTCGTTAGCACGAATGCTCGTTTCCTCGAGGAGGACTTTATGAAAGATGCAAAACCTAGAACCAAAATTGTGCTTGAAGAAAAGTTGGGTGAGGAAGCTTCTACCTCATCTGTAAGAACTGTTTTTACCCCAACTGAAACACAACCTAACTCATCAGAATCTCGTCAAGAAGTACTTAGACGTAGTGGGAGGGCTACTCAAAAGCGTGACAGGTACATGTCTTATGGAGACTCTCTTGTAGCCGTCTCCGACATGGATGACCCTGTTTCCTATAGCCAAGCGATGGCTTGTTCTGAATCAAACCTTCGGCTTGACGCCATGAAAGTTGAAATGCACTCGATGTATGTCAACAATGTCTGGAAACTTGTAGACCTTCCTGAAGGGATTAAACTCGTAGGGTGTAAGTGGATATACAAGAGGAAAAGGGGTCCTAATGGGAACGTTGAGACGTTCAAAGCACAACTTGTGGCGAAGAGTTATACCCAACAAGAAGGGATTGACTATGAAGAAACCTTCTCGCCAGTCGCGATGCTTAAATCCATCCGCATACTCCTATCCATAGCTGCAGCTCTCGACTATGAGATCTGGCAAATGGGTGTCAAGACAGCCTTTCTGAATGGAAATCTTGACGAGCGCATTTACATGGCTCAACCAGACGGTTTCGTGGATAAAGGTCAAGAGACCAAGGTTTGTGAGTTGCTTAAATCCATTTATGGACTAAAGCAACCATCTAGGTCATGGAATATTAGATTCGATGAAACTGTAAAGAGCTTTGGCTTTGAACAGTCAATAGATGAGCCTTGTGTTTACAAGTTAATACACGAAGGCAAAGTTGTGTTTCTGGTACTATATGTCGATGATATACTACTCATTGGTAATGACGTGGGTAAGTTATCTGAGGTTAAGGTCTGGCTGGCAAAGCAATTCGATATGAAGGATCTAGGAGAAGTCGCGTACATTCTGGGGATCCAAATCTTTCGAGATAGGAAAAACCGGACCCTGTCGCTCTCTCAAGCATCTTATATTGATAAGGTGATGGATCGCTTCTCGATGCAAGACTCCAAGAAGGGTCAAACACCCTTTAGACATGGAGTTTCACTCTCTAAGGACCAGTCTCCCAAGACTGCACAAGAGATTGAAGACATGAGGAAAATTTCTTACGCCTCTGCCGTAGGAAGCCTCATGTATGCCATGCTTTGCACTAGACCTGATATATGTTTCGCCGTTGGCGTAGTTAGCCGTTTCCAATCCAACCCTGGACCCGAGCACTGGATTGCTGTTAAGCATGTTCTTAAGTATCTTCGAAGAACTAGGAACTTGATGCTTACATACTCAGGTACAGACCTGACTATGACGGGATATACCGACTCCGATTTTCAAACGGATAAGGATTCCAAGAAATCCACTTCGGGATCTGTGTTCATCCTTAATGGTGGAGCTGTTGTGTGGAGGAGTATTAAGCAATCTTGCATTGCTGACTCCACAATGGAAGCAGAATATGTGGCTGCTTGTGAAGCATCCAAAGAGGCTGTATGGCTTAGAAAATTCCTTAAGTATTTGGAAGTTGTTCCAAACGTCGACGAGCCCATAACCCTTTATTGTGATAATAGTGGGGCTGTCGCTAACTCAAAGGAACCTAGAAGCCATAAGCGCTCTAAGCATATTGAGAGGAAATACCATTTGATTCGAGAGATCGCGCTACGCGGAGACGTGGAGGTGAAGTAGATCTCTGGCAGATCCATTCACCAAGGCCCTAGCGAACATGGTCTTCGGCCAACATCGAGAGGGATTAGGCATAAAGGACTACTCACATCTTCTTTGAGTCAAGTGGGAGTTTGTTGTCAATGGTACCCACAAGAAGAGTAGTAGTGTCTATTTGTGTACATTTGATGTAATATAGTCTTACGAAGACTCTTGCTTGTAATTGCCTATCTATTCATTAATAAAGTTGAAACGTTCATTCATTCTTTCTTTGTTTGAAGCTTTATGATAAAACCTTAGTCTTTTAGTCCATAAACAAACTTAACAACTTACGAAGAGACAAATGTAGATTTGCATGAACAAACTCTTCGTAGTTTGCTTAAAACGATATATTCGCAATCTTAGGGTCAAAGGACTATTGACCTCGGTACGATTGTTAGAAGAATCTATGATGTCTGGTTATGAGGCATTGAGAGTTGGGGACTCTATAGTTCTTCTAGGTATCTTCCGAAGGTACTGAATTGACCAGTGCACTTCTAGAGACAAGATAAGAACAAACCATTTAACCTCTTATGTCTCGAAGTCACTATGTATGAATTGCATCATGCTTACCTTAATCCTGAAATGAGACATGTCATTTCACACCTTAGTATTCTCATTTGAGAAAGTCAGAGTTCGGACTCACTATGTGATTCCGAACAGGGCCTATTGGTGAAGTACTAAGTTGTGAGAATGTCATGAGTAACGTTCTGAAGTTCTCATAGATATGGAATTCATGTACAAGATTGCTGAAACGCAATGTATCTCACCTCATGCTTTGTTCCTTGGAGTGTGAATAAATGAACTGGCCAGTGTCCAAATTGAGTCCTGACTCTTTTGGAAGAAACAATGTGACTTGTTAGCTCCTCGTCAATACATTGTTTCTAACTTATTCACAAGCGACAAAGGAGTTGAGGAAATAACAGCTAGAAGGGTAAAATGGTAATTTAGTAAATCCCGACTAGCTGATGACATTCATGAAGGGTAGCATAGATAATATTCAATGGATCCGCTCATTATAATTAGATCGAATTCTTGAGTAGAAAATAAATTCATTTGAACCGAGAGATTTTTAGTGTCAGCTCTTTAGTGGAGTCAGTTGGCATTAAGCTAAACTTGGAAAAGGTTTGTGAACTTTTGAGTCCAAGTGTTTAGCTCAAGCTTTGTTCATTTGGGTCCATGACGTCACTGTCACGAATCACATCGATAGGAATAGTTAAACTGGAAGCTAAGTCAAAACAAGAACGAAAATAGTTAAAAGGGTATTTTTGTCTTTTGAGACAAAGGATGAAATGAATGTCAATAAATTTTGACAAGTTCATTTGATGACTTAATGTCACTCGGCCATGACTTGATCATTGGGCCTCGTGAATTAATTTCATTTCATAAGAGTTTTATTGAAAATTCTTAATGGGCCTTTTTCATGTTCTCATGAACAAATGAAGAAGCTTCTAGAAGCTCCTCCTAGAGAGACTTGGGCGCCCAACATACCTAAGGAAAGAGAGTTTATTTTGTGCATAAATGTATTTAGATACTTGCCAAAAGAAAAAGAGGAAACAAATTTGTATATGCATGCATAAGGGAATCGGCCATGTTGAGAGAAAAGGCAAGCGATGAACAAAATTGGAAACAAATCAAGGCTTCTAGAAGCCTTGTGTTGGCCGAGTGTCTCAAAGGGAAAAAGAGGAAATTGGCACATGAATATGTGATATTCTATAGAAGAGGAAACTACCTTATTGAAGGTGAGACCTCTCCAATAAATAGGAGCCTCATTTCCTCACAATTCATTCATCCAAGTTTAAGAGATTTGAGAGACTCTCTCTCTAGAACTTGTGGCCGAAACTCGTCTCTCTCTCTCTCTAGTTTATTTTCGATTATTCTTGTTTTGGCACCTAGGTCCTCACTCGACCTAGTGTTTAGCTCTGCGACTTCAAGACTTGTTCTTAAGTCGTAGTGTTTAAAAGTGCCCACTCACTAATTCCGTTATTTCGAGTGATTTAGTGATAGAAACTTTCGTGGTTGCTCGAGGTGCCGAGGAAAGAAAGAGAGTTGTGCTGCGAGGGGAGACGAGCGTTGCAAACTTTCCAAAAGATTCTTCAAAGTTCAAGCTTCAAGAAAGGTTAGTAAACTTCTAGCTCATATTAGCTTTTAATTACATGTACTTGCTCTTTGTCTAGGTAAGTAAAAACTGTTTTTACTTGTAAAGAAATTTTTTAAAATTCCGCCGCTTCCCGAAGCATTTAATCTTTTTCTTAAACCCTAGACCAATTCCAACATGAACTAAACTCGAGGAGTCATGTAAAGAGTCAGCACGAGGACTTAGCAGTCGACTCGTGGACTCGAAGCTCAACTCGAGGAGTGAACTCAACTCGAGGAATCATGTGAACAGTCAGCACGAGGACTTAGCAGATGACTCATTGACTCGAAGCTCAACTCGAGGAGTGAACTCAACTCGAGGAATCATGTGAACAGTCAGCACGAGGGCTTAGCAGTTGACTCGTGGACTTGGAGCTCAACTCGAGGAATGAACTCAACTCGAGGAGTCATGTGAAGAGTCAGCACGAGGGCTTAATAGTCGACTCGTGGACTCCAAACTCAACTCGAGGAGTGAACTCAACTCGAGGAGTCATGTTAAGAGTCAACACGTGGACTTAGCAGTCGACTCGTGGCCTCGAAGCTCAACTCGAGGAGTGAACTCAACTCGAGGAGTCATGTGAACAGTCAGCACGAGGGCTTAGCAGTTAACTCGAGGACTCGAAGCTCAACTCGAGGAGTCATGTGGAAAGTCAACACGAAGACTTAGCAGTAGACTCGTGGACTCGAAGCTCAACTCGAGGAGTTATGTGAACAGTCAGCAGGAGGACTTAGCAGCCGAATCGTGGACTCGAAGCTCAACTCGAGGAGTGAACTCAACTCGAGGAGTCATGGGAAAAGTCAGCACGAGGGCTTAGCAGTTGACTCGTGGAATTGGAGCTCAACTCGAGGAGTGAACTCAACTCGAGGAGTCATGTGAAGAGTCAGCACGAGGGCTTAGCAGTTTACTCGTGGACTAGAAGCTCAACTCGAGGAGTGAACTAAACTCGAGGAGTCATGTGAAGAGTTAGCACGAGGACTTAGCAGTCGACTCGTGGACTCGAAGCTCAACTCGAGGAGTGAACTCAACTCGAGGAGTCATGTGAACAGTCAGCACGAGGACTTAGCAGAAGACTCGTTGACTCGAAGCTCAACTCGAGGAATCATGTGAACAGTCAGCACGAGGGCTTAGCAGTTCACTCGTGGACTTGGAGCTCAACTCGAGGAATAAACTCAACTCGAGGAGTCAACTCAACTCGAGGAGTCATGTTAAGAGTGAACACGTGGACTTAGCGGTCGACTCGTGGACTCAAAGCTCAACTCGAGGAGTGAACTCAACTCGAGGAGTCATGTGAACAGTCAGCACGAGGGCTTAGCAGTTAACTCGTGGACTCGAAGCTCAACTCGAGGAGTGAACTCAACTCGAGGAGTCATGTGAAAAGTCAACACGAAGACTTAGCAGTCGACTCGTGGACTCGAAGCTCAACTCGAGGAGTTATGTGAACAGTCAGCAGGAGGACTTAGTAGCCGACTCGTGGACTCAAAGCGCAACTCGAGGAGTGAACTCAACTCGAGGAGTCATGTGAAAAGTAAGCACGAGGTCTTAGCAGTTGACTCGTGGACTTGGAGCTCAACTCGAGGAGTGAACTCAACCTGAGGAGTCATGTGAAGAGTCAGCACGAGGGTTTAGCAGTTTACTCGTGGACTCGAAGCTCAACTCGTGGACTTAGTAGCCGACTCGTGGACTCAAAGCGCAACTCGAGGAGTGAACTCAACTCGAGGAGTCATGTGAAAAGTAAGCACGAGGTCTTAGCAGTTGACTCGTGGACTTGGAGCTCAACTCGAGGAGTGAACTCAACCTGAGGAGTCATGTGAAGAGTCAGCACGAGGGTTTAGCAGTTTACTCGTGGACTCGAAGCTCAACTCGAGGAGTGAACTAAACTCGAGGAGTCATGTGAAGAGTCAACACGAGGACTAAGCAGTCGACTCGTGGACTTGAAGCTCAACTCGAGGGGTGATCTCAACTCGAGGAGTCATGTGAACAGTCAGCACGAGGGCTTAGCAGAAGATTCGTTGACTCGAAGCTCAACTCGAGGAGTGAACTCAACTCGAGGAGTCATGTGAAAAGTCAGCACGAGGGCTTAGCAGTTTACTCGTGGACTCGAAGTTCAACTCGAGGAGTGAACAAAACTCGTGGAGTCATGTGAAGAGTTAGCACGAGGACTTAGCAGTCGACTCGTGGACTCGAAGCTCAGCTCGAGGAGTGAACTCAACTCGAGGAGTCATGTGAAAAGTCAACACGACGACTTAGCAGTCGACTCGTGGACTCGAAGCTCAACTCGAGGGGTTATGTGAACAGTCAGCAGGAGGACTTAGCAGCCGACTCGTGGACTCGAAGCTCAACTCGAGGAGTGAACTCATCTCCAGGAGTCATGGGAAAAGTCAGCACGAGGGCTTAGCAGTGGACTCGTGGACTTGGAGCTCAACTCGAGGAGTGAACTCAACTCGAGGAGTCATGTGAACAGTCAGCACGAGGGCTTAGCAGTTTACTCGTGGACTCGAAGCTCTACTCGAAGAGTGAACCAAACTCGAGGAGTCATGTGAAGAGTCAGCACGAGGACTTAGCAGTCGACTCGTGGACTCGAAACTCAACTCGAGGAGTGAACTCAACTCGAGGAGTCATGTGAACAGTCAGCACGAGGGCTTAGCAGAAGACTCGTTGACTCGGAGCTCAACTCGAGGAGTGAACTCAACTCGAGGAGTCATGTGAACAGTCAGAACGAGGGCTTAGCAGTTAACTCGAGGAGTGATCTCAACTCGAGGAGTGAACTCAACTCGAGGAGTCATGTGAAAAGTCAACATGAGGACTTAGCAGTCGACTCGTGGACTCGAAGCTCAACTCGAGGAGTTATGTGAACAGTCAGCAAGAGGACTTAGCAGCCGAATCGTGGACTCGAAGCTCAACTCGAGGAGTGAACTCAACTCGAGGAGTCATGTTAAGAGTCAACACGTGGACTTAGCAGTCGACTCGTGGCCTCGAAGCTCAACTCAAGGAGTCATGTGAAGAGTCAACATGAGGGCTTAGCAGTTTACTCGTGGACTCGAATCTCAACTCGAGGAGTGAACTAAACTCGAGGAGTCATGTGAAGAGTCAGCACGAGGACTTAGCAGTCGACTCGTGGACTCGAAGCTCAACTCGAGGAGTTATGTGAACAGTCAGCAGGAGGACTTAGCAGCCGAATCGTGGACTCGAAGCTCAACTCGAGGAGTGAACTCAACTCGAGGAGTCATGGGAAAAGTCAGCACGAGGGCTTAGCAGTTGACTTGTGGAATTGGAGCTCAACTCGAGGAGTCATGTGAAGCGTCAGCACGACGGCTTAGTAGTTTACTCGTGGACTCGAAGCTCAACTCGAGGAGTGAACTAAACTCGAGGAGTCATGTGAAGAGTCAGCACGAGGACTTAGCAGTCGACTCGTGGACTCGAAGCTCAACTCGAGGAGTGAACTCAACTCGAGGAGTCATGTGAACAGTCAGCACGAGGACTTAGCAGAAGACTCCTTGACTCGAAGCTCAACTCGAGGAATCATGTGAACAGTCAGCACGAGGGCTTAGCAGTTGACTCGTGGACTTGGAGCTCAGCTCGAGGAATAAACTCAACTCTAGGAGTCATTAGAAGAGTCAGCACGAGGGCTTAGTAGTCGACGCGTGGACTCCAAACTCAACTCGAGGAGTGAACTCAACTCGAGGAGTCATGTTAAGAGTCAACACGTGGACTTAGCAGTCGACTCGTGGACTCAAAGCTCAACTCGAGGAGTGAACTCAACTCGAGGAGTCATGTGAACAGTCAGCACGAGGGCTTAGCAGTTAACTCGTGGACTCGAAGCTCAACTCGAGGAGTGAACTCAACTCGAGGAGTCATGTGAAAAGTCAACACGAGGACTTAGCAGTCGACTCGTGGACTCGAAGCTCAACTCGAGGAGTTATGTGAACAGTCAGCAGGAGGACTTAGTAGCCGACTCATGGACTCGAAGCGCAACTTGAGGAGTGAACTCAACTCGAGGAGTCATGTGAAAAGTAAGCACGAGGGCTTAGCAGTTGACTCGTGGACTTGGAGCTCAACTCGAGGAGTGAACTCAACTTGACGAGTCATGTGAAGAGTCAGCACGAGGGTTTAGCAGTTTACTCGTGGACTCGAAGCTCAACTCGAGGAGTGAACTAAACTCGAGGAGTCATGTGAAGAGTCAACACGAGGACTAAGCAGTCAACTCGTGGACTCGAAGCTCAACTCGAGGGGTGAACTCAACTCGAGGAGTCATGTGAACAGTCAGCACGAGGGCTTAGCAGATGACTCGTTGACTCGAAGCTCAACTCGAGGAGTGAACTCAACCCGAGGAGTGAACTCAACTCGAGGAGTCATGTGAATAGTCAGCACGAGGGCTTAGCAGTTAACTCGTGGACTCGAAGCTCAACTCGAGGAGTGAACTAAACTCGTGGAGTCATGTGAAGAGTCAGAACGAGGACTTAGCAGTCGACTCGTGGACTCGAAGCTCAGCTCGAGGAGTGAACTCAACTTGAGGAGTCATGTGAAAAGTCAACACGAGGACTTAGCAGTCGACTCGTGGACTCGAAGCTCAACTCGAGGAGTTATGTGAACAGTCAGCAGGTGTTATTTATAGGCGATCAAGAGGTCACTGGTGGGCCCCCTTGGCCGAGGATAACACGGGCTGGCGTCATTGGCGTGTCCCTTGGCCGAGGATGATGTAGGTTGGCAGAGGATAACATAGGCTCGGCAGAGAATAGCATAGGATGGCGTCATTGGTGGGCCCCTTGGCCGAGGATAGCACAGGGCCGAGGATAAGCTTGTGAGGCTGAGGTCGAGCTCGTCAGGCCGAGGTCGAGCTGAGGGCGAGGTGGAGCTCGCCTGCCGAGGTCGAGCTGAGGCCGAGGTCGAGCTAAGGCCGAGCTGAGGCCGAGGTCGAGCTGAGGCCGAGGTTGAGCTGAGGCCGAGCTGAGGCCGAGGTCGAGCTGAGGCCGAGGTCGAGCTCGTCAAGTCGAGGTCGAGCTGAGGCCAAGGTCGAGCTCGCCAGGCCGAGGTCGAGCTGAGGCCGAGGTCGAGCTCGTCAGGCCGAGGTCGGGCTGAGGTTGAGCTGAGGCAGAGGTCGAGCTCGTCAGGCCAATCTTTGGCCCCTTGGCCATGGGACTCGCGGGCGCCGTCGACCCGGAACGGACCGACAACACAAATCAAGGCTTCTAGAAGGCTTGTTTGGCCGTGTGTCTCAAGTGGGAAAGGAGGGATATTGTGCTCATGAATATGTGATATTCTATAGAAGAGGAAACTACCTTAATGAAGGTGAGACCTCTCCTATAAATAGGAGCCTCATTTCCTCACATTTCATTTCATCCATGTTTTAGAGATTTGAGAGCTTCTCTCTCTAGACCTCTCCTAAGTCGTAGTGTTTAAAAGTGCCCACACACTAATTCCTTTTTCTCTCGAGTGATTTAGTGATAGAAACTTTCGTAGTTGCTCGAGTTGCCAAGGAAGGAAGAGAGACATGCTGCCAGGGGAGACGAACGTTGCAACCTTTTCCAAAAGCTTCTCAACATTAAAGCTTCTAAAAAGGTTAGTAATCTTTAATGCTCATATTAGTTTTTATTTACATGTGCTTGCTCTTTGTCTAGGTTAGTAAAAACGTTTTACTAGTTAAAAGAAAATTTTTAAAATTCCACCGCTTACCGAAGCGTTAAACTTTTTCTTAAACCCTAGATCGTTTCCAACAGACACCCCATCGGTAAAGCTCTTCAAAAGGGACCATCGACTCGCATGGCGATCTGGTCCCAAGAATTGAGCGCGTAAGGGATCGAGTTCCACCCGAGACCAGCAATAAAGGTTCAAGCCCTAGCCGATTTCATGGCAGAATTCTCCTACACTCCTGACATGGGAAGAGCAAAAGTTTACTCGACCGACGACTTGTCGGCTCGAAAGAGAAAGGTTGACCCAACGGCTCCCATCTGGGAATTACACGTAGACGGAGCGTCCAACGCTCAGGGAGCCGGCGCCGGCGTGATTCTATCCAATCCCAATCGGGAAAAGTTACGCTACGCCCTCCACTACGGATTCCAAGACTCCAACAACGAGGCCGAGTACGAAGCCCTCATTGTGGGGCTAGAGCTTGCTCAAAAGCTCAACGTACAAAATTTACGAATACACTATGACTCGCAGTTGATCAAAAATCAGGTCAAGGGCGATTACATCGCCAAAGAGCCCAACGTGATCGCCTACATGGCAAAGACAAACGCTAAGCTCGATGCCTTCTCTTGGTTTGAGATCATCCAGATCCCAAAAGAAGAAAACAGTGAGGCTGACGCTCTTGCTCGCCTCGGTTTTGGCATTACTGAAGATGAGTTAGGGACTATCCATGTCTAGTCTCTCTCGCGACCATCCGTCTCACGGGACGCGGTTGGAATGATGGAGAGTACCACTCATCCGACTTGGATGACTCCGCTTACGGACTACTTACGAGGAGGGATACTCCCCAAAGACCGCAAAGAAGCCGAAAAACTAAAGGCCCTCGCATCTAAGTATCGGCTAAGAGGCGAAGTCCTGTACAAGTGCGGGTACTCGACCCCGCTGCTCCGATGCCTCAATAGCGTTAAGTCGACTAAGGTCCTCCGCAAAATTCATCAGGGCATCTGTGGGAACCACTACGCTGGGAGATCCCTCGCGCTCAAAGTGCTCCGACAAGGCTATTTCTGGCCCACGATGAAGAAAGACGCCTGCAACTGGGCGAGAAAGTGCGACAAGTGTCAACGTTTCTCTAACGTTCCCAGGCAACCGCCATCTCCCTTAGGCAGCATCGTCGTGCCATACAAAATGGGGCATGGACATAATCGACAAGCTTCCTAAAGCTCCCAGACAGTACGAATACGCCATCGTCGCTATCGACTACTTCACTAAATGGGTCGAAGCCGAGCCTTTAGCCAGAATCACCGAGGCCAACATAACAAACTTCATCTGGAAGTCCATCATATGCCGCCGCCGCATCCAAGCGTCAAATGTGACTGACAATGGTGCACAATTCGACAACGCTCGGGTTAGAGAAATCTGCGCCCAACTAGGGATCAGCGAGATATTCTCATCCCCGCGACATCCACATGCTAACGGCCAAGTGGAAGCCGTCAACAAGACGATCAAAAGCAACCTAAAGAAAAAGCTCGAAGCCAAAAATGGCGCATGGGTTGAGGATCTACTATTCATCCTATGGGCCTACCGAACGACTGTTCGAAACGCCACCGGAGAGACCCCTTTTTTCCCTAGCTTTCAGGGTTGAGGCAGTGGTCCCCGCGGAAACTGAAGTCCCCACTTACCGAGTCGACACTTTGGACGAGAAAGAAAACGACGAGTCCATGCGCCTTAAACTTGGGGGGCTAATGTTATCGGCCGTCTTCGGGAAACCGAAAAAACAAAAACACTCGACGCCGGCTGGGCTTCGCCGGCAGGACCGCTTGCGGGTACCCGGCCCATGCACATGACTGGCATGCATACGCGCGACCTTTCCGGGCCCGTTGCCTCGTGCGCGTCCATGCGCCCCCGGCCTACCGGCCCGCGCACGCCCTACGCTCTCGGTCATCGGCCCGCGCGCACCCCCCTGTGCCCTGGACCCTCGGGCTCGCGCGCACCCCAGCCTCTTGCCTGGCCACGCGTCGCGCGTGCGAGGCACCGACCAGGCCTTCCAAGTGTGCGCCGGCACGTCTCGACCAAGGCACCAGCCCGATCGCCACGTCCCGCTCCCGGCCAGGCTCCCTACCCGTGCGCGCATATTGCGCCCGAACGGGCCTCATGCCCACCCGACCGGGTATCTCGCCCATACGCGCCCTGGCCGAAGCTGCCGCCCGCGTGCACACCTCCTTCTCTCACCACTCTCTTGTGACATTCCAAGAGTTCTCTCATCCTCTCCCAGCTCGACTTAGAATCCGAGAACCCCCCTCGATGATAAGGAGCGCGTTCGAATTATGATACTCGAGTCTTCACAACGCACAAGCTGTGCCTAAGCTTCTTGACCCTTGAGTTAGAACTCTAAGCTATGAGTCAAGCGGCCTCTCTAAAGTCTTCACTAGAAGCTATGAGCCAAGTCCTTCTCTAAAGCCTTAGGTTTTCCACCTCCAAGTCCATGATAGCCATAACCCCTACATTGAACTACGTTCTGACCTGATCCCGGACCACGGGTACGTAGACACCCAATATTTGGCACGGTCACACCCTCCAATACATACCTCAGGGTCTGGGGGGTGCAACTCGGCCCTCAAGTTCAAATTTTGGCTCGGGCGCGATCACTCAGTCCGGCCTTGGATTGAACCGCCCGTAGTTTTAAATTGTTGTTCATTACGTCGAAGTACTACTTGACAAGATACTGATGAGTTTTGTTGTGCTTCAGTTGGGGTAAGAACACTTCTTACAGATGAGGTTGAAGCTTCATCACCCAACTTTTCTTCAAGCACAATTTTTCTTCTTGGTTTTACATCTTTCATAAAGTCCACCTCAAGGAAACAAGCGTTCATGCTAACGAATGTTTTATCATCCTCAGGACTATAGAACGTGAAACCTTTGGTTTCCTTCGGATATCCAACAAATAGACACAATTTTAACCTATAGCCAACTTGCTAGTCTTTTGCCTTAGCACATGTGCAGGGCAACCCCAAATTCTGATGTGGCCTAGATTTACTTTACGACCAGTCCATCGTTCATAAGGAGTACCAAGAACCGTTTTAGACAGGACTTGGTTCAGAATGTAAGCTGCTATTTTGAGGGCATATCCCTAAAAGGAAAGAGGGAGTGATGAGTAACGCATCATCAATCTAACCATCTCCATTAGAGTTCGGTTCCTTCTCTCTAACACTCCGTTTTGTTGAGGTGTGCTAGGTGTTGTAAGCTGAGAAGTGATACCTTCTTCTTTAAGAAAGTCATCGAACTTTCCAGACATATACTTACCACCTTGATCAGATCGAAGGGTTTTGATCTGTTTGCCAGTTTTCTTTTCCACTAAAGCGCGGAAGACCTTAAATACGTCAAAGGTCTCGGATTTGTGTTTGAGCAAATAGACAAAACCATATCTTGAGTAATCATCGGTGAAGGTTACGAAGTATTCATATCCTCCTCGTGCATGTGTACTGAGTGGACCATATACATCAGAATGTACGAGTTCCAGCAACTCAGTGGCTCTTCGACCCTTAGCAGATAAAGGTCTCTTAGTCATTTTTCCTTCTATACAAGATTCACAAGTAGGTAATCAACATATTGCAGAGGCTTGGAGTGGACTGTCCCTCACAAGTCTCTTAATCCTATCTAGACTGATATGACCAAGTCTTAAGTGTCAGAGATATGTTGATTTTATTAGATCGAGGAATCAGAAAGTTTGATCCTCTTTGGCTACCTAACTAGATCGTTATCTATTTCAATGTCTAAAAGCGAAGGTTGCATGGGATAAATGTAAAAGAGAGAATTCTTCATACATGCATCAGTGAAGAAAGAATTATATGAAAGGGAAATACGAATTCCATTCTTAATAAACTTTAAACAATAATCTTGCTCATAAAGACGAGCAACGGATATAAAGTTCTTCCCAAATGAAGGAACAAAATAAACATTATTCAAATTTAAAGTTCGATCTTCAAAAGATAGCATCACTGATCTCATGGCCTTTGCTGATACTGAGCTCCCATCACCCCATCTGAAGGAGAAGTCACATTCCTCTAAGCTTTTGGTTTTCGTGAAACTAGTCAAGGAACAACAAGTATGGTTAGTAGCAGCAGAGTCAAGAATCCACGTTGATACATTATCAGCTACTAAGCATGCTTCGGTAATAAGTACATCACTATTTTCCTTTGCTTTGAGGTAGGCTAGACAGTTCTTCTTCTCGGCCTTGTGAGGTCTCTTCTTAGATCCAGAGCTGGAGGCTTTGTGCTCAGTAGCATGTGCCTCTCCTTGATTCCTCTTTCTCTTAGTGATACCTTCAGCAATGTGAAGCTCATTCATAAGCTCTGTAACAGTGTACTCTAGCTTGTTCATGGAGTAGTTCAGCATGAAGGTATCGAAAGATTTGGGGAGAGTTTCCAAGATCATATCTATTTTAGTCTCCCCATCAATCTCAGATCCTAGGATTTCCAATTCATTCAGGTAACTAATGATCAGTATCATATGGTCCCTGACAGGAGTCCCAACCTTCATACGATAGTTCATAAACTGTCGGACTGCTTGCTGTCTGGCCCTTGCCCTTGCCCTTCAAACATCTTATGGAGATTGTAGAGCATGTCGGCGGCTGTCTCAATATCACGATGTTGCTGCTGGAGCACATTGTTCATAGATGCTAAAATATAGCATCTCGCAATCTCATTGGAATGGAGCCAAGCCGCCAAGGCGTCTTTGTCCTATTGAGTCAAATCATCATTCGTTTGAGGAGGACACAGGGTGGTGAGTACCCACTTGTGCTTGTTAACGGTGAGGACGATGTCAAGGTTACGTTTCCAATCTACGTAGTTTTCGCCTTCGAGATTGTTTCAGGAAAGGATGGTTGAGAGAAGGTTGAGAGACATCTTGCTGAAGTTAAGTTGAAACAAGTTTATGATTAGTCTTTTGGTTTATGATTTAAGTGTGTTTATTTTTTTAGGATGAACATGACAGCAAAAAATCCAAAGGTGTTAGGAACGAAATGGCACTCTACTCCTTCGAGGGAAGGCCGCAAAGAGTCTCCTTTCATAAGTAAATGATTCATCATTAATGCATAGCCAAGATGTCAATACATCAAATTTGACTAGCCACCTTGTAAAAAAGTTTGATCATTCACATCCTTTCGCAGGGCCTCAAGGGAGGATTACTAGGGATTGAATCTAAGTGTGTAACCACCGAGGGGAGGCCTTTTCTCATCGTCTCAGTCTCAGACGTAGCTCTTTGAGCAATGATCAAAGTAAAGCGTCGTTGAGTACTCTCATTTAAGAGAGGACCACGAGGGTGATTCTTAGTCTGGCGACAATTTCACTTTTCATTAGTGTTGGGGATCGTGGGTTGTAAACAACAAGTATAACCCTCCCACTTGGTTTTTAGAGTTGGCACATCGTCTCTTATAAGTTCAGAAGCATATTTCCTATCGTATAGAGAGATAGAGTGGAATTCTAGAAAATGAATCTTAGATCGACATGTTTCTAGGAAGAGCAGTGTTAGTGCATAAAGGCACAAGGTACATACTCAGACATTTTCCTATATTTTCTACTAGGGAAAGTGTATGAGGGAAGTGTGAACTTCAAACTCATTTGAACACTTGAAGTTTGAGATTACACATCTTCTTGCATCCTTTTTCGACTAGTCTACGAGGAGACCTCTTACTTAAATTTTCAAGAGCAAATAGATTTTGAACATAGGTGATATACATATAGTTTTGAAAACATTATGAAAACATATTTGATTTGGATGACAAAACATTTTCAAGTTTGAAAGTGAAAACAATTTTTCAAAATTCAAACTAGATTTTGTAAAAACTCAATTTCAAGATATTATTCAAAAATCAAAATTTTTCAATCTTACACATTATGTTTATAACATTTAGAAAAACATTTTTCCTCAAGGAAATTTTTCCATTTGAATTCTAGAACTCTTGGAGTGGGATTCGGGATTCAGAATTCAAAATTAAATTTTCAAGAAATCCTGGAATCCCAGGCAGCGAAACCTCGGAGTGAAAATGCTGTAGACGGCGACTCCGATGTCCAATTGAGCTAATTCCAACTGTTTTGGAAGCATTAAATTTGGTTCAGGAACAACTCAAATCCAAGTTCCGAGCAGAGAGATACGCCCATTTTATAGTAGGTATTCTTAAGCTCAAGGAAATCTGGACATAAATTCAGCCGGAACTTACGTGCAAAAGATTTAAGTGTAACAGAACGTTTTATTGAGTTGTTAAGTCTTTTAGATGTGTTTTATTAACAAGGTAATAATATATCACAATAAAAATGTTAATAAAAATAAAACGAGCAAGTAAACAAACAAAGCAAGAAAGACAATATTACTTGTCATGAAATTACCCAAAATTTCTCAAACTTATCAAAACACAATTTTGACTATGCAAAAATTAAAAAGTTTTAGAACTGATTATAATGTGTTTTAATATCATCCCAAAGATGTAGAAAATCAACAAGCTTTTTAATTTAAATACACGAGCAATAAATTAAAAAAAATCTAAAAAACAATTCTAGCAAATTCATTACTCGAGTAAAATTATGAAAACGATTTTCAAACTCATATTTCAAATTATATGCACATGCTTAAACTATGACCATAGCTCTGATACCATTTTTGGATTAGATCTAGGATTAAGAAAAGATTTATTGCTTGAAGCGGCGGAATATAAAAAATTTCATTAAAAACTCGTAAAACGTATTTACAACCTAGAAAAAGTGCATGAACATATAATTTAAAATTTTAAAACTACTTATACACTACTACATAAAGCACATTTTAAGACATCAAAATGGTGACTTAAAATACATTCCGAGTCGTACCAGAAAACGACCTCTAGGTGAGTGACTTAAAAAGTCTATAGTTTTTAAGACGTTTTTCAAATGTCTTCAAATCACCTAAAAAATGAGTTAATATTTGAATAGAATGACTTACAAAAGTGTCCACGTAGACAAAGAAATGCTGACATGGAGGTGTCTTTAAAGACATTTTTTATATGTCTTTGTAGAATTTTAAAAAATGACTTAAATCTCTTTATAAAACTACTTGAAATGGTTCCACGTCATCAATAAAACATGATGTGGACAAGTTATGAAGACGTTTTATAAGAGTCTTTTTAATTCTTTAAAAAAACAACGTAATAAACGCCGACATAATCAATGTTGCTGACATGTATTCATTTTAAAGACATTTTTTTTATGTCTTAATTGCATATCGCTGACGTGGAATAATATTAAGACGTTCTTATTATTATTTTTTTTAATAAAGAAGACGTTATTTTTAAATGGGTGCAATTTAGAAGACGTTTTTATTAGTCAATTTGGGATGCTGACGTGGATGCGCCAATTTATTAATTTTGAGAAATTTAAATATTTTCATAATATATTTAATACCTGATCATATTTTCATAATATTTTCAATACCGTATCTACAATTACAAATAGCATAACCAAAAAAAAAATCATTTATAGTCTCAAATTGGCATCAACAATCCAAAATGCAATATATTAATCCAAAGTGCAATAATGCAATACAGCAGAAATGTAGTGACAACAAAAACAACTATAGTATTGGATTCAAATGAAAATAGTGTAAAAAGAGCATGCCTTGGGAAGAAGCTTCATTCATTTTTCTTGCATAACTTCTAGTTAGACTTTAAGTTGTAATCCTTCAATTACACATTCCGCCCAAATAGCTCGAACTTCGTTGATTTCAGCAGCCGTGTATAATGATCTTTTATCAAACTACATTTTCAAAATAACAAAAAGAGGTCAGGAAAGATTATATCAATAATAATACATACAAACCAAATATATAACTAAAAAAGGGAAGATTATTGGCAATCTTATTGTATAACTATTAGAAACCTGGTCGAAACTAGCTAATTTCATTTTTATTTTCTGGTAGAAACCTGTATGAAAGAAATCACATTTCTTAACGGTACCTCTGAGATAGACTAGCACTCAAATATACCTGGTAGTGCACTGAAGTGCAGAATATGTGCGTAAGTGCAGGTTAATATATATATATATATATATATATATATATATATATATATATTAACCTGCACTTACGCACATATTCACACATACATATATACACTTACATGTTAATCAACAACAGTGTAAAAGTCACGTGCAGTTATAAGGTCATGCACGAATCTCAGTACATAAAAGCCACATTCGAAAGTCGACGGTTGTCTTGGGCACTAAAATGAAAGCAAAAAATATGTTAAAAAACTTGCAGACATATTACAATTTTTTTACTTACAAAACAGGCAGAGATCGGTAACAAATTAAAAGTTTATAAGAAAAAAAAGTCAGCTATACTTACATTGCAATGTGTTAAATTGAAATACAAACTTTTTGGCTGTACTTTGCGCATTCCTTTGAGCAATGCAAACTTCATCATGGCTCTAGCATGATTATATATCACGTGAGAAATAAATGTATGCATCGTCGCTAATAAGTGTAATAAGAAATGAAGAAAAACACTTACTCATCAAGCATATCATAAGTGTCATTACTCATAGTTTGTCTCAGTGGGTCAAAGTAATAAGCCATCTTAGCTGAAGCATCAATCACAACTAATGTCCAACGACATCTACATGACAAAAAAAACGTAGATAACAATGTCAGAAAACAGTGGTATTTGTTTCATCTCACAATATTTTATTCACTTCATTCATGAAAGACGAAGTGAGAGAGATTGTGTGTGTTAGTGGTAAGGTGAGCTTCATAATATCATGTACATTTAATATATTATATATATATATATATATATAGAGAGAGAGAGAGAGAGAGAGAGAGAGAATTTTTTTTTAAATAGTGGCTTGTTCCCTGATTTTGATGTTGATTTTGATGTTGTACATTATGTTTCCCAAGTTGATCTCCTTTTCTTTTCTCTCTTACCAATTTATGTTGAGGACTTTCATATTAAATTACTCCACGGCATAAACCATTGAGCATAGACCATTGACTGACCAACTAAGAAAGGAAAAATAACAAATCACTTGATAAAGACTTACCCGGTGTTCAAAGGGATGTATAATAATTGTTTCTCTAGTAAAACTTCCATCTTTTTGGTAATACATGTCGACCTTTGACTAGATATTCCAATATCTTTTGCAATCTGTGAAGGCTCTATGAAAGAGACAGAATTTGTCTTCCCTTCTTGGTACAACACATGATATAAATATCTGTAGGTAAAATTTCGAATTAAATGTCAACTACTAAAAAATTAAAGAAACTCACCACTACATATAATAAAGTTTGTAAATCATACCTTAAATATATTGTTATTGCAAACGATCCTATATCTTGAATGACACAAACTTGTCTAATATCCTCCTTAAAGATCGGCATGTTTACAGCAACACCCATAATTGAGGCATCAAAGTAGATATAACTTGCTTTCGTTTCTTCCCAGTCTTTAATACGGTCCAATAGTTGTTCCAATCTTGGCGGTATTTTAAAACTAGTATAATTTTGTGAACCACACGAAGATGCAAAAACTCTTGCAGAACCACAAGGTGATATGACTTTGGTAGCTTTTCTTATCTGTTTCTTAAAAGCATGGTAACTCATAAATTTCAAAAACGAAAAAACAAAAATGATCAAAATGATATCAAAATACATACCTCGTGTATTTTTCTTATCCATTTTTTGGTTATTTTTCTTTCCCCCGCCAGTCGATGGTTTTTTATTCAGTTTTCCAATCTTCATGAACATTATAAAAAACATTTAACAGTAGTTACGAAATTATACACTGTATAAAACATGTTCAGAAATCACTCACCGAGCTATCCTTGTTTAACACAAGTGCTATTGGCCAACGAACATACATATCCAATGCTTGACCAACTTTAGTTATTTCATCCCCAACTGGAATTGGAGTTGGTTCATCTTTACGCCTCTTCATAATTACTGTTGTCGCTCGTTTTCGGACAACGATATAGGAGCCCCAAACGGTTCGCCCCAAGGCCGGAACAAGTGGTCGCGTTCGGGCTCGAGCGTGTCGGACTCGGTATCCCGAGTCATACCTTAGCGACTGAATTGGGCTGGCCATTGCCCAGATGAAGCTTTGACTCAACCAATGGCCGAGTGAGACTCTTGGGTCGGCCATTGGCCGATAGAAGCTTTGACTCGGCCAATGGCCGAGTGAATTGGGCCGGCCATTGGCCGGCTGAAGCTTTGACTCGGCCAATGGTCGAGTGAGAATCTTGGGTCGGCCATTGGCCGGCTGAAGCTTTGACTCGGCCAATGGTCGAGTGAATTGGTCCGGCCATTGGCCGGCAAAAGCTTTGACTCAGCCCTTGGCGGAGTGAGACTCTTGGGTCGGCCATTGGCCGACAGAAGCTTTGAGTCGGCCAATGGCCGAGTGAATTGGGCCGGCCATTGGCCGTCTGAAGCTTTGACTCAGCTAATCACCGAGTGAGACTCTTGGGTCAGCCATTGGCCGACTGAAGCTTTGACTTGGCCAATGGCCGTGTGAATTGGGCCGGCCATCGGCCTGCTAAAGCTTTGACTCGGCCAATGGCCGAGTGAGACTCTTGGGTCGGCCATTGGCCGACTGAAGCTTTGACTCGGCCAATGGCCGTGTGAATTGGGCCGGCCATTGGCCGGCTGAAGCTTTGGCTCGGCCAATGAACGAGTGAATTGGGCCGGCCATTGGCCGGCTGAAGCTTTGACTCGGCCAATGACCGAATGAATTGGGCCGGCCATTGGCGGCTGAACTTGGGATCCGACTTGACGGGCCTTGGCCGGCCGGGGCTCAGCAGGCCGGGAGGTCCTGTCTGGTCTTTGGCTGGCCGGGAGCCGGTTGGACGGGCCTTGGCTGGCCGGGAGCCGGTTGGACGGGCCTTGGCCGGCCAGGAGGAGGCGTTGCAGTTTTTCCCTTGTCGGTCATCGACGGGTCGACAACATTAGCCCCCCGAGTTTCCGATCGAGCGTGGGTCGAGTGGAAACTCAACACTTGCGCTTTCGTGCGGATACGGGACAAGCGCTCTCGGGCTTGCAGGCGCGCCGTATAAGGGCTTTTAATGCATCATGAGGGATGGCCTCATGCATCGCGAGGGACGGCCTTTGTGCGCCACGAGGGATGGCTTTGTGCGACACGAGAGATGGCTTTTGTGCGTCATGAGAGACGGCTTTTGCGCGTCACGAGGGATGGCTTTCGTTTTGCGTGTCTTATGTTCTCGATGTACTAACGTAATCGACTCGTACGGTGTTATTGATGCGCGTCTTATTTTCCCGATTTGCCGACGAAGGCTGTTGTCGCTGTTTTTCGGACAACTATTTAGGAGCCAAAGACGGTTAGACCCAAGGCCGGACCGAGTGGTCTCGTCTTGACTCGAGCGTGTCGGACCCGGTATCCCGAGTCGTCCCTTAGCTGTGGATGTCCCTTGAGTTCGTCAGAGTACCTGAAAAGGAGTAGAGAACACGTGAACTACAAAGGGGAAACAGGGGGGGTGCCCCTGTTTACCTCTCCGATGCTCAACATTAGTGTGATTGAGGTGGAGTATAGAGGTTTTAGGGGTGTTTAGAGGCCAAAGCTTGAGAGAAACGAGCGAGGTACGAGTTCGGCAGCGTTTCAGTACTCAAGAATGGATTACCTGGGTCAAGGGAAGGACCCTTGTATTTATAGGCAGCCAAGGGGTGGTTGGGAGCCCCCTTGGCCGAGTGAACTTGCTTGGTTCGGCCATTGAGTGGCTGGGTCCGCCAATGGCCGAGTGAACATGGTGGTGAGGTTCACTCGGCCATTGGCCGAGTGAAAAGCTTGGGCCGGCTGAGGTTCTCTCGGCCATTGGCCGAGTGAACTGCTGGAAGGTTCACTCGGCCAATGGCCGAGTGAACTGCAGGGGCGGCTGGAAGGTTCACTCGGCCATTGGCCGAGTGAACTGCCTTGGTGGCTGAAGGGTTCACTCGGCCATTGGCCGAGTGAACTGTCCAATGGCCGAGTGAGCCATTTGACCCAGCCAATGGCCGAGTGAGCCATTGACTCGGCCCATGGCTGGGCTCTGACTTGGCCATTGGTTTGGGCCGGCTCCTGGTTGAGTCAGGGTTTCGCCGCCCAAGACCTCGTACTAGCCATGAGGGTCGAAGAGATGCCCTTTTTCCCGTTGGCCCTAGACGGGCCAACAACATTAGCCCCCCGAGTTTCCGGTCGAGCGTAGGTCGAGTGGAAACTCAAAATCTACGCTTTTATGCGGACGCGGGATGAATGCTCTCGGGTTTGCATCATGAGGAATGGCCTTCGCGCGTCGTGAGGGACGACTTTTTGTTTCGGGTTGATCGTGCGTGGCTCATTTTCTCGATCTACCAATGATGGCGTGATCGATTAGCACGGCTTTATTGTGTTCTGCGCGTCTTATTTTCTCGACTTGCCAACGAAGGCATAACCGATTTGCACGTCTTTGTTGTCTTGTGCGCGTCTTGTTTTCTCGATTTACCCACGAAGGCATAATCGATTTGCGCGTCTTTGTTGTTTTGTGCGCGTCTTGTTTTCTCGATTTGCCACCGAAGGCATAATCGATTTGCACGTCTTTTTTGTATTGTGCGCGTCTTATTTTCTCGATTTGCCAACGAAGGCATAATCGATTTGCACGTCTTTTTTGTATTGTGCGCGTCTTGTTTTCTCGATTTGCCAACGAAGGCATAATCGATTTGCACGTCTTTGTTGTATTGTGCGCGTCTTATGTT
Source organism: Urtica dioica subsp. dioica (assembly GCF_054948205.1). NCBI lineage: Eukaryota > Viridiplantae > Streptophyta > Magnoliopsida > Rosales > Urticaceae > Urtica > Urtica dioica. The sequence goes on from NC_142758.1 coordinate 25,306,783, forward strand.
CTCGATTTGCCACCGAAGGCATATTCGATTTGCGCGTCTTTGTTGTTTTGTGCGCGTCTTATGTTCTCGATTTGCCACCGAAGGCATAATCGATTTGCACGTCTTTGTTGTATTTTGCGCGTCTTGTTTTCTCGATTTGCCAACGAAGGCATAATCGATTTGCACGTCTTTGTTTGGACGTAGACCTTGAACCCATTTGTAACTCGTTGCCTGTCGGCCGACGAGCTGGGCGGCGAGCGCGATGCCACATTTGTGTGGCGAGGTTTCCCGTGGACGCTGGCTAGACCAGATACGCCCTGCGGACGCAGACCTTGAACCCATTCGTAACTCGTTGCCTATCGGCCGACGAGCTGGGCGGCGAGTCCGATGCCACATTTGTGTGGTGAGGTTTCCCGTGGACGCTGGCTAGACCAGATACGCCCTGCGGACGCAGACCTTGAACCCATTTGTAACTCGTTGCCTTTCGGCCGACGAGCTGGGCGGCGAGCGCGATGCCACATTTGTGTGGCGAGGTTTCCCGTGGACGCTGGCTAGACCAGATACGCCCTGCGGACGCAGACCTTGAACCCATTCGTAACTCGTTGCCTATCGGCCGACGAGCTGGGCGGCGAGCGCGATGCCACATTTGTGTGGCGAGGTTTCCCGTGGACGCTGGCTAGACCAGATACGCCCTACGGACGCAGACCTTGAACCCATTTGTAACTCGTTGCCTTTCGGCCGACGAGCTGGGCGGCGAGCGCGGACTCAAGACTCAACTCGAGGGCTCATGTAGAGCCTGCACGAGGAATAGTTAGTTGACTTGTAGACTTGGGACTCAACTCGAGGACTCATGTAAAGCCTGCAAGAGGAGTGGTTAGTTGGCTTGTGGACTTGGGACTCAACTCGAGGGCTCTTGTAGAGCATGCACGAGGAGTTTCGTGAAGAGTCGGTACGAGGAGTATCGGTCGACTCGCGGACTCGGAGCTCGACTCGAGGAATGAATTCATCTCGAGGAGACATGCGAAGAGTCGGCACGAGGAGTATTGGTCGACTCGTGGACTCGAACACGACTCGAGGACTCACGTAGAGCTTTCACGAGGAGTTTTGTGAAGGGTCGGCGCGAGGAGTATCGGTCGACGCGCGGACTCGTAGCTCGACTCGAGGAATGAATTCATCTCGAGGAGACATGTGAAGAGTTAGCACGAGGAGTTTCAGTCGACTCGTGGACTCGAACTCGACTCGAGGACTCACGTGGAGCTTGCACGATGAGTCTTGTGAAGAGTCGGCGCGAGGAGTATCGGTCGACTCGCGGACTCGTAGCTCGACTCGAGGGATGAATTCATCTCGAGGAGACATGTGAAGAGTTGGCACGAGGAGCACCAGTCGACTCGTGGACTCAAACTCGACTCGAGGAATGAACTCGTCTCGAGGAGATATGTGAAGAGTCGGCACGAGGAGTATTAGTCGACTCGTGGACTCAAACTCGACTCGAGGACTCACGTGGAGCTTGCACGAGGAGTCTTGTGAAGAGTCGGCGCGAGGAGTATCGGTCGACTCGCGGACTCGTAGCTCGACTCGAGGAATGAGTTCATCTCGAGGAGACATGTGAAGAGTTGGAACGAGGAGCACCAGTCGACTCGTGGACTCAAACTCGACTCAAGGAATGAACTCGTCTCGAGGAGATATGTGAAGAGTCGGCACGAGGAGTATTAGTCGACTCGTGGACTCAAACTCGACTCGAGGAATGAACTCGTCTCGAGGAGATATGTGAAGAGTCTCTCTTATTTTTATTTTTTGAGTTGTTGTTGAATTGTTTTTTGATTGAGCGTTGGTCCCTGTTAGCCCCCCGAGTTTCTTGCGTTTGTGAGACAAAGGTTGAGAAACTCTCGCGTTAGAGGTATACAATAGTGTGCGTTACATTTTTTCATGTGTGAAATGACTCTTTATTGCAATAAGGGGGTCATTACAGTTTGTCATGGCACTTGGCCTTCTTTGAAATAAGGAAATTACATTTTTGAAATGAAAGTGACCACGAAGCCAATCGAGTTCGGGCGTGAATGTCGAAGTCGCGACCGTCATGGCTTGCTAGTAGACGCGACGAATTCCCTGAGATTCCCAACTCGAATTAGGGAATCAATTCGCTTCTTAAGCTGCTTGCATTCGATCGTCACGTGCCCGTGATCTTTGTGGTATTCGCAGAATCTGCTTCGATCTCGCTTTGCGGGGTCCTTTGTGAGTGGAGCGGGGCTTCCCAGCTTATCGCAGCGTAAGCTCAGGATCCGGTCAGGCGTTGTGTTGAGCGGGACGAAGGATCGCTTCGGAGCTGGAGAAGGGTGGTCGTTAGGGACTTGACCCTTCCGGCGCCTTTTCCTTCGTGATTCGGGACCACCGGCCGGCATCACAAGCGTGGCTGCGCGTCCTTTATCGAGTGCTCGATCAATGTTGGGTGGTTGCTGCCCCAAGATGATCGCAGTCTCGCGTCGGGCGTTGAGCTTTTCTCTCAAGTCGAACTCGGGATCCTCTCTTTGAGAGTTGAGGCGGTCTCTCAAGTCTCCGGAGGCCGTCCCTATCACCCTTGTTAAGGGCGCATCATTCAGGCGACGCCTTTGGCGGAGGCCGAGATCATCGACGTTGTTACCTTCACGAGGGTTTTGGACGCAGATGGTGAGCTTGGAGCGTCCCTTTCGGGACCTCAAGGCCGAGCGTCCTCGGGCATTGTGCGAGCTTAGATGCCTTGACATGGTCGCCCGAGGGTGTCCCCTCGAGGGCGCGTGTGGGTGCTCACCAAAAGGTTGATGCTTCGACGCGGCCGCCCGAGGGTGTCCCCTTGGAAGCGTGCGCGCGTGTCCACTTTCGTGAATAGCGTGGTCGAGGTTGGTCTCGTGGTTGATGTCATCGACATTGTTGGAGTCGAGGAGGTCGGCGACGAGCGCACCGGTGACGCCGGGGCGGTCTAGGAGCTCGGCGAGCCTTCGAGCCGCGTCCTCTCGGACTGCGGCCTCGGGGACATTCGCCGGGTCTCGGGGCTGGCTCTCGTTATCACGAGGTTGCCCTTCGAGACGGTGCGCAGAGCCTTGGAGGTCGCGCCTCGAGCTAGTCGCTCGGGCGCCCACGGAGGTGGCGGGGCTACGACTCATCTCTCGAGAGTCGTAGGAGTGAGAAGAAGACTGGTAGAGGGGATGTGTTGCCAAGGTCGAGAGATCCCCTCCTTCTAGCTCCAAAATGTTGTCGCTGTTTTTCGGACAACTATTTAGGAGCCAAAGACGGTTAGACCCAACGCCGGACCGAGTGGTCTCGTCTTGACTCGAGCGTGTCGGACCCGGTATCCCGAGTCGTCCCTTAGCTGTGGATGTCCCTTGAGTTCGTCAGAGTACCTGAAAAAGAGTAGAGAACACGTGAACTACAAAGGGGAAACAGGGGGGGTGCCCCTGTTTACCTCTCCGACGCTCAACATTAGTGTGATTGAGGTGGAGTATAGAGGTTTTAGGGGTGTTTAGAGGCCAAAGCTTGAGAGAAACGAGCGAGGTACGAGTTCGGCAGCGTTTCAGTACTCAAGAATGGATTACCTGGGTCAAGGGAAGGACCCTTGTATTTATAGGCAGCCAAGGGGTGGTTGGGAGCCCCCTTGGCCGAGTGAACTTGCTTGGTTCGGCCATTGAGTGGCTGGGTCCGCCAATGGCCGAGTGAACATGGTGGTGAGGTTCACTCGGCCATTGGCCGAGTGAAAAGCTTGGGCCGGCTGAGGTTCACTCGGCCATTGGCCGAGTGAACTGCTGGAAGGTTCACTCGGCCAATGGCCGAGTGAACTGCAGGGGCGGCTGGAAGGTTCACTCGGCCATTGGCCGAGTGAACTGCTGGAAGGTTCACTCGGCCAATGGCCGAGTGAACTGCAGGGGCAGCTGGATGGTTCACTCGGCCATTGGCCGAGTGAACTGCTGGAAGGTTCACTCGGCCAATGGCCGAGTGAACTGCAGGGGCAGCTGGATGGTTCACTCGGCCATTGGCCGAGTGAACTGCTGGAAGGTTCACTCGGCCAATGGCCGAGTGAACTGCCTTGGCGGCTGGAGGGTTCACCCGGCCATTGGCCGAGTGAACTGCTGGAAGGTTCACTCGGCCAATGGCCGAGTGAACTGCCTTGGTGGCTGAAGGGTTCACTCGGCCATTGGCCGAGTGAACTGTCCAATGGCCGAGTGAGCCATTTGACCCAGCCAATGGCCGAGTGAGCCATTGACTCGGCCCATGGCTGGGCTCTGACTTGGCCATTGGTTTGGGCCGGCTCCTGGTTCAGTCAGGGTTTCGCCGCCCAAGACCTCGTACTAGCCATGCGGGTCGAAGAGATGCCCTTGTTCCCGTTGGCCCTAGACGGGCCAACAACAAAGGCGTAATCGTTTTGCGCGGCTTGGCGGTGCGTGTCTTATTATCTCGACCTACCAATGAAGGCGTGATCGATTTGCACAGCTTTATTGTGCGCGGCTTATTTTCTCGACCTACCAATGAAGGTGTGATCGATTTGCACGGCTTTATTATGCTTGTCTTATTTTCTCGACCTACCAATGAAGGCGTGATCGATTTGCACGGCTTCATTGTGCGCGGCTTATTTTCTCGACCTACCAATGAAGGCGTGATCGATTTGCACGTCTAGATTGTGCGTGGCTTATTTTCTTGACCTACCAATGAAGGCGTGATCGATTTGCACGTCTTGATTGTGGGCGGCTTATTTTCTCGACCTACCAATGAAGGCGTGATCGATTTGCACGGCTTCATTGTGCGCGGATTATTTTCTCGACCTACCAATGAAGGCGTGATCGATTTGCACGTCTTGATTGTGCGTGGCTTATTTTCTCGACCTACCCATGAAGGCGGGATTGATTTGCACGTCTTGATTGTGCGCGGCTTATTTTCTCGACCTACCAATGAAGGCGTGATTGATTTGCACGGCTTGGGCCCCGTGGGGCCTTGGTGCCACATTTGTGTGACCAGGTTTTCCGTGGACGCTGCCTAGACCAGTTTCGTCCGGCGAGCGCAGGCCTTTGAAACCCATTTGTGACTCATTGCTTATTGGCGCACAAGCTGGGCGGCGAGCGTGACCGTACAACCTTATGAGCGTGGCACCCTTGGGTGCGCGTGTCATGTGATTGGCGGGGTTAGGTGTAGACTTGATCCCCCGGTGTTTGTGGCACCTTAGTGCACTGGTCACGTTTTCGGGTTGAGTCTCTTGGGTCGAGTCTTGTGCCCTTGTGAACGTGACGCCATGGCGCGCGCGTCACGTTTGGGGACTCAATTGGCCCATTCATTCTCTCACAAGAGCGTCGTGGAGCAAATGTTGGTGTGCTGTTAGGGGCGACATAAGCACATCGTTAGGGACAGTTTTTGTGTTGCTCGTATTAGAGAACGCAGATTTGTCATCAAGACTTGCGAGTCTATCGATTATTAGTGAGTCAAGAATTCGTGCATGTCTGACATGAGGACTTTCAAGTCGAAACTCAAGGAATAGACCCGACCTGAGGAGCCACGTGTGAGGTCGACTCGAGGGTTGGTCATGTGTAGAGTCGACAATAGGACTTATCAGTCGACTCGTGGTTTCGGAGCTCGACTTGAGGGATGAAATCAACTCGAGGAGTCATGTAGAGTTGGCACGAGGAGTAGTTAGTCTACTCGTGGACTCGGGACTCAACTCGAGGAGTGAACTCAATTCGAGGAGTCATGGAGAGTCGGCACGAGGCGTAGTTACTCGACTCGGTACTCGATTCGAGGAGTGAACTCAATTCGGGAAGTGAACTCACCTCGAGGAGTCATATGGAGTCAGCACGAGGAGTAGTTAGTCGACTCGTGGACTCGATACTCAACTCGAGGAGTGAACTCAACTCAAGGAGTGAACTCACCTCGAGTCATGTAGAGTCGGCACGAGGAGTAGTTAGTCGACTCATGGACTCGGGACTCAACTCGAGGAGTGAACTCAACTCGAGGAGTGAACTCAACTTGAGGAGTAAACTCAACTCGAGGAGTCATGTAGAGTCAGCACGAGGAGTAGTTAGTCGACTCGTGGACTCGATACTCGACTCGAGGAGTGAACTCAACTCAAGGAATGAACTCAAATCGAGGAGCGACATCACCTCAAGGAGTCAGGTAGAGTCGGCACAGGGAGTAGTTAGTCGACTCGTGGACTCGTGACTCAACTCGAGGAGTCATGTAGAGTAGGCACGAGGAGTAGTTAGTCGACTCGTGGACTCGGGACTCAACTTGAGGAGTGAACTCAACTCGATGAGTGAACTCAACTCGAGGAATGAACTCAACTCGAGGAGTGAACTCAACTCGAGGAGTCATGTAGAGTCGGCACAGGGAGTAGTTAGTCGACTCGTGGACTCGTGACTCAACTCGAGGAGTCATTTAGAGTCGGCACGAGGAGTAGTTAGTCGACTCGTGGACTCGGGACTCAACTCGAGGAGTGAACTCAACTCCAGGAGTGAACTCAACTCGAGGAATGAACTAAACTCGAGGAGTGAACTCAACTCGAGGAGTCATGTAGAGTCGGCACGAGGAGTAGTTAGTCGACTCGTGGACTCGAGACTCAACTCGAGGAGTCATGTGTAGGGTCAGCACGAGGAATCATCAGTCGACTCATAGACTCGGAACTGGACTCGAGGAGTGAACTCAACTCGAGGAGTCATGCGTAGAGTCGACACGAGGACTTATTAGTCGACTCGTGGACTCGGGACTCAACTCGAGGAGCGAACTCAACTCGAGGAGTCATATGAAGAGTCGGCACGAGGACTTCTCGGTCGACTCGTGGACTCGTGACTCAACTAGAGGAGTGAACTCAACTCGAGGAGTCATGTGTAGAGTTGACACGAGGACTTATCGGTCGACTCGTGGACTCGGAACTCAACTCGAGGAGTGAACTCAACTCGAGGAGTCATGCGTAGAGTCGACACGAGGACTTATCAGTCGACTCATGGACTCGGGACTCAACTCGAGGAGCGAACTCAACTCGAGGAGTCATGTGAAGAGTCGGCACGAGGACTTGTCGATCGACTCGTGGACTCGGGACTCAACTCGAGGAGCGAACTCAACTCGAGGAGTCATGTGTAGAGTCGACAAGAGGACTTATCGATCAACTCGTGGATTCGGGACTCAACTCGATGAGTGAACTCAACTCGAGGAGTCATGTGTAGAGACGACACGAGGACTTATCGGTCGACTCGGGGACTCGGAATTAAACTCGTGGAGCAACCTCAACTCGAGGAGTCATGTGTAGGGTCAGCACAAGGAATCATCAGTCGACTCGTGGACTCGAAACTCAGCTTGAGGAGTGAACTCAACTCGAGGAGTCACGTGAAGAGTCGGCACGAGGACTCGTCGGTCGACTCGTGGACTCGGGACTCAACTCGAGGAGTGAACTTAACTCGAGGAGTCATGCGTAGAGTCAACACGAGGACTTATCAGTCGACTCGTGGACTCGGGACTCAACTCGAGGAGCGAACTCAACTCGAGGAGTCATGTGAAGAGTCAGCACGAGGACTTGTCGGTCGACTCGTGGAGTCGGATCTCAACTCGGGGAGTGAACTTAACTCGAGGAGTCATGCGTAGAGTCGACACGAGGACTTATCAGTCGACTCGTGGACTCGAGACTCAACTCAAGGAGCGAACTCAACTCGAGGAGTCATGTGTAGAGCCGACACTAGGACTTATCAGTCGACTCGTGGACTCGGGACTCAACTCGAGGAGCGAACTCAACTCGAGGAGTCATGTGTAGAGTCGACACGAGGACTTATCGGTCGACTCGTGGACTCGGGACTCAACTCGAGGAGTGAACTCAACTCGAGGAGTCATGTGTAGAGTCGGCACGAGGACTTATTGGTCGACTCGTGGACTCGGGACTCAACTCGAGGAGTGACCTCAACTTGAGGAGTTGTGTGTAGATTGTCTCTCTTCGGGACATCCGGCCTAACCATCAGCCCCTTGAGACTTCGTTATACTTTTATAATTATTTTTTGTTTTTGACTTTTGAGGGTTTCATTGAGTATTGTTCCCCATTAGCCCCCCGAGTTTCTTGTGTTTGTGAGATGAAGACCAAGAAACTCTCGTGTTAGAGGTATACAATATTACGTTACAATGGGTAGAACAACTTTTATTGCAATGAAGAAGTTTTTACAGCTTGCCTTGGCACTTGGCCTTTTTAGGGAAAAGAAAACAACGTGCTTGAAATAAAGCGATTACAAAGTTGAGCAAGTTCAGGCATGAACTTGTTGTCAATGCTGCCCACAAGAAGAGTTGTAATCCTTATATTGTACATTTGATGTAATAAAGTCTCATGAAGACTCTTGCTTGTAATTGCTTATTCATTAATAAAAAGTTGAAATGTTCATTCATTCTTCCGTGTCTGTTTGAAGCTTTATGATAAAACATTAGTCTTTAGACCATAAACAAACTAAACAACTTACGAAGAGACAAATGTAGATTTGCATGAACAAACTCATCGTAGTTTGCTTAAAACGATATATTCGCAATCTAAGGGACAAAGGACTATTGACCCAAGTATGATTGTTAGAAGAATCTATGATGTCTGGTTATGAGGCATTGAAAGTTGGAGACTCTATAGTTCTTCTAGGTATCTTCCGAAGGTAGTGAATTGACCAGTGCACTTCTAGAGACAAGATAAGAACAAACAATTTAACCTCTTATGTCTCGAAGTCACTACGTATGAATTGCATCGTGCTTACCTTAATCCTGAAATGAGACATGTCATTTCACACCTTAGTATTCTCATTTGAGAAAGTCAGAGTTCGGACTCACTATGTGATTCCGAACAAGGCCTATTGGTGAAGTACTAAGTTGTGAGAATGTCATGAGTAACTTTGTGAAGTTCTCATAGATATGGAATTCATGTACAAGATTGCTGAAATGCAATGTATATCACCTCATGCTTTGTTCCTTGGAGTGTGAATAAATGAACTGGCCAGTGTCCAAATTGATTCTTGACTCTTTTGGATGAAAAAATGTGACTTGTTAGCTCCTCGTCAATACATTGTTTCTAACTTATTCACGAGCGACAAAGGAGTTGAGGAAATAACAGCTAGAAGGGTAAAATGGTAATTTTGTAAATCCCGACTAGCTGATGATATTCATGAAGGGTAAACATAGATAATATTCAGTGGATCCGCTCATCATAATTAGGTCGAATTCTTGAGTAGAAAATAAATTCATTTGAACCGAGAGATTTTCAGTGTCAACTCTTTAGTGGAGTCAGTTGGCATTAAGCTAAACTTGGAAAAGGTTTGTGAACTTTTGAGTCCAAGTATTTAGCTCAAGCTTTGTTCATTTGGATCCATGAGGTCACTGTCACGAATCACATCGAGTAGGAATAGTTAAACTAGAAGCTAAGTCAAAACAAGAACGAAAATTGTCGAAAGGGTAATTTTGTCTTTTTGGACATGGCATGTAATGAATGTCAATAAATTTTTTGACAATGTCATATGATGACATATTATATCACATGGCCATAACATGTTTATTGGGCCTTGTGAATTAATTTCATTTCATAGAATTTTACTTGAAAATTCTTAATGGGCTTTTCTTATGTTGTCATGAACAATTAAAGAAAAATCTAGAAAGCCTTTCTAGAAGGCTTTTGGCCGTCCAAGGCAAGCAAAATAGGAAACAAATTTGCTTCTAGATGCCAAGGCTTACACGCCCAAATGAGAAAAGGAAATAAGGAATATTTTCTCATGAATATGTGATATTCTATAGAAGAGGAAACTACCTTATTGAAGGTAAAGCCTCTCCTATAAATAGGGGACTTATTCTTCTCATTTCATTCATCCCAAGTTTTAGAGATTGAGAGCTTCTCTCTCTACCTTGGCCGCCCCTCTCCTCTCTCTCTCTAGTCCATCTCGTTTTATTGTTTTGGCACCTAGGTCCTCATTTGACCTAGAGTTTAGCTCTGCGACTTCAAGACTCGTTCTTAAGTCGTAGTGTTTAAAAGTGCCCACATACTAATTCCTTTTATTTCGAGTGATTTAGTGATAGAAACTTTCGTGGTTGGTCGAGTTGCCGAGGAAAGGAAGAGAGACGTGCTGCGAGGGAGACGAACGTTTTCAACCTTACGAAGGCTCATTAACGTTCAAGCTTCTAAAGAGGTTAGTAAATTTATTATGCTCATAATAGTTTTATTTACATGTGCTTGCTCTTTGTCTAGGCTAGTAAAAACTGTTTTACTTGTAAAAGAAAAACTTTAAAATTCCGCCGCTTAACGAAGCGTTAAACTTTTTCTTAAACCCTAGATCAATTCCAACAGAACTTAACAGCGAAAACTATGTTGGTCATGGCCGCGAATGGTGCGAGCTTGTTCTTTAGCTGACGAACCGCGCTCATCGTCTCACTTCTCTCATGCTCGAGGTTTCTGAGACGTTCCTCGTCGTGGGGCTTGTTGTAGCAATGATTACGTTCTCTTTCCTTTTACGAGTCGGGCGCTCAGTTGGGGTTGTCAGCTTGCTAGCGCATGCCACGAACTCCTCGAGATACCCGCCTCGAATCAGGGAGTCAATTTGCTTCCTAAGTTGGTAGGATTCAGTTGTCACGTGTCCGTGGTCTTGTTGATATTCGCACCGCTTGCTCCTATCCCGCGCTGTGGGGTCCCTCTTCATCGGAGGCAGAGATCCTAGCTTTTCTTTGTGTAAGCTAAGGATCCGGTCAGGTGTTGTGTTGAGAGAGATGAAGGATTTAATCGGGGCATAGAAGGACGGTCATTAGGGGCCTGAGCGAGTCTCCTCGAAGGCGTGCGAGCGCGTTCACTTTCGTGAATAGCGCGGTCGAGGTTGGCCTCGTCGATTTTTGATCTTACCACGTTGTTGGGGTTTCTCTGGTCGTGGTTGACGTGGTTCTTGACGCCGTAGCCGAGGAGGTCAGCGATAAGCGCACCGTCGACGCCAGGGCGGTCTAGGAGCTCGGCAAGCCCTCGAGCCGTGTCCTCTCGAAGTGTGGCCTCGGGGTCATTTGCCGGGTCTTGGGGCTGGCCCTCGTTGTCACGAGGTTGCCCTCCTAGACGATGTGCTAGGTTCCTGAGGCTGTACATCGAGCTAGTCGCCCGAGTGCCCACGGAGGTGGTCGGCCGATGACTCATCTATCGAGAGTCTTACCGAATGCGAGAAAAGAGGTTGGAAGGGAGAGAGTTCCCAAGGTTGGGAGATTCCCTCCTTCTAGCGCCAAAATGTTGTCGCTCGTTTTCGGACAACGATTTAGGAGCCCCAAACGGTTCGACCCAAGGCCGGACCAAGTGGTCGCGTTCGGGCTCGAGCGTGTCGGACTCGGTATCCCGAGTCTTCCCTTAGCTGTGAATGCCCCTTGAGTTCGTCCAAGCACCTGAAAAGGAAGAAAGAACACGTGAACTACAAAGGGGAAACAGAGGCGGTGCCTCTGTTTACCTCTCCGACGCTCAACATTAGTGGGATTGAGGTGAAGTACAGAGGGTTTAGGTGTTTAGAGGCCAAAGATGAGTGAAACCAGTGAAGTATGAGTTCGACAGCGTTTCAGGACTCAAAATTGGATTACCTGGATCAAGGGAGGGACCCTTGTATTTATAGGCGACCAAGGGGTCAATGGGGCACCCCTTGGCCGAGTGAGACTCTTGGGCCGGCCATTGGCCGACCGAAGCTTTGACTCGGCCAATGGCCGAGTGAATTGGGACGGCCATTGGCCGGCTGAAGCTTTGACTCGGCCAATGGCCGAGTGAATTGGGTCGGCCATTGGCCCGCTGAAACTTTGACTCGGCCAATGGCCGAGTCAGACTCTTGGGTCGGCCATTGGCTGACTGAAGCTTTGACTCGGCCAATGGCCGAGTGAATTGGGCTGGCCATTGCCCGGCTGAAGCTTTGACTCGGCCAATGGCCGAGTGAGACTCTTGGGTCGGCCATTGGCCGACTGAAGCTTTGACTCGGCCAATGGCCGAGTGAATTGGGCCGGCCATTGGCCGGCTGAAGCTTTGACTTGGCCAATGGCCGAGTGAGACTCTTGGGTCGGCCATTGGCTAATGAATCTTTGACTCGGCCAATGGCCGAGTGAATTGGGCCGGCCATTGGCCGGCTGAAGCTTTGACTCGGCCAATGGCTGAGTGAATTGGGCCGGCCATTGGCCGGCTGAACTTGGGCCGGCCAGGATCCGACCTGACGGGCCTTGGCCGGCTGGGGCTCAGCAAGCCGGGAGGCGCTGTCCGGTCTTTGGCCGGCCGGGAGCCGGTTGGACTGGCCTTGGCCGGCCAGGAGGCGGCGTTGCGGTTTTTCCGTTGTCGGTCGTCGACGGGCCGACAACAATTACCACTACTTCAACTTTGTAATTTGCCTCTCCAAGTCTTTTGTTATGCACTAGCAAATCAGGATCAATGCCTACTACACCTTTTCCAAGGCAACTATGTTCTCTTTAGACTTAATCGCAAGCTTGCACGTCTTTCCCTACGAGGGATAAATGAAGTTTAATTACATAAAAACAAATTTTAACAAAACACAATACTAAAAACATACCAAAGTCGGAGGAGCTGATTGCTGATCTACTTGATTTATTGGCGTGCTTTTTTGTGCAGGTATCTCATGTTGATCACTTTCTAAGATATTTAGAAATTTTTTGAAAAAAGAGGGTCCATACTCTTTGTATTCCCACAACTTAAACATGGACACTTAACAAAATTCGAATCGTTGCTACAAGATAGACAATGCTTCAAAAAAAGGTCTACTCCATTTTGATATTCAGGAGTCGTCCTATCGACGAACATCCATGACTTATCCATTCTTCAAAAAAAAAAATTATTTGTTAGTGAACTTTCTACTATTCCGATTTATAAAACATAATATAAACAGATACATACAAGTCATGAAATTTATAATTATAACATAAAAAAATAAGTATCGACATTCTAATGAATCAATAATGACTTAACACAAATATCGAAAAAAAACTAATAACAAAACAAGATTACCCAAGAAAATATGTTTGTTTTCATGTGTTTGTCATTACTCATATATCTATAAGTTGTTTAAGTTTTTTCATTTGTCCCTGTAATAAATATTAGATGTTCTTCCATTTGGAAACACCTATATTTGACAACTTTTTGAGGTTTCACTAATTAATAGGATACGAGACAAAAATAAATAAATAGAAACCAAAAGCCTGGACCTAGAACTAGATAAGGATGCTAAGATATTTTCTAGAACTATAACTTAGAGTCACATAACGTGTGTGAGAAAATACTAGACCTGTAATCCCTTGAAGATATACTAATTTACTTCTTGATATATTATATTATCACATGTCACGTGGAGAGTAAAGACTAGACTTGTAAAAATATCAATCTAGAATCTCTTCATACTACAAATTGACACCCTTTTCAGAGAAACAAAGACTGATTCATCATTATATATATTCATCTTGAATAAAATAAAAATAACAAAACAAAGACTGTCATTTAAGATTAATATTGAACATTAATAAGTCGAGACCAAGATACTATAGTAATTATTTTATACTTGTTTTGGCTATAATCAAATTTTGAACAGACTCTAGCTATATATTCCAAGAACCCATTTTTTAAATGACGTATAGCTTTGATACATGTGTGCCGACATATTTGAAATAGTAAATGTAGTGAATTATCGTTTTAGGGAATAGAACTCAGTGCTGTAAAGTTTCAGCACTACGACTTTTCAATTAGAGTTTTGCTTATAGCTACCTCTCCCTCAACCTTGGTCTCTTTGCAAACCAACCGCTTTAAAAGTTTTCTCGAAAGGAATACTGTTTTTCTCTGTTTGTTTGTTGAAGTTGAAGATCTAAAGCTTCTCGTTTGGGTCTGTCGAGAAAAAGGGTTCTACTTAACTTTTGCATATGAAATTTGATATTAATTTAATTGTTTCATAATTTGTTCTACTCCATAGCCTTTAAAAAAGTAAACTGAGATAGTCAAACAATTACTAACAAAATCCTACACTGCACAATTACTTAAAGAGTACTTTGCAAAAATAATGTGTTCCATAACTCGTGACAGAAAAAAAAAAAAAAAAAAAAAAAAGGAAGGAAAAAAAGGGGGTTCTACTTAAGCTCTGCATATGAAATTTGATATTAATTTAATTGTTTCATAATTTGTTCTACTCCGTAGCCTTTAAAAATGTAAACTGAGATACTCAAACAGTTACTAACAAAATCCTACACTGCACAATTAATTAAAGAGTACTTTGCAAAAATAATGTGTTCCATAACTCTTGTGACAGAAAAAAAAAAAAAAAAAAAAAAAAAAAGAGCTAAACGGGCTCTGGTGTGGCATTGGTAATAGAGTTTTAGCCACTTAACCCATTCATTTTTCAACTCAAAACCCCACATCCATGGAGACTAGCCATGAAAAAAAAAATTAGACATTTTCCAAGAATAAAAGAGGAAAATGGACAAAATAATAAAAGCGATACTCAAATGAGTCAACTATATGCGAAAGAACCTTAATCAGTCCACATTAAACAATTTGGCACCAAGTCTGAAATTACTGGCCACACATATACCACCACAGAAGATAAAATAAAAAGCCAGAAACAAAGACTAATTCATCATAGAGTCAAATACAGAAGATAAAAAAAAACAGCCAGAAACCGTCTAACCGCTGGAATCAGCAAATGTCGGCCAAAGAGAAACAGTGTCTGCACGTACTCGACGAACAATGGGAAGGACTGAAAAAAATCGAGAAGGACAGGGGCACAGTGAAGGCATAGATGGGAAACCGTTTCAGAACAAAAAAAATTAAGTTTCCCTTTTTTTTCTTTAATTTCTGAAAGACTAATAATATAAAAAATTGAATATATATATATGAGTTTTAAAGGAAACTAATTACGTTAATAAAAAAAGGAACGTCCTACAAAACCATCTTCAGAGAAAAAAAAAGGAAACTGACTTTTCTTTTAAAAAAAAGGAAACTGACTTACGTGGGTATATTAACAACACGTCCGAATTGTAAGCTTCTATTTAAATCGTTTTCATCAGAGTAAATAAAATAAAAGGTGATCAACTTCAAATGCATCAGAAGAATAAGTTTACCTCTTTACTCTTCTATTACAAACAAACCTCTGAGTCTATAAGAAATGTTGTCGCACGAAAATGAACAACGATTAAATACCTCGGGCGGTTCGATCCCAGGCCGGACCAAGTGACCGCGCCCGGGCCAAAAAATGGGAGCTCGTAGACCGAGCTGTGCCCCCCAGACCCTGAGGTGTGTTTTGGGGGGGTGTGACCGTGCCAAAGGTTGGCTGCCTACGTATCCTTTAGTCGGGATCAGGTCAGAACGTAGTTCCATTTGTATGTTGAGGGCTATCTTGGGCTCAGAGGCTTGAGAATCCAAGGCTTTAGAGTAGGACCCGGCTCGTAGCTTCTAGTGAAGACTTTAGAGGGGTCGCTTGCCTCGTAGCTCGAAGTTCTAGCTCAATGGCCCGGAAGCAGGAGAGCAATGTGTACTGCAAAAGCTCGGGTCGCAGAAAAGGAGCGCGCTCCCTCTCGTGGAGGGGGGTCCTTGTATTTCTGAGCCGAGGGAGGAGGAGCGCGCGCTCTTGGAATGTCACAAGAGCACGGGAGAAGAGAGAATTCTCGAGTGAGAGAAGTGTTGGATGAGGATTTGTGGGGCTGAATGAGCGTGTCTTTCCCTCCCCCTAGGGGGGAATTTATAGTATTGCAGGGGAGGCCTTGGGCGGGCCCCTTGAGGCCCACCGGGTGGCCGGGAGCGGGGCGCGGGAGGCATAACGCCCAGGAGGGCGCAGGGCGTGTCGTCTGGATGGGCACAGGGCGCGAGACTTGGCAGGGCGCGGCATGCCCGACAGCGGGTGTGCCCGACCGAGGCGGTGGGATCGCTTGGCCGAGGCAGCAGGAGTGCTCGGCCGGGGCAGCAGGGATGCCCGACCGAGGCAGCAGAGGCGCTCGGCCGGGGCGGCAGGGGCACCCGGCCGAGGCAGCAGGAGCACCCGGCCGAGGCAGCAGGGGCGCTCGGCCGGGGCAGCAGGGGCACCCGGCCGAGGCAGCAGGGGCGCTCGGCCGAGGCAGCAGAGGCGCTCGGCCGGGGCGCTGGGGCTTCTGGCCGGCGAACCCCAGCCGGTCTTGAATTGTTTTTGAATTTCCGGTGTCCCGAAAATGACCGGTAATATTAACCCCCCAAGTTTACGGCTTACGGGACGTGAGTCGTGAACTTTAGAAAAAGAAAGGGCGTTGAGGTCATTTTACCTTTGGTCATGCGTGACCGTACGCACGCATGTCCTCTTTTTTTTTTTATTGGCCGGACCGGGCCGGCTGGGCAGCAAGGCCCGTGCGCGGCCTGGCGCAAGTGGACTGGCGCGCGCGCGCGAGGCCGGCATGCGGGCCAGGCCTTGTGTTGCGCGTGCAAGGGGGGGGGGGGGGGGGGGGGAAGAGCAGGGTTTGCTCCTTCCTCTCCTATAAATAGGAGAGCCCCCCTCCCTTTTTGTTCATACCTGGCAGCCTTTGGGTAATTGGAAAATTCCTTTTGAGTTTGAAATTCCCTATGGGCAGCTGACTTTTTTACCCTTTTTTAATGGGGAGTGAGCTTGTTTCCCACGTTGATGATTCCAAGGTTGACATCTCCTGCCATTTCCCAGATTTTGGGGGGGCGGCCGAGGATCCCTTTGAGGAACTTGACGGAATTCCCATCTTTGTCGAGGCAGACTCTTGTGCGGCCGACAAATGGCTCGCAGAGTTGGGGACTGACGCCGCGGCGATAGCCGAGCTGGCAGGGCCCGAGAACGGCCTACCTACCAGGTGCGGCCCCGAAGGGGAGGACGAAGGGTCCAAGGACTCGCGTTCATCGCGGTTGGTGATCAACCTGGTTTCCCGCGAGGCGTCCTTTGACGCCTCCTCGCTCAAGTAGTGAGGTGAAGCGACGGTGAGTGCCGGGCTTCCCCGGGCGTCTGATTTAGATGCCCCGGGTGCCGGGCTTTCGATAGTGCCGTCCGAATCTTTCTTGGACGAGATTTATTCCGACGACCCCCTAGGGTCGGGTTCAAAAGGCCCCGAAGAGGACTTGGAGGCTCCTCCCGCGAGGGGGAAGGAGAAACGTAACGAAAAAGTGTTGGCGACGGCCTGGTCAGCTTTCGAGTCCGCGGAGGCTTCGGGCTATACCTATGCCAGGTCACTGGAGAGGACTCGTATGTACGGAGTAGGTGATTCTGTTGCCCCAGTCGGCTTAGACTGCAGGGGGATTGATACCGCGAGCACGCTCACTTCCTGAGTCTTTAGCACGCTCTGGGAGACGTATGACATCCCTCCCTCGGTGGGGTTGCTTAGACCTACCCCCGAGGATAGGCCTTCTCATCCTAGGGACGGATACGCGGCCGTGACGATCGGGAGTCTTGTCTGCGGGTTGCGTCTCCCGTTCCCAACGATCGTCCAGCAGATTCTGACCCGACTAGGGGTCCATGCATGCCAAATGAGCCCGGCGTTATATCGCATGTTGGCTACATGCTTCATGGAGTGGCACTGCCAGACGCAGCGCGCCATGACCGTGGATGACTTCCGTAATTTGGTCGCCGTCTTCCCGGCGCCGGGGCAGCCGGGATTTCATATGGCCCGCGCCCGGGACAATGTGAGGCTGGTCGAGGATAGTGACCCGCCTAGCCGCCGGGTGTGGGTGTGGGTCACCTCGGACGCCTTTGGCGAGGAGCCCCTTCGCTTTGGTCGTTTGGCCGACTTTCCAGCGGATGAGGGGGCAGCGGAGCTCCCCTTTGTGAGAGAAATATCGGGGATGTCGGAAGCCCGCAAGGCCGGCGAACGGTTCCGTTCCCCCGAGCTGATGGCGCTTACCGGGTGGTTCCCGCCCTTTGCGCGCCGGGCGAGCAGGCCCCCGAGTCCCAAGGCTCAACCAGTCCCTCCTGCTTCTCGAGGTAACTTTTACGGTTTTGTAAAAAATTCTTGTTTGACAGGAACCTGATCCTCGTTGCTTTGCCTTGTATAGCTGCAAAGAGGCGAGCTAGGAGGCTGGCCCTTGCTTCTCGGGACCCTGAGTCGATGGCGGAGATTCGCTCTAGGGTCGCTGACCGCAAGGCGAGGGGAGAACGTGTCGAGACCACCGGCGTAGCTGATCCGGAGCTCCGTGCCTCTTTGAAGAGGGCTTCGACAGCGGCGCCCCCTAACGAGCGTTCCGAACCCAAGAGGGCGAACTCAACGGTGGAGCTGGAGGCGATAGAGGCTCGAGGGAATTGCTTCTGTCATCTCGAGGGATCCCCACTGTCCTGGTGGAAAGGCGTGGTGTCGAAGAGCGACATTGCCTTCTTCCAAGCGGGGGTTACCGACGCTCAGAGGGTCAGTATTTTTGTTTATTATGTCGTGAGCGTAGGTTAAGTTTTAACCCTTGCTTCTTTGTCGTCGCAGGCGTACGCGACGGCCGTGCGGAGCGACAGGATTTTGCACGACTTCATCCGGCGCTTGGGGGCATCCCAGGAGGAGCTTGCTCGAACGAAGGCTAGGCTGGCTCAGGTCGATCGAGGTTCGCACCCGGGGGCGGAGACCGAGACGCTTCGAGACCAGCTTCGTGAGGCTAAGGTGGAACTCCAAATCACACGGGATCAGCGCGACGGAGCCCAAATGTCGGTGGCCAAGATGGCGGGGGAGCTCAACGAAGAACGGCGAACTTGTGAGGTGGCGACCCAATCAGCGGAGATTTTTCGCACTGAGGTTACCAACCTTCGGAGGTAACTGGATGCTCGATCCGATGCTTTGGAGACATCGCACCGCCAGCTTACTTCGAGCAAAGCGGCGCGTGTTCGGGCGGAGCGCGAGCGCGACTCTCTGGCGGAGGAGAACGCTCGCCCTTCATCCCAGCTTGCTGAAGCGGAGCGAAGAGCGTCCGACTTGTAGGATGACTACGACATAGGGACCGAGGAGGCCCGTCGTGCCGGAGCGGTAGAATGTCGAGATGCGACCGCGACCGAGAACGAGGCCCGGGGGGTCACTTTTGACTTCTTCGACACCTTGTTTCCCCTGCTAGATGAGGGTGCTGCTTGAGCCGTGTGGCTTCTTTTTTTAGCGCGTATGTTTAGCGCTTTGCTTTCTTTTCCTTTTCTCGGGATTTTATTTATTTTTCACGCACTTTTTATTCAGCACGTGTTTATCGGATTCAGAGTTGTGGCTCCTTTTATTTATGAGATATTTTTGTTGCTTTCATGTTGAATGCTTATCACATGTTTCGAGCAATCTTATTCGTATATGCCTTCTTTGCGGGCTAGCGTGGCCCGAAGGGCTTGTATTCTTACCAATAGTCTTGGCAGATTTTGCGTCCTTAACTGGGGTTCGTCCTCCGGTCGTTTCATCGTTACGACTCGTCGTCGTTTAAACGTTCGAGGTGAGGGGGCGTTTGTGTCCAGTTAGGCGATGGGCTGACCCGCGTCGAACGGCGATATCGGCCTGTCGGGTTAGGCCGACAATTCAGTGTGCCTAATGTGGCTGTGGCCCAGGGACTTCGCTTCGCGACATGCATGTTGCGCCGAGTTGGGCCGGCGTCTTTTGAGTTCGTGACCAGGAGCCAGCGAACGTAGATTGCGCTAGGTTAGGCCAACGTCTTAGGAGCTCGTGTTGTTGAGCGACCGAGCGTAGATTACGCCAGGTTAGGCCGGCGTCTTTATGGGTTCGCTCACCCTGGAGCAAGCGAACGCGGGTGCGTCGGGTTAGGCCAACGTCTTTTTGGGTTCGCTCACCCTGGAGTAAGCGAACGCGGGTGCGTCGGGTTAGGCCGACGTCTTTTTGGGTTCGCTCACCCTGGAGCAAGCGAACACGGGTGCGTCGGGTTAGGCCGACGTCTTTTTGGGTTCGCTCACCCTGGAGCAAGCGAACGCGGGTGCGTCGGGTTAGGCCGACGTCTTTTTGGGTTCGCTCACCCTGGAGCAAGCGAACGCGGGTGCGTCGGGTTAGGCCGACGTCTTTTTGGGTTCGCTCACCCTGGAGCAAGCGAACGCGGGTTGCGCCAGGTTATGCCGGCGTCTTGTGGGCTCGCTTGCCCTGGAGCAAGCGAACGCGGGTGCGTCGGGTTAGGCCGATGTCTTTTGGGCTCGCTTGCCCTGGAGCAAGCGAACGCGGTTGTTCCGGGTTAGGCCGACGTCTTTTAATCAAACCCTATTGCGCCGGTTTAGGCCGGCGTCTTTGGTGTTCGTGCCCTGAGGCTAGCGAACATTTGTTTGGCTCAAATTTTGCCTTTTTAGGGTTTGAGGCAGTGCCTTTACGCGACTTACATGCGTCCCGGGAGACGTCTTTCACCTGCGCCTTTACGCGACTTACATGCGTCCCGGGAGACGTCTTTCACCTGCGCCTTTACGCGTCTTACGGCACGCCAGGAAGGTCGACGTTTTACTCGAACCCGTATGCACGAAGGGCCGTCGGGGTCCGAGCTTCCTCAGTCTATATCACCGTAGGGGACTTAGGCCTGGGTAAAAGTGTTCGTGCTGTTGAGCGACCGAACTTATGTGTTGCGTCGGGTTTGGCCGACGTCTTTGAGCTCGTGCGTTGAGCGACCGAACTTATGTGTTGCGTCGGGTTTGGCTGACGTCTTTGAGCTCGTGGGTTGAGCGACCGAGAATATGTGTTGCGCCGGGTTAGGCCGACGTCTTTCCTCAAACCCGTATGCTTTGACGAGCTGTCGGGGTTCGAGCTTCTTAAGCCTCTATATCCCATGAGTGGGGGGCTTAAGATTTTTTTTTTGTATGCCGTGATTTTTCGGGTGTACGTCGCAGGACCCATAGCCCCCCAAGTTTTTAGTTTACAGGTCGTGCCATGATGACTAAAAACTCTGATAAAGTGGGTAAAAACACTACTACAAATAAGCCTTTCTGGTGCGGAGGGGCATTAGGTGCGACAAGTCGCACCTAAAAGTGCGGAGGGGCATCAGGTGCGACTTGTCGCACCCAAAGGGCTCCAGAAAAGAAAAAAATTTCGCTGATTTTAAGTGGTATTGGGTGCGACTAGTCGCACCCAATAGTTTTGAAAACTTTCAGGTGCGACAAGTCGCACCTGAAAGTCCAAAAAAATTCGGCGCTCAACTTCTCCCCCTCATTTTTTTTCATTTGTCTGACGTGGAATTAATTTTTTATTTTTTTTTTTTACTATCAGGTGCGACTAGTCGCACCTGATAGTTTTTTTAGGTGCGACTAGTCGCACCTATTTGAGTATTAGGTGCGACATGTCGCACCTGATTACTAGGGTTAGTTTATAAACTCAGCTTCGTCTTCTTCACTTCTCCAGCCTCTTTCTCTCTCTCAAACTCCGACTCTCCCTCCCTCTCTCCCTCCCTCTGCGAGCCACTACCAAATATCTCACTCCCTCTCTCTTCTCCAAGCCACCACCATCCCTCCCTCTCTCTTCATCTTCATCATCTTCAACAACAACAACAAGAACGAGCACGACCACGACCACCGTCATCTTCATCTTCATCTTCTTCTCCTCCTTCTCTCCAGCTCGCCAACATCCCCAGCTCCGCCGCGCGTGCTATTGGCCAAGAGAGGAAGTCGCCGCGAGTCACCGGAGATGCCGGACCAAAAGCGAACACCGGGAAAAGAAAGAGGGAGCACCGGGAAGTGTGAAAATCATGGAATCAAGGTAAGCAAATTTATTACCCGGATTGAATTTGAAATTTAGGGTTTGAGATTGAAATTGGGGATTTTTGATTCCATGATGATTTTCGTGAAATTGATTTGATTGGGTTTTTGATTGAGCACGGTTTGTGATTTGTTGTTTGGATTTGAAGTTGATTTCTTCGGATTTTCATTATTTTGGCCGAAAATTAAAACCTAGGGTTTATGTTCAAAATTTGAAGATTTTGGATTTGTGATGTTTTTGAGGTTGGTTGGTCTGATTCTATGCTTGAAATCGTGTTTTAAATTGATTGTTCGGGTTGGTTTCGAATTGAGAGTGATTTGGAATTTCGTCGGGTTTTTACGGTTTGAACAGCCTCTGTAAATTGACGTGGACAGTTTAGTACCAGTTAAGTTTGGATTTGTTGATATTTTTCCTAGATAATAGACGTTATGGGGTTTCTAAAACATCCAAGAACATGTAAATCCGTAAAGAATTGAATAAGATATGAATTTTTGAAATTGGTGTTTCAAAGCTGGAAAACTGGAATACCGAATTTGTAAACTGATTTTGCGGGATGATTTTGAGATAGTTTTTTGAGTTCAAAGTTGTCTTGTAATATCTTGTTATAAAGGTGTGGATGTTAATTTTATTATGAAATTGGAATTGTTGGATTTCGAATTGTGTAGCCGAAGTTATGGTACGTTCTTTGCCTAGTGCAAATCTGGAATTTTAATTTTGAATGGATTTGATTTGTGGAATTGTTTTGGCCGTGAACTAGCTTGGCCGTGGTTTTTTTTTTCTGGCCGTGTGTGTGTGTGTGTCTGTGAATGTTGTTGTTTGATGTGATTCGATGATGATTTGAAAGGTTAGTGCGGTTTTCCGAGTTTCGTTGTGCTCGGCCGGGGGATTTTGTGACAAGTTTAATGACTTTGTGATATGTTGGTTCATTGATATTCTTGGCTTGTTTGATGTATTTGGTCATGTTGGCTCGGCCATATTGGGGTTTGATTTGGTTGACTTGAGTTTCATATTCGATGTTCAGTTTGGAAATTGCTCGGATTATCTCAAAGATTTAAGGCTTCGGCTGTTTTTCCTGAAAACTTTGCTCGGGTTCGCCCGATAAGTTCAAACATAAGATGTGTATGCTTAGGTTAAGAAAAAAAAACTTTAGTATGCTTAAGTGGTTTGTATGCTTAATTGTAATTGTATGTAATTGAAATTAAATGGTTTAGTATGCTTAGGTTAATGGTTTAGTATGCTTAGGTTAAGAAAAAAAAAACTTTAGTATGCTTAAGTGGTTTGTTTGAGCAGGTTTTGTTAGAAAGAGGCGTTGGACCCAAAGAAGGTGAAAGGGAAGGTGGTATTTTGCCAGCAAGGGAATCCGGACACGGACGCGGCGATCAAAGAGATCGGAGGAGTTGGGACCATTCTTCAAAGCTATCAATATCTCGATATCTTTTATTTTAATTTACTGTATTAGTGCTGCTTGTTTATTTGTAGGTTGACATCATGATTTTTTTTTTAGAGTTTAGGTTGTTAGGCCGACTCGTGTGTTTAGACTTTTGTTTTTTTTAGAGTTTAGGTTGTTGGGGGGATCCTAATAAACATATTTTCTTTTAAAATTATATGCATTATTTATTTTTTTGGCTGGAATTATGTTTTGATTAAATCTTGGCTGATTGTTTTTTTCAAAAACGAAATAAGAAATGAAGTCACTTTTAAATAAATTGACATCCAAAAAACTGCTCTTTTAAAATATTTGACGTCGCTTTTTTAAAAAGCGACGTCTAAACCACTGTTTGGTGTTTTGGTGGGAAGACTATTGGGTGCGACATGTCGCACCCAATATGGTGGCGGGAAGACTATTGGGTGCGACATGTCGCACCCAAAAGTCAAATTCCCGCTTTATTCTTGATTTCCCACGGAAAAATAGGTCCGACTTTAGGTGCGATAAGTCGCACCCAATAGTGTCGCACCTAATAGTATATATTATTGGGTGCGACATGTCGCACCCAATAGTGTTAGATGCGGACTATTAGGTGCGACTTAGTCGCACCTAAAGTCGCACCCGATAGTACTATCGGGTGCGACTTTGTGGGCATCAGGTGCGACTTTTGTCGCACCTGATGCCCATATTTGTAGTAGTGAAAGACCGTAAAATTTATTTATATTTTTTTTTTACTAACAGGGAACATCCTTAAACAGTGGCGCGTAGGCCTTATTGAATAAGGGAAATCAGAGCAATAGGGGGGGACTCAGTCACTGGTGGTACTGCCTCAAGTGTTCGGCGTTCCACGGGTGCCGGATTGGAGTTCCGTCCGTCTGTTCGATGTAGTAGATCCCGTCGTGTATGACTTGTCGAACTCTATACGATCCTTCCCAATTCGGGCCCAGGACCCCGGCGCCTTGCACTTGGGTGTTCTGGAACACGCGCCTGAGTACAAGGCTGCCGACGGCGAAGATCCGCCTTTTGACTTTGGCGTTGTAGTATCTTTCAACCTTTCACTTTTGCGCAGCGAGTCTTGTGAGGGCCTCAGATCTTTTCTCGTCGATTAGATCCAGTTCGAGGCGCATGGCTTCATTATTTTCTTTCTCGTCGAAAGTGTCGACCCGGTAGGTGGGGACTTCCGTTTCCACGGGGACCATCGCTTCAATCCCAAAAGCTAGGGAGAAGAGGGTCTCTCCGGTGGCGTTTCGAACGGTCGTTCGATAGGTCCATAGGATGAAAGGCAGTTCCTCAGCCCATGCGCCTTTTTTGGCTTCGAGCTTTTTCTTGAGGTTGCTTTTAATCGTCTTGTTGACGGCTTCCACTTGGCCATTAGCCTGTGGGTGTCGCGGGGATGAAAACGTCTTGCTTATCCCTAGTTGGGCGCAGATTTCTCTAACCCTCGCATTGTCGAACTGCGCGCCGTTATCGGTCACGATCGACGCGGTGATGCCGTGGCGACATATTATGGACTTCTAGATGAAGTTCGTAGTGTTGGCCTCGGTGATCCTGGCCAGAGGCTCGGCTTCGACCCACTTAGTGAAGTAGTCGATAGCGACGATGGCGTATTCGTATTGCCTCGGAGCTTTAGGAAGGTTGCCGATAATGTCCATGCCCCATTTCGCAAAGGGACGTGGGACGACGATGCTACCCAGGGGAGATGGCGGCTGTCGTGGAACATTAGAGAAACGTTGACACTTGTCGCACTTTCTCGCCCAGTCGTAGGCGTCTCTTTTCATCGTCGGCCAGAAATATCCTTGTCGAAGCGCTTTCAGCGCAAGGGACCTCCCAGCGGAGTGGTTTCCGCAGAGGCCTTCGTGAATTTCGCGGAGGACCTTCGTCGACTCGACGCTGTTGAGGCATCGGAGCAGCGGGGTTGAGTATCCGCGCTTGTACAGGGTTTCGCCTCTCAACACGTACTTAGATGCGAGGGCTTTCAGCCTTTCGGCTTCTTTGCGGTCTTCGGGAAGTGCCCCTCTTCGCAAGAAGTCTGTAAGCGGGGTCATCCAAGTTGGATGAGCGGTGCTCTCAATCGTTCCAACCTCATCACGTGAGATGGATGGTCGCGAGAGAGACTCGATCGGGATAGTTCCTAACCCGTCTTCGGTGATACCGGATCCGAGGCGAGCTAGGGCGTCAGCCTCGGAGTTCTCTTCTCGTGGGATCTGGATGATCTCGAACCAGGAGAAGGCATCTAGCTTGGCTTTTGCCTTTGCCAAGTAGGCGATCATGTTAGGTTCTTTGGCAATGTAGTCGCCTTTAACCTGATTTACGATCAACTGCGAGTCACAGTGTATTCGTAAATTCTGTACGTTGAGCTTTTGAGCGAGCTCTAGCCCTACGATGAGGGCTTCGTACTCGGCCTCATTGTTGGAGGCCTGGAATCCGTAGTGGAGGGCGTAGCGTAACTTTTCCCGGTCGGGATTCGTTAGAATCACGCCGGCGCCTGTTCCCTGGGCATTAGATGCCCCGTCTACGTGTAGTTTCCAGATGGGACCCGTAGAGTCGGCCTTTCTCTTTCAATCCGACAAGTCGGTCGAGTCGTCTTCTGCTCTTCCCATGTCGGGAGTGTAGGAGAATTCTGCCACGAAATCAGCTAAGGCTTGAGCCTTTATTGCTGGTCTCGGGTGAAACTCGATCCCGTACTCTCTCAATTCTTGGGACCAGATCGCCATGCGAGTCGATGTTCCCTTTTGAAGAGCTTTACCGATGGGGTGCCCTGTTCGGACAACAATTGGGTGAGCCTGGAAGTAGGGGCATAGCTTTTTGGCAGCTACGAGGAGAGCGAGAGAGAGCTTCTCTATCTCAGTGTAACGCATTTCGGCGTCAAGTAGGGCCTTGCTTATGTAGAAGATAGGCCATTGAGCCTTATCTTCTTCACGGATCAGCACAACGCTCACAGCTCATTCGGAGACGGCGAGGTAGATGTAGAGCGTCTCGCCTTCTTTTGGCTTGGAGAGGAACGGAGGTGTCCCGAAGTAGGCCTTCATTTCTTGAAAGGCCTTTTCGCACTCGTCCGTTAATTCAAAGCCGTCCGTCTTCTTAATTGCTTTGAAGAACGGTTGACACTTGTCGGTTGCTTTGGCCGCAAAACGCGAGAGGGCGGCAATCCGACCGGTTAGACTTTGGACTTCCTTGACACGTCGCGGAGATTTCATATCAAGGAGCGCCTTGATTTTCTCGGGGTTCGCTTCGATACCTCGACGGCTAACTATGTAGCCTAGGAACCTTCCCGGATTCGACCCCGAACACACATTTGTTGGGGTTGAGCTTCATTTTGTACCGGCGGAGGATTAAGAACATCTCCCTCAGGTTGTCTACGTGATTGGTAACCAGTAGGCTTTTAACGAGCATGTCGTCCACGTATACTTCCATGGTCTTGCCGATTAGGTCGGCGAAGATCCGGTTTACCAATCGTTGGTAAGTAGCTCCTGCATTTTTAAGGCCGAAAGGCATGACCTTGTAGCAGTAGAGGCCGCGATCAGTGACGAAGGTCATCTTGATCTGATCAGGCTCGTGCATTCGTATCTGGTTATAGCCCGAGTAGGCATCCATGAAACTTAGCAGTTCATGTCCCGCCGTGGCGTCGACCAGTTGTTCGATGCGTGGGAGTGGAAAGCAATCTTTTGGGCAGGCTTTGTTAAGATCTTTGTAATCTATTCAAATGCGCCACTTCCCATTAGGCCTTTTGACCATGACCACATTGGCCACCCACTTGGGGTACTTGGCTTCTCGGATGAAACCAGCGGAGAGAAGCTTTTCGACTTCCTCGTTTATCGCTAGGTATCGTTCAGGGTTGAACGCACGTCTAGCTTGTACCTTTTCAGCGATAGTTTTATCGTCATTCAACAGGGGCACAATCACATCGGGGTCTATACCGGGCATGTCTGCATGTGTCCACGCAAAGACATCCTTAAACTCCCGAAGGAAGGACGCGAGTTGAGTTTTGATGGCGAGAGGGAGTTGTGTACTGATCTTCACTACCTGGTCAGGTTTAGCTTCATCGAGAATGATCGAAGTGAGATCATCAGGGGTGTCAACTTTCAACCTCTCGATATTTTCACGGGGGTCTAGCTCCCCGAACTGCCGTGCGTCTTTTTGATCACACGGGTAGTCGTCTTCTAGCTGGTAGATCGTGTTAACCCTTTTTTCAGCGGGCTTGCCGTCCACGCCTTGGACATAGCATATCCTCGCTTGGGTTTGATCACCAGCCATGACGCCGATCCCCTCCTCAATGGGGAATTTCACCAGTAGGTGATATGTGGATGTGGTGGCCCTTAGTCTGTTCAACGTGGGTCGCCCAATGATAACATTGTAGGGCGACTCCTGGTCAACCACAAGAAAGGGGACCATGTGAACGACTTCGATACCTCCGGTAGTTCCGAAGGTGACTGACAAATCAATGATTCCTTCAGTCATGACCTTTTCTCCCGTGAACCCAAACAGAGGGGTTTGAGTCGGGACAGGGCGGAGCCCCCCGAGCTTCATGTGCGCTCTAGGGTGGTCTTAAAGATTATATCGGCTGCGCTGCCGTTATCAATAAGAACTCTTTTTACCAAGTTGTTGGCCACCTGGGCCTTAAGGACTATAGCGTCATTGTGCGGGTGCACAACTCGCTTGGCCTCTTCATTGGTGAATTGTATCATCTCGTGAGGTACGGACGGAGGTTCCTCATAGGTGAGGTTAACTTGCCCGGCAAGGCCTTCTTGAGAGGTAGCTCTGAGGAGCTTTTTCCTTTGCCGGCCCGAGTCCCCGTCTTGCGGGCCACCTAGGATGGTGGTGACGACATGGAGTTGCGCATCGGCTGTAGCCGCGACCACGGTGCGGTCGGTGTTGGCGTTGGCCCCTCCACCTTTCTCAGGCTGTGGCCAGTTGTCGGCGGGGGCTGCCACTCCTACCATGCGAAGGACAAACTCTTTGAGCTCTCCCTTCTGGATTAATGTCTCAATTTGTCTCCTAAGATGGAAGCATTGAGCGGTCGTGTGACCGTAATCCCGGTGGAACTCACAATAGCGGGACCGGTCGCGATGCGAGGCTACCCTTTATCGGAGCCGGAGCGACGAACTTGTCACGCGCCACAGCGTAGATTTCTTCTACTAGGGCGTTCAAGGGAGTGTAATTCGAGTAGTCTCTAAAATTGCTCGCAAGACGCGGCTTTTGAGACGTAGGGGGTCGGCTATCGGAAGCTTGACCTCCCTTCTTTATCCTCTTGCGGGGGTTGCCAGGCTCGTTCCCGGACTCATCCCGACGGCGGGAGCTTTGGTTGCTGCTCCTGCGGCCGTCAAGGTAATCTTCTACCCCCATGAAGGTTTTGGCTCGGTTCATGAACTCGGCCATCGTAGAAGGGACTCTGCCGACGGCGGACTTTAAGAAGTCTCCGGTGCGCAAGCCCTCGATGATGGTTGTAATTGCGTCGCTGTCGTCAAAGCGGTCAACCTTGTTTGATTCTGCGGTGAATCGGGTGAGATACTGTCTCAAGGACTCGTTATTCTCTTGCCTGATTGACCATAGGTACATCTTGATCTTCTTTTGGACCATCGATGTAGCAAATTGTGCTAGGAACATGTCCCTCAGGTCTTTGAATGATTGGACGCTTCCTGGTCTTAAATTCTTAAACCACTCGAAACCGGGTCCGGTGAGGGTAAGACTAAAAGCTTGGCATAGAGCACCAGGTGAAACGCCCTGCATCATCATCCAAGTTTCGTAATGTTGGATGTGATACGTGGGATCAGTTTTCCCATTGTATGGAGGGAGATTCTGGAGTTTGAAGTTTCCCGTGCACACCTCAGCAAGGATTTGGGCAGTGAAGGGCGAGGAGTGTTCTTCTACGACCCCGTATGCATCACCGGCCAAGATGCCTTCACGCAAGTCACGCACTTCGTTACGAAGATTGTGAATCATGGTGACGACATCGAGGCCAGTGTTAGGGTTCACTCCTTATTCAGGAGGAGTCACCTAGCGCCTTTCATTCGACCCCTGAGCCGTGCGAGGGTCCCCATTGATTGGGGCCACAGGGTTGTGACCCTTGCGAGCACTTAGCCTCTCCCGGAGGTCTTCGCCACGGTCGTTCCGTTGGGCGGTAAGTCGATCTCTAAGATCCGGCCCGGCGATATGGGGGCGTGAGCTTCGAGCCACACGCCTCACTCGCCGAGTTGTTGGACCTTCCCTGACATTGCCTCTTTGACCGAGTCGGTCATGGGCAGAACGTCGGGAGGTCTCTTCTTGAGAGGAGATCGGTATTGCCTTTGATTTAGGCGGCGGAATTGACGGACCAGCTTCGATCTCAACAGGGAGTTCCCCGTCCTTGGTGAGAGAAGTCTCGACGTCCGCTGAAATTTCCAAGCCTTCATAATCGGGGTCATAGTCATGTCCCTCGTCCATGATGTCCTCGGATTCCCCGTGGGGGGTGCCTTGCGCAGGCACCTTGCCCGCCAGTTGGCGGTGGTACCTTGTGTTAGCTATCTTTAGTTGGTGGATTTTCTCCTCCATCTCAAGGATGCGGTCGTCCCGACTGTCCTTAAGTGGAGGGGGCGAGGGAGTGTGACTCTCGTCGTTGAGATACTCCTCGTCGCCTTGCGCTTGGGAGCGTAGGAAGTATTTCTTCACCCCGGTTGCGTTTTCAGGGTTATTCACTCCCTCAGAACGAACGGGTGGTTGACCACTCATGTCTTTCTCGAGTCGAGAAGAAAGGGGTCGAGCTGTAGAAGGGATTTCGGGATGTGTAACTCGGGAAGTCCCCTCCTTCTAGCGCCAAAATGTTGTCGCACGAAAATGAACAACGATTAAATACCTCTGGCGGTTCGATCCCAGGCCGGACCAAGTGACCGCGCCGGGCCAAAAAATGGGAGCTCGTAGACCGAGCTGCGCCACCCAGACACTGAGGTGTGTTTTGGGGGGGTGTGACCGTGCCAAAGGTTGGCTGCCTACGTACCCTTTAGTCGGGATCAGGTCAGAACGTAGTTCAATTTTTATGTTGAGGCTATCTTGGGCTCGGAGGCTTGAGAATCCAAGGCTTTAGAGTATGACCCGGCTCGTAGTTTCTAGTGTAGACTTTAGAAGGGTCGCTTGCCTCGTAGCTCGGATATCTAGCTCAATGGCCCGGAAGAATGAGAGCAGTGTGTACTGCAGAAGCTCGGGTCGCAGAAAAGGAGCGCGCTCCCTCTCGTGGAGGGGGGTCCTTGTATTTCTGAGTCGAGGGAGGAGGAGCGCGCGCTCTTGGAATGTCACAAGAGCACGGGAGAAGAGGGAATTCTCGAGTGAGAGAAGTGTTCGATGAGGAGTTGTTGGGCTGAATGAGCGTGTCTTTCCCTCCCCCTAGGGGGGGGGGATTTATAGTATTGGAGGGGAGGTCTTGGGCCGGCCCCTTGAGGCCCACCGGGTGGCCGGGAGCGAGGCGCGCGAGGCATAACGCCCAGGAGGGCGCAGGGCGCGCAGGGCGTGTCGTCTGGACGGGCGCGGGGCGCGACGGGCGTGAGACTTGGCAGGGCGCGGCGTGCCCGGCAGCGGGTGTGCTCGGTCGGGGCAGCAGGGATGCACGACCGAGGCAGCAGAGGCATTCGGCCAGGGCGGCAGGGGCACTCGGCCGAGGCGGCAGGAGCACCCGGCCGAGGCAGCAGGGACGCTCAGTCGGGGCAGCAGGGGCACCCGGCCGAGATAGCAGGGGCGCTCGGCCGGGGCAGCAGGGGCGCCCGGCCGAGGCAGCAGAGGCGCTCGGCCGAGGCGCTGGGGCGTGCGCGGGCTGGGATGTCTGGGGCGCGGGAGCGCGCAAGGGCCGGGGCGCCCGGGAGCGAGGGAGCGCGAGCGGGCCGGTATGGCCGGGGTGCAGGAGCACGAGCGGGCCGGGACGCCTGGGGCGCGGGAGCACGCGAGGGCCAGGGCGCCCAGGAGCGCGGGAGCGCGCGCGGGCCGGGAAGCCAGGGGCGCGCGCGGGCTGGGACGCCCGGGGCGCGGGAGCGCGCGCGGGCCGGGACGCCTGGGGCGCAGGGCGCGCGCGGGCCAGGTGCGCTAGGGCGCGCTAAGGCCCATTGGGCCGGGGGCGCGGGTGCGCGTGGCCTCTGGGCCAGGAGCGCAGGTGCGCGCGCGCCGGACCTGGTGGTCCGTGGGTGCATCAGGGCGCTCGGGCCTGGTGGGCCAGGGCCCGTTGGGCTTTCGCTTGGTGAAGCCCGGCCGGTCTTGAATTGTTTTTGAATTTCCGGTGTCCCGAAAACGACCGGTAACAAGAAACGCTGTTTTTTGTCTCAGACATTTTGTCGAGCACCTAGTGGATTCCATTGGTTCACTATCATGACCGCCTAATCCTGAACAGAAATTGCCTCGCCTGGATCACCATCGGATGGTCATTGATTTGCTGCACCAAAAAAAACAAGTAATACAGATCATACAGGGCATACATAGAAGAAATAGCGGAGTCTGCGCCGAGGGCCACTGGTTCCGCTGCAGCCGAGACATATTGACCCCGAAGAGCCTCAGCCGCTTGGCAGTGGCCTTAGGAAGATGGTGCTACGGCGGCACGGGCACGGAATCGAAGACGACGGCCTGGGGCGGGGCGGAAGGTAAAAGACGTGGCCCGGGTGAGTAGTCGGGGGGCCGTAGGCGTGCCTGTAGGGGTGGTGGTGGTGGTAGGGAGGAGGCGGAAGCGAGTATGGTGGGGGAAGGGGGCGGAGGAGGGGGCCCCACCTGCCGGAGAAGGGGAAGAAAGGGTGAGGGGAAGGGGCGACGAGGGGGGGACGGCGGCGGCAGTCGATGAAGAGGTGGTTGTCGGGGAGGGAGCGGTGGAAGGAGACGACGTCACCGGCGTCGAGCTTCTTGTCCTTGATGAACCATGACCAGCCTTTGGTCATGACGTAGCTCTGGGAGCTGTTCCAGTAGGAGTAGCGGAAGCGCCACTGCTTCCCGGCCGAGTCCTCGAAGCTCAAAAGCAGGCCCTTCTCGTTCGACGACGCGTCCAAAGGGAAGTGCTTCTCCGCGTACTGCTTCGGTATCACCAGCCTGTTCAGCTTCCCCACATCGCTCGCGTCACCACCTTGTCGAACATGTGCTCTCTCTCTGACGGCGCTTTCGTCACCAGCTCCAGCTTCGTCTCCAATTCCATCTCCTAGCCTTAAATTTTGGTTTTTTTTTGGGGGGGGGGGGGGGGGGGGAGATTAGGTCAAATCTTTCTTTCTTTCTTCTTCTTCTTCTTTCTTTTCAAGGGCGTAAGGGTCATGAAGGGCGAATTGGTGGTGGACAATAAAATACTCGGCTTTTATTGGGGGGGAGATTAGATTTTTTGTTACAACGACAGGACAGGATAGGACTGTCGTTTTAAAAAGTAAAGCTACATATATTACGAAATAGCTTTTAGAATGGATACAATTGCTTTGAATCAAAGCTTTGCTTTTAATAATTTTGACCTTGTTTTTATATGTAACAGCTTACTGATATCATGTGGAATTATTTTTCTTTGCCACGTGAGATTTATTTGTCTACGTGGAAATTACAAATAAATTAAACATAATATATAAAAATAATTGTAAAATTATTTTTATATATATTACAAGACTTTTATTGAATGACTTAAATGATATGATTTAATTTATTAAGTCATTTAATAAATAACTTCAAATAAATTATTAAGTCATTCTTTAAACGTCTTAAAAATATATACGCATTTCAAGTCATTTTTTAAATGACTCAAAATATTTTTTATATATCTTTTGAAGACATTATTTTATTGACTTCAAAAGTTTATTTGAGACGTTTTTTAAATGACTTGAAAATCCAAACGGAATTTAGATTATTAAAGTCGTGCATTTTAGAGAACGTCTTAAATCCCATGTCTTCTAATGTGCTTTATGTAGTAGTGATAATTTTTACTCTGTACTAACCTTGAATGGAGCTTGAACGTTAAGAAGCCTTAGGAAGATTGAAACGCTAGTCTCTCCGCTCAGCTCGCCTCCCACTATTCTTCTTGAACCTGTGAGTAATCACGAAAGTTTCTACCACTAGAGTCTTTTGAGTATGGTTATGATTTAGTGTGTGGGCACTTTTAGACACTATAACTTAAGAACTTGTCGTGGAGACAAAGAGCTAAAATAAAACACTAGGTCTAATGAGGACCTAGGTGCCAAAACAAAAGAACAAGAAGAGAGAGAAAGAGAAGGAGAGGGGCGGCCAAGTCAAGAGAGAGAAGCTCCCAATCTCAAAAACTTGTGTCTCCAACATTGTGAATGAGGTGTGGTATTTATAGGAGGAGGGATTGCCTTGAAGAGGTAGTTTCCTCTTTTCTATTGAAGATCAAATATTCATGAGCATAATCTTTATTTCCCATTCCTATCAAAATACCAAGGTCGGAAGTAGTTTCCTCTTTTCCTCATAGCCTTGGACGCCCACCTTATTGCTTCATGGAGCAAATTTGTTTCCTCTTTTTTCTTTTGGCAAGTATCTTCATACATCAATGCACAAAATAATTTCCTCTTTCTCTTGATCGTATGCACGAAATTTGGCTTCTAGAACATGCTTCTAGATCTTTCTTTATTTGTTCATGACAATATAAGAAAAGCCCATGTAGAATTTTCACATAAAATTCCATGAAATGAAATTCAATCCTCAAGGCCCAAATTCAATAATTTTTGCCGTGTAGATTATTTCATTGTCATCATATGACAATGTCAAAAAAAACTTATTTATTGACATTCATACAATCTTATGTCCTAATGGACAAAATTACCCTTTAGACAATTTTCGTAAAACTTGTCTAGTTCAACATTTGAACTTGTTTTGACTTAGCTTTCTTGTTTAACTAATCCTACTCTAATGACTTGTGCTAGTGACCTCATGGACCCAAATGAACAAAGCTTGAGCTGGCATACTTGGACTCAAAAGTTCACAAACCTTTTTCAAGTTTTAGCTTAATGTCAACTGACTCCACTAAAGAGTTGACACTGAAATCTCTCGGTTCAAATGAATGTATTTTCTACTCAAGAATTATTCTTAATTGTGATGATTGGATCCATTGAATATTATCTATGTGTACCCTTCATGAATATCATCAACTAGATGAGATTTACAAAATTACCATTTTACCCTTCTAGTTGTTATTTCCTCAACTCTTTTGTCGCTTGTGAATAAGTTAGAAACAATGTATTGACGAGGAGCTAACAAGTCACATTGATTCATCCAAAAGAGTCATGACTCAATTTGGACACTGGGCAGTTCATTTATTCACACTCCAAGGAACAAAGCACGAGGTGATATACATTGCATTTCATCAATCTTGTACATGAATTCCATATCTATGAGATCTTCACAAAGTTGTTCATGGCATCTTCATAACTTCGTACTTCACCAATAGGTCTTGTCTATATCACATAGTGAATCTAGAACTCTGACTTTCTCAAATGAGAGTACGTAAGCTATGAAATGACATGTCTCATTTCAAGATACAGGTAAGCATGATACAATTCATACATAGTGACTCTGAGACAGAAGAGGTTAAATGGTTTATTCTTACAATGTCTGTAGAGGTGCAATGGTCAATTCAGTACCTTCAGAAGATACCTAGGATATATTATAGAGTCTCCAACTCTCTATGCCTCATAACCAGACATCATAGATTCTCCCAACAATCATACCGAGATCAATAGTCCTTTGACCCTCAGATTGTGAATATACTGTTTTAAGCAAACCATGAAGAGTTTGTTTATGTAAATCTATATTTGACTCTTCATTTGTTGTTAGGTTTGCTTAAGGACTAAATACTATAGTTTATCACAAAGCTTCAAACACACAAAGAAGAATGAATGAACGTTTCAACTCTTTATTAATTATTCAGCAGCTACAAGCAAGAGTCTTCATAAGACTTTATTACATCAAATGTATATAAGTTATGACTACTACTCTTCTTGTGGGCACCAATGCTAACAAACTGTTGATGCAGTTCAAGTGCGGGAACCTTATGTTTTCCGGTCTGAAAACTGTATGCCTTACGGGATGATGAAGCCGAGAGTTTTAGACGACGACCAGAAAGAGAAGGCGAAGTGGTACATTTATACCAATTGTCTAGAAGTCGATCCGTATTTGATGTAAGTGTTCGGTTCATTTAAATATGTACATTACCTCATTGATATTCATCTAATTACGTAACGTTAACAGTGAGCATTTGGAACTTATTCAAAATGACTCTGAAGCGGGAACTGAAGATTATGATATTGAAGAAATGCATGAAAAGAATTCAAAATTTGGTTTGTGAAAAAGGTAAAATGAAAGAATTCATTTGCTGAAAGCATATTAAAATTCTAATGACATTTGCATTTGCTTTGTTTCGTATCCAGATTTAGGACATGAAAGTTAGTGGTTCTAATGTGTCCAAAGAGCTTTACGCATTGTACGTCGGATCCTTGCAAATCGCTTATCAGTAACCAACGAATCACCCAGAACAGCGGTGTTGGTGTGCTCGTGAACGAGTATAAGTTTTACGGTCGAATGGAAGACGTCATCGTGCTGAACTATAGACATAACTATCGTGTCGTACTGTTCAAATGCATATGGTATGGTGACAAGTACAATTCATGGCGTATAGTGCAAGTTGATAAGACCACCGGAGCAACGAGTTCGTATACCGCCAAAGAGTGATTTATAGAAGAGCCGTATATACTCGCGACTAAGGCGAAGCAAGTGTTTTACATCCAAGATCTCGTTAAGTGTTGCGAATGAGAAATCGTTCAGGAATGCAATCATTGGGGGATATGGGACATTCCTGAAGTTGACCCGACCACTTCAGCCTCGATTTCGTTAACAATAGAATTGTCAAACATCGACCGTCTTAATCATCGAGACGAAACCTCTAAGGCCGAGCTTGTTATTGTTGTTGACGATGATGAATAAGTGGATCAAGAAGTGGATGAAGAAGATGAGGCATGCACCTTTTTTTAGGGAGACGATGTTGATATTGATACTAACATTACATCGAGAGACGTTCGACTCGCCGGAGCATAAGGTGTGAATTGAACTTCCGAGGGTTATTTGAATTTCTTAATATTGAATTTAATGAATTTATGTCTCGCAGGCAAAGTCTCTCCGCAACCGGGAAAATTTGAAGAAGAAGAAGAAGATGAAGGTGAGACACCGGTCGCTTAGTTTTCATCGCTCGAAGAACGTATGTCTCTTAATATTAAGTTTCAATATATATGTGATTCTTATTTCAGCATTGAAAAATTGCAGTGAAAGGAAGATGGGAGTATGGGCTCGGCTTTAATGATATGGTCAGAAAAACATATGACGCTAAGGGATCGTGGACGATGGACTTCGCGAAGTCGCAATTTGTAAGTTACTTGTTTTATTTACTATACTTAATTAATTAAATTATTCTTATCTGATAATTTTTTGTGGTTTTTTGTGAAGGATCAAGTCACCGCCATGATGATAGATATTTTTGTTGGAATTGATCTAGGGTTAAGAAAAGATATAACGCTTCGAGCAAGCGGCGGAAAATAAAAATTTTCTTTTAAACAATTAAAACAATTTTAATAATCTAGACAAAGAGCAAGCACATGTTTATATTTAAATTAAAACTATTACAGAGCATTACTCGTTTACTAACCTTTATGAAGTTTGAACGTTGTGAAGCCTTAGGAAGGTTGAAACGTTCGTCTCCCCACACAGCTCGTCTTTCTTCGTTCTTCGGGAACTCGAGTAACCACGAAAGTTTCTATCACATAAATCACTCGAGATAAGAAGGAATTAGCGAGTGGGTACTTTTAAACACGACGACTCAAGAACAAGTCTAAGAGTCAAAGAGCTAAAACACTAGGTCAAATGTAGACCTAGGTGCCAAAACAAAAATGAAAAGAACTAGAGAGGGGTGGGGGCGGCCAAGAGGTTCTAGAGAGAGAAGCTCTCAATCTCTAAAACTTTGGAATGAGAAAACAATGAGAATGAGAGCCCTATTTATAGGAGAGGAATTTCCTTCAACAAGGTAGTTTCCTCTTCTATAGAATATCACATATTCATAAGCAAATATTGCCCTTCACCCTATTAAATCACACGGCCAACATCATCTTCTAGACGGCCTCGGATTTGTTTTTTCTTTTGTTTTGCTTCTCTCTTGCCTTGTGTATGCCGCCCACCCTATTTCCATATAGAGGAAATTTGTTTCCTCTTTTTCTTTTGTCAAGTATCTTCATACATTAATGCACAAAATTCGTCTCTCTTTCTCTCTTGTTTGGACGGCCAAGGGGAATCTAGAAGGACCTTCTAGATGTTTCTTCATTTGTTCATGACAACATAAGAAAAGCCCATTAAGAATTTTCATGTAAAATTCCATGAAATGAAATTAATCCTCAAGGCCCAAAAATCTTATTATGGCCGAGTGGAATTTGTCATCATATGACAATGTCAAAAAATTTATTGACATTCATTTTGCCTATGTCCAAAAAGACAAAATTACCCTTTAGACAATTTTCGTAAAACTTGTCTCGTTCTTGTTTTGACTTAACTTCTAATTTAACTATTCCTACTCGATATGACTTGTGACAGTGACCTCAAGGATCCAAATGAACAAAGCTTGAGCTAACACACTTGGACTCAAAAGTTCACAAACCTTTTCAAGTTTAGCTTATTGTCAACTGACTCCACTAAAGAGTTGACACTGAGAATCTCTCGGTTCAAATGAATTTATTTTCTACTCAGGAATTCAACTTAATTGTGATGAGTGGATCCACTAAATATTATCTATGTTTACCCTTCATGAATATCATCAGCCAGTCAAGATTTATAAAATTACCATTTAGATGAGCTAACAAGTCACATTGATTTATCCAAAAGAGTCATGACTCAATTTGGACACTGGCCAGGTCATTTATTCACATTCCAAGGAACAAAGCATGAGTTGATATACATTGCCTTTCAGCAATCTTGTACACTAATTCCATATCTTTGAGATCTTCACAGAGTTGTTTATGACATCTTCATAACTTAGTATTTCACCATAGGTCTTGTCTTTACCACATAGTGAATCTAGAACTCTAAATTTCTCAAATGAGAATACGTAAGCTATGAAATGACATGTCTCATTTCAGGATTGAGGTAAGCATGATGCAATTCATACGTAGTGACTCCGAGACATAAGAGGTTAAATGGTATGTTCTTATTCTGTCTCTAGAAGTGCACTGGTCAATTCACTACCTGCAGAAGATACGTAGAAGAACTATAGAGTCTCCAACTGTCAATGACCCATAACCAGACATCATAGATTCTCCTAACAATCGTACTGAGATCAATAGTCCTTTGATCCTTATATTGCGAATATATTTTTATAAGCAAACCATGAAGAGTTTGTTCATGTAAATCTACATTTTTCTCTTCATGTGTTGTTAGGTTTGTTTAAGGACTAAAGACTATAGATTATCATAAAGCTTTAAACAGACAAGGAAGAATAAATGAACGTTTCAACTTTTATTTATGATTCAGCAATTTCAAGCAAGAGTCTTTGTGTGACTATATTACATCAAATGTACATAAATACACATAACTACTCTTCTTCTGGGCACCATTGACAACAAACTCCCACTTGACTCAAAGAAGATGTGAGTAGTCCTTCATGCCTAATCGCTCCCGATGCTGGTCGAAGACCTTGTTTGCTAGGGCCTTGGTGAATGGATCTGCTAGGTTATCCACCATTGAGATCTTCTTCACCACCACGTCTCTGCGCTGCACGATCTCTCGAATCAAATGGTATTTCCTCTCAATATGTTTACAGCTCTTATGGTTTCGAGGTTCCTTTGAGTTAGCGACAAACCCACTGTTATCGCAATAAAGGGTCATGGGCTCGTCGACCTTTGGAACGACTTCCAAATACTTAAGGAATTTTCTAAGCCAAAGAACCTCCTTGGATGCTTCACAAGCAGCCACATATTATGCTTCCATTGTGGAGTCAGCAATGCAATATTGCATAATACTCCTCCACACAACAGCTCCAGCATCAAGGATAAACACAGATCCCGAAGTGGATTTCATGGAATCCTTATCCGCTTGAAAATCGGAGTCAGTATAGAGAGTGAGACTCCATGCCTAAAGGGTGTTTGGCCCTTCTTGGAATCTTGCATCGAAAAGCGATCCATCACCGTCCTTATCAATATAAGATGCTTGAGAGAGCGAAAGAGTTCGGTTCTTCCGATCTCGAAAGATTTGGATCCCCAGAATGTACGCGGCTTCTCCTAGCTCCTTGATATCGAATTGCTTTGCTAGCCAGACCTTAACGTCAGATAATTTACCCACATCATTGTTGTTAATGGTGCCCACAAGAAGAGTTGTAGTCTTTATTTTGTACATTTGATGTAATAAAGTCTCACGAAGACTCTTGCTTGTAATTGCTTATTCATTAATAAAAAGTTGAAACGGTCATTCATTCTTCCTTATCTGTTCGAAGCTTTATGATAAAACATTAGTCTTTAGTCCATAAACAAACTTAACAACTTACGAAGAGACAAATGTAGATTTGCATGAACAAACTCTTCGTAGTTTGCTTAAAACGATATATTCGCAATTTAAGGGTCAAATGACTATTGACCTCAGTACGATTGTTAGGAGAATCTATGATGTCTGGTTATGGGGCATTGAGAGTTGGAGACTCTATAGTTCTTCTAGGTATCTTTCGAAGGTATTGATTTGACCAGTGCACTTCTAGAGACAAGATAAGAACAAACCATTTAACCTCTTATGTCTCGAAGTCACTACGTATGAATAGCATCATGCTTACCTTAATCCTGAAATGAGACAGGCCATTTCACAGCTTATGTATTCTCATATGAGAAAGTCAGAGTTCGGACTCACTATGTGATTCTGAACAGGACCTATTGGTGAAGTACTAAGTTGTGAAGATGTCATGAGTAACTTTGTGAAGTTCTCATAGATATGGAATTCATGTACAAGATTGCTGAAATGCAATGTATATCACCTCATGCTTTGTTCCTTGGAGTGTGAATAAATGAACTGGCCGGTGTCCAAATTGAGTCTTGACTCTTTTGGACGAAACAATGTGACTTGTTAGCTCCTCGTCAATACATTGTTTCTGACTTATTCACAAGCGACAAAGGAGTTGAGGAAATAACAGATAGAAGGGTAAAATGGTAATTTTCGTAATTCTCGACTAGCTGATG
The DNA here is from genome assembly GCF_054948205.1 of Urtica dioica subsp. dioica. Taxonomy (NCBI): domain Eukaryota; kingdom Viridiplantae; phylum Streptophyta; class Magnoliopsida; order Rosales; family Urticaceae; genus Urtica; species Urtica dioica. The sequence continues at coordinate 25,346,962 of NC_142758.1, forward strand.
ATATTCATGAAGGGTAAACATAGATAATATTCAGTGGATCCGCTCATCATAATTTGGTTGAATTCTTGAGTAGAAAATAAATTCATTTGAACCGAGAGATTTTTAGTGTCAACTCTTTAGTGGAGTCAGTTGACATTAAGCTAAACTTGGAAAAGGTTTGTGAACTTTTGAGTCCAAGTATTTAGCTCAAGCTTTGTTCATTTGGATCCATGAGGTCATTGTCACGAATCACATCGAGTAGGAATAGTTAAACTAGAAGCTAAGTCAAAACAAGAACGAGACAAGTTTTACGAAAATTGTCAAAAGGGTATTTTTGTCTTTTGAGACATAGGATGAAATGAATGTCAATAAATTTTTTGACAAGGTCATTTAATGCCATGTATCACGCGGCCAATATTAGTCTTATTGGGCCTTCTGGATTAATTTCATTTCATAAGAATTTTATTGAAAATTCTTAATGGGCCATTTTCATGTTGTCATGAACAAATAAAGGAGCTTCTAGAAGCCCTTTCTAGAAACCATATGGGCGCCTACTACCCAAGAGAAAGAGAGAATATTTTGTGCATAAATGTATCAAGATACTTGCCAAAAGAAAAAGAGGAAACAAATTTGCATGTGAATGCATTAGGGAAATCGGCCAACCTAGAGAAGGAACAAAATAGGAAACAAATCAAGGTTTCTAGAAGGCTTGTTTGGCCGTGTGTCTCAAGTGGGAAAGGAGGGATATTGTGCTCATGAATATGTGATATTCTATAGAAGAGGAAACTACCTTATTGAGGGTGAGACCTTTCCTATAAATAGGAGCCTCATTTCCTCACATTTGATTCATCCAAGTTTTAGAGATTTGAGAGCTTCTCTCTCTAGACTTGGCCGACTCCTCTCTCTCTCTTTCTATTCAATTTCGTTTTTGGTTTTGGCACCTAGGTCCTCATTTGACCTAGTGTTTAGCTCTTCGACTTTAAGACTCGTTCTTAAGTCGTAGTGTTTAAAAGTGCCCACACACTAATTCCTTTTTCTCTCAAGTGATTTAGTGATAGAAACTTTCGTGGTTGCTCGAGTTGCCGAGGAAGGAAGAGAGACGTGCTGCGAGGGGAGACGAACGTTGCAACCTTTTCCACAAGATTCTCAATGTTCAAGCTTCTAAAAGATTAGTAATCTTTAATGCTCATATTAGTTTTTATTTACATGTGCTTCCTCTTTGTCTAGGTTTGTAAAATGGTTTTACTTGTTAAAAGAAAATTTTTAAAATTCCGCCGCTTACCGAAGCGTTAAACTTTTTCTTAAACCCTAGATCAATTTCAACAAATGGTATCAGAGCTATGGTCAAAGATATGCATGTACATGTATTTAAAATTATGAGCTTGAAAATCGTTTTCAAAAGTTTACTAATTTTGTGACAAGTTAAAATTGTTTTCTTAGATTTTTTTTTTAATTTATTGCTCTTGCCTTTAAATTAAAAATCATGTTGATTTTCTATGAGTTTGGGATGTTATTAAAACACATTAGAATCACTTCTAAAAGTTTTTAATTTTTTATATTAAAAAAACGTGTTTTTAAGTTTGAGAAAATTTCGAGTAAATTTTGTGACTAGTTATATTGTCTAGCTAGTTTCTTTTATTTACTTGAATCGTTTTATGCTTGTTGTTATTTCTTTTATACCATGTTATGACCTTACTAATAAAACATAAATAAAAGCTTTAACAACTTCCTAAAACGTTCTGTTACACTCGATTCTTTTTCGCACCTAAAAAGACCGAACTTTAATTATTTCTTTTTCTTCGAGCTGGAGTAAAACCCGCAGTAAAAGTTGCATAACTCTCGGCTCAGAAATCGAAATTTAATGATTCTTGAATCAAATTAAAGGTGTGTCTGTCCGCTTTCCAATGCCACTGGTTTTGGGTCAAAAGGACATCGGAGCTGCAAGTTATGGCGATTTTACTCCGAGGTGCGCGGCTATTCCGAAAGTCCAGTTTTTTAGAAATCCGGATTTTTCAGCTCCACTACCATGAGTTATAGAACTCTAATGAGAAAATTTTCTTGAGCAAAAATGTTTTTCATAAGATAATAAACATGATGTGAAAGATTAAAATGTTTTGATTTTTGAAAGTTCAATTGAAATTGAATTTTTACAAAACTAGTTTGAATTTTGAAAAACCATTTTCGCTTTCAAACTTGAAAAATATTTTGTCATCCAAATCAAATAAGTTTTCAAAATATTTTCAAAACTATATCTATATCGCATATGTTCAAAATCTATATGCTCTTGAAAATTTAAGTGGGAGGACTCCTTGTAGACAAGACGAAAAATAAAAAGATGTGTAATCTCAAACTTTCAAGTGTTCGAGTGAGTTGAAGTCCACACTTCCCTCATGCACTTTCCCGAAATAGAAAATAGGAAAAGATCTGAGTATGTCCCTTGTGCCTTTATGCACTAACACTGCTCTGAACATGAAGATCTAGGATTCTTTTCTAGTTGTCCGCTCTATCGCTCTATAACTAGGAAAACCGTTTCCGAACTTAAAAGAGTCGATGTACCAACTCCAAAAGCTAAGTGGGAGGGTTATACTTGTTATTTGTAACCCACGATCCCCAACACTAATGAAAGAAGCAATTAACGTGAGACTAAGAGCCGCTCTTGCGACCCTCTCTTAAATGGGAGTACTCTAAGGCGTTTTTGCTTCGATCATTGCTCAATGAGTTACATCCGAGAGTGATACGATGAAGGCAAGGCCTCCCCTTGGGGGATAATTTTTCAAAGCTGACATTTTGGACTAAGTGGTTGGTTGCACACTTAGGCTCAATCCCTAGTAATCCTCCCTTGAGGCTCTGCGAAAGGATGTGAGTGATCAAACCAATTTAAAAGGTGGCTAGTCAAAATTAGTGTATTGACATCTTGGCTAAGCATTAATTATGTGTCATTTACTTATAAATGGAGAATTTTTGCGGCCTTCCCTCGGGAGGAGTAAATTATCGTTTAGTTTATAACACTTTTGGATTTTATCAAATGTTTAAAAACTTAAATCCTAAACCAAAGACTAATCATAAACTTGTTTCAACTTTTATAGGCAAAATGTCTCTCAACCCTCTCTCAACCATTCTTTCCTTGAATAAACTCGAAGGCGACAATTACGTCGACTGGAAACGTAACCTTGACATAGTCCTTATTGTCAACAAGCACAAATGGGTTCTCACCACCCCCTGTCCTCAAACGAATGAAGTTTCAACGCAAGAGGTAAAAGACGCCCTGGCGGCCTGGCTTCGATCCGATGAGATTGCGAGGTGCTATATTCTGGCATCAATGAACAATGTGTTGCAACAACAACATCGTGATTACGAAACTGCCACCGATATGCTCTACAATCTCCATGAGATGTTTGGAGGGCAAGGACGTCAAGCTAGGCAACAAGCGGTGCGACAGTTTATGAACTATCGCATGAAGGCTAGGACTCCCGTTAGAGATCATATGATGCTGATCATTAGCTATCTAAACGAAATGGAGATCTTTGGATCTGAGATTGATGGGGAGACTAAAATAGACATGATCTTGGAAACTCTCCCCGAGTCTTTTGATACCTTCAAGCTGAATTACTCCATGAACAAGCTAGAGTACACTGTTACCGAGCTTATGAAGGAACTTCAAACCGCTAAGGGACTCACTATGAAAAAGAGGGCTCAAGGAGATGTACATGCTACTGCCTCCACCTCTGGTTCTAAGAAGAGACCTCGCAAGGCCGAGAAGAAGAACCGACCTAAGGTTCAAATGAAGAAGAAGGCGCCAAAGGCTCCGAAGGTGGACAAGTCTAACGACAAGTGCCACCACTGCAATGAGCCTGGTCACTGGCTTAGGAACTGTCCTGCCTACCTCAAAACCAAAGTAAAAGGTATTGTACTTATTACTGAAGCTTGTTTAGTAGCTGATAATGTATCATCGTGGATTATTGACTCCGCTGCTCCTAACCATATTTGTTGCTCCTTAACTGGTTTTAGGAAAAGCAGAAGCTTAGAGGATGGCGACTTCTGCTTCAAGTGGGGTGATGGGAGCGTGGTGTCTGCGAAGGCTGTGGGATCCGTGACGCTATCTTTTGAAGATCGCACTTTATATTTGAATAATGTTTATTATGTTCCTTTCTTTGGGAAAAACCTAATATCTGTTCCTCAACATTTCGAGAAAGATTATTATTTAAAGTTTATGAAGAATGGAATTCGTATTTCTTTTTTAAATTCTTTTGTCACTGATGCATGTATGAAGAATGCTCTTTTCTACAAATATCCCACTCAACCTTCTCTTTTAGACACCGAAATAGATAATGATCTAGTTAGGGAGCCAAAGAGGACCAAACTTTCTGAATCCTCCGATCTAACAAAATCAACATACCTATGACACTTAAGACTTGGTCATATCAGTCTAGATAGGATTAAGAGACTTGTGAGGGACGGTCCACTCCAAGCCTCTGTAATAGGTTCACTACCTACTTGTGAATCCTGCATAGAAGGAAAAATGACTAAGCGACCTTTCTCCGATAAGGGTTGAAGAGCCACTGAGTTGCTGGAACTAGTACATTCTGATGTATGTGGTCCGCTCAGCCAACAGGCACGTGGAGGATACGAATACTTCGTTACCTTCACCGATGATTACTTGCGATATGGTTTTGTCTATTTGCTCAAACATAAATCCGAGACCTTTAACGTATTTAAGGTCTTTAGGGCTTTAGTGGAAAAGCAAACTGGCAAAGTGATCAAAACCCTTCGATCTGATGGAGGTGGTGAGTATATGTCTGGAGAGTTCGATGACTTTCTTAAAGAAGAAGGTATCGCTTCTCAGCTTACCGCACCTAGCACACCTCAACAAAACGGAGTGACAGAGAGAAGAAACCGAACTCTTATGGAGATGGTTAGATCAATGATGAGTTACTCATCACTCCCTCTTTCCTTTTGGGGATATGCCCTTGAAATAGCCGCCTATATTCTGAACCAAGTTCCGTCCAAAACGGTTCCTAGTACTCCTTATGAACGATGGACTGGCGGTAAAGTAAATCTTGGCCGCATCAAAATTTGGGGTTCCCTTGCACACGTGCTGAGGCAAAAGATTAGCAAGTTGGCTAGTAGGTTAGAATTGTGTCTGTTCGTTGGATATCCAAAGGAAACCAAAGGTTTTACTTTCTATATGTTGGAATTGATCTAGGGTTTAAGAAAAAGATTAAACGCTTCGGGAAGCGGCGGAATTTTAAAAAATTTCTTTTCAAGTAAAAACAGTTTTTACTAACCTAGACAAAGAAGCAAGTACATGTAATTAAAAAACAATATGAGCTAAGAGTTTACTAACCTTTCTTGAAGCTTGAACTTTGAAGAAGCTTTTGGAAAGTTCGCAACGCTCGTCTCCCCTCGCAGCACGTCTCTCTTTCTTTCCTCGGCACCTCGAGCAACCACGAAAGTTTCTATCACTAAATCACTCGAAAAGAAGGAATCAGTGAGTGGGCACTTTTAAACGCTACGACTTAAGAACGAGTCTCGAAGTCGCAGAGCTAAACACTAGGTCGAGTGAGGACCTAGGTGCCAAGACAAGAAAAAATCGAAAATAAACTAGAGAGAGAGAGAGAGAAGATTTTCGGCCAACAATGTCTAGAGAGAGAGTCTCTCAATCTCTAACTTATGTTGAATGAATAGAATGAAGGGAATGAGGCCTCTATTTATAGGGGAGGTTTTACCTTCAATAAGGTAGTTTCCTCTTTCATTGAATATCACATATTCATGAGCAAATATTGCTCTCCTTCCCTTAGAGTCACTCGGCCAAATAGGCTTCTAGAAGCCCTTGGATTTGTTTCCTTTTTTTGTTCCATTCCTTGCTTGGCCGATTCCCGTGTGCATCCATATGCAAATTTGTTTCCTCTTTTTCTTTTGGCAAGTATCTTGATACATTTATGCACAAAATATTCTCTTTCTCTTGGGTATTTTGGGCGCCCATCTCTCATCTAGAAGGAGCTTCTAGAAGCTTCTTCATTTGTTCATGACAACATGAGAAAAGCCCATTAAGAATTTTCAATAAAGTTCTTACGAAATGAAATTAATTCACAAGGCCCAATAATCAAGTTATGGCCGAGTGACATTAAGTCACCAAATAAACTTGTCAAAAAATTTATTGACATTCATTTCATCCTTTGTCTCAAACGACAAAAATACCCTTTTGACTATTTTCGTTCTTGTTTTGACTTAGCTTCCAGTTTAACTATTCCTATCGATGTGATTCGTGACAGTGACCTCATGGACCCAAATGAACAAAGCTTGAGCTAAACACTTGGACTCAAAAGTTCACAAACCTTTTCCAAGTTTAGCTTAATGCCAACTGACTCCACTAAAGAGCTGACACTGAAAATCTCTCGGTTCAAATGAATTTATTTTCTACTCAAGAATTCGACCTAATTATGATGAGCGGATCCACTGAATATTATCTATGTTTACCCTTCATGAATGTCATCAGCTAGTCGGGATTTACTAAATTACCATTTTACCCTTCTAGCTGTTATTTCCTCAACTCCTTTGTCGCTTGTGAATAAGTTAGAAACAATGTATTGACGAGGAGCTAACAAGTCACATTGTTTCATCCAAAAGAGTCAGGACTCAATTTGGAAACTGGCCAGTTCATTTATTCACACTCCAATGAACAAAGCATGAGGTGACATACATTGCATTTCAGCAATCTTGTACATGAATTCCATATCTATGAGAACTTCACAAAGTTACTCATGACAGACTCACAACTAAGTACTTCACCAATAGGCCTTGTTCGGAATCACATAGTGAGTCCGAACTTTGACTTTCTCAAATGAAAATACTAAGGTGTGAAATGGCATGTCTCATTTCAGGATTAAGGTAAGCATGATGCAATTCATACATAGTGACTTCGAGACATAAGAGGTTACATGGTTTGTTCTTATATTGTCTCTAGAAGTGCACTGGTCAATTCAGTACCTTCGGAAGATACCTAGAAGAACTATAGAGTCCCCAACTCTCAATGCCTCATAACCAGACATCATAGATTCTTCTAACAATCATACTGAGGTCAATAGTCCTTTGACCCTAAGATTGCGAATATATTGTTTTAAGCAAACTACGAAGAGTTTGTTCATGCAAATCTACATTTGTCTCTTCGTAAGTTGTTAAGTTTGTTTATGGACTAAAAGACTAAGGTTTTATCATAAAGCTTCAAACAAAGAAAGAATGAATGAACGTTTCAACTTTATTAATGAATGAATAGGCAATTACAAGCAAGAGTCTTCGTAAGACTATATGACATCAAATGTACATAAATAGACACTACTACTCTTCTTGTGGGCACCATTGACAACACTATAGTCCCGAGGACGATAAGACTTTCGTTAGCACGAATGCTCGTTTCCTCCAGGAGGACTTTATGAAGGATGCAAAACCTAGAAGCAAAATTGTGCTTGAAGAAAATTTGGGTGAGGAAGCTTCTACCTCATCTGTAAGAACTGTTCTTACCCCAACTGAAACACAACCTAACTCTTCAAAATCTCGTTAATTAGTACTTCGACGTAGTGGGAGGGCTACTCAAAAGCCTGACAGGTACATGTCCTATGGAGACTCTCTCGTAGCCGTCTCTGACATGGATGACCCTGTTTCCTATAGCCAAGCGATGGCTTGTTCTGAATCAAACCTTTGGCTTGACGCCATGAAAGTTGAAATGCAGTCGATGTATGTCAACAAAGTCTGGAAACTTGTAGACCTTCCTAAAGGGATTAAACCCGTAGGGTGTAAGTGGATATACAAGAAGAAAAGGGCTGGATGGGAACGTCGAGACGTTCAAAGCACGACTTGTGGCTAAGGGTTATACCCAATAAGTAGGGATTGACTATGAAGAAACCTTCTGGCCAGTCGCGATGCTTAAATCCATCCGCATACTCTTATCCATAGCTGCAGCTCTAGACTATGAGATCTGGCAAATGGATGTCAAGACAGCCTTCCTGAATGGCAATCTTGACGAGCGCATTTACATGGCTCAACCAGACGGTTTCGTGGATAAAGGTCAAGAGACCAAGGTTTGTGAGTTACTTAAGTCCATTTATGGACTAAAGCAAGCATCTAGGTCATGGAACATTAGATTCGATGAAACTGTGAAAAGCTTCGGCTTTGAACAGTCAATAGATGAGCCTTGTGTTTACAAGTTAATACACGAAGGTAAAGTTGTGTTCCTGGTACTATATGTCGATGATATATTACTCATAGGTAACGATGTGTGTAAATTATCGGATGTTAAGGTCTGGCTAGCAAAGCAATTCGATATGAAGGATCTAGGAGAAGCCGCGTACATTCTGGGGATCCAAATCTTTCGAGATCGGAAAAACTGGACCCTATCGCTCTCTCAAGCATCTTATATTGATAAGGTGATGGATCGCTCCTCGATGCAAGACTCCAAGAAGGGCCAAACACCCTTTAGGCATGAAGTTTCACTCTCTAAGGACCAGTCTCCCAAGACTGCACAAGAGATTGAAGACATGAAGAAAATTCCTTACGCCTCTGCCGTAGGAAGCCTCATGTATGATATGCTTTGCACTAGACCTGACATCTGTTTCGCCGTTGGCGTAGTTAGCCGTTTCCAATCCAACCCTGGACCCGAGCACTGGATTGCTGTTAAGCATGTTCTTAAGTATCTTCGAAGAACTACGAACTTGATGCTTACATACTCAGGTACTGACCTGACTATGACGGGATATACCGACTCCGATTTTCAAGCGGATAAGGATTCCAGGAAATCCACTTCGGGATCTGTGTTCATCCTCAATGGTGGAGCTGTTTTGTGGAGAAGTATTAAGCAATCTCGCATTGCTGACTCCACAATGGAAGCAGAATATGTGGCTGCTTGTGAAGCATCCAAAGAGGCTGTATGGCTTAGAAAATTCCTTAAGTATTTGGAAGTTGTTCCAAACGTCAACGAGCCCATGACCCTTTATTGTGATAATACTGGGGCTGTCGCTAACTCAAAGGAACCTTGAAGCCATAAGCGCTCTAAGCATATTGAGAGGAAATGCCATTTGATTCGAGAGATCGTGCAGCGCGAAGACATGGAAGTGACGAAGATCTCAACGGTTGACAACCTGGCAGATCCATTCACCAAGGCCCTATCGAACAAGGTCATCGACCGACATCGAGAGGGATTAGGCATGAAGGACTACACACATCTTCTTTGAGTCAAGTGGGAGTTTGTTGTCAATGGTGCCCACAAGAAGAGTTGTAGTGTTTATTTTGTACATTTGATGTAAAAAAGTCTCACGAAGACTCTTGCTTGTAATTGCTTATTCATTAATAAAAAGTTGAAACGTTCATTCATTCTTCCTTGTCTGTTTGAAGCTTTATGATAAAACATTAGTCTTTAGTCCATAAACAAACTTAACAACTTACGAAGAGACAAATGTAGATTTGCATGAACAAATTCTTCGTAGTTTGCTTAAAACGATATATTCGCAATCTAAAGGTCAAAGGACTATTGACCTCAGTACAATTGTTAGGAGAATCTATGATGTCTGGTTATGGGGCATTGAGAGTTGGAGACTCTATAGTTCTTCTAGGTATCTTTCGAAGGTACTGAATTGACCAGTGCACTTCTAGAGACAAGATAAGAACAAACCATTTAACCTCTTATGTTTCAAAGTCACTACGTATGAATTGCATCATGCTTACCTTAATCCTGAAATGAGACATGCCATTTCACAGCTTACGTATTCTCATTTGAGAAAGTCAGAGTTCGGACTCACTATGTGATTCCGAATAGGACCTATTGGTGAAGTACTAAGTTGTGAAGATGTCATGAGTAACTTTGTGAAGTTCTCATAGATATGAAATTCATGTACAAGATTGCTGAAATGCAATGTATATCACCTCATGCTTTGTTCGTTGGAGTGTGAATAAATGAACTGGCCAGTGTCCAAATTGAGTCTTGACTCTTTTGGATGAAACAATGTGACTTGTTAGCTCCTCGTCAATACATTGTTTCTGACTTATTCACAAGCGACAAAGGAGTTGAGGAAATAACAGATAGAAGAGTAAAATGGTAAATTTCGTAATTCCCGACTAGCTGATGATATTCATGAAGGGTAAACATAGATAATATTAAGTGGATCCGCTCATCATAATTTGGTTGAATTCTTGAGTAGAAAATAAATTCTTTTGAACCGAGAGATTTTTAGTATCAACTCTTTAGTGGAGTCAGTTGACATTAAGCTAAACTTGGAAAAGGTTTATGAACTTTTGAATCCAAGTATTTAGCTCAAGCTTTGTTCATTTGGATCCATGAGGTCACTGTCACGAATCACATCGAGTAGGATGAAATGAATGTCAATAAATTTTTTGACAAGGTCATTTAATGACATGTATCATTCGGCCAATATTAGTCTTATTGGGCCTTGTGGATTAAGTTCATTTCATAAGAATTTTATTGAAAATTCTTAATGGACCATTTTCATGTTGTCATGAACAACCAGACACGCTATTCAGGTGCTCTGTGATCAACTTATCGTTGTTGCGCTCGTCTTGATCAACCTTAGACGGATCATCTTCAAAATTCAACCCACACATCAAAGAGTATTCGAGGCGTTCGAATATCACTCTTTGACCGCCCAATCCAAAATTATCTCTCCCCATGACGTTGGTTCAATCTTACGTTGGAGAAGAGTGTGTATGAGCACTAGAGAGAAATTGAGTTTGCTCCCCGTAAAAATTGCTTGAACGGAGTATCAACAACTCGATTTGTTAGCTTAAGAGCGTCAAATTTTGTCTTGACGTTCTTCAAGATACTGGTCCCAACGTACGTGATTCAACCCATGAAAAGCACGTCGTAAATATACGTCACTTTCTCTTAAATAAATAAATAAATATTATCAAAACCATCGTACATCATCGTAGGATATCGTATAATATTGTACAACATCGTACAGTATCGTAGAGCATGAACAAATTTTTTGGAAAATACAGAATTCCATCGTAGAGTATCGTATCATATCGTACACCTTGAGCATTTTCATTGTATTGTATCGTATGGCATCGTATACTATCATACGCACTATGAATTTCATCGTATCCTATCGTATTTTACCCCAAATTCAAATCCTAACTTTTCAAATCCGACCCAAATCGATCCAAATCATATAATATGAACTCGTAATCACTATTCTATCTATCTACAATGAGATTAAATACGAAAAAACAATGAAAACCATATTTTTTTGGGCATTTTGGGAGCTCGAACTTTTGGACCTCCACCACAGCCGAAACTCGAACGCAAAGCTTCGTACGCTATCGTCGGCCCTCGTACAATAATGTACGGCGTCGTATGACTTCGTATTCCTTCGTACATGCTTGGAATTTTTTTTGGGTGTGAGAGAGAGAAATCGAGTGAGAGAAGGAGAGAGTGAATGAGAGAAAATTTGAAAAAATGGGTTTAATTGTTCAGAAGGGTATTTTTGTCTATTTTTTAGACAAAAATTTATTTTCATATATTTTTTTAAGTAGGAGGGTTAATCATGATATTTTGTTAGCTTTGAGGCTCACTTAATGAAATTTCTCTTATGAAATTTATTTCTACATATTTAATTTATTTGTAAATTTAAATAAAAATATCTTCTTATTTTTGTATGTAGTTATTAAATATAATTGATGTTCTTAGCACACAATTGTATCTCAAAATCATTCTTGCGAATCACGTACTTGAAAGCTGAAATTAGTCAAAATGAGAAGCGTAAAACACGCTTATAAATGAGCAGTTTGGGTAATTTCCATTATATTGCCGTTTATAGAAAAGACCCATAAAATAAAAACAAAATCCCTAACCTATAAGGCTGTATTGTGGGTTTTTGGTGATCTTTTAGCTCTAAAAACCGCCTGCCATGAAAACAAAATCCCGTCCTCCTCCGCCCGTGAGCGCCGTTCCCGGAAATTCCTCTCCCCTCGAATTCCAGGTTCGTTTTTTTAAAGGGAATTTCATGGGAATTTAGGAAATTAATGGTAGTTTTCAAAGAGTGATTGAAGAATGGTTTTTTTTTTTTTTTTTTTTTTTTTTTTCTATACTTTTCCAGATTGAGGATGTTTCATCGACCTCCGATGAAGAAAGTTGGACTCCGATTCGCTCCCGAAACCATTTCGCTGAACATAGGTAATATAGGGTTTAGATTTCTATTTGTTTGATTATTGATTTCGGCGAATTCTATTTGGTTTGAATTTTTATATATTTGTTTTTTTTATTATTTTTTTATCAAACGCAGCAAGATAAATTTCCTAAACTCCAATTGTGACTGGAATTTTTATTTTATCGATCTTTCAAACACAGACCCAGGCGTCGAGACATGAACAGTTTCCGCGGGTACGATCTTCTAGAAGACTTGGTGGAGCAAATACTGGAGAAGTTGCCTGTGAAGTCCGTGTTCAGATTCAGAACCGTTTGCAAGTCTTGGAATTCTGTGATCAGCGGTCCGAAATTCGTCAAAAACCATCTTCAAGCCAGCATCAACAGAGGAATGAGAGCTTTCTCTTCCTCCTCGGCCGAGTCATCTCTGGTCTTAGGGTGGGGATGCTCAGACAGCCCCGAGATCGACCGAGAGCAAGCCCTTTATCGCCTCACCATCGGAAGCACCGACACGAGAGCCCAGCGAGTCAACATGCCCGTCCACCTGAAGAAATTCGTCGAGCTACGCTCCGCAACGTCGCTGCTGGTCTCTCACTGCAACGGAGTCCTGTGCCTGGTCGATCCTCTTCCGTTTCTCGAGCGAGTCGTGTTCTTCAACCCGGCCCTGGGAGAGCACAGGCTCCTCGAGACCCCTTCGTTCGGGCCCGACTATTTCCTCTTCGGCTACGGGTTCGGGTACGACTCCGTTGGCGACCAATACAAGTTCGTCCGGATTCTGACGAACAAGGAGGCCTCCAAGGCCCAGGTGTACTCTCTGCGGACAGGTCTCTGGAGAGAGATCGAGCTCGAGGTCATCGCTCGGCGTTCCGTCTCGCTGAGCAGGGCGTACCTGAAAGGCCGTTGTTACTGGATCAACCAGGCCTCGAAGAGCCTCCTTTCGCTCGACTTGTGCAGTGACATGTTCAGCAGCGTCGCTCTCCCGCGATCCGAGGAGTGGATGGACCGCGAGCCGAGGCTCGCAGTTCAGGGCGACTCGCTTGTCTATGTGCTGAGCTCTCTCGATTACGCCGTGGAAGGGTCGTCGTTGCTCTCGGTCTCTCTCGAGATGTGGGTTATGGAGAAAGACGGTTGTGGTTGGGCCAAACGTTTTAGCGTTGGGCCGTTGGTGGGTCTCAGAAAGTTTGTGGCGTTTTGGAAGGAGGACGAGGTGTTGATGGAGGGTCAGGACAGGCGCGTTTCATCGTACAACCTCGAGACCGAAGAGCTGAGGGAGGTCACGATTCCGAGACCGCTTTCTCCTCTCAACACTTATGCTGATTTGTACGTCGAGAGTCTGGTTTCGGTCAAGGTATTTACACTTCCTACAATTTCATTAGAACTGTCTAATTGAGCCCTCTTGTTAGAAGCTCGAGCCTAAATCATAATTTTTTTTTTTCGATCTTAGTTTATAGAAAGTATATAATTTTTATATTTTTGTAATGCATTTAAGATAATCTCGAACCCAATACTCCAAAATGTTTAATATTGCATTTGAATATGCTAGTTCTATCAAATTAAACAAAATATTTCGTCTCCAATTCAATACACTATTAAATAATATATTCCTCATTTATCTATTATTTTAATACTTTTGACTTTCTATTTGGCATACATATAAAGTATAAAGTATAAACTAGTGTATTTTATATTAAAGGGAAAATAACACTTTTATACCTGTGTTTTAGTGAAATGTCGAGTTTAACTTTCGGTTTTTCAAAATGTCGAGTTCATACCCTATGTTTAACTAAAATGACGAAATTATACCATCTGTTTAACTAAAATGACAAAATTATACTCTGAAATGAATAACAGCGTCACAAATTTCCCTTTCATTGATATTAACTCTTATATAAGAAAAACCGAATCAAATCTAAATAAGTACCACAACTTCCAAATTCACAATTTTGAAATAAAAATAGTTTTAAATTGAAATTAAATTATAAAACTCATACCTTCTAAGAGATGACTTCATTCCGTGTTCGAATTGTAACTCTAAATCTTTAATTGTCTGTTCGAATATGCGATTTTGATGACTATCAACTATTGATGTTTACCCATTTGCCTCTTTCTGTGTTTTTCACGATTACGAGACTGTTATTTATTTTTTTAGTTTGTAAATAAATTACATATATGGCGCGAATGACTAAAGATAATTGGTGTTTATATATAAATATTATAGTCAATGTCAAGAAAAGTCAATAAAAAGAATATTCGTGACACTGTTGCCTATTTCAGGGTATAATTTCGTCATTTTAGTTAAACATAATGTATAATTTCGTCATTTTAGTTAAACATAATGTATAATTTCGTCATTTTAGTAAAACAGAGGGTATAAACTTGACATTTTTGAAAACCGAGGGTTAAACTCGACATTTCACTAAAACACATGGTACAAATGTGTTATTTTCCCTATATTTAAATCATATTGTTGTATTTATATACATTTTACATGAACATAAAGTAATTTTTTAGATTTTCAAATGATTTTACTCTGTTTATAATGTATAATAATGATTCATTTTCTAGTTTGTAATCAAGAATTATATTTTTTTTAAGTATTTTTTTTTTTTGTTTAATTCAATATTCGTATAGCACAAATCCTAATTTGAATGATAATAGTTCACGTGTAAACATTTTTGTAAAACATTTATATAAGTAAAGATAAAATGTAAAACTAAAATATTTTTCGGGTTGTTTTGAAATAAAAAAAAAACATAATTTAATATTCTAAATGTTACTCCATTATTATGGAGTATTATGAACAATGACACTTAAGATTTGAAGTTTTACAATTAATTTAGAATTAATTCATTTTTTACCCCCTGGACTCGTACCTCGATTTCATTTCACCCCCTGGACTCGGGATTGTTGCAGAACTAATCTCAGAACTTAGACACGTGTTACAACTTGCCACTTCCGTCAGTATTTGGACGTTAAATTATAACGGTTTGATGATGTGGCATGATTTTAAAGGCTTTATTGGTGGAATTATGATTTTACCCCTGACTTAGTTTATTTGAAGTGAAAAAGAAATTGAAAACTAAAATCTGAATGAAATAAGCTTGAATAATAAATAGAAGAAAGAACTTAAATCGAAAATCCCAAATCAAAACTCAATCACGATTTGGGCTGAACCCTAGATCGCGAAAAAAAAAACATTCTTCCCGAAACAAAACCATAATCCAAGCTTATTTCTCTGATGTTCGTCAATGGCGTCGTCTTCCACGAGTAATTTCTCTGACGTAGTCGACGATGGCCATGCCGATGACAAGCAGAGG
Source organism: Urtica dioica subsp. dioica (assembly GCF_054948205.1). Lineage (NCBI taxonomy): Eukaryota > Viridiplantae > Streptophyta > Magnoliopsida > Rosales > Urticaceae > Urtica > Urtica dioica. The sequence goes on from NC_142758.1 coordinate 25,362,409, forward strand.
CCGCGGTGTCGATGCAAGATGGCGTGTGTTCTGCGGACGGCGTGGAAAGGTGATCATCCTGGTCGGCGTTTTTATGGGTGTTCAAGATACAAGGTAATTCATATTTCCCCTATTCTCGTCTTCGTTGTTGTTTTGGGTTACTGATTTCGTGTCCTTATTTTGTTAGCACAGTCTCGACGATACAAGTTGTGGTATATTGATTTGGGTTGATCTTGAGATGTGTAAAAGGTCAGTTCAAATAATTCCTGGTTTACTTAAAAGGATTAACAATCTTGAAGCTGCTTTGAAACAAGTTGAAGTGTCAAAGAATGATGTTTATGGCGGAGACGAAGACGAGCTGAATAGATTGAGGGAGAAGATAACTACAGAAGCGCAAAAGATCAAGTTTTATATGGTTCTCGTCATGCTTGCTCTTGTTTATGTCATCTGTTTCAAATAAGTATATGTTATGAATTAATTGTGGTTGTTTATTACGTCTGTGAATATTCTAAGTCTGTTAAGTGAGACTGATGTAATTGTCAAATTATGTTGTAATGTATTGGGGATTATGATAATTGAAGTTTGGTCTAAACTTTGTAATTGGTATTTTGTAATGGAATGTGGTATTTTCTAGCTCGGTCTAATACATTGCCACTAAAAAGACATAAATTTGATACATTGTCAATACAAAAAGAACTAGGTTTGATACACATAATTCATACACATAATTCATACACGTAATTCATTGTTTTTTCATTGAGTTTTGTGAACCCGTCACCCAAAAAAAGTACTGAGTTTTGTGAACTTGTCACCCAAAAAAAGTGCTTGAGTTTTTTCACCCAAAGGCAGTACATCATCCAAAAAAAAAAGGATTTAAATTCTTGTCTTTACATCAAGTCTCCAAATAAAGTTCTTGGTAGAAGGCCGAAACGTCTGGGTGGGGCCCGGCTCATTCGAGGACTCCGCTGCAATACGAAAGGTTATGAGTAATGACCACATACAAAGCACAGAATTGGGTTAAAGAGTGGTTGAGTTTACCCTTAACGGTGCTTGTTGTGCCGGTTGTTGAGTTGATTGGCTCGTACTAGCTGCTTGTTGTGTGGGTTGTTGAGTTGATTGGCTTGATCCACCACCACGTCCACGTCCCCTTCCACGGCCACGTAGGTGTGCATCCCTAGCTTGACGTTGTTCTTGTCTCTGCAATATCAAGAAATGTAACCACATTTATAGACATTTATAATCTGCCAACAGAGTTACCAACATGTGTACAATCTTACCAAAATTTATTGTTGTCTTCTAAAACATGTAGTGATGTTGTGGCCATACTTTCCACAACCAGAACATTTGACTGTGACATGTTTCCTGGTCATTCTAGTCCCACGTGGTGGCACAACCTCATCGTGCTCGAGTCGTCTTAGTCTTTTTGGTCTTCCTGGTCCTACTCTGTTGGGAGGCATTCGCATAGGTGTCTTTCCTGTCTCGGGCCACTGCTCCACGGGATTAATTGCACAGATTTTGTGCTTGTAGATATTCATGTATGTTGACTTCTTGTAGCATTCACTAATGTAGTTCTCTGGTTGCTCGTCCCTTTGCCAAATGCACTGAATTGCATGAGCACAAGGAATACCTGACAAATTTAAGGATTAATAACATGAATAATATCAGTGCAATGAATAGTTCAAGGTCGTGACAATTACCTGACAACTGAAAGCGACCACAAGAGCATGTCTTCAATGCCAAGTCAATTCTATACATGCGACCATGCAGATTTGTAACTTGATACAATGAATCCCCACACCATTCTGCAATGTTTTCAGCACTCAAGGTCTTGTTCTTCTCTATGATTTTGAAGATTCTAGGTCCTATGTCCTCATGCCACTTCTCCACAGCGAGGCGTTGTTTGGTCATCCTCTTCATTAAGTACATCATAATCCTCTCTAGCATAGACAATATGGGTCTCTGTCGAGCTAGTAAAATAGCCCTGTTACCATTGAAACACTCACAGAGGTTGTTAAGGAGTATATCACATCTTGGGGTAGTTCTGAAGTTGGCTCTTGCCCAATGCACTGGATTCTTCTGACACAACCAGTTGTAGGCTTCCTCATCCTCATCCTTGATTAAGTTCATCTCTTGGTGAAACTTCTCCACAGAATACTGCTTGGTTGTGACCATGACCTTGTGTTTCAAGAACTGTCCCTTAAACACCTAACCAAATTTTACAAACAAACAAGAAACTCTTAACTTCTTATGCAAGCTACTGAAATCATATTTGAAAATTGAAAGTGTTAGAAGTTACTTTACCCGAGTGAAATTGCTTTGCAAGTGACGAGCACAATGCATATGCTTAGCTTGCACAGAACCCTCCTCCCACATGCCATTGAGTGCCTCTATCAAACCCTTTTGTTTGTCTGTTATGAAAGTCCAATGGTATCCATTGTAGATGTTGATGTCATCTCTCAAATAATTTAGAAACCACGCCCAAGACTCTTTACACTTTGACTCCACAACAGCAAAGGCCACAGGGAACATGCCATTGTTAGGATCAATTCCTACGGCCGTGAGAAGTTGCCCACTATGGTGTCCCTTGATGTGGCAACCATCCAACCCAATAACTGCCCTACACCCAGCTTTGAACCCTGCCTTACAACCACCATAGCAAATGTAAAGTCTCTTAAATATTGGATTACCTTCCTCATTTGCCTCTGTTAAGAACTCGATTGTTGTTCCTGGATTGGTCTTCTTCAACTCGGCTTCATAGTCCCACAACCTGGCATATTGGTGAGCATAAGAGCCTTCAACGATTTCCAAAGCTTTTTTCTTAGTCCTCCAAGCCTTAGTCCTCGAAGAATTAAGTATCAACTCCTTCTGGATTTTATTCATGAACTTGATAGATGACCAGCTCTCATTGTCCTTGAAGTCCTCCAGGTACTTCTTGGACATCCAAGAAGCAGTACAAAATCTGTTCTTGTTTGTTCGAGCACATGTATGCTCTGGTACATAGGTCCTGATCTAGAATGATGTGGTATCTTTCATTTCAGACGCATATCACACCCACTTGCATGACTCGTCCTTGCAAACTGCTCGAACTCGGTTTCGATCATTCACTTTGAACTTCAGCTCTTTGCCTGCCTTGATAGAATACTCCCTTATGGCATTTTTGATGACTGCCCCACTTGAAAATACCATGCCCAACTTAAACTTGGGGTCTGCCATGTCAGTGTCTTCACAGAATTCTTTAAACTTGGGGAGAATTTTCCTGGACAATTTAGTAGGCTTAGGCTCAGGCTCATCTTCAGTAGACGACTCCTCTTCCAGCACAATGTTCTCCTCCTCGTTATAGTCACTGTCTTCTTCAGAACCGGCTTCATTATCAGTAAGAGCTACCTTTCCTTTGCCCTTTAATCCTAGACCACGGTCCACGGCAACGCCATTGACTTCAACTTCGTCGTCTTCACTGTTCTCAAACCCACTGTCTTGCTCAAGGTCATCAAGATGGTCTTGACACTCCTCAAACTCTTGATTATGGCCCAAGTCATGTGCTTGACTCTGGCCCAACTCCTCTGCTTCACTCTGGCCCAACTCCTCTGCTTCACTCTGGCCCAAATCATGTGCTTGACTCTGGCCTAACTCCTCTGCTTCACTCTGGCCCAAGTCATCTACTTGACTCTGGCCCAAATCCTCTGCTTGACTCTGGCCCAAATCCACTTCAGTCTGGCCCAAGTCATCAGCTTGACTCTGGTCCAACTCCTCTGCTTGACTCTGGCCCAAATCCACTTCAGTCTGGCCCAAGTCATCAGCTTGACTCTGGCCCAACTCATGTTGTTCAATCCATGCTTCAGGCTGGCCCAAATCCACTTCAGTCAATTCTGGTTCAGGGTAAGTCATGTTGTTCAATCCATGCTTCAGGCTGGCCCAAATCCACTTCAGTCAATTCTGGTTCAGGGTAAGTCAGGTCTTCAATAAGAACTTCAACGTCTCCATCATGCTCAGGGTCTTCAACTTGACTCGGTGCCTCATCCACGACTTGACTCTGTCCTGGCTCTCTCTCTTCAACTTCTTCAGGCTCTTCCACTTCAAAGTCTTGAACTTCTTCTTCTTCTTCAACTTCAAACTCTTCAACTCCAGGCACTGGAGGCAATAGTCCAGGCTCTTGTACAACAGATACATCTTGTACGGGGTGATCAATATACAAATTCAGTTCTTCAGACTCCTCATACAGCTTTGACACTGCTATAAACAGGCTTAGATCACAGTCCAGGAAAAATAACTCCCCATAAGGTTCCAGTAGTACACGGGAATCGCTGAGTATCCAAGAGTTTTCTCTACAATCTTGTCTAGCTCCAACGACGACAGTCTGTCCACGTCTACGTGGTCTACGTAGTCAATCCGACCACCAACATAGGTCAAATGCTCATTCACCACTTCCACTCTACCCCCGTGGTGATCTTTGAATGTGAACATACCAGACCCTTTAACTGAAACAATAATCAACCAATTTTTAATTAAAATCAACCACATCAGTATTAAAATACAACTACTAAACAAATTCAAAAGAACAAAAAACCAATAACAGACAACCACCCACCACTGGTCCCCCCATTTTATTATGTTTTAAAGGTTCTAACGCTCAAAACTAAGGAAACAACAAAATAATGGTGGTCCCTACTCAGATTCTTTACGAAATCGAAACATAACTCCAACCAAAACCAGACAATGTGGTCCTTACACTTTTCAAACCCTAAAAACAGATATAAAAAGGGTTTCTCACCATATACTGGTCTATTATTGACCGACGCGCTCTCTGATGAACTTTGTCTCGACCAGCTCTTCTTTTCGTCGGAGGCTTGGGTTTTATTCTCCGACCCTGTGATTTCTTCTTCGAGTACGCCATCGGAGACTTCGCTGGCACGGTTTTTTTCTTTTTCTGTGCCGGAGACTTCATTCTGAAACCTCCTCCAGTGCTGCTAGGGTTCGATTTCGCCAGAGATTTGGATGTCGAAGGTTTCACCATTTTTCGCGAGACAAGAACAAACCCTAGATTTGTGTACGCGGGATTTGTTCTTTCATTTTTTAAAAAAGTATTTATATTTTTGAAACAATTGTAATATTTAATAATTATTCTAATAATTAATATATCTGATAATATTTAAACAATAAAAGTAATAAAAGTATTCAGTATATGCAAAAGTACACTTATACCCTTTCAGATCAGTTCACGTGTTAAACACGTGACCACTTAACGTTCAAATACTGACGTAAGTGGCAAGTTGTAACACGTGTCTAAGTTCTGAAATTAGTTCTGCAACAATCCCGAGTCCAGGGGTGAAATGAAATCGAGGTACGAGTCCAGGGGTAAAAAAAGAATTAATCCATTAATTTATTGCATAATAGAGGAGAGAAGTTGGAGTAGAGACTATCTTATGCCCTATGTATTACGAGTCATCCTTTGATCGTCTAAGTGTTTTGATTTGCTAGTCGAGTTACATATTGATTATAGATGCATTCTGTTATTAAAGAAAAATGGATGTTTTAATAACTAAGAAAGTAAGTATAAAAAAAAAAAAAAAAGTATGCAAGCCTATTTATAAGAAATCTCATTAATTTTCTTTAAGCTATAATATGGTGTAATTTAGTGTAATTGTTTGATTTATTCTAATGAGTTTTTTTTGTTTTTTTTTGTTTTTTTGTTTTTTTTTGCGTCAATATGCTTTAAAACCTTTTTCATGAGTTTTATTTTTTATTTAAAATATTATTAATAGGAAAGAAGGTATGCAAAAATAAATCTCTTTCACTTAAAGCTGTAATAAGGTTGTAATTGTTTGACTTATCCTCAATGGGTTTTATTTATTTATTGTTTTATGTGTCGAATGCAAATATTAAAACATTTTCATGATTTGTTATATACAATTAATATCTTTAGTAAAAAATTTATTTAGTTGCTTGGTATGAATAAGTCACAAGAGATTGGTAGTAGGGAATTAGGAACCGTAGAAATAAAGAGAAAAAGGTCGGAAACGAAAGAGAGTGTTCCGAGGTTTTGAATGTTATTTTTTTTATTTTGATATGAAATTGTATATCCTATTTATACATATGGTGGATACATTAATATAGATTAGATACATGAGAGTGTAATAAATACGTGTAATTATTATGCCTATGAAATAGAGAATAATAAATATTACACAGAGAACAAGACATAGAAAATAAGATGACAAATAAATGCAACATTTTCCCATGTGAGATGAGTTCCAAGAAGTGAGGGTTCCCGAGATACGTCTGTAAGGAGGAAAGGCGAAGTGACGAGCTGAAGCTTAGCTTAGGCGAGGTGACGAAGTGACAAAAGAGAGCGAACTGCCGAGCTAGATTTCAAAACTCCCCCTCAAGCTTGACTGTATATGTTGAGGAGATCAATCTTGCTACATAGCTCGGAGAATGTCGCATGAGGAAGAGCTTTGGTGAGAATGTCAGCGAGCTGATGACCTGACAGAATGTATTCCATGTCGATAATTTTTGCTTCAATCTTTTCACTGATTAAGTATCGATCGATCTCGATATGTTTTGTTCTGTCATGGTGGACTGGATTTTTAGCTATGCTGAGAGCGGCTTGATTATCACAAAAAAGCTTTACTGGACCTTTGATGATGATCTTGAGGTCATCAAGAGCTCTCTTCAGCCAAATGCCTTCACATACTTCGCTTGCTAAAGACCTGTGCTCGGCTTGAACACTACTTCTTGAGACAACAGACTGTTTCTTGCTTCGCCATGTGACAAGATTTTCCCGACATATGTGCAAATGCCTGATGTTGATCGTCTGTCTGGAACATATCCGGCCCAGTCCGCATCTGTGAACACTTCGACACCACGACTTTGTTTTTTCTTGAAGGAGAGCCCAGTCACTGGGGCAGCTTTGAGATATTGGAGAATCCTCATAACTGCGTCCATGTGAGTTTTCGAAGGATTACTCATAAATCGACTTACCATACTCACTGCGAATCCAATATCTGGTCTTGTGTGAGGGAGGTAGATGAGTTTTTCTACGAGCTGCTGAAATCTTTCTTTTTCGGTGGTGGCCTCAGTGGTGCGAGCTAGAAGTTTTACATTGGCATCCATCGGAGTGTCAACTGATTTACAGCCAAGCATGTCGGTTTCTTTGAGGAGATTCAAAGTGTACTTGCGCTGGGAAACATAGATGCCCTTTTAAAATCGAGCTACCTCCATGCCGAGGAAGTATCGTAGGCTGTCGAGGTCCTTGACTTCGAACTCAGATGACAAAGTTTGCTTCAGTCTCTTGATCTCTTCTAGATCATCTCCGGTGATGACTATGTCGTCCACATACATACTAAGGATGGTGTGCTTGCCTTGTGTGCAGATCTTTGAGAAGAGTGTCGGATCTGCTTGACTCTACTCGTAGTCGCAACACTTGAGCACATTGGTGAATTTTCTGAACCACGCTCGAGGGGATTGTTTTAGTTCATATAGAGATTTTTTGAGTTTGCAGACTTTGTTGGCACTTTGATCTTTGTCGAATCCCGGTGGGAGTTGCATGTAGACTTCATCTTCCAGTTCGTCATTAAGAAAAGCATTCTTCACATCGAGCTGAATGAGATGCCAATCTAAGTTGGCTGCTAGTGAAAGAAGGATCCTGATGGAGCGAACGTCTCTTGATAATCGATGCCATATGCCTGAGTGTACCCTTTTGCGACAAGGCGAGCTTTGAATCTTTCCACTGTGCCATCTGAGTTGTGTTTAATGGTGAAGAGCCATTTACATCCAACAGTTCGCTTGCCTGATGGCAGCTCAACGATATCCCACGTATCATTTTGTTCGAGTGCTTGGATCTCGGCATGACTAGCATCTCGCCACTGTGGAATCTGAAAGGCTTCCTTGATAGATTGTGGCACTTTTCCTTTGTCTAACTTCGCCATAGAGGCTTGGTAGCCCGTAGATAGGTTCCCATAGTACACATAATCCCCCATCCTGTATTGACCACACGACCGAGCAAGTTTTCTGAATGCAGTAGGTAAGTCTGGAGATGAGGTGTTACCTTGTTCAGTAGTGTCGCGGTTCAGGTTCGGAGAGACATCTTGTTCGTGAGATTGTACCGGACTCTGGGCGATGTTCAGTTCGCATGGAGAAGGTTCAGAGGTTTGCGAGCTGGGAGTCAGAGGCGGACTGGGTGAGGTGATCGTGTTTTGGACAGGTGAGGGAATCAAGATCGGACTTGGGAGAATTGTGTTTGTAAGAAGGGGCGAACTAGGTGGACTACGAGGCGAGGTGAATTCTGGGTTTATGATGAGCCAATTTTGGAAGTCATTTCCATTATTCTCCCCCTGACGAGCTGAATTAGCGAAGTAAGGACTGAACTCATGAAAAGATACATCCATGGAGATTATGAATTTTCGTGACCGGGGTTCATAGCATTTGTAGCCTTTTTGAGTTGCTGAATAGCCAAGGAAGATGCACTTAAGTGATTTTGGTTATAGTTTACCTTGGTTATAAGAATTGGTGAAGACTGAACAGCCGAATACTTTCGTAGGTAGTGTTGACTGTTGAGATGAGACGAGAATGAGGGTATGCCTTGAGAAGGACTTGGGCTGGGATTTTGTACCCAAGGACACGAGATGACATTCTGTTTATGAGGTAGGTGGCTGTGAGGATTGCTTCTCCCAAAAAATGAGATGGAACGTTTGATGAGAACATGATGGCTCAGGCGATCTCGAGAATGTGTCGATTTTTCCGCTCGACTACCCCATTTTGTTGCGAGGTGTGAACACACGAGCTGGAGTGAATTATGACATGTGTTTTGAAGAAATCGTCGAGCTCGGAATTAAAGTAATCTCGAGCGTTGTCGGTGTGGAAAATTTGAATGGAGGTGTCGAACTGTGTTTGGACTATTTTGTGAAAGATTTTGAATAGGTTGGATGTTTCGGATTTTTGTTTCATCGTGTATATCCAACGGAGTCTAGTGTGATCGTCAACAAAGAGAAGAAACCATCAAACTCCAGTGATATTGGGAACTTTTGAAGGACCTCATATATCACTGTGAATTGTGGCAAATGAGTGAGATGGTTTGTACGAAATGGGGTGGTATGAACTTCGAGTATGTTTGGCGAATTCACACATGTCACACTGAATGGAATTGATATTTTTATGGATAAACAAAGAATGAAATCGTCTTTTGAGATACATGAAATTTGGATGTCCTAGTCTAAGGTGATTGAGCATGATCTCTTTATACTGGGGTGAATATTGGGTTAGTTGACACATGGCGGGCTGATCTAGCTTGATGACATAGAGTCCGGTACTCAGTTCGGCATTATCAATCTGTCTTCCCGTGACCTGTTCTTGAAACACACATGAACTTTCATCAAAAATAGTTCGGCACTTAGAGTCTTTGTTGATCTTATGCACAGATAGGAGATTGCACTGTAGTTGAGGAACAAAGAACACCGATTCTAGTCTCACGGACTTCGTCAAGACCACGGTACCCATACCAGTGACTTGAGTTTTGGCTCCGTTGGCGATGGTGACGGATATGCTTCTATTACAAATGGAGTAAGTTGTGAATAAACTTCGATTACCAGTCATGTGATCAGAGGCACCGGAGTCGACAATCCATACTGAGAGATTCTCTGAGCTTTCATGGAGGGCTCTAGGGAAGTTACCTAGAGGACAAATGCCCGAGCGTTCTCCACTGAGCTGGGCTTGTTGGATAAGCCTCTGGAGAATAGCGAGCTGGTCGTTGTTGAAGGGAGAGGAGTCCGAGGTCGAGGTCGAGGCATGGGACGAAGTGGATATTAAGTTTCCGGTTGAGTTCGGATCCTTAGTGTCTCGGGTTGACTTCGAGCTTGATGGTTTCCCAAGCAGCTTCCAGCAGGTTTCTCGAAGGTGTCCAAGTCGTTTGCAATGATCGCAGTAGGGTCGAGGTTTGCGAGGCTCTCTGTTGAGACGCGAGCTGCAAGTGCTTCGTCTACATTCGTGGTGAGGGCAGACGAGTATGAGGATGAGCCCGGAATTGAGCTCGATTGGATAACTACAAGCATGAGTTTCCTCCTACTTTCCTCGTGTTTGACCGCGGAGAAGGCTTCACGGAGAGATGGTAGTGGTTTTGTACTGAGTATCCGACCTCTGATCTCGTCGAGGTCTTGGTTGAATCCGGATAATAGTTTAAGTACACGTTTGGTCTCCACTATCCTACGGTAGAGTTACGAGTCTTCGGTGCAGTGTTGTCAATGGTGCCCACAAGAAGAGTTGTAATCTTTATTTTGTACATTTGATGTAATAAAGTCTCATGAAGACTCTTGCTTGTAATTGCCTATTCATTCATTAATAAAGTTGAAACGTTCATTCATTCTTTCTTTGTTTGAAGCTTTATGATAAAACCTTAGTCTTTTAGTCCATAAACAAACTTAACAACTTACGAAGAGACAAATGTAGATTTGCATGAACAAACTCTTCGTAGTTTGCTTAAAACGATATATTCGCAATCTTAGGGTCAAAGGACTATTGACCTCAATACGATTGTTAGAAGAATCTATGATGTCTGGTTATGAGGCATTGAGAGTTGGCGACTCTATAGTTCTTCTAGGTATCTTCCGAAGGTACTGAATTGACCAGTGCACTTCTAGAGACAAGATAAGAACAAACCATTTAACCTCTTATGTCTCGAAGTCACTATGTATGAATTGCATCATGCTTACCTTAATCCTGAAATGAGACATGCCATTTCACACCTTAGTATTCTCATTTGAGAAAGTCAGAGTTCGGACTCACTATGTGATTCCGAACAGGGCCTATTGGTGAAGTACTAAGTTGTGAGTATGTCATGAGTAACTTTGTGAAGTTCTCATAGATATGGAATTCATGTACAAGATTGCTGAAATGCAATGTATGTCACCTCATGCTTTGTTCCTTGGAGTGTGAATAAATGAACTGGCCAGTGTCCAAATTGAGTACTGACTCTTTTGGATGAAACAATGTGACTTGTTAGCTCCTCGTCAATACATTGTTTCTAACTTATTCACAAGCGACAAAGGAGTTGAGGAAATAACAGCTAGAAGGTAAAATGGTAATTTAGTAAATCCCGACTAGCTGATGACATTCATGAAGGGTAGCATAGATAATATTCAGTGGATCCGCTCATTATAATTAGGTGAATTCTTGAGTAGAAAATAAATTCATTTGAACCGAGAGATTTTCAGTGTCAGCTCTTTAGTGGAGTCAGTTGGCATTAAGCTAAACTTGGAAAAGGTTTGTGAACTTTTGAGTCCAAGTGTTTAGCTCAAGCTTTGTTCATTTGGGTCCATGAGGTCACTGTCACGAATCACATCGATATGAATAGTTAAACTGGAAGCTAAGTCAAAACAAGAACGAAAATAGTCAAAAGGGTATTTTTGTCTTTTGAGACAAAGGATGAAATGAATGTCAATAAATTTTTTGACAAGTTCATTTGATGACTTAATATCACTCGGCCATGACTTGATCATTGGGCCTTGTGAATTAATTTCATTTCATAAGAATTTTATTGAAAATTCTAAATGGGCCTTTTCTTATGTTGTCATGAACAAGTGATGAAAATTCTAGAAGCCTTTTCTAGAAGTCATGGGCGCCTACCCTATAGAGAAAAAGGAGAGATTATTTTGTGCATAAATGTATTTAGATACTTGCCAAAAGAAAAAGAGGAAACAAATTTGCATAAGGATGCACAAGGAATTTCGGCCAAGAGAGTAATAGGCAAGCCAAGGAACAAAAAAGGAAACAAATCCAAGCCTTCTAGAAGGCTGCCTTGGGCGCCCAAATGGAATGGGAAATAAGGGTTATTTTGCTCATGAATATGTGATATTCTATAGAAGAGGAAACTACCTTATTGAAGGTGAGACCTCTCCTATAAATAGGAGCCTCATTTCCTCACAATTCATTCATCCAAGTTTAAGAGATTTGAGAGACTCTCTCTCTAGAACTTGTGGCCGAAAATCCTCTCTCTCTCTCTCTAGTTTATTTTCGATTATTCTTGTTTTGGCACCTAGGTCCTCACTCGACCTAGTGTTTAGCTCTGCGACTTCAAGACTTGTTCTTAAGTCGTAGTGTTTAAAAGTGCCCACTCACTAATTCCTTTATTTCGAGTGATTTAGTGATAGAAACTTTCGTGGTTGCTCGAGGTGCCGAGGAAAGAAAGAGAGACGTGCTGCGAGGGGAGACGAGCGTTGCGAACTTTCCAAAAGCTTCTTCAAAGTTCAAGCTTCAAGAAAGGTTAGTAAACTCTTAGCTCATATTGATTTTTAATTACATGTACTTGCTTCTTTGTCTAGCTAGGTTAGTAAAAACTGTTTTTACTTGAAAAGAAATTTTTTAAAATTCCGCCGCTTCCCGAAGCGTTTAATCTTTTTCTTAAACCCTAGATCAATTCCAACATGCAGGTCCACTGGTGATGTTCGTAGAGGTCAATCTTCTGCCATAGATGCGTGAGCGAGGTAAAGAACTGAGTAACAGACATCTCTCCTTAACGTAGGTTGTGGAGAGTGTTCTCAGTCTCAAACAGCTCGGAAACATCTTCGGAGTTGGAGAAGATTTCTCTAGCTGCTTGCCAGATTTCCGCTGCCGTTGGGTAAAAGAGGAAGGTTTCCTCAATTTCGGGATGCATAGAGTTTATGATCCATGACATCACCATGTTGTTTTTTGCCTTTTAACTCTTAAACGCCGGATCTTCGATCTTCGGAGATGTAGCCACACCTGTGAGGTAGTCATCTTTACCTCGTCTCGATATGAACATGAGCACGGATTGAGACCACTGTAGGAAGTTGTCGCCATTGAGTTTGTGGCTCGTGATATGTTGAGAGAAGGATTCAGAGTGAGACTGAGTGGGCGGGGTCTGCAAGGTGGTCGAAGTGGTGTTGAGGGCGGATGAGTTTTTGTAGGAGTTCATGATGATTGAATTTCTGGGCTCTGATACCATGTAGAAATAAAGAGAAAAAGGTCGAAAATGAGAGAGAGTGTTCCGAGACATTGAATGTTATTTTTTTATTTGTTGTCAATGGTGCCCACAAGAAGAGTTGTAATCTTTATATTCTACATTTGCTGAAATAAAGTCTCATGAAGACTCTTGCTTGTAATTGCTTATTCATTAATAAAAAGTTGAAACGTTCATTCAATCTTCTTTGTTTGAAGCTTTATGATAAAACCTTAGTCTTTAGTCCATAAACAAACTAAACAATTTACGAAGAGACAAATGTAGATTTGCATGAAAAAACTCTTCGTAGTTTGCTTAAAACGATATATTCGCAATCTAAGGGTCAAAGGACTATTGACCTCAGTATGATTGTTAGAAGAATCTATGATGTCTGGTTATGAGGCATTGAGAGTTGGAGACTCTATAGTTCTTCTAGGTATCTTCCGAAGGTACTGAATTGACCAGTGCACTTCTAGAGACAAGATAAGAACAAACCATTTAACCTCTTATGTCTCGAAGTCACTACGTATGAATTGCATCGTGCTTACCTTAATCCTGAAATGAGACATGCCATTTCACAACTTACGTATTCTCATATGAGAAAGTCAGAGTTCGGACTCACTATGTGATTCCGAACAGGGCCTATTGGTGAAGTACTAAGTTGTGAGAATGTCATGAGTAACTTTGTGAAGTTCTCATAGATATGGAATTCATGTACAAGATTGCTGAAATGCAATGTATATCACCTCAGGCTTTGTTCCTTGGAGTGTGAATAAATGCACTGGCCAGTGTCCAAATTGAGTCTTGACTTTTTTGGATAAAACAATGTGACTTGTTAGCTCCTCGTCAATACATTGTTTCTAACTTATTCACAAGCGACAAAGGAGTTGAGGAAATAACAGCTAGAAGGGTATAATGGTAATTTTGTAAATCCCGACTAGCTGATGATATTCATGAAGGGTAAACACTGATAATATTCTGTTGATCCACTCATTACAATTATGTTGAATTCTTGAGTAGAAAATAAATTCATTTGAACCGAGAGATTTTCAGTGTCAACTCGTTAGTGGAGCCAGTTGACATTAAGCTAAACTTGGAAAAGGTTTGTGAACTTTTGAGTCCAAGTATTTTAGCTCAAGCTTTGTTCATTTGGGTCCATGAGGTCACTTTCACGAATCACATCGATTGGGAATAGTTAAACTGGAAGCTAAGTCAAAACAAGAACGAAAATTGTCAAAAGGGTATTTTTGTCTTTTGAGACATAGGATGAAATGAATGCCAATAAATTTTTTGACATGGTCATTTGATGACAAGTAACACTCGGCCATAATATGATTAATTGGGCCTTGTGGATTAATTTCATTTCATAAGAATTTTATTGAAAATTCTTAATGGGCCTTTTTCATGTTGTCATGAACAAAATGGAAAAGCTTCTAGAAACCCCTTCTAGATGGTGATAGGCACCCAACATACCCAGGGAAAGAGAAAATATTTTGTGCATAAATGTATCAAGATACTTGCCAAAAGAAAAAGAGCAAACAAATTTGCATATGGGTGCTTAAGAATTTCGGCCAAGTTGAGAAAAAGGCAAGGCATGGAACAAAAAAGGAAACAAATCCAAGGCTTAATGAAGCCTATGTTGGTCGAGTGTCTCAAGAGAAAAAAGGGGAAATTGGCTCATGAATATGTGATATTCTATAGAAGAGGAAACTACCTTGTTGAAGGTGAGACCTCTCCTATACATAGGATCCCATTTCTTCATATTTCATTCATTCCAAAGTTTTAGAGATTTGAGAGACTCTCTCTAGAACCTTGGCCGCCCATCTCCTCTCTCTCTCTAGTCAATTTCGTTTTATTGTTTTGGCACCTAGGTCCTCATTTGACCTAGAGTTTAGCTCTGCGACTTCAAGACTCGTTCTTAAGTCGTAGTGTTTAAAAGTGCTCACTCACTGATTACTTTTATTTCGAGTGATTTAGTGATAGAAACCATCGTGGTTGCTCGAGTTGCCGAGGAAAGAAAGAGAGACGTGCTGTGAGGAGACGAGTGTTGCAAACTTTCCAAAAGCTTCTCAAAGTTCAAGCTTCAAGAAAGGTTAGTAAACTTCTATGCTCATTATAGTTTTTATTTATATGTACTTGCTCTTTGTCTAGGTTAGTAAAAACCGTTTTTACTTGAAAAGAAAATTTTTAAAATTCCGCCGCTTTGCGAAGCGTTAAACTTTTTCTTAAACCCTAGATCAATTCCAACAAATGGTATCAGAGCTATGGTCAAAGATTAGCATGTACATGTATTTAAAAATATGAGCTTGAAAATCGTTTTCGAAAGTTTACTAATTTTGTGACAAGTTAAAATTGTTATCTTAGATTTTTTTTAATTTATTGCTCATGCCTTTAAATTAAAAAATCATGTTGATTTTCTATGAGTTTGGGATGATATTAAAACACATTAGAATCAGTTCTAAAAGTTTTTAATTTTTTTATATTGAAAACCGTGTTTTAAAGGTTTGAGAAATTTCGAGTAAAATTTTGTGACTAGTTTTCTTGTCTTACTAGTTTCTTATTTTTACTTGAATCGTTTTATGCTTGTTGTTATTTCTTTTATGCCTTGTTATTACCTTGCTAATAAAACACAAATAAAAGCTTTAACAACCTTCATAAAACGTTCCGTTACACTCGATTCTTTTTCGCACCTAAAAAGGACCAATCTTTAATTATTTCTTTTTCTTCGAGCTGGAGTAAAACCCGCAGTAAAAGTGGCATAACTCTCTGCTCAGAAATCGAAATTTAATGATTCTTAAATCAAATTAAAGCTCTGTCTGTCCTATGTCCAATGCTACCGGTTTCAGGTCAAAAGGACATCGGAGCCGTCAGTTATGGTGAGTTTACTCCGAGGTGCGCGACTGTTCCGAAACTCCAGTTTTTTTTAGAATTCTGGATTTTCAGCCCCACTACCATGAGTTATAGAACTCTAATGAGAAATATTTCTTGAGAAAAAATGTTTTTCATAAGATTATTAACATGATGTGTAAGATTAAAATGTTTTGATTTTTGAAAGTTTAATTGAAATTGAATTTTTACTAAACTAGTTTGAATTTTGAAAAACCGTTTTCACTTTCAAACTTGAAAAATATTTTGTCATCCAAATCAAATAAATTTTCAAAATGTTTTCAAAACTATATCTATATCACATATGTTCAAAATCTATATGCTCTTGAAAATTTGAGTGGGAGGTCTCCTTGTAGACAAGCCGAAAAATAAAAAGATGTGTAATCTCAAACTTTCAAGTGTTCGAGTGAGTTGAAGTTCACACTTCCCTCACGCACTAACCCAAAATAGAAAATAGGAAAAGATCGAGTATGTACCTTGTGCCTTTATGCACTAACACTGCTCTGAACATGAATATCTAGGATTCTCTTCTAGTTGTCCGCTCTCTCGCTCTATAACAAGGAAAACCGTTTCCGAACTTATAAGAGTCGATGTACCAACTCCAAAAACTAAGTGGGAGGGTTATACTTGTTGTTTGTAACCCGCGATCCCCAACACTAATGAAAGAAGCAATTAACGTGGGTCTAAGTGCCGCTCTTGTTACCCTCTCTTAAATGGGAGTACTCCAAGGCGTTTTTGCTTCGATCATTGCTCAATGAGCTACATCCGAGAGTGAGACGATGATGGCAAGGCCTCCCCTTGGGGGATTGTTTTTCAAAGATGATCTTTTGGACTAAGTGGTTGGTTGCACACTTAGGCTCAAACCCTAGTAATCCTCCCTTGAGGCTCTGCGAAAGGATGTGAGTTATCAAACCAATTTAAAAGGTGGCTAGTCAAAATGGATGTATTGACATCTTGGCTAAGCATTAATGATGTGTCATTTACTTATAAATGGAGATTTTTTGCGGCCTTCTCTTGAGGGAGTAAATTATCGTTTGGTTTATAACACCTTTGGATTTTATAAAAGTCTTAATAAAACTTAAATCCTAAACCAAAGACTAATCATAAACTTGTTTCAACTTTTATAGGCAATATGTCTCTCAACCCTCTCTCAGCCATTCTTTCCTCGAATAAACTCGAAGGCGACAATTACGTCGACTGGAAACGTAACCTCGACATAGTCCTTACTGTCGACAAGCACAAATGGGTTCTCACCACCCCCTGTCCTCAAACGAATGAAGATTCGACGCAAGAGGAAAAAGACGCCCTGGCGGCCTGGCTTCGATCCGATGAGATTGCGAGGTGCTATATTTTGGCATCGATGAACAATGTGTTGCAACAACAACATCGTGATTACGAAACTGCCACCGATATGCTCTACAATCTCCATGAGATGTCTGGAGAGCAAGGACGTCAAGCTAGGCAACAAGCCGTCCGACAATTCATGAACTGTCGTATGAAGGCTGGAACTCCCGTTAGAGATCATATGATGCTGATCATTAGCTATCTAAACGAAATGGAGATCCTTGGATCTGAGATTGATGGGGAGACTAAAATAGATATGATCTTGGAAACTCTACCCGAAACCATTGATACCTTCAAGTTGAATTATTCCATGAACAAGCTAGAGTACACTGTTACCGAGCTCATGAAGGAACTTCAAACCGCTGAGGCACTCACTAAGAAAAAGAGGGCTCTAGGAGAGGTACATGCTACTGCCTCCACCTCTGGATCTAAGAAGAGACCTCGCAAGGCCGAGAAGAAGAACCAACCTAAGGTTCAAACGAAGAAGAAGGCGCCGAAGGCTCCGAAGGTGGATAAGTCTAACGACAAATGCCACCACTGCAATGAGCCTGGTCACTGGCGTAGGAACTGTCTTGCCTACCTCAAAACTAAAGTAAAAGGTATTGTACTTATTATTGAAGCTTGTTTAGTAGCTGATAATGTATCATCGTGGATTATTGACTCCGCTGCTACTAACCATATTTGCTGCTCCTTAACTGGTTTTAGGAAAAGCAAAAGCTTAGAGGATGGCGACTTCTGCTTCAAGTGGGGTGATGGGAGCGTGGTGTCTGCGAAGGCTGTGGGATCCGTGACGCTATCTTTTGAAGATCGCACTTTAAATTTGAATAATGTTTATTACGTTCCTTCCTTTGGGAAAAACTTAATATCTGTTGCTCAACTTTTAGAGCAAAATTATTATTTAAAGTTTATAAAGAATGGAATTCGTATTTCTTTTTCTAATTCTTTTGTCACTGATGCATGTATGAAGAATGGTCTTTTTTACATCTATCCCACTCAACCTTCTGTTTTATACAACGAAATATATAATGATCTAATTAGGGAGCCACAGAGGATCAAACTTTCTGAATCCTCCGATCTAACAAAATCAACATACCTCTGGCACTTGAGACTTGGTCATATCAGTCTAGATATGATTAAGAGACTTGTGAGGGACGGTCCACTCCAAGCCTCTGCAAAAGGTTCACTGCCTACTTGTGAATCCTGCATAGAAGGAAAAATGACTAAGCGACCTTTCTCCGATAAGGGTCGAAGAGCCACTGAGTTGCTGGAACTAGTACATTCTGATGTATGTGGTCCGCTCAGCCAACAGGCACGTGGAGGATACGAATACTTCGTTACCTTCACCGATGATTACTCGCGATATGGTTTTTTCTATTTGCTCAAACACAAATCCGACACCTTTAACGTATTTAAGGTCTTTAGGGCTTTAGTGGAAAAGCAAACTGGCAAAGTGATCAAAACCCTTAGATTTGATCGAGGTGGTGAGTATATGTCTGGAGAGTTCGATGACTTTCTTAAAGAAGAAGGTATCGCTTCTCAGCTTACCGCACCTGGCACACCTCAACAAAACGGAGTGTCAGAGAGAAGAAACCGAACTCTTATGGAGATGGTTAGATCAATGATGAGTTACTCATCACTCCCTCTTTCCTTTTGGGGATATGCCCTCTAAACAGCCGCTTATATTCTGAATCAACTTCTATCCAAGACGGTTCCTGGTATTCCTTATGAACGATGGACTGGCCGTAAAGTGAATCTTGGCCGCATCAGAATTTGGGGTTGCCCTGCACACGTGCTAAGGCAAAAGACTAGCAACTTGGCTAGTAGGTCAGAATTGTGCTTGTTTGTTGGATATCCAAAGGAACCAAGGGTTTCATCTTCTATAGTCCCGAGGACGATAAGACTTTCGTTAGCACGAATGCTCGTTTCCTTGAGGAGGACTTTATGAAGGATGCAAAACCTAGAAGCAAAATTGTGCTTGAAGAAAAGTTGGGTGAGGAAGCTTCTACCTCATCTGTAAGAATTGTTCTTACCCCAACTGAAACACAACCTAACTCATCATAATCTCATCAAGTAGTACTTAGACGTAGTGGGAGGGCTACTCAAAAGCCTGACAGGTACATGTCTTATGGAGACTCTCTTGTAGCCGTCTCTGACATGGATGATCCTAATTCCTATAGCCCAGCGATGGCTTGTTCTGAGTCAAACCTTTTGGCTTGACGCCATGAAAGTTGAAATGCACTCGATGTATGTCAACAAAGTCTGGAAACTTGTAGACCTTCCTGAAGGGATTAAACCCGTAGGGTGTAAGTGGATATACAAGAAGAAAAGGGGTCCAGATGGGAACGTCGAGACGTTCAAAGAACGACTTGTGGCGAAGGGTTATACCCAACAAGAAGGGATTGACTATGAAGAAACCTTCTCGCCAGTCGCGATGCTTAAATCCATCCGCATACTCCTATCCATAGCTGCAGCTCTCGACTATGAGATCTGGCAAATGGATGTCAAGATAGCTTTTCTGAATGGCAATCTTGACGAGCGCATTTACATGGCTCAACCAGACGGTTTCGTGGAAGAAGGTCAATAGACCAAGGTTTGTGAGTTGCTTAAGTCCATTTATGGATTAAATCAAGCATCTAGGTCTTGGAATATCAGATTCGATGAAACTGTGAAAAGCTTCGGCTTTGAACAGTCAATAGATGAGCCTTGTGTTTGCAAGTTAATACACGAAGGCAAAGTTGTGTTTCTGGTGCTATATGTCGATGATATACTACTCATTGGTAATGACGTGGGTAAGTTATCTGAGGTTAAGGTCTGGCTGGCAAAGCAATTCGATATGAAGGATCTAGGAGAAGCCGCGTACATTCTGGGGATCCAAATCTCTCGAGATAGGAAAAACCGGACCATGTCGGTCTCTCAAGCATCTTATATTGATAAGGTGATGGATCGCTTCTCGATGCAAGACTCCAAGAAGGGTCAAACACCCTTTAGGCATGGAGTTTCACTCTCTAAGGACCAGTCTCCCAAGACTGCACAAGAGATTGAAGACATGAGGAAAATTCCTTACGCCTCTTCCGTAGGAAGCCTTATATATGCTATGCTTTGCACTAGACCTGACATCTGTTTCGCCGTTGGCGTAGTTAGCCGTTTCCAATCCAACCGTGGACCCGAGCACTGGATTGCTGTTAAGCATGTTCTTAAGTATCTTCGAAGAACTAGGAACTTGATGCTTACATACTCAGGTACTGACCTGACTATGACGGGATATACCGACTCCGATTTTCAAGCGGATAAGGATTCCAGGAAATCCACTTCGGGATCTGTGTTCATCCTTAATGGTGGAGCTGTTGTGTGGAGAAGTATTAAGCAATCTGTTGTCGCTGTTTTTCGGACAACCATTTAGGAGCCCAAAGTGGTTAGACCCAAGGCCAGACCAAGTGGTCTCACTTCTGCTCGAGCATGTCGGACTTGGTATCCCAAGTCGTCCCTTAGCTGTGAATGTCCCTTGAGTTTGTCCAAGTACCTGAAAAGGAAGAAAGAACAGGTGAACTAGGAACTTCAAACCGCTGAGGCACTCACTAAGAAAAAGAGGGCTCTAGGAGAGGTACATGCTACTGCCTCCACCTCTGGATCTAAGAAGAGACCTCGCAAGGCCGAGAAGAAGAACCAACCTAAGGTTCAAACGAAGAAGAAGGCGCCGAAGGCTCCGAAGGTGGATAAGTCTAACGACAAATGCCACCACTGCAATGAGCCTGGTCACTGGCGTAGGAACTGTCTTGCCTACCTCAAAACTAAAGTAAAAGGTATTGTACTTATTATTGAAGCTTGTTTAGTAGCTGATAATGTATCATCGTGGATTATTGACTCCGCTGCTACTAACCATATTTGCTGCTCCTTAACTGGTTTTAGGAAAAGCAAAAGCTTAGAGGATGGCGACTTCTGCTTCAAGTGGGGTGATGGGAGCGTGGTGTCTGCGAAGGCTGTGGGATCCGTGACGCTATCTTTTGAAGATCGCACTTTAAATTTGAATAATGTTTATTACGTTCCTTCCTTTGGGAAAAACTTAATATCTGTTGCTCAACTTTTAGAGCAAAATTATTATTTAAAGTTTATAAAGAATGGAATTCGTATTTCTTTTTCTAATTCTTTTGTCACTGATGCATGTATGAAGAATGGTCTTTTTTACATCTATCCCACTCAACCTTCTGTTTTATACAACGAAATATATAATGATCTAATTAGGGAGCCACAGAGGATCAAACTTTCTGAATCCTCCGATCTAACAAAATCAACATACCTCTGGCACTTGAGACTTGGTCATATCAGTCTAGATATGATTAAGAGACTTGTGAGGGACGGTCCACTCCAAGCCTCTGCAAAAGGTTCACTGCCTACTTGTGAATCCTGCATAGAAGGAAAAATGACTAAGCGACCTTTCTCCGATAAGGGTCGAAGAGCCACTGAGTTGCTGGAACTAGTACATTCTGATGTATGTGGTCCGCTCAGCCAACAGGCACGTGGAGGATACGAATACTTCGTTACCTTCACCGATGATTACTCGCGATATGGTTTTTTCTATTTGCTCAAACACAAATCCGACACCTTTAACGTATTTAAGGTCTTTAGGGCTTTAGTGGAAAAGCAAACTGGCAAAGTGATCAAAACCCTTAGATTTGATCGAGGTGGTGAGTATATGTCTGGAGAGTTCGATGACTTTCTTAAAGAAGAAGGTATCGCTTCTCAGCTTACCGCACCTGGCACACCTCAACAAAACGGAGTGTCAGAGAGAAGAAACCGAACTCTTATGGAGATGGTTAGATCAATGATGAGTTACTCATCACTCCCTCTTTCCTTTTGGGGATATGCCCTCTAAACAGCCGCTTATATTCTGAATCAACTTCTATCCAAGACGGTTCCTGGTATTCCTTATGAACGATGGACTGGCCGTAAAGTGAATCTTGGCCGCATCAGAATTTGGGGTTGCCCTGCACACGTGCTAAGGCAAAAGACTAGCAACTTGGCTAGTAGGTCAGAATTGTGCTTGTTTGTTGGATATCCAAAGGAACCAAGGGTTTCATCTTCTATAGTCCCGAGGACGATAAGACTTTCGTTAGCACGAATGCTCGTTTCCTTGAGGAGGACTTTATGAAGGATGCAAAACCTAGAAGCAAAATTGTGCTTGAAGAAAAGTTGGGTGAGGAAGCTTCTACCTCATCTGTAAGAATTGTTCTTACCCCAACTGAAACACAACCTAACTCATCATAATCTCATCAAGTAGTACTTAGACGTAGTGGGAGGGCTACTCAAAAGCCTGACAGGTACATGTCTTATGGAGACTCTCTTGTAGCCGTCTCTGACATGGATGATCCTAATTCCTATAGCCCAGCGATGGCTTGTTCTGAGTCAAACCTTTTGGCTTGACGCCATGAAAGTTGAAATGCACTCGATGTATGTCAACAAAGTCTGGAAACTTGTAGACCTTCCTGAAGGGATTAAACCCGTAGGGTGTAAGTGGATATACAAGAAGAAAAGGGGTCCAGATGGGAACGTCGAGACGTTCAAAGAACGACTTGTGGCGAAGGGTTATACCCAACAAGAAGGGATTGACTATGAAGAAACCTTCTCGCCAGTCGCGATGCTTAAATCCATCCGCATACTCCTATCCATAGCTGCAGCTCTCGACTATGAGATCTGGCAAATGGATGTCAAGATAGCTTTTCTGAATGGCAATCTTGACGAGCGCATTTACATGGCTCAACCAGACGGTTTCGTGGAAGAAGGTCAATAGACCAAGGTTTGTGAGTTGCTTAAGTCCATTTATGGATTAAATCAAGCATCTAGGTCTTGGAATATCAGATTCGATGAAACTGTGAAAAGCTTCGGCTTTGAACAGTCAATAGATGAGCCTTGTGTTTGCAAGTTAATACACGAAGGCAAAGTTGTGTTTCTGGTGCTATATGTCGATGATATACTACTCATTGGTAATGACGTGGGTAAGTTATCTGAGGTTAAGGTCTGGCTGGCAAAGCAATTCGATATGAAGGATCTAGGAGAAGCCGCGTACATTCTGGGGATCCAAATCTCTCGAGATAGGAAAAACCGGACCATGTCGGTCTCTCAAGCATCTTATATTGATAAGGTGATGGATCGCTTCTCGATGCAAGACTCCAAGAAGGGTCAAACACCCTTTAGGCATGGAGTTTCACTCTCTAAGGACCAGTCTCCCAAGACTGCACAAGAGATTGAAGACATGAGGAAAATTCCTTACGCCTCTTCCGTAGGAAGCCTTATATATGCTATGCTTTGCACTAGACCTGACATCTGTTTCGCCGTTGGCGTAGTTAGCCGTTTCCAATCCAACCGTGGACCCGAGCACTGGATTGCTGTTAAGCATGTTCTTAAGTATCTTCGAAGAACTAGGAACTTGATGCTTACATACTCAGGTACTGACCTGACTATGACGGGATATACCGACTCCGATTTTCAAGCGGATAAGGATTCCAGGAAATCCACTTCGGGATCTGTGTTCATCCTTAATGGTGGAGCTGTTGTGTGGAGAAGTATTAAGCAATCTGTTGTCGCTGTTTTTCGGACAACCATTTAGGAGCCCAAAGTGGTTAGACCCAAGGCCAGACCAAGTGGTCTCACTTCTGCTCGAGCATGTCGGACTTGGTATCCCAAGTCGTCCCTTAGCTGTGAATGTCCCTTGAGTTTGTCCAAGTACCTGAAAAGGAAGAAAGAACAGGTGAACTAGGAACTTCAAACCGCTGAGGCACTCACTAAGAAAAAGAGGGCTCTAGGAGAGGTACATGCTACTGCCTCCACCTCTGGATCTAAGAAGAGACCTCGCAAGGCCGAGAAGAAGAACCAACCTAAGGTTCAAACGAAGAAGAAGGCGCCGAAGGCTCCGAAGGTGGATAAGTCTAACGACAAATGCCACCACTGCAATGAGCCTGGTCACTGGCGTAGGAACTGTCTTGCCTACCTCAAAACTAAAGTAAAAGGTATTGTACTTATTATTGAAGCTTGTTTAGTAGCTGATAATGTATCATCGTGGATTATTGACTCCGCTGCTACTAACCATATTTGCTGCTCCTTAACTGGTTTTAGGAAAAGCAAAAGCTTAGAGGATGGCGACTTCTGCTTCAAGTGGGGTGATGGGAGCGTGGTGTCTGCGAAGGCTGTGGGATCCGTGACGCTATCTTTTGAAGATCGCACTTTAAATTTGAATAATGTTTATTACGTTCCTTCCTTTGGGAAAAACTTAATATCTGTTGCTCAACTTTTAGAGCAAAATTATTATTTAAAGTTTATAAAGAATGGAATTCGTATTTCTTTTTCTAATTCTTTTGTCACTGATGCATGTATGAAGAATGGTCTTTTTTACATCTATCCCACTCAACCTTCTGTTTTATACAACGAAATATATAATGATCTAATTAGGGAGCCACAGAGGATCAAACTTTCTGAATCCTCCGATCTAACAAAATCAACATACCTCTGGCACTTGAGACTTGGTCATATCAGTCTAGATATGATTAAGAGACTTGTGAGGGACGGTCCACTCCAAGCCTCTGCAAAAGGTTCACTGCCTACTTGTGAATCCTGCATAGAAGGAAAAATGACTAAGCGACCTTTCTCCGATAAGGGTCGAAGAGCCACTGAGTTGCTGGAACTAGTACATTCTGATGTATGTGGTCCGCTCAGCCAACAGGCACGTGGAGGATACGAATACTTCGTTACCTTCACCGATGATTACTCGCGATATGGTTTTTTCTATTTGCTCAAACACAAATCCGACACCTTTAACGTATTTAAGGTCTTTAGGGCTTTAGTGGAAAAGCAAACTGGCAAAGTGATCAAAACCCTTAGATTTGATCGAGGTGGTGAGTATATGTCTGGAGAGTTCGATGACTTTCTTAAAGAAGAAGGTATCGCTTCTCAGCTTACCGCACCTGGCACACCTCAACAAAACGGAGTGTCAGAGAGAAGAAACCGAACTCTTATGGAGATGGTTAGATCAATGATGAGTTACTCATCACTCCCTCTTTCCTTTTGGGGATATGCCCTCTAAACAGCCGCTTATATTCTGAATCAACTTCTATCCAAGACGGTTCCTGGTATTCCTTATGAACGATGGACTGGCCGTAAAGTGAATCTTGGCCGCATCAGAATTTGGGGTTGCCCTGCACACGTGCTAAGGCAAAAGACTAGCAACTTGGCTAGTAGGTCAGAATTGTGCTTGTTTGTTGGATATCCAAAGGAACCAAGGGTTTCATCTTCTATAGTCCCGAGGACGATAAGACTTTCGTTAGCACGAATGCTCGTTTCCTTGAGGAGGACTTTATGAAGGATGCAAAACCTAGAAGCAAAATTGTGCTTGAAGAAAAGTTGGGTGAGGAAGCTTCTACCTCATCTGTAAGAATTGTTCT
The DNA here is from genome assembly GCF_054948205.1 of Urtica dioica subsp. dioica. Classification (NCBI taxonomy): domain Eukaryota; kingdom Viridiplantae; phylum Streptophyta; class Magnoliopsida; order Rosales; family Urticaceae; genus Urtica; species Urtica dioica. The sequence goes on from NC_142758.1 coordinate 25,387,993, forward strand.
TACCCCAACTGAAACACAACCTAACTCATCATAATCTCATCAAGTAGTACTTAGACGTAGTGGGAGGGCTACTCAAAAGCCTGACAGGTACATGTCTTATGGAGACTCTCTTGTAGCCGTCTCTGACATGGATGATCCTAATTCCTATAGCCCAGCGATGGCTTGTTCTGAGTCAAACCTTTTGGCTTGACGCCATGAAAGTTGAAATGCACTCGATGTATGTCAACAAAGTCTGGAAACTTGTAGACCTTCCTGAAGGGATTAAACCCGTAGGGTGTAAGTGGATATACAAGAAGAAAAGGGGTCCAGATGGGAACGTCGAGACGTTCAAAGAACGACTTGTGGCGAAGGGTTATACCCAACAAGAAGGGATTGACTATGAAGAAACCTTCTCGCCAGTCGCGATGCTTAAATCCATCCGCATACTCCTATCCATAGCTGCAGCTCTCGACTATGAGATCTGGCAAATGGATGTCAAGATAGCTTTTCTGAATGGCAATCTTGACGAGCGCATTTACATGGCTCAACCAGACGGTTTCGTGGAAGAAGGTCAATAGACCAAGGTTTGTGAGTTGCTTAAGTCCATTTATGGATTAAATCAAGCATCTAGGTCTTGGAATATCAGATTCGATGAAACTGTGAAAAGCTTCGGCTTTGAACAGTCAATAGATGAGCCTTGTGTTTGCAAGTTAATACACGAAGGCAAAGTTGTGTTTCTGGTGCTATATGTCGATGATATACTACTCATTGGTAATGACGTGGGTAAGTTATCTGAGGTTAAGGTCTGGCTGGCAAAGCAATTCGATATGAAGGATCTAGGAGAAGCCGCGTACATTCTGGGGATCCAAATCTCTCGAGATAGGAAAAACCGGACCATGTCGGTCTCTCAAGCATCTTATATTGATAAGGTGATGGATCGCTTCTCGATGCAAGACTCCAAGAAGGGTCAAACACCCTTTAGGCATGGAGTTTCACTCTCTAAGGACCAGTCTCCCAAGACTGCACAAGAGATTGAAGACATGAGGAAAATTCCTTACGCCTCTTCCGTAGGAAGCCTTATATATGCTATGCTTTGCACTAGACCTGACATCTGTTTCGCCGTTGGCGTAGTTAGCCGTTTCCAATCCAACCGTGGACCCGAGCACTGGATTGCTGTTAAGCATGTTCTTAAGTATCTTCGAAGAACTAGGAACTTGATGCTTACATACTCAGGTACTGACCTGACTATGACGGGATATACCGACTCCGATTTTCAAGCGGATAAGGATTCCAGGAAATCCACTTCGGGATCTGTGTTCATCCTTAATGGTGGAGCTGTTGTGTGGAGAAGTATTCAGCAATCTGTTGTCGCTGTTTTTCGGACAACCATTTAGGAGCCCAAAGTGGTTAGACCCAAGGCCAGACCAAGTGGTCTCACTTCTGCTCGAGCATGTCGGACTTGGTATCCCAAGTCGTCCCTTAGCTGTGAATGTCCCTTGAGTTTGTCCAAGTACCTGAAAAGGAAGAAAGAACAGGTGAACTAGGAACTTCAAACCGCTGAGGCACTCACTAAGAAAAAGAGGGCTCTAGGAGAGGTACATGCTACTGCCTCCACCTCTGGATCTAAGAAGAGACCTCGCAAGGCCGAGAAGAAGAACCAACCTAAGGTTCAAACGAAGAAGAAGGCGCCGAAGGCTCCGAAGGTGGATAAGTCTAACGACAAATGCCACCACTGCAATGAGCCTGGTCACTGGCGTAGGAACTGTCTTGCCTACCTCAAAACTAAAGTAAAAGGTATTGTACTTATTATTGAAGCTTGTTTAGTAGCTGATAATGTATCATCGTGGATTATTGACTCCGCTGCTACTAACCATATTTGCTGCTCCTTAACTGGTTTTAGGAAAAGCAAAAGCTTAGAGGATGGCGACTTCTGCTTCAAGTGGGGTGATGGGAGCGTGGTGTCTGCGAAGGCTGTGGGATCCGTGACGCTATCTTTTGAAGATCGCACTTTAAATTTGAATAATGTTTATTACGTTCCTTCCTTTGGGAAAAACTTAATATCTGTTGCTCAACTTTTAGAGCAAAATTATTATTTAAAGTTTATAAAGAATGGAATTCGTATTTCTTTTTCTAATTCTTTTGTCACTGATGCATGTATGAAGAATGGTCTTTTTTACATCTATCCCACTCAACCTTCTGTTTTATACAACGAAATATATAATGATCTAATTAGGGAGCCACAGAGGATCAAACTTTCTGAATCCTCCGATCTAACAAAATCAACATACCTCTGGCACTTGAGACTTGGTCATATCAGTCTAGATATGATTAAGAGACTTGTGAGGGACGGTCCACTCCAAGCCTCTGCAAAAGGTTCACTGCCTACTTGTGAATCCTGCATAGAAGGAAAAATGACTAAGCGACCTTTCTCCGATAAGGGTCGAAGAGCCACTGAGTTGCTGGAACTAGTACATTCTGATGTATGTGGTCCGCTCAGCCAACAGGCACGTGGAGGATACGAATACTTCGTTACCTTCACCGATGATTACTCGCGATATGGTTTTTTCTATTTGCTCAAACACAAATCCGACACCTTTAACGTATTTAAGGTCTTTAGGGCTTTAGTGGAAAAGCAAACTGGCAAAGTGATCAAAACCCTTAGATTTGATCGAGGTGGTGAGTATATGTCTGGAGAGTTCGATGACTTTCTTAAAGAAGAAGGTATCGCTTCTCAGCTTACCGCACCTGGCACACCTCAACAAAACGGAGTGTCAGAGAGAAGAAACCGAACTCTTATGGAGATGGTTAGATCAATGATGAGTTACTCATCACTCCCTCTTTCCTTTTGGGGATATGCCCTCTAAACAGCCGCTTATATTCTGAATCAACTTCTATCCAAGACGGTTCCTGGTATTCCTTATGAACGATGGACTGGCCGTAAAGTGAATCTTGGCCGCATCAGAATTTGGGGTTGCCCTGCACACGTGCTAAGGCAAAAGACTAGCAACTTGGCTAGTAGGTCAGAATTGTGCTTGTTTGTTGGATATCCAAAGGAACCAAGGGTTTCATCTTCTATAGTCCCGAGGACGATAAGACTTTCGTTAGCACGAATGCTCGTTTCCTTGAGGAGGACTTTATGAAGGATGCAAAACCTAGAAGCAAAATTGTGCTTGAAGAAAAGTTGGGTGAGGAAGCTTCTACCTCATCTGTAAGAATTGTTCTTACCCCAACTGAAACACAACCTAACTCATCATAATCTCATCAAGTAGTACTTAGACGTAGTGGGAGGGCTACTCAAAAGCCTGACAGGTACATGTCTTATGGAGACTCTCTTGTAGCCGTCTCTGACATGGATGATCCTAATTCCTATAGCCCAGCGATGGCTTGTTCTGAGTCAAACCTTTTGGCTTGACGCCATGAAAGTTGAAATGCACTCGATGTATGTCAACAAAGTCTGGAAACTTGTAGACCTTCCTGAAGGGATTAAACCCGTAGGGTGTAAGTGGATATACAAGAAGAAAAGGGGTCCAGATGGGAACGTCGAGACGTTCAAAGAACGACTTGTGGCGAAGGGTTATACCCAACAAGAAGGGATTGACTATGAAGAAACCTTCTCGCCAGTCGCGATGCTTAAATCCATCCGCATACTCCTATCCATAGCTGCAGCTCTCGACTATGAGATCTGGCAAATGGATGTCAAGATAGCTTTTCTGAATGGCAATCTTGACGAGCGCATTTACATGGCTCAACCAGACGGTTTCGTGGAAGAAGGTCAATAGACCAAGGTTTGTGAGTTGCTTAAGTCCATTTATGGATTAAATCAAGCATCTAGGTCTTGGAATATCAGATTCGATGAAACTGTGAAAAGCTTCGGCTTTGAACAGTCAATAGATGAGCCTTGTGTTTGCAAGTTAATACACGAAGGCAAAGTTGTGTTTCTGGTGCTATATGTCGATGATATACTACTCATTGGTAATGACGTGGGTAAGTTATCTGAGGTTAAGGTCTGGCTGGCAAAGCAATTCGATATGAAGGATCTAGGAGAAGCCGCGTACATTCTGGGGATCCAAATCTCTCGAGATAGGAAAAACCGGACCATGTCGGTCTCTCAAGCATCTTATATTGATAAGGTGATGGATCGCTTCTCGATGCAAGACTCCAAGAAGGGTCAAACACCCTTTAGGCATGGAGTTTCACTCTCTAAGGACCAGTCTCCCAAGACTGCACAAGAGATTGAAGACATGAGGAAAATTCCTTACGCCTCTTCCGTAGGAAGCCTTATATATGCTATGCTTTGCACTAGACCTGACATCTGTTTCGCCGTTGGCGTAGTTAGCCGTTTCCAATCCAACCGTGGACCCGAGCACTGGATTGCTGTTAAGCATGTTCTTAAGTATCTTCGAAGAACTAGGAACTTGATGCTTACATACTCAGGTACTGACCTGACTATGACGGGATATACCGACTCCGATTTTCAAGCGGATAAGGATTCCAGGAAATCCACTTCGGGATCTGTGTTCATCCTTAATGGTGGAGCTGTTGTGTGGAGAAGTATTCAGCAATCTGTTGTCGCTGTTTTTCGGACAACCATTTAGGAGCCCAAAGTGGTTAGACCCAAGGCCAGACCAAGTGGTCTCACTTCTGCTCGAGCATGTCGGACTTGGTATCCCAAGTCGTCCCTTAGCTGTGAATGTCCCTTGAGTTTGTCCAAGTACCTGAAAAGGAAGAAAGAACAGGTGAACTAGGAACTTCAAACCGCTGAGGCACTCACTAAGAAAAAGAGGGCTCTAGGAGAGGTACATGCTACTGCCTCCACCTCTGGATCTAAGAAGAGACCTCGCAAGGCCGAGAAGAAGAACCAACCTAAGGTTCAAACGAAGAAGAAGGCGCCGAAGGCTCCGAAGGTGGATAAGTCTAACGACAAATGCCACCACTGCAATGAGCCTGGTCACTGGCGTAGGAACTGTCTTGCCTACCTCAAAACTAAAGTAAAAGGTATTGTACTTATTATTGAAGCTTGTTTAGTAGCTGATAATGTATCATCGTGGATTATTGACTCCGCTGCTACTAACCATATTTGCTGCTCCTTAACTGGTTTTAGGAAAAGCAAAAGCTTAGAGGATGGCGACTTCTGCTTCAAGTGGGGTGATGGGAGCGTGGTGTCTGCGAAGGCTGTGGGATCCGTGACGCTATCTTTTGAAGATCGCACTTTAAATTTGAATAATGTTTATTACGTTCCTTCCTTTGGGAAAAACTTAATATCTGTTGCTCAACTTTTAGAGCAAAATTATTATTTAAAGTTTATAAAGAATGGAATTCGTATTTCTTTTTCTAATTCTTTTGTCACTGATGCATGTATGAAGAATGGTCTTTTTTACATCTATCCCACTCAACCTTCTGTTTTATACAACGAAATATATAATGATCTAATTAGGGAGCCACAGAGGATCAAACTTTCTGAATCCTCCGATCTAACAAAATCAACATACCTCTGGCACTTGAGACTTGGTCATATCAGTCTAGATATGATTAAGAGACTTGTGAGGGACGGTCCACTCCAAGCCTCTGCAAAAGGTTCACTGCCTACTTGTGAATCCTGCATAGAAGGAAAAATGACTAAGCGACCTTTCTCCGATAAGGGTCGAAGAGCCACTGAGTTGCTGGAACTAGTACATTCTGATGTATGTGGTCCGCTCAGCCAACAGGCACGTGGAGGATACGAATACTTCGTTACCTTCACCGATGATTACTCGCGATATGGTTTTTTCTATTTGCTCAAACACAAATCCGACACCTTTAACGTATTTAAGGTCTTTAGGGCTTTAGTGGAAAAGCAAACTGGCAAAGTGATCAAAACCCTTAGATTTGATCGAGGTGGTGAGTATATGTCTGGAGAGTTCGATGACTTTCTTAAAGAAGAAGGTATCGCTTCTCAGCTTACCGCACCTGGCACACCTCAACAAAACGGAGTGTCAGAGAGAAGAAACCGAACTCTTATGGAGATGGTTAGATCAATGATGAGTTACTCATCACTCCCTCTTTCCTTTTGGGGATATGCCCTCTAAACAGCCGCTTATATTCTGAATCAACTTCTATCCAAGACGGTTCCTGGTATTCCTTATGAACGATGGACTGGCCGTAAAGTGAATCTTGGCCGCATCAGAATTTGGGGTTGCCCTGCACACGTGCTAAGGCAAAAGACTAGCAACTTGGCTAGTAGGTCAGAATTGTGCTTGTTTGTTGGATATCCAAAGGAACCAAGGGTTTCATCTTCTATAGTCCCGAGGACGATAAGACTTTCGTTAGCACGAATGCTCGTTTCCTTGAGGAGGACTTTATGAAGGATGCAAAACCTAGAAGCAAAATTGTGCTTGAAGAAAAGTTGGGTGAGGAAGCTTCTACCTCATCTGTAAGAATTGTTCTTACCCCAACTGAAACACAACCTAACTCATCATAATCTCATCAAGTAGTACTTAGACGTAGTGGGAGGGCTACTCAAAAGCCTGACAGGTACATGTCTTATGGAGACTCTCTTGTAGCCGTCTCTGACATGGATGATCCTAATTCCTATAGCCCAGCGATGGCTTGTTCTGAGTCAAACCTTTTGGCTTGACGCCATGAAAGTTGAAATGCACTCGATGTATGTCAACAAAGTCTGGAAACTTGTAGACCTTCCTGAAGGGATTAAACCCGTAGGGTGTAAGTGGATATACAAGAAGAAAAGGGGTCCAGATGGGAACGTCGAGACGTTCAAAGAACGACTTGTGGCGAAGGGTTATACCCAACAAGAAGGGATTGACTATGAAGAAACCTTCTCGCCAGTCGCGATGCTTAAATCCATCCGCATACTCCTATCCATAGCTGCAGCTCTCGACTATGAGATCTGGCAAATGGATGTCAAGATAGCTTTTCTGAATGGCAATCTTGACGAGCGCATTTACATGGCTCAACCAGACGGTTTCGTGGAAGAAGGTCAATAGACCAAGGTTTGTGAGTTGCTTAAGTCCATTTATGGATTAAATCAAGCATCTAGGTCTTGGAATATCAGATTCGATGAAACTGTGAAAAGCTTCGGCTTTGAACAGTCAATAGATGAGCCTTGTGTTTGCAAGTTAATACACGAAGGCAAAGTTGTGTTTCTGGTGCTATATGTCGATGATATACTACTCATTGGTAATGACGTGGGTAAGTTATCTGAGGTTAAGGTCTGGCTGGCAAAGCAATTCGATATGAAGGATCTAGGAGAAGCCGCGTACATTCTGGGGATCCAAATCTCTCGAGATAGGAAAAACCGGACCATGTCGGTCTCTCAAGCATCTTATATTGATAAGGTGATGGATCGCTTCTCGATGCAAGACTCCAAGAAGGGTCAAACACCCTTTAGGCATGGAGTTTCACTCTCTAAGGACCAGTCTCCCAAGACTGCACAAGAGATTGAAGACATGAGGAAAATTCCTTACGCCTCTTCCGTAGGAAGCCTTATATATGCTATGCTTTGCACTAGACCTGACATCTGTTTCGCCGTTGGCGTAGTTAGCCGTTTCCAATCCAACCGTGGACCCGAGCACTGGATTGCTGTTAAGCATGTTCTTAAGTATCTTCGAAGAACTAGGAACTTGATGCTTACATACTCAGGTACTGACCTGACTATGACGGGATATACCGACTCCGATTTTCAAGCGGATAAGGATTCCAGGAAATCCACTTCGGGATCTGTGTTCATCCTTAATGGTGGAGCTGTTGTGTGGAGAAGTATTAAGCAATCTGTTGTCGCTGTTTTTCGGACAACCATTTAGGAGCCCAAAGTGGTTAGACCCAAGGCCAGACCAAGTGGTCTCACTTCTGCTCGAGCATGTCGGACTTGGTATCCCAAGTCGTCCCTTAGCTGTGAATGTCCCTTGAGTTTGTCCAAGTACCTGAAAAGGAAGAAAGAACAGGTGAACTAGGAAGGGAAAACAGAGGGGGTGCCTCTGTTTACCTCTCCGACGCTCAACATTAGTAGGATTGAGGTGAAGTATAGAGGTTTTAAAGGTGGTGAGAGGCCAAAGATGAGCGAAACGAGTGAAGTATGAGTTCGACAGCGTTTCGGCACTCAAAAATTGATTACCTGTACCAGGGGAGGGACCCCGATACTTATAGGCGACCAAGGGGTATTTTGGGCATCCCCTTGGCCGAAGGCCGACCCTGGGTCGGCCATGGAGGCGAAGGCCGGCTCGGAGGTGGCCTTGGAGACGAGGGCCGGCTCTGAGGTGGCCTTGGAGACGAGGGTCGGCTCTGAGGCGGCCATGGAGGCGAAGGCCGGCTTTGAGGCGGCCTTGGAGACAAGGGCCGGCTCTGAGGCGGCCTTGGAGGCGAGGGCCGGCTGTGAGGCGGACTTGGAGACGAGGGCCAGCTCTGAGGCGGCCTTGGAGGCGAGGGCCAGCTCTGAGGCGGCCTTGGAGGCGAGGGCCGGCTCTAAGGCGGCCTTGGAGACGAGGGCCGGCTCTGAGGAGGCCTTGGAGACGAGAGCCGGCTTTGAGGCGGCCATGGAGGCGAGGGACGCCTCTGAGACGTGCAGGCCGAGCTGAGGCCGAGGTCGAGCTCATCAGGCCGAGGTCGAGCTGAGGCCGAGGTCGAGCTCATTAGGACGAGGTCGAGCTCATCAGGCCGAGGTCGAGCTCATCAGGCCAAGGTCGAGTTGAGGCCGAGGTCGAGCTCATCAGGCCGAGGTCGAGCTGAGGCCGAGGTCGAGCTCATCATGCCGAGGTCGAGCTCATGAGCCGAGGTCGAGCTGAGGCCAAGGTCAAGCTCATGCCGAGGTCGAGCTCATGAGGCCGAGGTCGATCTGAGGCCGAGGTCGAGCTCATGAGCCGAGGTCGAGCTGAGGCCGAGGTCGAGCTCATGAGGCCGAGGCCGAGCTCATGAGGCCGGTCTTTGGCCCCTCGGCCATGGGACCCCGCGGGCGCCCGCGGCCGCCGTCGACCCGGAATGGACCGACAACATTAGCCCCCCGAGTTTGCGGTCGAGCGTAGGTCGAGTGGAAACGCAATGCTTATGCCGCCGTGTGGACGCGGGACAAACGCTCTCGGGTTTACGAGCGTGCCTCAAAAGGGCTTTTAATGCATCGCGAGGGAAAGCCTCTGTGCGTCGCGAGGGACGGCCTTTGTGCGTCGCGCGGGACGGCTTTGATGCGTCGCGAGGGACGGCCTTGACGCTTCGCGAGGGACGGGTTTTGTTCCGGTTTGATCGTGCGTGGCTTATTTTCTCGACCTACTAATGAAGGCGTGATCGATTAGCACGACTTGGGCATCGGGGGGCCTCGTTGTCACGTTTGCGTGACCGAGTTTTCCATGGACGCTGGCTAGACCAGGTACGTCCGGCTGCGCAAGCCTTTGAAACCCATTTGTCACTCGCTGCCTTTCGGCTCTCGAGCTGGGCGGCGAGCGCGGTGCCCCATTTGCGTGGCGGGGTTTCCCGTGGACGCTGGCTAGACCAGATACGTCCGGCGGACGCAAGCCTTTGAAACCCATTTGTAACTCGCTGCCTTTCGGCTCACGAGTTGGGCGGCGCGTGCGATGCCACATTTGTGTGGCGGGGTTTCTCGTGGACGCTGGCTAGACCAGATACGTCCGGCGGACGCAAGCCTTTGAAACCCATTTGTAACTCGCTGCCTTTCGGCTCACGAGCTGGGCGGAGAGCGCGATGCCACATTTGTGTGGCGAGGTTTCCCGTGGACGCTGGCTAGACCAGATACGTCCGGCGGACGCAAGCCTTTGAAACCCATTTGTAACTCGCTGCCTTTCGGCTCACGAGCTGGGCGGCGAGCGCGATGCCACATTTGTGTGGCGGGGTTTCCCGTGGACGCTGGCTAGACCAGATATGTCTGGCGGATGCAAGCCTTTGAAACCCATTTGTAACTCGCTGCCTTTCGGCTCACGAGCTGGGCGGCGAGCGCGGTGCCACATTTGTGTGTCCGGGTTTCCCGTTGACGCTGGCTAGACCAGGTACGCCCGGCGGACGCAAGCCTTTGAAACCCATTTGAAACTCGCTGCCTTTCGGCTCACGAGCTGGGCGGCGAGCGCGGTGCCACATTTGCGTGGCCAGGTTTCCCGTGGACGCTGGCTAGACCAGATACGTCCGGCGGACGTAAGCCTTTGAAACCCATTTGTAACTCGCTGCCTTTCGGCTCACGAGCTGGGCGGCGAGCGCGGTGCCACATTTGCGTGGCCAGGTTTCCCGTGGACGCTGGCTAGACCAGATACGTCCAACGGACGCAAGCCTTTGAAACCCATTTGTAACTCGCTGCCTTTCGGCTCACGAGCTGGGCGGCGAGCGCGGTGCCACATTTGCGTGGCGGGGTTTTCCGTGGACGCTGGCTAGACCAGATATGTTCGGCGGACGCAAGCCTTTGAAACCCATTTATAACTTGCTGCCTTTCGGCTCACGAGCTGGGCGGAGAGCGCGATGCCACATTTGTGTGGCGGGGTTTCCCGTGGACGCTGGCTAGACCAGATACGTCCGGCGGACGCAAGCCTTTGAAACCCATTTGTAACTCGCTGCCTTTCGGCTCACGAGCTGGGCGGCGAGCGCGATGCCACATTTGTGTGGCGGGGTTTCCCGTGGACGCTGGCTAGACAAGATATGTCTGGCGGATGCAAGCCTTTGAAACCCATTTGTAACTCGCTGCCTTTCGGCTCACGAGCTGGGCGGTGAGCGCGATGCCACATTTGTGTGGCGGGCTTTCCCGTGGACGCTGGCTAGACCAGATATGTCTGGCGGATGCAAGCCTTTGAAACCCATTTGTAACTCGCTGCCTTTCGGCTCACGAGCTGGGCGGCGAGCGCGGTGCCACATTTGTGTGTCCGGGTTTCCCGTGGACGCTGGCTAGACCAGGTACGCCCGGCGGACGCAAGCCTTTGAAACCCATTTTTAACTCGCTGCCTTTCGGCTCACGAGTTGGGCGGCGAGAGCGATGCCACATTTGTGTGGCGGGGTTTCTCGTGGACGCTGGCTAGACCAGATACGTCCGGCGGACGCAAGCCTTTGAAACCCATTTGTAACTCGCTGCCTTTCGGCTCACGAGCTGGGCGGCGAGCGCGATGCCACATTTGTGTGGCGAGGTTTCCCGTGGACGCTGGCTAGACCAGATACGTCCGGCGGACGCAAGCCTTTGAAACCCATTTGTAACTCGCTGCTTTTCGGCTCACGAGCTGGGCGGCGAGCGCGATGCCACATCTGTGTGGCGGGGTTTCCCGTGGACGCTGGCTAGACCAGATATGTCTGGCGGATGCAAGCCTTTGAAACCCATTTGTAACTCGCTGCCTTTCGGCTCACGAGCTGGGCGGCGAGCGCGGTGCCACATTTGTGTGTCCGGGTTTCCCGTGGACGCTGGCTAGACCAGGTACGCCCGGCGGACGCAAGCCTTTGAAACCCATTTGAAACTCGCTGCCTTTCGGCTCACGAGCTGGGCGGCGAGCGCGGTGCCACATTTGCGTGGCCAGGTTTCCCGTGGACGCTGGCTAGACCAGATACGTCCGGCGGATGCAAGCCTTTGAAACCCATTTGTAACTCGCTGCCTTTCGGCTCACGAGCTGGGCGGCGAGCGCGATGCCACATTTGTGTGGCGGGGTTTCCCGTGGACGCTGGCTAGACAAGATATGTCTGGCGGATGCAAGCCTTTGAAACCCATTTGTAACTCGCTGCCTTTCGGCTCACGAGCTGGGCGGTGAGCGCGATGCCACATTTGTGTGGCGGGGTTTCCCGTGGACGCTGGCTAGACCAGATATGTCTGGCGGATGCAAGCCTTTGAAACCCATTTGTAACTCGCTGCCTTTCGGCTCACGAGCTGGGCGGCGAGCGCGGTGCCACATTTGTGTGTCCGGGTTTCCCGTGGACGCTGGCTAGACCAGGTACGCCCGGCGGACGCAAGCCTTTGAAACTTATTTGAAACTCGCTGCCTTTCGGCTCACGAGCTGGGCGGCGAGCGCGGTGCCACATTTGCGTGGCCAGGTTTCCCGTGGACGCTGGCTAGACCAGATACGTCCAACGGACGCAAGCCTTTGAAACCCATTTGTAACTCGCTGCCTTTCGGCTCACGAGCTGGGCGGCGAGCGCGGTGCCACATTTGCGTGGCGGGGTTTCCCGTGGACGCTGGCTAGACCAGATATGTTCGGCGGACGCAAGCCTTTGAAACCCATTTATAACTCGCTGCCTTTCGGCTCACGAGCTGGGCGGCGAGCGCGGTGCCACATTTGTGTGTCCGGGTTTCCCGTGGACGCTGGCTAGACCAGGTACGCCCGGCGGACGCAAGCCTTTGAAACCCATTTGAAACTCGCTGGCTTTCGGCTCACGAGCTGGGCGGCGAGCGCGGTGCCACATTTGCGTGGCCAGGTTTCCCGTGGACGCTGGCTAGACCAGATACGTCCGGCGGACGCAAGCCTTTGAAACCCATTTGTAACTCGCTGCCTTTCGGCTCACGAGCTGGGCGGCGAGCGCGGTGCCACATTTGCGTGGCCAGGTTTCCCGTGGACGCTGGCTAGACCAGATACGTCCAACGGACGCAAGCCTTTGAAACCCATTTGTAACTTGCTGCCTTTCGGCTCACGAGCTGGGCGGAGAGCGCGATGCCACATTTGTGTGGCGGGGTTTCCCGTGGACGCTGGCTAGACCAGATACGTTCGGCGGACGCAAGCCTTTGAAACCCATTTGTAACTCGCTGCCTTTCGGCTCACGAGCTGGGCGGCGAGCGCGATGCCACATTTGTGTGGCGGGGTTTCCCGTGGACGCTGGCTAGACCAGATACGTTCGGCGGACGCAAGCCTTTGAAACCCATTTGTAGCTCGCTGCCTTTCGGCTCACGAGCTGGGTGGCGAGCGCGATGCCACATTTGTGTGGCGGGGTTTTCGATGGACGCTGGCTAGACTAGATACGTCCGGCGGACGCAAGCCTATGAAACCCATTTGTAACTCGCTGCCTTTCGGCTCACGAGCTGGGCGGCGAGCGCGATGCCACATTTGTGTGGAGGGGTTTCCCGTGGACGCTGGCTAGACCAGATACGTCCGGCGGACGTAAGCCTTTGAAACCCATTTGTAACTCACTGCCTTTCGGCTCACGAGCTGGGCGGCGAGCTGTTGGAACCGATCTAGGGTTTAAGAAAATAATTAACGCTTCGGTAAGCGGCGGAATTTTAAAAATTTTCTTTTACAAGTAAAACCAGTTTTTACTAACCTAGACAAAAGAGCAAGTACACGTAATTAAAAACTATTATGAGCTAAGAAGTTTACTAGCCTTTCTTGAAGCTTGATCTTTGAGAAGCTCTTAGAAAGTTGCAACGCTCGTCTCCCCTCGCAGCACGTCCCTCTTTCTTTCCTCGGCACCTCGAGCAACCACGAAAGTTTCAATCACTAAATCACTCGAGAGAAAAGGAATTAGTGCGTGGGCACTTTTAAACACTACGACTTAAGAACAAGTCTTGAAGTCGCAGAGCTAAACTCTAGGTCAAATGAGGACCTAGGTGCCAAGACAAAAATCGAAAATAAACTAGAGAGAGAGAGAGGAAGGGGCGGCAACCACAAGTTTTAGAGAGAGAGGCTCTCAATCTTTAACTTATGTGGAATGAGAAAAATGAGGCTCCTATTTATAGGAGAGGTCTTACCTTCAATAAGGTAGTTTCTTCTTCTATAGAATATCACATATTCATGAGCCAATTTCCTCTTTAACTCTATGACATACTCGGCCAAGGTAGGCTTCATTAAGCCTTGGATTTGTTTCCTTTTTTGTTCCTTGCCTTGCTTCTTTGTCAACTTGGGCGCCTACCTCATTTCCCTTAGAGGAAATTTGTTTCCTCTTTTTCTTTTGGCAAGTATCTTCATACATTTATACACAAAATATTCTCTCTATCTCTTGGGTATGTTGGGCGCCTATCTCATTCAAGGAAGGCCTTCTCGAATCTTTTCCACTTGTTCATGACAACATGAAAAAGGCCCATTAAGAATTTTCAATAAAATTCTTATGAAATGAAATTAATTCACAAGGCCCAATGATCAAGTCATGGCCAAGTGACATTAAGTCATCAAATGAACTTGTCAAAAAAAAATTATTGACATTCATTTCATCCTTTGTCTCAAAAGACAAAAATACCCTTTTGACTATTTTCGTTCTTGTTTTGACTTAGCTTCCAGTTTAACTATTCCTAATCGATGTGATTCGTGACAGTGACCTCATGGACCCAAATGAACAAAGCTTGAGCTAAACACTTGGACTCAAAAGTTCACAAACCTTTTCCAAGTTTAGCTTAATGCCAACTGACTCCACTAAAGAGTTGACACTGAAAATCTCTCGGTTCAAATGAATTTATTTTCTACTCAAGAATTCGACCTAATTATGATGAGCGGATCCACTGAATATTATCTATGTTTACCCTTCATGAATGTCATCAGCTAGTCGGGATTTACCAAATTACCATTTTACCCTTCTAGCTGTTATTTCCTCAACTCCTTTGTCGCTTGTGAATAAGTTAGACACAATGTATTGACGAGGAGCTAACAAGTCACATTGTTTCATCCAAAAGAGTCAGGACTCAATTTGGACACTGGCCAGTTCATTTATTCACACTCCAAGGAACAAAGCATGAGGTGACATACATTGCATTTTAGCAATCTTGTACATGAATTCCATATCTATGAGAACTTCACAAAGTTACTCATGACATTCTCACAACTTAGTACTTCACCAATAGGCCCTGTTCGGAATCACATAGTGAGTCCGAACTCTGACTTTCTCAAATGAGAATACTAAGGTGTGAAATGGCATGTCTCATTTCAGGATTAAGGTAAGCATGATGCAATTCATACATAGTGACTTCGAGACATAAGAGGTTAAATGGTTTATTCTTATCTTGTCTCTAGAAGTGCACTGGTCAATTCAGTACCTTCGGAAGATACCTAGAAGAACTATAGAGTCTCCAACTCTCAATGCCTCATAACCATACAACATAGATTCTTCTAACAATCGTACTGAGGTCAATAGTCCTTTGACCCTAAGATTGCGAATATATCGTTTTAAGCAAACTACGAAGAGTTTGTTCATGCAAATCTACATTTGTCTCTTCGTAAGTTGTTTAGTTTGTTTATGGACTAAAGACTAAGGTTTTATCATAAACCTTCAAACAAGGAAGATTGAATGAACGTTTCAACTTTTTATTGATGAATAAGCAATTACAAGCAAGAGTCTTCATGAGACTATATTACATCAAATGTACACAAATAGACACTACTACTCTTCTTGTTGGCACCATTGACAACACGAGCGCGGTGCCACATTTGTTTGACCATTCCACCTAGGAACGTGGCACCCTTGGGTGCGCGTGTCGTGCGATAGGCGGGGTTAGGTGTGGACTTGATCCCCAGGCGAGTGTGGCACCTTAGTGCAATGATCGTGTTTTCGGGTTGAGTCTCTTATCCCCCGGCGAGTGTGGCACCTTAGTGCACTGGTCGCGTTATCGGGTTGAGTCTCTTATCCCCCGGCGAGTGTGGCACCTTAGTGCACTGGTCGCGTTTTCGGGTTGAGTCTCTCGGGTCGAGTCTTGTGCCCTTGCGAACGTGAGCGCCGTGGAGCGAATTTTGGTTTACCGTTAAGGGGCGATTTTTGTTGCTTGTGTGAGAGCATTTAGATTTATCGTTGAATCTTGTGAGTCTATTGTTGACCGGTGACTCAGGAAGTTGTAGATTTTTGACACGAGGACTTTCAAGTTGATTTGTGCGTTTTGGGACTCGACTTGAGGAATGGACTCGACTCGAGGAGTTACACGTAAGGTCGACTCGAGGGCCAGTAAGGTGTAGAGCTGTCACGAAGACTTGTCAGTCGACTCGTGGACCCGGGCCTATCCTTGCGGAGTGATCTCAACTCGAGGAGTCGTGTGGAGCCAGCACGAGGAGTAGCTAGTCGACTCGTGAACTCGGTACTCGGCTCGAGGAATGAACTCAACTCGATGAGAAATGTAGAGTCGGCATGAGGAGTAGCTAGTCGACTCGTGGACTCGGTACTCGACTCGAGGAGTGAACTCAACTCGAGGAGGAAAGTAGAGTCGGCACGAGGAGTGGCTTGTCGACTCGTGGACTCCGTACTCGACTCGAGGAGTGAACTCAACTCGAGGAGGCACGTAGAGTCGGCACGAGGAGTAGCTAGTCGACTCGTGGGCTCGGTACTCGACTCGAGGAGTGAACTCAACTCGAGGAGAAATGTAGAGTCGGCACGAGGAGTAGCTAGCCGACTCGTGGACTCGGTACTCGACTCGAGGAGTGAACTCAACTCGAGGAGGAATGTAGAGTCGGCACGAGGAGTAGCTAGTCGACTCGTGGACTCGGTACTCGGCTCGAGGAATGAACTCAACTCGAGGAGTAATGTAGAGTCGGCACGAGGAGTAGCTAGTCGACTCGTGGACTCGGTACTCGACTCGAGGAGTGAACTCAACTCGAGGAGGAATGTAGAGTCCGCACGAGGAGTAGCTAGTCGACTCGTGGACTCGGTACTCGACTCGAGGAGTGAACTCAACTCGAGGAGAAATGTAGAGTCGGCACGAGGAGTAGCTAGTCGACTCGTGGACTCGGTACTCGACTCGAGGAGTGAACTCAAATCGAGGAGAAGTGTAGAGTCGGCACGAGGAGTAGCTAGTCGACTCGTGGACTCGGTACTCGACTCGAGGAGTGAACTCAACTCGACGAGGAATGTACAGTCGGCACGAGGAGTAGCTCGTCGACTCGTGGACTCGGTACTCGACTCGAGGAGTGAACTCAACTCGAGGAGAAATGTAGAGTCGGCACGAGGAGTAGCTAGTCGACTCGTGGACTCAGTACTCGACTCGAGGAGTGAACTCAACTCGAGGAGAAATGTAGAGTCGGCACGAGGAGTAGCTAGTCGACTCGTGGACTCAGTACTCGACTCGAGGAGTGAACTCAACTCGAGGAGAAATGTAGAGTCGGCACGAGGAGTAGCTAGTCGACTCGTGGACTCGGTACTTGACTCGAGGAGTGAACTCAACTCGAGGAGAAATGTAGAGTCGGCACGAGGAGTAGCTAGTCGACTCGTGGACTCGGTACTCGACTCGAGGAGTGAACTTAACTCGAGGAGAAATGTAGAGTCGGCACGAGGAGTAGCTAGTCGACTTGTGGACTCGGTACTCGACTCGAGGAGTGAACTCAACTCGAGGAGAAATGTATAGACCGTCTCTCTCTGGGACCTCCGGCCTAACCATCGGCCCCTTGAGACGTTGTTATGCTTTTATTTTTATTTTGTTTTTGAGTTGTTTAGTTGCTTGGGCATTGATCCCTGTTAGCCCCCCGAGTTTCTTGCGTTTCTGAGACGAAGGCCGAGAAACTCTCGTGTTGGAGGTGTTCAATAGAGTGTGTTGACATGTGTAGAGTAATCCTTTATTGAAGTAAGGAGGTCGTTACAAGTTTTCATGGCACTTGGCCTTCTTTGGAAAAGGAAAATTACATAATTGAAATGAAGCGATTACAAAGTCGAGTGAGTCCGTGCATGAGTTTAAGGGTGGAAGCTGCGACAATCACGGCTTGCTAGCGTACGCGACAAATTCCTCGAAGTCCCTACTTCGAATTAGGGAATCAATTTGCTTCCTAAGCTGGTAGCATTCTGTCGTTGCGTGCCCGTGGTCTCGATGATATTCGCATTGTTTGCTCCTGTCCCTCGTCGCGGGGTCCGTCTTTAACGGGGCCGGTGAGCCTAGCTTCTCCCTGTGTAAGCTCAGGATCCGATCGGGCGTTGTGTTGAGTGGGACTAAGGATTGCTTCGGGGCCGGAGAAGGATGGTCATTAGGGACTCGACCATTTCTACGCCTCTTCCTTCGCGAGCCGAGACCGGTGGCCAGTGCCATGAGTGTGGCGGCGCGTTTCTTGTTGGATGCGCGGTTGGCAACATTGGGTGGTTGATGTCCCAAGACGACTTCTCTCTTGATCCCGCGTTGGGCGTTGATTTTTTCTCTCAAGTCACTCCCGTGAGACTCCCTTCGGGAATTGAGGCGATCTCTCAAGTCTCCGGTGGCCATCCCTACCACTTTAGGCGAGGGGACATCATTCGAGTGACGTCCTCGACAGACGCCACGGCCATTGACGTCGTCACCTCCCCGGGGGTTTTGGACGCGGATGGTGAGCTTGGAGCGTCCCTTTCGGGACCTAGAGGCCGAGCGTTCCCGAGTATTACTCGACACTTGACGCCTTGGCGTGGTCGCCCGAGGGTGTCTCCTCGAGGGCGCGTGCGTGTGCTCAGTAGAAAGTTGACGTCTAGACGCGGTCGCCCGAGGGTGTCCCCTTGGAAGCGTGCATGTGCGTCCCCTTTCGTGAAAAGCGTGACGGAGGTCGGTCTCATTGGTTCCCGGCTCCGCCACGTAATCGGGGTCTTTCTCGTCGTGGTTGACGTCGTCGACGCTGTTGGAGTCGAGGAGGTCGGCGATGAGCGTGCCGGTGACGCCGGGGCGGTCTAGGAGCTCGGCGGGCCTTCGAGCCGTGTCCTCTCAGACTTGGGCCTCGGGGTCATTCGTCGGGTCTCGGGGCTGGCTCTCATTATCATGAGGTTGCCCTTCGAGACGGTGCGCGGAGCTTTGGAGGTCGTGCCTCGAGCTAGTCGCTCGGGTGCCCACGGAGGTGGCAGGGACATGACTCATCTCTCAAGAGTCGTAGAAGTAGCAAAAATGTGGAATGGAAGGTCGGTGGTGCCCTCCTTCTAGCGCCAAAATGTTGTCGCTGTTTTTCGGACAAACATTTAGGAGACCAAAGTGGTTAGACCCAAGGCCAGACCAAGTGGTCTCACTTCGGCTCGAGCGTGTCGGACTTGGTATCCCAAGTCGTCCCTTAGCTGTGAATGTCCCTTGAGTTCGTCCAAGTACCTGAAAAGGAAGAAAGACCAGGTGAACTAGGAAGGGAAAACAGAGGGGGTGCCTCTGTTTACCTCTCCGACGCTCAACATTAGTAGGATTGAGGTGGAGTATAGAGGTTTTAGAGGTGGTGAGAGGCCAAAGATGAGCGAAACGAGTGTAGTATGAGTTCGACAGCGTTTCGGGTCTCAAAAATTGATTACCTGTACCAGGGGAGGGACCCCGATACTTATAGGCGACCAAGGGGCATTTTGGGCATCCCTTGGCCGAAGGCCGACCTTGGGTCGGCCATGGAGGCGAATGCCGGCTCTGAGGCGGCCTTGGAGACGAGGGCCGGCTCTGAGGCGGCCTTGGAGACGAGGGTCGGCTCTGAGGCGGCCATGGAGGCGAGGGCCAGCTCTGAGGCGGCCTTGGAGACGAGGGCCGGCTCTGAGGCGGCCTTGGAGGCGAGAGCCGGCTCTAAGGCGGCCTTGGAGGCGAGGGCCGGCTCTGAGGCGGCCTTGGAGGCGAGGGCCGGCTCTGAGGCGGTCTTGGAGACGAGGGCCGGCTCTGAGGCGGCCTTGGAGACGAGAGCCGGTTCTGAGGCGGCCATGGAGGCGAGGGACGCCTCTGAGACGTGGAGGCCGAGCTGAGGTAGAGCTGAGGCCGAGGTCGAGCTCATCAGGCCGAGGTCGAACTGAGGCCGAGGTCGAGCTAATCAGGCCGAGGTCGAGCTGAGGCCGAGGTCGAGCTCATCAGGCCGAGGTCGAGCTGAGGCCGAGGTCGAGCTCATCATGCCGAGGTCGAGCTGAGGCCGAGGTCGAGCTCATGAGGCGAGGTCGAGCTGAGGCCGAGGTCGAGCTCATGAGGCGAGGTCGAGCTGAGGCCGAGGTCGAGCTCATGCCGAGGTCGAGCTCATGAGGCCGAGGTCGATCTGAGGCCGTGGTCGAGCTCATGAGCCGAGGTCGAGCTGAGGCCGAGGTCGAGCTCATGAGGCCGAGGTTGAGCTGAGGCTGAGGCCGAGCTCATGAGGCCGGTCTTTGGCCCCTCGGCCATGGGACCCCGCGGGCAACCGCGGCCGCCGTCGACCCGGAATGGACCGACAACACAATCTTGCATTGCTGACTACACAATGGAAGCAGAATATGTGGCTGCTTGTGAAGCATCCAAAGAGGCTATAAGGCTTAGAAAATTCCTTAAATATTTAGAAGTTGTTCCAAACGTCGACGAACCCATGACCCTTTATTGTGATAATAGTGGAGCTGTCGCTAACTCGAAGGAACCTCGAAGCCATAAGCGCTTTAAGCATATTGAGAGGAAATCCCATTTGATTCGAGAGATCGTGCAGCGCGGAGACGTGGAAGTGAAGAAGATCTCAACAGTGGACAACCTAGCAGATCCATTCACAAAGGCCCTAGCGAACAAGGTCTTCGACCAACATCGAGAGGGATTAGGCATGAAAGACTACGCACATCTTCTTTGAGTCAAGTGGGAGTTTGTTGTCAATGGTGCCCACAAGAAGAGTTGTAATCTTTATATTCTAC
This sequence comes from Urtica dioica subsp. dioica, assembly GCF_054948205.1. Taxonomy (NCBI): domain Eukaryota; kingdom Viridiplantae; phylum Streptophyta; class Magnoliopsida; order Rosales; family Urticaceae; genus Urtica; species Urtica dioica. The sequence goes on from NC_142758.1 coordinate 25,408,360, forward strand.
ATTTGGTGAAATAAAGTCTCATGAAGACTCTTGCTTGTAATTGCTTATTCATTAATAAAAAGTTGAAACGTTCATTCAATCTTCCTTGTTTGAAGCTTTATGATAAAACCTTAGTCTTTAGTCCATAAACAAACTAAACAACTTACGAAGAGACAAATGTAGATTTGCATGAACAAACTCTTCGTAGTTTGCTTAAAACGATATATTCGCAATCTAAGGGTCAAAGGACTATTGACCTCAGTATGATTGTTAGAAGAATCTATGATGTCTGGTTATGAGGCATTGAGAGTTGGAGACTCTATAGTTCTTCTAGGTATCTTCCGAAGGTACTGAATTGACCAGTGCACTTCTAGAGACAAGATAAGAACAAACCATTTAACCGCTTATGTCTCGAAGTCACTTCGTATGAATTGCATCGTGCTTACCTTAATCCTGAAATGAGACATACCATTTCACAACTTATGTATTCTCATTTGAGAAAGTCAGAGTTCGGACTCACTATGTGTTGGAATCGATCTAGGGTTTGAGAAAATAATTAACGCTTCGTTAAGCGGCGGAATTTTAAAAATTTTCTTTTACAAGTAAAACAGTTTTTTACTAACCTAGACAAGTGCAAGTACATGTAATTAAAAACCAATATGAGCTATGAAGTTCACTAACCTTTCTTGAAGCTTGAACCTTGTAGAAGCTTTTGGAAAGTTGCAACGCTCGTCTCCCCTCGCAGCACGTCTCTCTTCCTTTCCTCGGCACCTCGAGCAACCACGAAAGTTTCTATCACTAAATCACTCGAAAAGAAGGAATTAGTGAGTGCGCACTTTTAAACACTACGACTTAAGAACGAGTCTCGAAGTCGCAGAGCTAAACACTAGGTCGAGTGAGGACCTAGGTGCCAAGACAAGAAATAATCGAAAATAAACTAGAGAGAGAGAGAGAGGATTTTCGGCCAAAGTTCTAGAGAGAGAGTCTCTCAAATCTCTTAAACTTGGATGAATGAAATGTGAGGAATGAGGCTCCTATTTATAGGAGGAGGATTACCTTCAAAAGGTAGTTTCCTCTTTTCCTATTGCCTTGCACGTCCAACATGCCTCATGAAGGCTTAGGATTTGTTTCCTCATTTGATTTCCTCTTAGTTGGCCGAAAATGCACTTTCCTTCTTAAGGAAATTTGTTTCCTCTTTTTCTTTTGGAAAGTATCTTCATACATCAATGCACAAAATAAACTCTCTTTCCCACTATGGCATGAACGAAATTCAGCCTTATTTTCCTTGGGTTGGACGAAATTTGAGCTTCTAGAAGGAGCTTCTAGATGTTTCTTCATTTGTTCATGACAACATAAGAAAAGCCCATTAAGAATTTTCAAGTAAAATTCTATGAAATGAAATTAATCCTCAAGGCCCAATTACACTAATATGGCTGAGTAATATTTATTTCATTTGTCATCATATGACAATGTCAAAAAAATTTATTGACATTCTTTTCGTCCTATGTCCAAAAAGACAAAAATACCCTTTTGACAATTTTCGTAAAACTGTCTCGTTCTTGTTTTGACTTAGCTTCCAGTTTAACTATTCCTATCGATGTGATTCGTGACAGTGACCTCATGGACCCAAATGAACAAAGCTTGAGCTAAACACTTGGACTCAAAAGTTCACAAACCTTTTCCAAGTTTAGCTTAATGCCAACTGACTCCACTAAAGAGCTGACACTGAAAATCTCTCGGTTCAAATGAATTTGTTTTCTACTCAAGAATTCGACCTAATTATGATGAGCGGATCCACTGAATATTATCTATGTTTACCCTTCATGAATGTCATCAGCTAGTCGAGATTTACTAAATTACCATTTTACCCTTCTAGCTGTTATTTCCTCAACTCCTTTGTCGCTTGTGAATAAGTTAGAAACAATGTATTGACGAGGAGCTAACAAGTCACATTGTTTCATCCAAAAGAGTCAGGACTCAATTTGGACACTGGCCAGTTCATTTATTCACACTCCAAGGAACAAAGCATGAGGTGACATACATTGCATTTCAGCAATCTTGTACATGAATTCCATATCTATGAGAACTTCACAAAGTTACTCATGACATACTCACAACTTAGTATTTCACCAATAGGCCCTATTCGGAATGACATAGTGAGTCCGAACTCTGACTTTCTCAAATGAGAATACTAATGTGTAAAATGGCATGTCTCATTTCAGGATTAAGGTAAGCATGATGCAATTCATACATAGTGACTTCGAGACATAAGAGGTTAAATGGTTTGTTCTTATATTGTCTCTAGAAGTGCACTGGTCAATTCAGTACCTTCGGAAGATACCTAGAAGAACTATAGAGTCCCCAACTCTCAATGCCTCATAACCAGACATCATAGATTCTTCTAACAATCATACTGAGGTCAATAGTCCTTTGACCCTAAGATTGCGAATATATCGTTTTAAGCAAACTACGAAGAGTTTGTTCATGCAAATCTACATTTGTCTCTTCGTAAGTTGTTAAGTTTGTTTATGGACTAAAAGACTAAGGTTTTATCATAAAGCTTCAAACAAAGAAAGAATGAATGAACGTTTCAACTTTATTAATGAATAAGCAATTACAAGCAAGAGTCTTCGTAAGACTATATGACATCAAATGTACATAAATAGACACTACTACTCTTCTTGTGGGCACCATTGACAACAAACTCCCACTTGACTCAAAGAAGATGTGAGTAGTCCTACATGCCTAATCCCTCTCGAAGTTGGTCGAAGACCATGTTCGCTAGGGCCTTGGTGAATGGATCTGCCAGAGATCTACTTCACCTCCACGTCTCCGCGTTGCGCGATCTCTCGAATCAAATGGTATTTCCTCTCAATATGCTTAGAGCGCTTATGGCTTCTAGGTTCCTTTGAGTTAGCGACGGCCCCACTATTATCACAATAAAGGGTCATGGGCTCGTCGACGTTTGGAACAACTTCCAAATACTTAAGGAATTTTCTAAGCCATACAGCCTCTTTGGATGCTTCACAAGCAGCCACATATTCTGCTTCCATTGTGGAGTCAGCAATGCAAGATTGCTTAATACTTCTCCACACAACAGCTCCACCATTAAGGATGAACACAGATCCCGAAGTGGATTTCCTGGAATCCTTATCCGCTTGAAAATCGGCGTCGGTATATCCCGTCATAGTCAGGTCAGTACCTTAGTATGTAAGCATCAAGTTCCTAGTTCTTCGAAGATACTTAAGAACATGCTTAACAGCAATCCAGTGCTCGGGTCCAGGGTTGGATTGGAAACGGCTAACTACGCCAACGGCGAAACATATATCAGGTCTAGTGCAAAGCATGGCATACATGAGGCTTCCTACGGCAGAGGCGTAAGGAATTTTCCTCATGTCTTCAATCTCTTGTGCAGTCTTGGGAGACTGGTCCTTAGAGAGTGAAACTCCATTCCTAAAGGGTGTTTGGCCCTTCTTGGAGTCTTGCATCGAGAAGCGATCCATTACCTTATCAATATAAGATGCTTGAGAGAGCGACAGGGTCCGGTTTTTCCTATCTCGAAAGATTTGGATCCCCAGAATGTACGCGGCTTCTCCTAGATCCTTCATATCGAATTGTTATGCCAGCCAGACCTTAACCTCAGATAACTTACCCACGTCATTACCAATGAGTAGTATATCATCGACATATAGTACCAGAAACACAACTTTGCCTTCGTGTAATAACTTGTAAACACAAGGCTCATCTATTGACTGTTCAAAACCGAAGCTCTTTACAGTTTCATCGAATCTAATATTCCATGACCTAGATGCTTGCTTTAGTCCATAAATGGATTTAAGCAACTCACAAACCTTGGTCTCTTGACCTTTATCCACGAAACCGTCTGGTTGAGCCATGTAAATGCGCTCGTCAAGATTGCCATTCAGAAAGGCTGTCTTGACATCCATTTGCCAGATCTCATAGTCGAGAGCTGCAGCTATGGATAGGAGTATGCGGATGGATTTAAGCATTGCGACTGGCGAGAAGGTTTCTTCATAGTCAATCCCTTCTTGTTGGGTATAACCCTTTGCCACAAGTCGTGCTTTGAACGTCTCGACGTTCCCATCAGGACCCCTTTTCTTCTTGTATATCCACTTACACCCTACGGGTTTAATCCCTTCAGGAAGGTCTACAAGTTTCCAGACTTTGTTGACATACATCGAGTGCATTTCAACTTTCATGGCGTCAAGCCAAAGGTTTGATTCAGAACAAGCCATCGCTTGGCTATAGGAAACAGGGTCATCCATGTCGGAGACGGCTACAAGAGAGTCTCCATAAGACATGTACCTGTAGGGCTTTTGAGTAGCCCTCCCACTACGTCTAAGTACTGCTTGACGAGATTCTGATGAGTTAGGTTGTGTTTCAGTTGGGGTAAGAACAGTTCTTACAGATGAGGTAGAAGCTTCCTCACCCAACTTTTCTTCAAGCACAATTTTGCTTCTAGGTTTCGCATCCTTCATAAAGTCCTCATCAAGGAAACGAGCATTCGTGCTAACGAAAGTCTTATCGTCCTCGGGACTATAGAAGATGAAACCCTTGGTTTCCTTTGGATATCCTACAAACAGGCACAATTCTGACCTACTAGCCAACTTGCTAGTCTTTTGCCTCAGCACGTGTGCAGGGCAACCCCAAATTCGGATGCGGGCAAGATTCACTTTACGGCCAGTCCATCGTTCATAAGGAGTACCAGGAACCGTCTTGGACGGAACTTGGTTCAGAATGTAGGCGGCTGTTTCGAGGGCATATCCCCAAAAGGAAAGCAGGAGTGATGAGTAACTCATCATCGATCTAACCATCTCCATAAGAGTTCGGTTTCTTCTCTCTGACACTCCGTTTTGTTGAGGTGTGCCAGGTGCGGTAAGCTGAGAAGCGATACCTTCTTCTTTAAGAAAGTCATCGAACTCTCCAGACATATACTCACCACCTCGATCAGATCGAAGGGTTTTGATCACTTTGCCAGTTTGCTTTTCCACTAAAGCCCTAAAGACCTTAAATACGTTAAAGGTCTCGGATTTGTGTTTAAGCAAATAGACAAACCCATATCTTGAGTAGTCATCAGTGAAGGTAACGAAGTATTCGTATCCTCCACGTGCCTGTTGGTTGAGCGGACCACATACATCAGAATGTATTAGTTCCAGCAACTCAGTGGCTCTTCGACCCTTATCGGAGAAAGGTCGCTTAGTCATTTTTCCTTCTATGCAGGATTCACAAGTAGGTAGTGAATCTATTGCAGAGGCTTGGAGTGGACCATCCCTCACAAGTCTCTTAATCCTTGATATGACCAAGTCTTAAGTGCCAGAGGTATGTTGATTTTGTTAGATCGGAGGATTCAGAAAGTTTGATCCTCTTTGGCTCCCTAATTAGATCGTCATCTATTTCGGTGTCTAAAAGAGAAGGTTTAGTGGGGTAGATGTAGAAAAGAGCATTCTTCATACATGCATCAGTGACAAAAGAATTATCAGGAAACGAAATACGAATTCCATTCTTAATGAACTTTAAACAATAATCTTGCTCACGAAGACGAGCAACAGATATTAAGTTCTTCCCAAAGGTAGGAACAAAATAAACATTATTCAAGTTTAAAGTGCGGTCTTCAAAAGACAGCGTCACGGATCCCACAGCCTTCGCGGACACCAGGCTCCCATCACCCCATTTGAAACAGAACTCGCCTTCCTCTAAGCTTTTGGTTTTCTTGAAACCATTCAAGGAACAACAAATATGGTTAGTAGCAGCGGAGTCAAGAATCCACGTTGATACATTATCAGCTACTAAGCATGCTTCGGTAACTAGTACAATACTATGTTCCTTTGCTTTGAGATAGGCGGGACAGTTCTTTTTATCGGCCTTGTAAGGTCTCTTCACAGTTCCAGAGGCGGAGGCTTTTTGCTCAGTAGCATGTGCCTCTCCTTGATTCCTCTTTCTCTTAGTGAGACCTACAGCAGTGTGAAGTTCCTCCATAAGCTTGGTAACAGTGTACTCTAGCTTGTTAATGGAGTAGTTCATCTTGGAGGTATCAAGAGATACGGGGAGAGTTTCTAAGATCATATCTATGATATTCTTCCCATCAATCTCAGATCCTAGGATTTCCATTTTATTCAGAAAACTAATGATCAGTATCATGAAGTCTCCAACAGGAGTCCTAGCCTGCATATGACAGTTCATAAACTGTCGGACTGCTTGTAGCCTTGTTTGACGCCTTTGCCCTCCAAACATCTCAAGGAGATTGTAGAGCATGTCAGCGGCAGTCTCGAAGTCACGATGTTGCTCTTTCAGCATATTGTTCATAGATGCCAAAATATAGCACCTCACAATCACATCGGATCGAAGCCAGGCCGCTAAGGCGTCATTGTCCTCTTGAGTTGAATCATCATTCGTCAGAGGAGGACACGGGGTGGTGAGTACCCATTTGTGCTTGTTAACGGTAGGTATTATGTCGAGGTTATGTTTCGAATCTATGTAGTTTTCGTTTTCGAGTTGGTTCGAGGAAAGAAAGATAGAGAGAGGGTTGAGAGACATATTGCCTATATAAGTTGAAACAAGTTTATGATTAGTCTTTGGTTTAGGATTTAAGTTTCATTAAGACTTTTGTAAAATCCAAAGGTGTTATGAACGAAATGACACTTTACTCCTTCGAGGGAAGGCCGCAACGAGTCTCCTTTCATAAGTAAATGACTCATCATTAATGCATAGCCAAGATGTCAATACATCAATTTTGACTAGCCACCTTGTAAATTGGTTTGATCACTCACATCCTTTCGCAGGGCCTCGAGGGAGGATTACTAGGGATTGAGTCTAAGTGTGTAACCAACCACTTAGTCCAAAAGATTGACTTTGAAAAACAATCCGCCGAAGGGAGGTCTTGTCATCATCGTCTCACTCTCGAACGTAGCTCATTGAGCAATGATCAGAGCAAAGCGCCCTTGAGTACTCTCATTTAAGAGAGGGCCACGAGGGTGACTCTTAGTCCGGCGACACTTGCACTTTTCATTAGTGTTGGGGATCGTGGGTTACAAACAACAAGTATAACCCTCCCACTTAGTTTTTGGAGTTGGTTCATCGACTCTTTTAAGTTCGGAAACAAATTTCCTAGTTAGAGAGCGACAGAGCGGACAACTAGAAGAGAATCCTAGATCGACATGTTCAGAGCAGTATTAGTGCATAAAGGCACAAGGTACATACTCGATCTTTTCCTATTTTCTATTTCGGGAAAGTGCGTGAGGGAAGTGTGAACTTCAACTCACTCGAACACTTGAAAGTTTGAGATTACACATCCTTTTATTTTTCGGCTTGTCTACAAGGAGACCTCCCACTCAAAATTTCAAGAGCATATAGATTTTGAACATATGTGATATAGATATAGTTTTGAAAACATTTTGAAAACTTATTTGATTTGGATGACAAAATATTTTCAAGTTTGAAAGTGAAAACGGTTTTTCAAAATTCAAACTAGTTTTGTAAATATTCAATTTCAATTAATCTTTCAAAAATCAAAACTTTTAATCTTTACACATCATGTTTATAATCATATGAAAAACATTTTTGCTGAAGAAAATTTTCTCATTAGAGTTCTATAACTCATGGTAGTGGGGTTTGAAAATCCGGATTTCTAAAAACTGGAGTTTCAGACAGCCGCGCACCTCGGAGTAAAATCACCATATCTGGCGGCTCCGATGTCCTTTTGAGCCGAAACCGGTGGCATTGGACAGAGGACAGACAGAGCTTTAATTTGATTCAAGAATCATTAAATTTCGATTTCTGAGCAGAGAGTTATGCCGCTTTTAATGCGGGTTTACATTCCAGCTCGAAGAAAAAGAAATAAATTAAAGCTTCGTCCTTTTAGGTGCGAAAAAGAATCGAGTGTAACGGAACGTTTTAAGATGTTGTTTAAAGCTTTTATTTGTGTTTTATTAGCAGGGTAATAACATAGAATAAAAGAAATGACAACATGCATAAAACGATTCAAGTAAATAAACGAAACTAGCAAGAAAATAAAACTAGACACAAAATTTACTCGAAAATTCTCAAACCTTTAAAACACTTTTTTCAATATAAAAATTAAAAACTTTTAGAACTGATTCTAATGTGTTTTAACATCATCCCAAACTCATAGAAAATCAACATGGTTTTTAATTTAGAGACAAGAGCAATAAATTAAAAAAAATCTAAGATTACAATTCTAACTTGTCACAAAATTAGTAAACTTTCGAAAACGTTTTTCAAGCTCATAATTTAAAAACATGCACATGCATTCCTTTGACCATAGCTCTGATACCATTTGTTGGAATCGATCTAGGGTTTGAGAAAATAATTAACGCTTCGTTAAGCGGCGGAATTTTAAAAATTTTCTTTTACAAGTAAAACAGTTTTTTACTAACCTAGACAAGTGCAAGTACATGTAATTAAAAACCAATATGAGCTATGAAGTTCACTAACCTTTCTTGAAGCTTGAACCTTGTAGAAGCTTTTGGAAAGTTGCAACGCTCGTCTCCCCTCGTAGCACGTCTCTCTTCCTTTCCTCGGCACCTCGAGCAACCACGAAAGTTTCTATCACTAAATCACTCGAAAAGAAGGAATCAGTGAGTGGGCACTTTTAAACACTACGACTTAAGAACGAGTCTCGAAGTCGCAGAGCTAAACACTAGGTCGAGTGAGGACCTAGGTGCCAAGACAAGAAAAAACCGAAAATAACTAGAGAGAGAGAGAGAGGATTTCGGCCAAGTTCTAGAGAGAGAGTCTCTCAATCTCTTAAACTTGGGATGAATGAAATGTGAGGAATGAGGCTCCTATTTATAGGAGGAGGATTACCTTCAAAAGGTAGTTTCCTCTTTTCCTATTGCCTTGCACGTCCAACATGCCTCATGAAGGCTTAGGATTTGTTTCCTCATTTGATTTCCTCTTAGTTGGCCGAAAATGCACTTTCCTTCTTAAGGAAATTTGTTTCCTCTTTTTCTTTTGGCAAGTATCTTCATACATCAATGCACAAAATAAACTCTCTTTCCCACTATGGCATGAACGAAATTCAGCCTTATTTTCCTTGGGTTGGACGAAATTTGAGCTTCTAGAAGGAGCTTCTAGATGTTTCTTCATTTGTTCATGACAACATAAGAAAAGCCCATTAAGAATTTTCAAGTAAAATTCTATGAAATGAAATTAATCCTCAAGGCCCAATTACACTAATATGGCTGAGTAATATTTATTTCATTTTTCATCATATGACAATGTCAAAAAAATTTATTGACATTCTTTTCGTCCTATGTCCAAAAAGACAAAAATACCCTTTTGACAATTTTCGTAAAACTGTCTCGTTCTTGTTTTGACTTAGCTTCCAGTTTAACTATTCCTATCGATGTGATTCGTGACAGTGACCTCATGGACCCAAATGAACAAAGCTTGAGCTAAACACTTGGACTCAAAAGTTCACAAACCTTTTCCAAGTTTAGCTTAATGCCAACTGACTCCACTAAAGAGCTGACACTGAAAATCTCCCGGTTCAAATGAATTTGTTTTCTACTCAAGAATTCGACCTAATTATGATGAGCGGATCCACTGAATATTATCTATGTTTACCCTTCATGAATGTCATCAGCTAGTCGGGATTTACTAAATTACCATTTTACCCTTCTAGCTGTTATTTCCTCAACTCCTTTGTCGCTTGTGAATAAGTTAGAAACAATGTATTGACGAGGAGCTAACAAGTCACATTGTTTCATCCAAAAGAGTCAGGACTCAATTTGGACACTGGCCAGTTCATTTATTCACACTCCAAGGAACAAAGCATGAGGTGACATACATTGCATTTCAGCAATCTTGTACATGAATTCCATATCTATGAGAACTTCACAAAGTTACTCATGACATACTCACAACTTAGTATTTCACCAATAGGCCCTGTTCGGAATGACATAGTGAGTCCGAACTCTGACTTTCTCAAATGAGAATACTAATGTGTGAAATGGCATGTCTCATTTCAGGATTAAGGTAAGCATGATGCAATTCATACATAGTGACTTCGAGACATAAGAGGTTAAATGGTTTGTTCTTATATTGTCTCTAGAAGTGCACTGGTCAATTCAGTACCTTCGGAAGATACCTAGAAGAACTATAGAGTCCCCAACTCTCAATGCCTCATAACCAGACATCATAGATTCTTCTAACAATCATACTGAGGTCAATAGTCCTTTGACCCTAAGATTGCGAATATATCGTTTTAAGCAAACTACGAAGAGTTTGTTCATGCAAATCTACATTTGTCTCTTCGTAAGTTGTTAAGTTTGTTTATGGACTAAAAGACTAAGGTTTTATCATAAAGCTTCAAACAAAGAAAGAATGAATGAACGTTTCAACTTTATTAATGAATAAGTAATTACAAGCAAGAGTCTTCGTAAGACTATATGACATCAAATGTACATAAATAGACACTACTACTCTTCTTGTGGGCACCATTGACAACACTATGTGATTCCGAACAGGGCCTATTGGTGAAGTACTAAGTTGTGAGAATGTCATGAGTAACTTTGTGAAATGCAATGTATATCACCTCATGCTTTGTTCTCATAGATATGGAATTCATGTACAAGATTGCTGAAATGCAATGTATATCACCTCATGCTTTGTTCCGTGGAGTGTGAATAAATGAACTGGCCAGTGTCCAAATTGAGTCTTGACATTTTTGGATGAAACAATGTGACTTGTTAGCTCCTCGTCAATACATTGTTTCTAACTTATTCACAAGCGACAAAGGAGTTGAGGAAATAACAGCTAGAAGGGTAAAATGGTAATTTAGTAAATCCCGACTAGCTGATGATATTCATGAAGGGTAAACACTGATAATATTCTGTGGATGCACTCATTACAATTAGGTTGAATTCTTGAGTAGAAAATAAATTCATTTGAACCGAGAGATTTTCAGTGTCAACTCTTTAGTGGAGCCAGTTGACATTAAGCTAAACTTGGAAAAGGTTTGTGAACTTTTGAGTCCAAGTATTTTAGCTCAAGCTTTGTTCATTTGGGTCCATGAGGTCACTGTCACGAATCACATCGATTAGGAATAGTTCAGATTAACTAGGAATAATTATCTAGTTATTTATTTATTTCAGTTTTAGATATTTATTCTGTTGTTAGGAGGTTAGACGTACAGTGCTATTACTTAGGCAATCAGTTCAGTTGTATTCCTATATATACCATATTCATCAATAAAGGAAAACACACGTTCAAATATAATTGCTCTCACTTTTTGTTAATTGTGTTTTTGAATTAGCATTTAAAACTGTTTGTGGCTCGACCTAGCGACGGACCTAATGCCTTTAGCGACGGACTTTTAGGTGCAACTTTGTCGCACCTAATAAACTATTAGGTGCGACATTCCAGGTATTCGATGCGACATTCGTCGCACCGGATGACGTTTTTTGTCCTAGTGTAGGACTGGACCTTATGATCACACTTAGGTTAGGTGCAGTGAAGTTCTTCTCTTCTCGTCGTTTTCTTATCGTTGAAGAGTCTCCTTTGTGCTTCTCGTATTCGTCTCACTCGTCTCGTTCTTCAGATCTTCGGGTCTTTTATTCTTGAGTCTTCGAGCTTTTGGATCTTCGAGTCTTCGGGTCTTCGCGTTATTCATCGAGTTATCGGATTTTCACTTCTTCAACCCTTTGAATTTCTCTCCAAGACCTTGCCTTCAACCTGTGAAACTTCTCTAGAATCCTCATCTTCAATCCTTCCATCCGATCACGTCATCGTGTTCTTCGCATTTCTCATCGTGTTTTTGGATCTCCGAATCGTTCTTAGATCTTCAAGTCCTTCTTTCTCGCGTAGAGTTTTCCCTTGGCGCGCGCTCCGACGCTCAACATTAGTTGTGTTGTACTATGTTCTTAGTGAACGATTTATGCTCCTCTTTATATTTTATAGAGAAAGAAAGTTGTGATGTCAATTGTGTAGAGTTTTGACAAGTTGAGAGAACTTACCTTGAGAGTGAGAGAGGGATGGGTATTTATAGAGGTCTTGGGAGTTATGAGAGACCTTGGGTAGGAGGCAAAAAGGTTGGAGGCGAGTTTTTCCTTATCGCGTATGGGGTTGGCGGCAACAAGGGTCTTGGAGGCAGCTTGGAGTTTGCGGCAAGGTGAGGCTTGGTGGTTAGCAGGGTTGTTGTCAATGACATGGTGGCGTGGAGTTGGCGGCATCTTGTGTTGGAGGTACTTATGGGTTGGCAACATGGAGTGGTTGGAACCCATCTTGGGTTGACGGCGTCATCAGGTTAGCGGCCCCATCAGGTTGGCGGTGTCATCGGGTTGGTTGCACCATCAGGTTGGCGGCGTCATCAAGTTGGCGGCGGCATCACGTTGGCGGCAAGACTCATTTGGTCACCGAAATAGGTTGAAGAAGAAAATTGTGCTGTGGCCAAAATAGGTTGGCGGCAAGGTCATTTGGTGGCAAAAATGAGTTTAAGGCAAATCTCATTTTGTGACAAAAATGAGTTGAAGGCAAATCTTGTTTATTGGAGAAATTGAGTTCGCGACAAGATATGTGTTGTGGCCAATATGGGTTGGCGGCAAGACATGTTTGGTGACCAAAATGAGTTGAAGATAATGCTTGCTTTATGGCCAAAATGGGTTGACGGCAAGACATGTTTTGTAGCGAATATGGGTTGGGGGCAAAAAAATTTTGGTGGCCAAGATGAGTTGAAGATAAGACTTGTTTTTAATGACCAAAATGTGTTGGCTGCAAGACATGTTTTTGTGGCTAATATGGGTTGGCGACAAGACATGTTTTTGTGGCTAATATGGGTTGGCGACAAGACATGTTTGGTGGCCAAATGATTTGAAAGAATGACCCGTGTAGAAAGAAAGCGTCAAGTTGAAAGCAAGACACAGGTTGAAGGTAAGCGTCGTATCGACGACAAATATCATGTTGAAGGCATGACCCAGGTTGAAGGCAAGACCCGAATTGAAGGCAAGCATCATGTTGAAGGCAAGTATCAAGTTTGAGGCAAAATTTGGGTTGAAGGCAAGAGTCAGGGTTGACTGAAGTTTTACCAAATGACTTTACTTGTGGGCGTGAGTTTTTTACGTTGTGAAACTAACGGAATAGCACTTTTCATGTTGCTATTGTGGTGAAATAAATTGGAATAAATAAAAATTACTATTTATAAGAAAACAAGCTTGTAAATTATTTATAAAAATACTTATGTTTATAAGCCGTTTTAAATATATATATATATATATATATATATATATATATATATATTTATATTGAAAAATCTAATATTAACATGGTAATTTAATTTCAATTTAAAAAAACAGAATGGTGAAATTGAAAAAACAGCAAATGAAGTCTACATTGTTGTAAAATCTAATTGATTCTCCGTCATGTGATCTTCTCAGAATTGGTATTTCACTCTAGCGAGAGAAGCAATAGTTATCAGAAATTTGCTTTGAAAGATGAAAAACGAGAAAAAAAAATCCTAAAAAATATGATATAAAAAGATCAAAAGCGTAAATTATTTTTCAACGGAAGAAGAAACTTTGTCTAGTTTGCAACACAATAATTTTATAGAGAAATTGCCTCAACTACCACCGTTTGATAAGTTTTTTTCCAATTTCTCACTAGAAGCTTAATTTGGCCAAAAATACTAACAAGTCACTTGTACATATACAATTTTACCCTCAATGATTGATGTCAACAATTTATGTCAATTGTTGACATAGATGTTGATTGTTGGCATTCAACAAAAAGAAAACTCAAAACTCACAAATGTCAACAATAGTTGTCAATTGTTGACATCTATGTCAACAATAGATGTCAATGGTTGACATCTATGTTGAATGTCAAATTGTATTTGTACAAGTGGTTTACTAGTATTTTTTGACCAAATGAAGCTTTTCGTGGGAAATTGGAAAAAACTTATCAAATGGTGATAGTTGAGACAATTTCTCTAATTTTCTAATGGCCTACTTTGTTTAAATATATTTTTAATTTATGTTTTCTAACTTATTTAATGTTTAAGTATTTTTTTAATCTTCCTTCCCTACACAAGTTGTATTTTTTTTGGTTCGTCGTAGCTAAACAGACTATTTTTATGCAATGTATTACATATATAAAAATGGGAAATATTTGTTCTCTTTTTATCTTTCAACGTTGATGCATGCACAATATTTTTAATTTTTTAAAATAAATTTTATTTTTAACTTTTTTTTTTTACCCTTCCCTTTATTTCTCGAAGAAACTAATTGGAATAGCTCATGAGTCCCCTCAATTAAGATTATATCTCAAGTCTAACAAATATTAGAGATATAGTCCAACTCCCGTGGAGTGTGAATAAATGAACTGGCCAGTGTCCAAATTGAGTCTTGACTTTTTTGGATGAAACAATGTGACTTGTTAGCTCCTCGTCAATACATTGTTTCTAACTTATTCACAAGCGACAAAGGAGTTGAGGAAATAACAGCTAGAAGGGTAAAATGGTAATTTAGTAAATCCCGACTAGCTGATGATATTCATGAAGGGTAAACACTGATAATATTCTGTGGATGCACTCATTACAATTAGGTTGAATTCTTGAGTAGAAAATAAATTCATTTGAACCGAGAGATTTTCAGTGTCAACTCTTTAGTGGAGCCAGTTGACATTAAGCTAAACTTGGAAAAGGTTTGTGAACTTTTGAGTCCAAGTATTTTAGCTCAAGCTTTGTTTATTTGGGTCCATGAGGTCACTGTCACGAATCACATCGATTAGGAATAGTTCAGATTAACTAGGAATAATTATCTAGTTATTTATTTATTTCAGTTTTAGATATTTATTCTGTTGTTAGGAGGTTAGACGTACAGTGCTATTACTTAGGCAATCAGTTCAGTTGTATTCCTATATATACCATATTCATCAATAAAGGAAAACACACGTTCAAATATAATTGCTCTCACTTTTTGTTAATTGTGTTTTTGAATTTGCATTTAAAACTGTTTGTGGCTCGACCTAGCGACGGACCTAATGCCTTTAGCGGCGGACTTTTAGGTGCAACTTTGTCGCACCTAATGTCGCACCTAATAAACTATTAGGTGCGACATTCCAGGTATTCGATGCGACATTCGTCGCACCGGATGACGTTTTTTGTCCTAGTGTAGGACTGGACCTTATGATCACACTTAGGTTAGGTGCAGTGAAGTTCTTCTCTTCTCGTCGTTTTCTTATCGTTGAAGAGTCTCCTTTGTGCTTCTCGTATTCGTCTCACTCGTCTCGTTCTTCAGATCTTCGGGTCTTTTATTCTTGAGTCTTCGAGCTTTTGGATCTTCGAGTCTTCGCGTCTTCGCGTTATTCATCGAGTTATCGGATTTTCACTTCTTCAACCCTTTGAATTTCTCTCCAAGACCTTGCCTTCAACCTGTGAAACTTCTCTAGAATCCTCATCTTCAATCCTTCCATCCGATCACGTCATCGTGTTCTTCGCATTTCTCATCGTGTTTTTGGATCTCCGAATCGTTCTTAGATCTTCAAGTCCTTCTTTCTCGCGCAGAGTTTTCCCTTGGCGCGCGCTCCGACGCTCAACATTAGTTGTGTTGTACTATGTTCTTAGTGAACGATTTATGCTCCTCTTTATATTTTATAGAGAAAGAAAGTTGTGATGTCAATTGTGTAGAGTTTTGACAAGTTGAGAGAACTTACCTTGAGAGTGAGAGAGGGATGGGTATTTATAGAGGTCTTGGGAGTTATGAGAGACCTTGGGTAGGAGGCAAAAAGGTTGGAGGCGAGTTTTTCCTTATCGCATATGGGGTTGGCGGCAACAAGGGTCTTGGAGGCAGCTTGGAGTTTGCGGCAAGGTGAGGCTTGGTGGTTAGCAGGGTTGTTGTCAATGACATGGTGGCGTGGAGTTGGCGGCATCTTGTGTTGGAGGTACTTATGGGTTGGCAACATGGTGTGGTTGGAACCCATCTTGGGTTGTCGGCGTCATCAGGTTAGCGGCCTCATCAGGTTGGCGGTGTCATCGGGTTGGTTGCACCATCAGGTTGGCGGCGTCATCAAGTTGGCGGCGGCATCACGTTGGCGGCAAGACTCATTTGGTCACCGAAATAGGTTGAAGAAGAAAATTGTGCTGTGGCCAAAATAGGTTGGCGGCAAGGTCATTTGGTGGCAAAAATGAGTTTAAGGCAAATCTCATTTTGTGACAAAAATGAGTTGAAGGCAAATCTTGTTTATTGGAGAAATTGAGTTCGCGACAAGATATGTGTTGTGGCCAATATGGGTTGGCGGCAAGACATGTTTGGTGACCAAAATGAGTTGAAGATAATGCTTGCTTTATGGCCAAAATGGGTTGACGGCAAGACATGTTTTGTAGCGAATATGGGTTGGGGGCAAAAAAAATTTGGTGGCCAAGATGAGTTGAAGATAAGACTTGTTTTTAATGACCAAAATGTGTTGGCTGCAAGACATGTTTTTGTGGCTAATATGGGTTGGCGACAAGACATGTTTGGTGGCCAAATGATTTGAAGGAATGACCCGTGTAGAAAGAAAGCGTCAAGTTGAAAGCAAGACACGGGTTGAAAGTAAGCGTCGTATCAACGACAAATATCATGTTGAAGGCATGACCCAGGTTGAAGGCAAGACCCGAATTGAAGGCAAGCATCATGTTGAAGGCAAGTATCAAGTTTGAGGCAAAATTTGGGTTGAAGGCAAGAGTCAGGGTTGACTGAAGTTTTACCAAATGACTTTACTTGTGGGCGTGAGTTTTTTACGTTGTGAAACTAACGGAATAGCACTTTTCATTTTGCTATTGTGGTGAAATAAATTGGAATAAATAAAAATTACTATTTATAAGAAAACAAGCTTGTAAATTATTTATAAAAATACTTATGTTTATAAGCCGTTTTAAATATATATATATATATATATATATATATATATATATATATATATATATTTATATTGAAAAATCTAATATTAACATGGTAATTTAATTTCAATTTAAAAAAACAGAATGGTGAAATTGAAAAAACAGCAAATGAAGTCTACATTGTTGTAAAATCTAATTGATTCTCTGTCGTGTGATCTTCTCAGAATTGGTATTTCACTCTAGCGAGAGAAGCAATAGTTATCAGAAATTTGCTTTAAAAGATGAAAAACGAGAAAAAAAAATCCTAAAAAATATGATATAAAAAGATCAAAAGCGTAAATTATTTTTCAACGGAAGAAGAAACTTTGTCTAGTTTGCAACACAATAATTTTATAGAGAAATTGCCTCAACTACCACCGTTTGATAAGTTTTTTTCCAATTTCTCACTAGAAGCTTAATTTGGCCAAAAATACTAACAAGTCACTTGTACATATACAATTTTACCCTCAATAATTGATGTCAACAATTTATGTCAATTGTTGACATAGATGTTGATTGTTGGCATTCAACAAAAAGAAAACTCAAAACTCACAAATGTCAACAATAGTTGTCAATTGTTGACATCTATGTCAACAATAGATGTCAATGGTTGACATCTATGTTGAAGGTCAAATTGTATTTGTACAAGTGGTTTACTAGTATTTTTTGACCAAATGAAGCTTTTCGTGGGAAATTGGAAAAAACTTATCAAATGGTGATAGTTGAGACAATTTCTCTAATTTTCTAATGGCCTACTTTGTTTAAATATATTTTTAATTTATGTTTTCTAACTTATTTAATGTTTAAGTATTTTTTTAATCTTCCTTCCTTACACAAGTTGTATTTTTTTTGGTTCGTCGTAGCTAAACAGACTATTTTTATGCAATGTATTACATATATAAAAATGGGAAATATTTGTTCTCTTTTTATCTTTCAACGTTGATGCATGCACAATATTTTTAATTTTTTAAAATAAATTTTATTTTTAACTTTTTTTTTTTACCCTTGCTCATGACTCCCCTCAATTAAGATTATATCTCAAGTCTAACAAATATTAGAGATATAGTCCAACTCTTACAATATTGCAAAACCGTTATTTTCTTCTTCAATGACTTCCTTAAATAAATTAATTTAGCCATTATAGTAAATTAAATTAGCCAAAGTTCCTCAAAATTAGAATCGATCGAACTTCTTTCTTCTGAGCTTTATGTTCGTAATTGACATCTTTATTAATTAAATTTAATAGTCATAGAAAATAAAACCAACCATCGTGGTAAATAAAATTAACCTTCAAAGTATATTAAATTAAATTTCAAAGTAATTGGCTCAACTACCACCATTTGATAAGTTTTTTCCAATTTCCCACCTAAAGTTTAATTTGACCAAAATAATACTAAGTCACTTGTAAAAATACAATTTTACCCTCAATAATTGGTGTCAACAATTTATGTCAATTGTTGACATAAATGTTAACAGTATATGTTGATTGTTGACATTTATGTCAACAAATAGAAAACCCAAAACTCACAGATGTCAAAAATAGATGTTAATTGTTGACATTATGTTGATGGTAAAATTGTATTTGTATAAGTGACTTACTAGTATTTTTGGTCAAATTAAGCTTTTGGTGGAAAATTGGAAAAAAAAACTTATCAAATTGTGGTAGTTGAGACAATTTCTCTTAAAATAATGAAATCTAATGAAAATAAAAATACTACAAAATTAACATCTTATGTAGAAAAATTTGATTGAGTCTAATTAATCTTTGGTATTCAATTATAATGATGATTAATTTAATAGAAACTTTTGGAATAGCCCACACCTCATCAGTAAAAAAATATAGTTCAATTATTCAAATATATAAATATAGCTGATTAGCTCAAATTTAATAATGTGCATCATCTAATGTCTTAGTTTGAGCTATTCTTTTTTTATTTTCATTAGATAATTAGGCTATAATTTAAACGGAGATGGTTTAAATGAGTCATATGTTAAGTGCTCCTTTAGTTAATTTATTTACGCAAACAATTATATGATTATTTGATATGCAAGAGTGTGAATAAATTTTTAAATCATCGTAATTTAGCTTCTTTTTTTTTTTGGACGAGTAGTTTACCTTGTTAATAGAGGTTTTAAAATTGTTCTTAGTTATATATTGTACTAATTCGTAACGAAAGCAATCAATTTTATCTACATCTTCACACATATTGATATCATTTTTTCCTAAATGTGTAGAGACAAAGAGGAGCTCTAGCTAACGACCAGGGTACATACCCACCTGAACTTTAAAAACTAAACTTTTTACCTCAAAATTTATTTATACGATTTTTTATATATGCCTTCCCTGAATAATTTTTTTTGTTACTCGCCCCTTTTAAGCCGTTGAATATATTTTTTAATCAAATTTGTCCCCCGTGACTGCAAAGCCTAGCTCTCCACTGTTTCTATAATAAATTTAGGAAACTAGGCCTCCATATGACTCTCTTTATGTATGGGTTGCTTTGCATTTCGCTCAGCATATAATCAAAATTGGTGATAAGGCATGAAAGAAGATGATACAAATTAAAATTTAGCAAAAGCACCCAAGATCACTAATACGTGTATCTTTTATTTATAATAGGCCAGCCTTAAGAAGAAAGACATGGATACGACAGATACAGCCAAGATCTTTAGAACAAACACTTATGATAAAATGACGCAAGGAATAACCAAATCTTGTTGTGGTCACTTCTCTTCAACCCATGCTTAATTTTTTGCTGCCGGCTTGCCTCCGGCGCTTGTTGCCTAACGAAAGATCAAACATTAAAAAACAATAAAAACACATGTCTAGTCCATTCCAAATCAATCATATAACTATGAAGATTTATGCAAACAATTGTGTTACGTCGATATCTACAAGTGGTCTCCGTTAAAACTTGACCGAGCCAAATAAAAGCTATAACCGAAATTAATCGGTATTTGGTGATGTAAATTAATCTTAGTTCCGGAATTAATCAACCCAAAATTCATCAATGTTTATAGTTTTCAAAACCGCAGACAGTTATTTTTTTTATTCATTTTCTTTTACTGTTTGCTATTTCATTCAAAATTGTGTCTGCGGTTTTGAAGTTAATTAATTAGTTGATTAGATTAATTACCTTCTTCTTAGGCTCCCGAGGCTTGATCTCGACCTTCTTAGGAGCAGGTTTGGAGGCCGGAGCTCTCGGTTTGCTTGTGGAAGCCTTCGGTGTGCTTGTTGGAGCTTTGGCGGCAGGCTTCTCAAGCTTGATTGATGCCATTTTTTTTCCTTTTTCTTTCTTCTTCTTCTTTCGACTGGCCTCAAGTTTTGGATTGATTACAGAAAATAGTCCATTTTATAGACAAGTTTTTCATGAGAGTGACGGAGCTAGAATCTCCACTCGCAGCAAGTAGTGAAGAGGAAGAGAGAGAGATGTGATCAGCAAATCGAATAACCTTATCAATTGGACTTTAAATCCTGAACTAGATTCCGTTTGTATCTGATGCTCTCTGATTGAGATAATAAACTTGATGGCGTCCATTGGCCCGTTTTCATACTTCTTGACAAGCTAAAGATATTCTTATTTCTTTCCCATATATTCTATAGGCATAAATGCAACTATTTTGTTATCGATATAGCGACGAGTAGATCTGGTATCAATCTTAGATCATAAGTTTTTCTATGTTGTTAAATTTCATAATTAGAGGAATTTATATTTTTATTTTACTATAAAGAATTTATTGAAACAAGCAAATCTGTGACTTATTTAAAAAAAAAAAAAAAATGGTGACTCATTTCCTGTTTAGTTATAGCTCAGCCAGGAGTAAACTTGGGCATGGAGAAGAGAAGTATAAGAGAACTCTCTTCTCTTCTCTTTCTTTTTAGGGAAGAGAAATTTCCCTTCTCTTTAAATGAGGAAAGAGAATTGCCTTATTTTTACATTAAAGAGAAGAGAAGAGAAGAGAACCCCGAAAAATATTCCCTTTTCTCTCTTCTCTTTAGTAAACTATAGGATGTTTTTTTTTTTTTTTTTAAATATGAGCCATTGGATTGTTGACCGTTGGAGATCCAATGGCTCCGATTTTTTGACCGTTACAGTCCAAATATTACCGTTTTATATCCGTTGGAACTCCAAAAAATTTAAAAAAAATTCATTTTTAACCCCCTCATTTCTTTCTTTATAAATACTCATTTCTTCACAAAACACTCTCAAATTCTCTCATTCTTCTACATCTCTCTCAAAATTCATTTCTCATAGTTATAAATTTTATCATATAGTAATAATTTTATTATATACTTCAATGTCCCGTAAATCGTCTAACTCGTCCCGAACCCATCATCCACCTCCTCTACCCCAAAACACACCTCCCACAATTCCTCCACCACCCCAAGATTCTCCGACCATCCAATTTCCTCAAAATTGGTTAGGATTAAACCAAATTCCTAATTTTGAAAACACCGAGTTTGACCCGACTCCATCACCTTGATCTTCTTACCAACCTCCATCATTCAACATAACCCGATATGCAACCGAGTCAACCCAAATCCCACTTATGTTCAACCACCTAGTCAAATCCAATTTCAAGTCCTAAATTCTCAACAAGCCCGAATACCACAAGAGGATGATGATGAAACCCAAGATCCTTATATAGTATATCGACACTATGAAAGTCAACATCGTAACCCCGAGAAGGAGGAGGAGGCCAATGAGGAGGAAGATGATGAGAAGGAGACCGAAGAGGTGCAACCACATCATCCTCCAATTCAAATACCACAACCAAGACAACAAGAGCAAAGGCCCCGAAAGAAAAGAAATGCTTGATCCCACGTATGGCAATTCTTCGAGAAAATAGGCGAAGGCTCTACCCATCGAGGAAAATGTCTAGCATGTGGAAATGTCATCAAAGCTCAAAATGGCGTGCAAGGAACTTCTTGTCTAAAACACCACTACAAGAAGTGTTCCTCGATCGATTCTTCAAGTAATGTAAGTATTCACGATCCCTTAGAACATAGATAATATTTAGTTGAGTACATCATTTTCACGAACCAATCGTTTAGTCATGTTGAGGATGAATGTTTTATTAAATACGTTAGTTATTTGGTACTTGGTATTCAAATAATTTCTAGATCAACATTGAGGCGTGACGTACTCAAATATTTTTGGAAGAAAATGAAAAAAATGAAAGCCATTTTATCTTTTAGAATGTTTAGTGTAACCTTGACCTCTGATATATGGACGGGTAAATCTAGGATGGACTTTATGAGTGTGGTGGTTCATAACATAGACAAATAGTAGAACCTTAACAAAAGGATTATATAGCCTTTAGGAGAATAGAAGAAAAACATTGGATTCTACATAGCCGACGACCACAAGAGACATTTCGCGAAATTGAAATCATTGGTGATTTTGATACTCGATTCTCAAACATAAACCTTACCAACCCTTAGTATTTTTTTGTAATTTCTTTTTAATTTTGCTTTCCATTTTTTTTTTTGCTTTGTAATATCTTGTGTAACAACGGTATTCCTCCGCCATAAGCGAGGGTTATTAATAAAAACACCATGTTTCCCTTAAAAAACTATTTACATACAATTAAATAGAACAATATACTTAGTCATGAAAAAATTACACACACATAAAAATGTCTTTACATTTTCGTCCCTTCAATTAAAAACAATACAAATAAAATACCATTAAATTTAAATAAAAAATATATTTTAGGAGAAGAGAATTCTCTACCAAAGGAGAAGAGAACTTGTGTTCCTTCCTTTTGGCTCCGATTAGCCAGGAGTATGTTTTGGAGAATCCGTCTTTATTGTTTTTAGTTTCTATTTATATTTCTTAGTTAATATTTTCTATTTTTATAAAGTTAATTAGATCAGTAGCCCAATAGTCACTCTCCTTTTGAAAAAATTGTTAAAGTTTTATTTTATTTTAAAAAATAGCTCACAAGACCAAAATCAATTAATTAACTGATTGTGTTAGTTTAATTTACTTCAAAAAATAGCTCATTAGACCAAAGTAAATTAAATTAATCTAATCAGCTGATTAATTAGTTTCGACCAGATGAACTATTTTCCTAATAAAATGAAACTTTGGCTAAATATTTAAAATGAAATAGAAAATTGGCCAGATGCAACAAATACCTATTTTTTTATATTGCATCTTATAAGCTATGAGACCGTTAAAAACAGTACTACCTATTGCCAATTTGTAGGAGACACTTTTTTTTTAGGTCTCGACACCGCGAGCTCTTTTTTTATTTTTAGAGGTCTCGACTCTGCGAGCTCTCTTATTCTTTGTTGTGAGAGGTCTCGACGCCGCGACCTCTCTATATTGTTTTTTGTGAGAGGTCTCGACGCCGCGAGCTCTCTATTTTTTGTGAGAGGTCTCGACTACGCGAGCTCTCTATTTTTTGTGAGAGGTCTCGACTCCGCGAGCTCTCTTATTATTTTTTTAGAGGTCTCGACTCCGCGAGCTCTCTTATTTTTTTTTCTAAGAGGTCTCGACTCCGCGAGCTCTTTTTTTTGTGAGAGGTCTCGAAATCGTGAGCTCTCTATTTTTTTTTTGTAAGAGGTCTCGACGCTGTGAGATCTCCATATTTTTTTTGTGAGAGGTCTCGACTCCACGAGCTCTCTTATTCTTTGTTGTGAGAGGTCTCGATGCCGGGAGCTCGTTATTTATTATTTTTTTATAAAGAGGTCTCGACTCCGCGAGCTCTCCATATTTTTTGTGAGAGGTCTCGACGCCGCGAGCTCTCTATTTTTTTTTGTGAGAGGTCTCGACTCCGCGAGCTCTCTATATTTTTGTGTGAGAGGTCTCGACGCCGCGAGCTCTCTATTTTTTTTGTGAGAGGTCTCGACTCCGCGAGCTCTTTTTTTTTGTGAGAGATCTCGACGCCGCGAGCTCTCTTTTTTTTTGTGTGAGAGGTCTCGACACCACGAGCTCTCTATTTTTTTGTGAGAGATCTCGACGCCGCGAGCTCTTTATTTATTTATTTTTTTAGAGAAATCTCGACTCCGCGAACTCTCCATATTTTTTTGAGAGGTCTGGACTCCACGAGCTCTCTTATTTTTTTTTTGAGAGGTCTCGATGCCGCGAGCTCTCTATTTTTTTTTTTGTGAGAGATCTCGACTCCGCGAGCTCTCTCTTTTTTTTTTTGTGAGAGGTCTCGACTCCGCGAGCTCTCTATATTTTTTTGTGTGAGAGGTCTCGACGCCACGAGCTCTTTATTTATGTTTTTTAGAGAGGTCTCGACTCCGCGAGCTCTCCATATTTTTTTGTGAGAGGTCTCGACTCCGCGAGCTCTCTTATTCTTTGTTGTGAGAGATCTCGACGCCACGAGCTCTCTATTTTTTTAGAGAGGTCTTGAATCCGCGAGCTCTTTTATTTTTTTTTTCTTTTGGTGAGAGGTCTCGACTCCGCGAGCTCTCCATATTTTTTGTGAGAAGTCTCAACTCCGCGAGCTCTCTGTTTATTTATTATATTTTTGAGAGGTCTCGACTCCGCGAGCTCTCTATTTTTTCGTGAGTGGTCTCGACTCCGCGAGCTCTCTATTTGTTTTTGTGAGATGTTCGTTCCCTGATTTGGCAGGGGACGAACGTCCGAGACCGTGACCGTCGTGGCCCAGTTCTTCTTTCTTCGTAAGTCGTTGTCGAATTATTCATCTTCTCTTCGACGACTTCCCCTATCATTGGCTTTTCGACTGTCGAGGTATTCGTCAATGGAGATATCCTGGGTGGCGCGAGTGATGAGTTCTGACATGGTTGTTGGTCGTTGCCTCAGCAATGGTATCAGAAAGTTGCTGGTTTTGAGCCCATCGATGAAGGAAAAAATAGCATCGCTGTCATCGTACTCATCCACCTTGTTTGACTCTTCGATGAATCTGTTCAGATAACGCTGAAGGGTCTCGTGGTGTCCTTGCTTGATTGTTAGGAGATACGACTTTTCTTTCCTTCGGACGCGTGAGAAATTTTTCTTGAAGGTCCTCGAAAGATTGAATTGATCCCCGTTTTAGCCTTTGGAACCATTCGAATGCGGTTCTGGTGAGTGTGAGGCAGAATGCTTGGCACATTGTCGAGGGTGTTTGCCCTGTCATATTCAAGTTTATTCGGTATTGGTGGATATGATAGAGAGGGTCGGTGCTCCCATCGTAGAGTGCCATGATTGGCGGGCGAGAATTTCCTACGACATCTTGGGCGAGTACGTTCGCAGCGAACGGCGAGCCTACTCCTTCGATCATGCTTCTCACGATCGGACAACTGGTTTGTGCCGCTTGTATTTCTCGTATTTCCTCCCTTAACACATTGAACATGTTGGTTACTTCGTCGTTTCTCCGCTGAGGGACGGCGGATGCAAATCGGGTAGTGCGCCCTCTTTCGTTCGACGATTGGTTGATTAGAGTGACATGTGACACAGGTGGTGTTGTGGTTGGTGGAAGGGCGGCTTCTTGGGGCTCAGGGGCGGCTTGGCGCCTTAGCATCTCCCACCGGGCGTTGAGATGGCCTCTTAGGTCCATATTGGGTTCGAGGCGTCCTGGCAACCCGACACGTCTAGGTGGCGAAAAATGTCTTGTGTCCCTGCTGTCTGCCACTTCCTCTTCTTGTCTCAGTCGCTCGAAGGCAGACCATCGCGATGGTTCAGTCCTTGCTCCTGCCGTAGAGCGTGCGGTTTGAGGGAGTTGTTGTCTTGGTGCCTCATTTTGGTTTGCTCCAGAGTGCTGAGGCTGCTCTGCCCACTCTGCTTCGTGTTGATGATCGATGTCTCGGATGCTTGGGTCGGGAGCTTCGTCTTGTCCACCTTCATTGGCAGGTTCCTCGTTAAGTGTTTGTTCTGTCCCATGCCTTTGAACCCCAAGCAGGCATCCCGCGGGCGTCTCTCTATTGCTTGGGAGTGTAATGTCATGGTCCTCTCTTCTCGCTCCCTTGCGAACTCGCTTGCCAGCAGGAAAACATTGTTCTCGAGGCGCTCCATGCGATCGTCTCGTTCAATAAAGACGGAGTTAGGTGCAGTGGGATTCGCCAGGCCGGTGGGATTCGGGTGCAACGATTGCACGGTGCTTGCTGCTGGGACGACGCTTGGTGGCGATGTTTCTTGGACTTGGCTATGTCTAGCTTGAGTTCGGGCTCGCGTATGAAGTGCTACGCTTTCTGCCCATTGAAGGGCGTTGCTTCCAGAAGCGGCGGCACGATTGGTCATCTTGAGGAGATTCCTTGCGTCGCCTCTTAAGTTAGGATTCCCAGGTGGATGTGAGCTTTCCTTCGGATGAGAAAAGAATTGTTGGCGGGAATGTCGTGGTTCTTCTCGAGATCCCCTCCTTCTAGCGCCAAAATGTTAATGCGATTTCTCGGATAGCATTTGCGGGACACGTGTCGGGGTGCGAGCTTGCGACGTGTCTCGATCTTGTGTTGTCGGAGTCACGTTTCCTCGGTTCTTAAAAAGGATCGTGATGACTTGCTGTCCTCATGAGAGTCCTTTGGATTAGAGAATATCTTCTCGTTGCCTTCTTGGTTGTTTTTGTTGGATTCTTCATCGTCTATTCCCTGTCTTTGTTAGGTAATCAGATGTTCAATGCTTCTCTTTTTCTTTTTCGTCGAGTCGGATCATCGGTCTTTTCTTATGAGTTGAGAGAATTCTAGGTGGAGAGAATTCTGAGTTGAGAGAAGATTTTGAGTCGAGAGAATGACTTGAGAGTGGATTGAGTTGAGAATGAGTTCTGAGTTGAGCTATTTATAGAGTATTAATCTTGACGCTTGTCGCTTGTCGCTTGTCGCTTGGCGCTTGTCGCTTGTCCCTTGTCGCTTGGCGCTTGTCGCTTATGCTTGGCGCTTGTCGTTTGCGCTTGTGCTTGGTGCTTGTCGCTTGGCGCTTGTCGCTTGCGCTTGGAGCTTGTCGCTTGGCGCTGGCGCTTGTCGCCTGGCGCTTGGCGCTTAGTTTAATCATGCGTATTTTTAGCCTGTTTGACTAAATTGTCTTTTTATATTGTAACATCGTTTTAGCAACTGGGGTGTCGTTTTTACATAAGAAAAATGACGGTATAACAATTCTAAATAACAGAACAAATTACAAATATAATCAATTTACGTTTACTATAACATAGGCTTCAATACAATCTAAATCAATCCTTAGATCTAACATAGTCAGCTTGTGACTTTTAGTAGTAGTAGTAGTGGTAATAGTATTAGAGAAGTTTTAGTCTGGATTAAGTTGGAAAATTATCTTCTTTCCTTCTTTCCTTCTGTCTCTTCCTAATTAAGTCTAATGATCAATTTCTTAGTAGAAACAAATTAATAATGACAAATTCAGTAGGGTTGTCCCATCCTCAAAGCAAGATAAGCCAAAACCCTATACCCAAAAAACATAAAACTCAAAGCAGCCAAATCCCACATCATGCCGTCAAGCCCAAGGCATTTTATGGCGGGAAAATCCATAACCCGGCAAAACTCTTTATTCCCACACACGTACATGTCATCATCCGTGTATTGAGCCTCGACGAGCAACTTGTAGCAATAATGACTAAACGAGACGTACTTGAGCCATGCAATAAAAGACGGGATTACCTGAATGTAATATCCTCCTACCAGTAGGAAGACGAGCATGGTGACCGAGGCGAGCGTGGTGGCTTGCTTGACGTCCATGAGGATCGCTCCCAGGGCGAGGCCTAGGCCTTGGGAGACAAGGACGTTGAAGAGGACGATCATTAGGGTTAGGGCAAAAGTCGAGAGTGAGGGTTTTAGGCCTCCCATCCAATATGTGACGGCCACGAAGATGGTTGGGAGGACTAGCTCCATAGGGAGATCTCCGGCCATGCGAGCAAAGTAGTAGGACGAAAGGCGGTACATTCCCGAGGAGCGCTCTTTTATTAGCATTGGACGTTCTTGAGGGAATGCGAAGATTGCGTTGAATAGTGGGAAGAAGCCCCAGAAGATTGAGAAGAAGAAGAGTAGCCCGATCTGAAAATTCCGCACCGATCGAGATATGAATATATCGTTGCTCTTGATCGAGAAAGTTGAAAAATATGAGGAATTATATCGCATATGCTTTGTTTTGCCTAAATTCATTTTTGTATAATATGAACTAGAGACGGAGCATAAATCAAATTTACGGGAGCGAAATAAAAAAAAAGTTGGGGGCAAACATAACGAAATAATATTTAGTACAAATTAAATACTTTAAGAGTTCAAATTGATTTTTAGAAAACTAAATAATAGAAATTGGAATAATAAAAAGAATATATTCGGTTAATTTCTGATTTTATTAGATAAATTTTTAAAAAATTGGAGCTCTTTAATAAATAACCTAATTAGATGGAGTTTATGAATCAATTTATTAAATTAATGAAAAAAAGAAGAAGGAAATTATGCCAAAAAAGCTAGGAAGAAAATTCTCAAATTTAGGTATATAATTAAAATATCATTAATCCAAACTTGATGATAAATCAAAATTAAGTTCATATTGATGCTTAAATGAGAAAAGGAAGTACCTGGTCTTGTATGTTAGAAGGGTTAGTGTGCCACCACAGAAGGCCGGAGAGAATGGAGACAGACATGACTTGAAAAATCCTTAAGCCTGAATAAGACTCATGCTTTCTTTCTTTCAAACCCCTTCTCAGAAGAACCTTAAACTGGTCCCACCAGCTAGTGATCCACTTAACATCATTCCCTACATATTCATCACCAACAAAACCATTTAATCATAAAAATTGCAAACATGGTATGCTTTACTTAATTATTTTGAATATTATAAATTGGCCCACTAATTAGGTTTTAAATTACCTCTGGACAATGAAGTACTATCTGTGGTCCTGTGGCTTGCTTGGATCTCAGCCTTCAAGGCTGGGTACAGGTTCTTTTTATAGGAAGCAACGATGTGTTGTTTTATTTTATTTTGATCATCGTGATGATCTAATCGGCCATTAACATCTGATTGATCTTCCAGTCTTATGTCAGTCGCAATACCTGGATTCATTAAGAAAATAAAAAACAATGAAATAGCTACATTTGAATGAAAATAATGCAGTCAAGAGAAGGTCGTTTGAATAATTCTGTACAAAATAATGGTGTGTGCATATATAACATAATATTTAGAATTTATACGCAATTAAGTCACATCAAAATTATTGAATGTTAAATAAACAATATTTGATTAGTTATAATTATTCAGCATTCTATTAACAACAATTAATTGATAATTTTTTCCAAATAACTCATGTTAATTAATTGTCAGTAGCCAATAATTATTTGAGCAAATTGCCAACTAATATTGTTGTTGATAAAATCAATGACTAATTATCTATAATTAACCAAACACAAACTCAAGATTTTTATGTGGATATAACTATAGGACCCTAATATTTACCCCCTCAAACAATCGAATCGGAGGGTTATAACAAATTATGTCACATTTTAAGATTTTATTTCTAATTTGTGCTAAGACGCCATTGTACTTTGTGAAATTTTGAAATGTATATAATGTAGTTATATTTACTATATTATAATGATACCTAGTGCATGATAAAAAAATACTAAATGCTTTATAATTTCACAATATGAAAATTATATCTTGATAATGAAAATAGTTATTTAAAAAATATAATATATGAAAAATACTAAAATGTTATTTCCTCATGACCAGAAATCATAAATCACCCAAAAAATATCTGTGAAAGTAGTCCCATGTATTAATCGAAACATAAGCCAAGCACACCTAATAATTTTGTTTTTTTTCGGAACTAGTTGAACAATAATTTTAAATGGTGGGGTTGAAAATGATCGCCCATATATTAAAAAGTCAAGAACAATAAATAATTTAATATGACGTATCTTAATAAGAGCTCAATTGAATACTGTATTACTAGACAATTCAAACCTTTTACACCAACTTGCATCTAAAAACGTCTTTTTTTTTTACCCTATTTCAAAGAGACAGCCAATTCAATTTTAGATCCACAACGTAAGCTATTCATGCAATAAATACAAAATCATCCCTATACATAGAAATATAATGCAAGACCAAAGAGAAGGATTGCAAACAGTAATAAAAGAACGTAGACATTTGGGGGTCATATCATATTTAATTTATTTGCCTGTGTACTAAATCATTTTATTAATTATTTTCCTTTTATTTGGGAGAAGAGGAAATGACATTCTATAGACTGCCCTTAACGTCATATTATACTAGAAGTATGCTATTGGACAATTATAATCATAAAAGAAAAAAAAAATACTATGTCTATAGAACGAAGGCTCGATAAGTGGCAACGAATTTTTTATTTTTTTTTGTTTTGTTTTGTTTTTCTGTTTTTTTTGTTTTTTTTTTGTTTTTTTTTTTTTGTGAGAGCATTGGCAGAAACGAAGCCACATATTGCTAAGGGGTGTTATAGCACTCCCTAAAAAAACAATTTGCATTTTTTCACAGTTTTTAATTTTTTTAAATTTATCTAAAATATTTACAAATTAACCCTCTCTCAATTTTTTTTCGCATATTAGACCTCTTAACTTGAATTCTTGACTTCGTCCCTGATTCTCGGTTTGAGAAAATTGTTTTATGTGGCAAAAAAAAAAGTAAAAATAAACCTTATTATTTATTTATGTGCACAAAAATAAAAAATAAAAAAGAAGCTGGACATACGGAACGTCCACATTTAATACGGAACCGGGACTCCAGATTCTGCAAATAAAATGTCTTTCTAATCCTGGCCTACTACAAATAATTTCTAATCTAAAGTTTAGAAAATGTGGTCGTGTTATGTGTGTGTGTAGGTCAGTTAACGAGGACTTATATATAGGCCTATGTATATAGGACTAAAACATAAATTATAATTATTCCCTTCTCTCAATAATTGAATTTATTTTTTCTCAGACCCACGTTGTCCACACATTAATTAGAGAATCAAATTAAAAAAAAAAAACGAAAAATCTGAATTCCATACTAGTACGTAACTTTAATTAATCAAGTTGGTGGTGTACTGTCACCGCTTCTTTTACCTTTTTAAAAAGGAACAAAAAAAAAATAAAAAAATCACAAGCTCATATTCATATTCACTTGGCACTTAAATTATTTAAAACATACATAATTTGTTTTTATCTAAAACATCTTTTGACCGATCGCAAATAAAAAGTAGAAATGTAAAGAATTAGACGTACCGTTGGCGAGGTCCAGCAAGAAATCAGCCGGGTTGACGGGCCCGAAGCCGGGAGAGTACCCGATGGACCCGAAGTAGTGCAAGGCCCCGGTGGCGGGGCCGGAGTAGATGGGCCAGCCGTCAGAGAGGACGAGGACGGTGTCGAACATGGCGTAGAGGCGGCTCGAGGGCTGGTGGATGGTGGTGACGACGGTTCGGCCACCGCGGGCGAGCCCTCGGAGCGTGGCCAGGATGCGCTGCGCGGTGGTGGAGTCGAGGCCGGAGGTGGGCTCGTCGATGAGGAGCAAGCTCGGGTTGACGAGCATCTCCTGTCCTATGCTGACCCTCTTCCTCTCCCCGCCGGAGACTCCCCGGAGCGCCACCCCTCCGACGACCCCGCCAAGGCACTGGCCCAGCCCGAGCTCGGCCGCCACAGCCTCGGCTTGGGCTGCCTTCTCGCGCGCCGTCAGGGCCGCCGGGAGCCTTAGCATGGCCGCAAAGGTGAGGGTCTCGAGGACCGTGAGGTGCGGGTAGAGCACGTCGTCTTGGGGCACGAAGCCCGTCCTCCGCTTCGTCGCTCCGGAGAACAGGCGCCCGTTGTAGGTTATCTCGCCGGAGATCTTTCCGGGGAGCCGGCCTGCTAGGGCCGTCAGCAGCGTGGTCTTCCCGCTCCCAGACGGCCCTAGCATTGCCATGAGCTCCCCTGGCCGCACCGACCCCGTCACGCCCCCCAACACCGGTCGCCCGCCCCCCCGCTTTGCTGATTGCGACATGCACCACCCCGTCCCTCTCGTGCTTACCGTGTAAGCCACGTCATCGAACTGCCACCACGCCGCATAATCTTTTATTATTTTCTATTTTTAAAATGATAAATTTTTGTGATTCGAATTTAGAATATTTATCTTTTTTTTCTCTCTCTCTTCGTTCGCCACATCAAGATACATTTTTAATAGGGCTCTCTGACTATTTACTTATACTTTTTGATTATTTAACAGATATCAAAATTTTGGTGGATTAGTTACTCAATTAATTATTTTTATT
Source organism: Urtica dioica subsp. dioica (assembly GCF_054948205.1). Taxonomy (NCBI): domain Eukaryota; kingdom Viridiplantae; phylum Streptophyta; class Magnoliopsida; order Rosales; family Urticaceae; genus Urtica; species Urtica dioica. The sequence continues at coordinate 25,440,392 of NC_142758.1, forward strand.
ATGATAAATCTCTGAACTGCCACACCCCATAAACTTGTTCTTTTTAATATGATAAATTTTTGTAATTCAAAGTCTATTTTTCCACTAATTATATGCGACACTCTAATCAAAATAAGTCATCAACACTTTTTTAACTCATTTTTTTTTCACAAAAAATACTAGATAGTACTAAATATATACATGATAATTTCTTTTATTGTTTTTTTTTTTATCGTAGAGACGCATGGCCGTAGAAACAAAGGATCCGGATTCTTAACTGGATTTATAACTTATAGTAGCTCGCCGCGTAATTTGAAACAATAATAACAAGAATTAAATAGCATAAGAAGTTTTACCTTGAGTGTCACGGGACGTAAGGACTGAATGAAAATATTATTATTATTGTTGTTGGCATGGTTGTGGTGATAGAAGGAGTCGTGGACGGAACTGGTTTCGGAGGTAGACCTGGATGGGTTTGAGAGAAGGAAGTGTGAAGGAGAAGCGGTGGTGATATAACTAGTATTATTATTACCACTTGTGACGGTAGTGGCAGTGGTTAATTTGGTGGCGTTGGTGTTTGTGATTGTTTCTTGCTCCGGAGGCATCATTTTTTGTTTTTTTGTTTTTAATTTTGTTTTTGGATTTTTACTGAATCCCAGAAGTTGTGACTCAATAACTCGAGGCTACTTGAAAGTCATGAAAAAGATATGTATGTGGATTGAGTGAGGGGGAGAGAGATTGAGAGAAGAGTAATGGATAGAGACTTAAATGAGAGAAAAGCAAACTAATAGTTTTGAGAGAGAGATGGCGAGAGAGGGAGGGAGTTAGGAAGAGGATTGGGATGTGTCGCAAACTCAAACTCACATGAAGGAACAAGGCATGTGATGTTTGGCTTATAAAGTGAGTGAAGGCACGAGAAGTAGGAACATACAAGCCACTGAAAATACTAGTAAGTTAGGAGTATAGTTTACCACTACTTCTAATTTTTATTTATTATTATTATTATTATTCTACCAAGCACACCCCATTTTTTTTTTCTTTACACTTTTTTTTTCTTTTTTTTTTTTTGCTCCTCCGATTATTATTAATTTTTTTTTTTGGAAATATAAAGGTGATTGATCTTATTGACCCCCGTGTACTCATTAATTTTCATTGATAAAATTACATAGCCTTAACTTTATAACTTAAAACTTCCTCAAAAAAAAAAAAAAAAAAAACTTTATAACTTAAAAACAATTCCGTCTCTGAACATATGTCCTTAACTATTGAAAATACAAGCTTACGACTAAAAAAATTGCTAACATGGATATGTTTGTATAAAAATTGAGATTTTCAGGTAAACAAAATAATTTGTTAAAAATAAGTAAGATCTCAAATCCGAAATTACCCCAATTTGAAACGAGAAAATTAAAATTCTATTTATCAAAGATGTATAAAAATTTATATACTCTCTCTCTCTCTCACACACACACACAATTAAAATTATATGTATCAGATGAGAAATTTCATTTTCTAGACCCGAAAGTAATGAAAATATCTCAATTAGATCCACTACTTAAAAAAGATCCAAAATTAGATTTTTGTACCAATTTTTGACGAAAATACTCTCGATTCAAACATACACCCTCTCTCTCATCTCTTTCACTCTCACTCTCTCACTTTCTCTCTCTTGCTCTCCACACCAAATCCGGCGCCCACAACACCATTCTGACGCCCACCACACCAAATCTGACCTCCATCACCTCAAATCCGACGCCCACCACACGAAATCCGACCGAAACCACAACAAATCCGACCTCCACCACATCACTTCAAGGTCTCAAGCTCTCAAACTTCCATAACTCAAAATGACAGAAAATGTTAGTTTTTTTTTTTTTTTTTTTTTCATGGTTTGATTAGTGTAGGATTGATAGGATACAAGATTTTAGTGCTTATTAATTATTTTAGGTTGATTTGAATGAGATTTGGAGGTAAAAACATATTTAAAAAAAAAAAAACTGAAAATTTCTGATGAAGACTATCGGAATCCATCGGATTCGGTCGGATCCGATTTTATTTATGAACAAAATATACTAATAATGGGTTGCTTTTTCTAATTAATGATTAGTTGTTTTTTTTTAATTATGAACAACATACTAACAAATTTTTGTTTTTAAAATTATGAACATCGTGTTTTTCATGTTTAATTTACTTATAAGTTGATGATATTTTGTTTTATGTCACTACTACATATCTATGATTTTAAGACGTTTACAAAATCGCGCAACTTTAAAAAATGAATTTTCACCTAAACCATTTTAAGTCGTTTTAAAAAAGAATTTAATAAATATTTGAAGTCGTCAAAAAAATGACTTATAAAGTGTCAACGTATATTTTTTAAGTCAAGGAATAAACGACTTCAAAGTGTAATGTAAAATATTTACTTTCAAGTCATTTCAATAATGTCTTCAAAAGTGATCCATTAATATATGAATTTTGATTTTAAGGCTTTTGTATTATGACTCTGTAGCATTTTAAAGTTGTTTTAAAGACATCTTTAAATGTAGGCAGTCTTGACACGTGTAATACGAGTTATGTTCACTTTTTTTTTTTTAAAAATGTCACAATAATATAACATAACTCATATTACATCTTTAAGCGTCCACATCGAATGCTTTTATTCCCTTCAGACTTAAAGTCCCAACCTCCTTGCACTCCTTTGCAAACCGCCCCTCTCCCATCAACACCTTGATCTCCGCCGTCGATTGGTTGTCTCTACTCGTCGAAAACATGCTTGTCGTACGAGCCGGTGTGACGGTATTTCTCAGCAGCGTTTTCGTCATGAACCCACCGACAGTTTCCACTCCCAAGCTCCAAGGATGGATTTCAATCGACAAGAAATCTCTATCCACATCTCTTCAGTCCGTAGTACGGGGAATTGCTCGAGTATTACGGGTTGAAGGAGCAAGAGTCGGACATCGGTGAGCTTCAGAGGCAAGTAAAGATCAAGTCGGTGGAGATCGACATGCTTAACATCAAGTCGGTTAACTCTGGTTCTACAGGATTTCAATCTGTCATCGAAATCCTACGGCGATGGGTTCTCTCTTGGGTTTGAATCCCATAAAAAAAATCATTGGAAAAAATTTGGTTGTAGTCAGCCAGGTGCTCGATGAAATTCCCAAGAGAAAAGACCAACGAAGAACGGTTGCAGAGCAGTGATTTGTAGTTGATTTTTTTTATCAAATCGTAGCTATCCACGTAAGCAGGTAAATAATGCCCACGTTACATTCTTAATAAGTTATTTTTAATAAGTTTATTTGAATATTGATTCGGCCCAAATTAAACAAAGCCCTAGTTTTTACTCCGTAATGCTCTTTTTTCTCTGTCACTTAGTCTCGTGAAAATTGTGCATCCGCCAAGCCTCTCGTTTGTCGTTTATGCGAGCGACTGTCATTGATTTTTCTCTTCAGCCTCCACAGTTTATTCACCGAGAAGGTTAGTTTTAACTTTTAACTTTTTAAATAATGGTTGACGTGCTCTCAACATTATATGTATAAAGCTAAGAAAACACCAAAAAAGCTATGAATTGCAATATAATATCACAGAACATCGTTCAGGGCAAAATCCAAATTATTTTTTCCGATAAAAAAAAATCCAACTATAATTTTATTTTGATAACGAACTCCCTCAATTACAGTTTATGTGATACAAGCTGAATGAAAGGAAATAATCTTTGGCGTGTTTATTACTCCATCTTCGCACTTCTTTTCTAGACCTGTGCCAGGCACTAAAACACCGAAAAATATATAGTTTAAGAAGTGTATAAAGAGTAAACTTCATGAGTCCTTCCATCATGGTCCCGTAAATATCAGTAATTATTGAAAAATATACAATATACTCATCCTCCAGTGTTTTAAAATTATTTGAAACTTTATGCTTACTGTAATTTATTATTAATATAGATCACTGTCTTTTTTTGTGTGTGGTTTTCCTGTCTCAAATCTCTACATTCAGGCTTGTCTTACGTCTATCAAGTTATAAATCACATGAAGATACCTATATTGAATATACTTTTTATACTAATATTGGAAAATGTAGTCTATCTAGTCACAGTAGTCATATTTTCTTATTAGATATTTCTACTAATGTATGGCAAAAGCGGTCTAATAGATTGCAGACTGCAGTGCATTCCTCAAAAAAAAAAAAAAAGTTTGTAGTGCATTCCTTTAAAAAACTAGAAAGAAAAAGAATGCTGATTCATTTTTATTCCTCTGTTATAAATATAAATTCCAATGGTCTGTACATATTTTATTGTTTCATAATTAATTATACTAATAGAATGATTTTTGGGAAAAAACTTTATTTTGAAGAATAGACAAGTCTTGGATGTCGCTCGATAGAACAACTTCTCAATATCATAATGGAGTGGAAGAGTTTGTAAAGCACTGTCTATCCTGTAGTGATCCAAATAACATTAAGTGTCCATGTCTAAGTTGCGGGAATACAAAGAGAATGAATATAAGAAAAATAAGAGAACATCTAATTGTTGTCAATGGTGCCCACAAGAAGAGTTGTAGTCTTTATTTTGTACATTTGATGTAATAAAGTCTCACGAAGACTCTTGCTTGTAATAGCTTATTCATTAATAAAAAGTTGAAACGTTCATTCATTCTTCCTTGTCTGTTTGAAGCTTTATGATAAAACATTAGTCTTTAGTCCATAAACAAACCTAACAACTTACGAAGAGACATATGTAGATTTGCATGAACAAACTCTTCGTAGTTTGCTTAAAACGATATATTCGCAATCTAAGGGTCAAAGGACTATTGACCTCAGTATGATTGTTAGGAGAATCTATGATGTCTAGTTATGGGGCATTGAGATTTGGAGACTCTATAGTTCTTCTAGGTATCTTCCGAAGGTACTGAATTGACCAGTGCACTTCTAGAGACAAAATAAGAACAAACCATTTAACCTCTTATGTCTCGAAGTCACTACGTATGAATTGCATCGTGCTTACCTTAATCCTGAAATGAGACATGCTATTTCACACCTTACGTATTCTCATTTGAGAAAGTCAAAGTTCGGACTCACTATGTGATTCCGAACAAGGCCTATTGGTGAAGTACTAAGTTGTGAGAATGTCATGAACTTTGTGAAGTTCTCATAGATATGGATTTCATGTACAAGATTGCTGAAATGCAATGTATATCACCTCATGCTTTGTTCCTTGGAGTGTGAATAAATGAACTGGCCAGTGTCCAAATTGAGTCCTGACTCTTTTGGATGAAACAATGTGACTTGTTAGCTCCTCGTCAATACATCGTTTCTAACTTATTCACAAGCGACAAAGGAGTTGAGGAAATAACAGCTAAAAGGATAAAATGGTAATTTTGTAAATCCCGACTAGCTGATGATATCATGAAGGGTAAACACTGATAATATTATGTGGATCCACTCATTACAATTAGGTTGAATTCTTGAGTAGAAAATAAATTCATTTGAACCGAAAGATTTTCAGTGTCAACTCTTTAGTGGAGTCAGTTGATATTAAGCTAAACTTGGAAAAAGTTTGTGAACTTTTGAGTCCAAGTGTTTAGCTCAAGCTTTTTTCATTTGGGTCCATGAGGTCACTGTCACGAATAACATCGAGTAGGAATAGTTAAACTAGAAGCTAAGTCAAAACAAGAACGAAAATTGTCAAAAGGGTATTTTTGTCTTTTGAGACATAGGATGAAATGAATATCAATAAATTTTTTTGACATGGTCATTTGATGACATGCATCACTCGGCCAAAATTAGATTTATTGGGCCTTGTGGATTAATTTCATTTCATAAGAATTTTATTGAAAATTCTTAATGGGCCTTTTTCATGTTGTCATGAATAAATGGAAAAGCTTCTAGAAGCCTTTTCTAGACTAAATGGGCGCCCAACATACCCAAAGATAGAGAGAATATTTTGTGCATAAATGTGTCATGATACATGCCAAAAGAAAAAGAGGAAACAAATTTTCCACACATGCACTAAGGGAATCGGCCAAGTAGTGTCAAGGCAAGGCAAGGAACAAAAAAGGAAACAAATCCAAGACTTCTAGAAGGCTGCCTTGGCCGTGTGACTTGTGAGAGAATAAGGCAATATTTGCTCATGAATATGTGATATTCTATAGAAGAGGAAACTACCTTATTGAAGGTGAGACCTCTCCTATAAATAGATGCCTCATTCCACACATTTCATTCATCCAAAGTTTTATAGATCGAGAGCTTGTCCCTCTGGACTTGGCCGCCCCTTTCCTCTCTCTCTCTCTCTATTCAATTTCGTTTTTATTGTTTTGGCACCTAGGTCCTCATTTACCTAGTGTTTAGCTCCGCGACTTCAAGACTCGTTCTTAAGTTGTAGTGTTTAAAAGTGCCCACACACTAATTCCTTTTCTCTCGAGTGATTTAGTGATAGAAACTTTCATGGTTGCTCGAGTTGCCGAGGAAGGAAGAGAGACGTGGTGCGAGGGAGACGAACGTTGCAACCTTTTCCAAAAGCTTCTCAACGTTCAAGCTTCTAAAAAGGTTAGTAATCTTTTATTCTCATATTAGTTTTTATTTACATGTGCTTGCTCTTAATCTAGGTTAGTAAAAACTGTTTTACTTGTAAAAGAAATTTTTTAAAATTCCACCGCTTACCGAAGCGGTAAACTTTTTCTTAAACCCTAGATCAATTCCAACACTAATATGTAATGGAATTGATCAGAGTTACAACATTAGGATTTATCATGGTGAGAGTTGCCCCTTAGTTGAAGAGCCTTGCTTAGATGAGAGTGTAGAAGATGATGATTGTGCAAGAGGCTTTGATGGACCATATGTTTCTCAAATGCTTGAAGATCTTGAAGAACTTGAAGATCCTCAAGTTCTTGAATCATTAGTTAGAGACGCCAATAAACCTATTTATCTTGGCTGTGAAAAGTTTACCACGTTGTCCACGTTGTTTCGCTTGTATAATCTCAAAGCCAGACATGGGATGAGTGACACATGTTTTGGGGAATTACTTGGTTTTCTTAAGAAGTTGTTGCCTGAAGGAAACGAAATGCCATCTAAATCGCATGATGCAAAGAAGAATTTGAATGCTCTTGGTTTGGGATATGAGAGGATACACGCATGTCCAAACGATTGCATTATCTACCGCAAGGAATTTGAAGAAGAGATGGAATGTCCAATTTGTCACACGTCGAGATGGAAAAAGAAAAAGAATAGTGATGAAGACAGGGAAGGCATTCATGCGAAGGTTTTGTGGTATCTTCCTATCATTCCAAGGCTTAAACGCTTGTTTCGTAGTCCCCAACATACAAAGAAATTAACTGGGCATTCAGATGATAGGATCAAAGACGGAAAGATGCGATATCCAGCAGATTCACCAGCGTGGAAAAGTGTAGATTCTTTGTGGCCCGAGTTTGGAAAAGAAGCGAGAAATCTTAGGTTCGGACTTTCAGCCGATGGCATAAATCCTCACAGCGAAAAAAACAGTAAGTATAGTTGCTGGCCGGTTTTACTCATGATTTATAACCTTCCGCCGTGGTTATGCATGAAAAGAAAATTTATGTTTCTTTCATTGCTAATATCTTGTCCTAAACAACCCGGCAATGACATTGATGTCTACCTAGCTCCTCTAATTGATTATCTAAAGCTTCTTTGGAGAGAGGGTGTACAAGCGTTTGATGCATATAGAGGAGAAAACTTTACGCTTCGTGGTGCATTATTGTGGACAATCAATGATTTTCCAGCATATGGAAATCTATCTAGATATTCAGTTAAAGGACACTGTGCATGTCCAATATGCGAGGAGGAAACATACAGTAAATACTTGAACCATAGTAAAAAAGTTGTTTACATGGGTCATATGAGATATCTACCAGAAAATCATGTCTACAGAAGATGGAAAAAATCATTCAATGTTCTTCAAGAATTCAGGGCTGCTCCAGAACGTATGCATGGACTTGTTGACAGAAAATTGTCTGGCATGAATTTCAGACCTCCAGGGAAAATAAAAAAGAGACCTAGGCCCACTGGTACACAAGGGAATTTGAGTAAGGAGAACACTTTCGAAAGTGGTTGTTGGAAAAAGAAATCCATATTTTTTCAATTGGAATATTGGAAACACTTACTTGTTCGTCACAATCTAGATGTTATGCACATCGAGAAAAACGTATGTGATAGCATTATCAGAACTATTTTGAATATGCCTGGGAAAACCAAAGATGGGGTAAAATCCAGATGGGATCTAGTTGATATGGGCATTAGAAGTGAATTAGCACCAAAAGTAGATGGTAAGCGCACATATCTGCCACCAACGAGTTATTGTTTTACAAGAGACGAGAAACGTCAATTTTGTCAAACTTTAACCGAGATAAAGGTACCTGAAGGTTTTTGTGCAAATCTCAGCAATTACGTCTCTATGAAGGACTTGAAGCTCTTCGGTCTTAAGTCTCACGACAGTCTTATGTTGATGCAGCATTTTCTTCCGGTGGCTATTCAATCACTTTTGTCAAAGAATGTTAGAGATGCAATCAATCGATTGTGTATGTTTTTCAACATTCTTTGTTCAAAAGTTGTTGACCCGGATAAACTCGATGAACTTCAGAGTGATGTTGTAATAACATTATGTTTACTTGAGCAGTACTTCCCTCCATCTTTCTTCGACATCATGGTTCATCTTATAGTCCACTTGGTGGAAGAAGTTAAATTGTGTGGACCTATGTTCTTGAGATGGATGTACTCATCCGAGAGAAATATGAAGGTTATGAAGGATTATGTTCGGAACCGCTCACGTCCAGAAGGATCCATTATTGAAGGCTACATCGTAGAAGAAGCTATTGAGTTTTGTTCGGAATATTTGCATGATCTTGATTCAGTTGGACTACGTCATGATCTAGATCAAGATTTAAATGTTACAAAGGGCATGGGCAATGGTGATATTCTTTCTGTAGATAATAGTCTACTCAATCAAGCTCATCGTTACATCCTACAAAACACAAATGAAGTTGAACCGTTTATCGGGTAAGTAAACAACAATTCACCACTCAAATACCTTTTTTTTTTCAGCGTTGACTTCTAATAACTCAATTTCTTTTGTAGTGAGCATATTGATTGGTTGACATCCAATTATAAGCATATGTGACAAAAACAGATTCAAAAGAAGCATCATGATACATTCAGTGACTGGTTTCGCACAAAGGTTCAATTCTTTGCAAACCATTCGATTCTTGTCACAACACGTATCTTACAATTTGTTTTTACATCTTCAGATCGTTTCTCAAGTAAGGAATCATTCGTCTGTGTCCGACGTATTAGTTTCCATTTCAAGAGGTCCAAGCCCACTTGTAATCAAACATTCTGCTTATTTAATCAACGGTCTTCAATTTAGCAGGGAAGCGAGAGACAGTAATAGAACCACCCAAAATAGTGGTGTCAGCCTAGTTGCCAAGACCATACAATTTTCGAGCGCTAAAGATAAGAACCCTATCTATTCTGATATGATTTATTATGGGGTCATCAAGGAGATATGGGAAATCGATTATGTCACGTTTCGAACTCCAGTCTTTTTATGTTCTTGGGTAGAGAGCAACAATGGAGTAAAAACTGACAAGAATGGTTTTACATTTGTTAATTTGACACGAGTCGGTCATAAAAAAGAACCGTTTATCATGGCGTCTCAAGCAAAGCAAGTGTTCTATGCAAAGCGCCAAAAGAGTGATGTATGGGCTCGTGTATTTGCAACTCAATCTAAAGACTACGTCAAGGATATCGAAGTCGAAGATGAGAGTGAAATTCTAGCCGAACGTTTGACACCATTGAAAGGCTTAGTTGAAGGCCCCTTTAACACAAATAGTTCTGAAGAAGATGAATACATTAGAGAAGATGGAGAAGGGATATGGGTTGATAATCAATAGGTTTTAACCTGAAACCACGGACTCGAGGAAACTGCCTTTTAAAACCAGTATGTGGTGCATTGGTTTATTATTTTTGTTTATGTACTCTAGATAAGATAAATCTACTTTTTTATTATTCGTATTCTGAATCAATTACCAATTTTGGATATAGTCAAATTGTACTTGTATGAGGAATGGATAAATCTAAACAGTGTGTTTACATGTCATGTACCTTATTTTTTACTTAACTAGTTGTCTGGTCTTTCTTATCACTTTGTGTTGGAATTGATCTAGGGTTTAAGAAAAAGTTTAACGCTTCGTTAAGCGGCGGAATTTTAAAAATTTTATTTTTCAAGTAAAACAGTTTTTACTAACCTAGACAAAGAGCAAGCACATGTGAATAAAACTAATATGAGCATAATAAATTTACTAACCTCTTTAGAAGCTTGAACGTTGATGAGCCTTCGGAAGGTTGATAACGTTCGTCTCCCTCGTAGCACGTCTCTCTTTCTTTCCTCGGCAACTCGAGCAACCACGAAAGTTTCTATCACTAAATCACTCGAAATAAAAGGAATTAGTGTGTGGGCACTTTTAAACACTACGACTTAAGAACGAGTCTTGAAGTCGCAGAGCTAAACACTAGGTCAAATGAGGACCTACGTGCCAAAACAATAAAACAAAATTGACTAGAGAGAGAGAGAGGAGTCGGCCACCACAAGGTCTAGAGAGAGAAGCTCTCAATCTCTAACTTATGTGGAATGAATAAAATGAGGGGAATGAGAGTCCTATTTATAGGAGAAGGGTTGGCCTTGGAAAGAAGTAGTTTCCTCTTGTTTTCCAAGCTATCATGAGCAACCTTTATTTCCCATTTCTATCCAAGTCACACGGCCAACATGTGCCTTCATGACACCTTGGATTTGTTTCCCCTTTTATTCTTGCTTCCCCTTTGAATTGTCTTGGCCGAAATACTTGTTTCCTCATAGAGGAAATTTGTTTCCTCTTTTTCTTTTGACAAGTATCTTGATACATTTATGCACAAAATATTCTCTCTTTCTCTTGGGTATTTGGGCGCCGAACATGTCTCTAGAAGGAGCTTCTAGAAGCTTCTTCATTTGTTCATGACAACATGAGAAAGGCCCATTAAGAATTTTCAATAAAATTCTTATGAAATGAAATTAATTCACAAGGCCCAATGATCAAGTCATGGCCGAGTGTTATTGAGTCATCAAATGACCTTGCCAAAAAATTTATTCACATTCATTTCATCCTATGTCGAAGACTAAAATACCCTTTTGACAATTTTCGTTCTTCTTTTGACTTAGCTTCCAGTTTAACTATTCCTACTCGATGTGATTCGTGACAGTGACCTCATGGATCCAAATGAACAAAGCTTGAGCTAAATACTTGGACTCAAAAGTTCACAAACCTTTTCCAAGTTTAGCTTAATGTCAACTGACTCCACTAAAGAGTTGACACTGAAAATCTCTCGGTTCAAATGAATTTATTTTCTACTCAAGAATTCAACCTAATTGTAATGAGTGGATCCACAGAATATTATCAGTGTTTACCCTTCATTACTATCATCAGCTAGTCGGGATTTCAAAATTACCATTTTACCTTTCTAGCTGTTATTTCCTCAACTCCTTTGTCGCTTGTGAATAAGTTAGAAACAATATATTGACGAGGAGCTAACAAGTCACATTGTTTCATCTAAAAGAGTCAAGACTCAATTTGGACACTGGCCAGTTTATTTATTCACACTCCAAGGAACAAAGCATGAGGTGATATACATTGCATTTCAGCAATCTTATACATGAATTCCATATCTATGAGATCTTCACAAAGTTACGCATGACATTCTCACAACTTAGTACCTCACCAATAGGCCTTGTTCGGAATCACATAGTGAGTCCGAACTCTGACTTTCTCAAATGAGAATACTAAGTTGTGAAATGACATCTCTCATTTCAGGATTAAGGTAAGCACGATGCAATTCATACGTAGTGACTTCGAGACATAAGAGGTTAAATGGTTTGTTCTTATCTTGTCTCTAGAAGTGCACTGGTCAATTCAGTACATTCGGAAGATACCTAGAAGAATTATAGAGTCTCCAACTCTCAATACCTCATAACCAGACATCATAGATTCTTCTAACAATCATACTGGGGTCAATAGTCCTTTGACCCCTAGATAGCGAATATATCGTTTTAAGCAAACTACGAAGAGTTTGTTCATGCAAATCTACATTTGTCTCCTCATAAGTTGTTTAGTTTGTTTATGGACTAAAGACTAATGTTTTATCATAAAGCTTCAAACAGACACGAGAGAATGAATGAACGTTTCAACTTTTTATTAATGAATAAGCAATTACAAGCAAGAGTCTTCACGAGACTTTATTACATCAAATGTACAATATAAAGATTACAACTCTTCTTGTGGGCACTAGTGACAACACTTTGTAGGTATGGATGATGACGAGATTCAACACCAAAACCAAACTGATGATAGTGAAAATGAAATGCCAGAATGCGAGGAGGCTGAAGATCAATTGGAACCTAAAATTTAGGAGATAAAAAAAAAGGTTAGAGGACGATCTCATATGAAGTCTGTCATTAAAGATAGAAATTGTGGAATCGTTCCCGAAGTTTTGTACTATAAGTTTGGTCAGCCATACGAAGCACTAAACACCAAGTTACAAAGTTATATTGGTGTTTTGACACGTGCTGATATTCAAGTATCGACACGAGGCTGGAGAGATGTAGACGCTGATGTTAAAGACAAAATCTGGCATGTTATTAATGTAAGCTTTTGTATTATTCATTTTTATTCAAATATAAATCATGCTTTATCTTTTATTGTTTATATATGTTACAGAAAACGTACAAAGTTAGTAAGAAAAGTAAAGGGCAGATTATGGCATCGATTGCAAAAAAATGGAGGCAAGAAAAATGGAGACTTGGAGGTTATATTCGTAAACATAAGGATAATCCTAGCATGCTTGCTGAACCGCCCGAAGGTTATAATTTGTCGAAAATAGAGTGGAAAGAATTTGTAGCCGTCCGTTTATCACCAACATGGCAGGTATGTTTTTACATGTTATCTACATTTAACCTCATTATAGTTGTGACAATATTTCCTCATTTATGTATAGGAGCGAAGGAAAAAATATCAAAATATTAAAGCCAAACAAACTATCTATCATACAAGTGCAAGAAGACCAATTGCTACGATAAGAGAAGATATGGTACGACTCTGTCCCTTCAACAAGAATATAATAAAATCATGCACACATACATTCATATATACATACAAAAGTACAAACATCTTGTAACTATCACTACTAAATAAATATTATATAATATATGCATAATGCGAATGTTACTGTACCCTATAAGGGTACAGATTACGGGAATAAATAAAGTTCCACATTTGATACAATATATATAGAGCTGATACTTGGATTGCGACATTTAATATTGCAGAAAGAGCAATCTGGAGTGTTTCCTGATAGAGCTGATACATGGATTGCGACTCATAAGAGAAAAAATGGAGAGGTCAAAGAAAAAACAAAAGAAATTATTGAAAAAATTGTGAGTGTTGTCTTACTTTTCTTTTAATTGGTGTTGATAGAATTAATTGTAACTCTAGGCAAGCTGATGTCATTATTTTTTTTTTTTTGCTTATAATCAAGGTGGAAGTAAATCACAAGGAAAAAGATGGAACGTTTGTAGCCAATGGAAGGGTTGATAAATTAGCAATGGCCTTAAACAAAACTGAGCATTCAGGACTTGTTGTTGGAGTCGGGGCATATGTGACTCCCAAGCAATTTTTTGATGTTCCCAAACAATCGAAGAGTGACATGTTATTACAAAATCAGCAATGGAGTCTTCAACAACAAAAGCTTTCGGAGGAAAGAGATAAACAAGTTGAGACATTGATGGCTCAGGTAAAAGACTTTCAAGAAGAGCTGAATTTGAGTAAGACACAACACCAGTATCAACCATATATTCCACAATATCCCCAAAATATTTTGTATGGAATTCCTCCACAAAACTTTCCACACAATCCTTTGTTTGGTTCACAATCACAATTTACCCAAGCTCCACAACAATATTTTTCTTCCACTATACCACAACATCAACACTACCCCTCATTTATGCCACAACATTTTTCTCAAACTTCACCACAACGACAACCATTTTCCCCTATTTCACGACAACCACAGTTTTCTCCAAGTCCACAAAATCATGTAAATATACCTCCCATCCCCCCACAACACTTCTCTTCTGCCGTACCAAATGAAACACAGTCAACTTCTCAAGACCAAGACAAAATAGAACGCCAAATCCCTCAAGATCCTATAGAGCCCACTTTTTTCCGAAATTTTCTTAATACAGTTGCTTTTGATCAACATGAGGTGTGTTCTCGGAAAAACATGCCAGAGAATCAAGTTGATCACCAATCAGAGTCTCAAATATTGGTAAACATGTTATTAGTTTCATTATCACAAACCTAGATTTTAATTTCAATTTATTCATTGTTATAGGAAAAGAGCTGCAAGCTTGCTGTTAAATCAGTAGACGACATAGTTGTTGGAATCGATCTAGGGTTTGAGAAAAAGTTTAACGCTTCGTTAAGCGGCGGAATTTTAAAAATTTTCTTTTTAAGTAAAACTAGTTTTTACTAACCTAGACAAGAGCATGTACATGTAAATAAAAACTAATATGAGCTATTAAAGTTACTAACCTTTCTTGAAGCTTGAACCTTGTAGAAGCTTTTGGAAAGTTGCAACGCTCGTCTCCCCTTGCAGCACGTCTCTCTTTCTTTCCTCGGCACCTCGAGCAACCACGAAAGTTTCTATCACTAAATCACTCGAAAAGAAGGAATCAGTGAGTGGGCACTTTTAAACACTACGACTTGAGAACGAGTCTCGAAGTCGCAGAGCTAAACACTAGGTCGAGTGAGGACCTAGGTGCCAAGACAAGAAATAATCGAAAATAAACTAGAGAGAGAGAGAGAGGATTTTCGGCCAAAGTTCTAGAGAGAGAGTCTCTCAAATCTCTTAAACTTGGATGAATTAATTGTGAGGAAATGAGGCTCCTATTTATAGGAGAGGTCTCACCTTCAATAAGGTAGTTTCCTCTTCTATAGAATATCACATATTCATGAGCAAAATAACCCTTATTTCCCATTCCTCTTAGGCGCCCAAGGCAGCCTTCTAGAAGGCTAGGATTTGTTTCCTTTTTTGTTCCTTGGCTTGCCTATTGCTCTCTTGGCCGAAATTCCCCATGCTTGTGTGGGAAATTTGTTTCCTCTTTTTCTTTTGGCAAGTATCTAAATACATTTATGCACAAAATAAACTCTCTTTCCTTAGGTATGTTGGGCGCCCAACATGTCTCTAGAAGGAGCTTCTAGAAGCTTCTTCATTTATTCATGAGAACATGAAAAAGGCCCATTAAGAATTTTCAATGAAATTCTTATGAAATGAAATTAATTCACAAGGCCCAATGATCAAGTCATGGCCGAGTGAAACATGTCATAAAATGACCTTGTCAAAAAAATTTATTGACATTCATTTCATCCTTTGTCTCAAAAGACAAAAATACCCTTTTAACTATTTTCGTTCTTGTTTTGGCTTAGCTTCCAGTTTAACTATTCCTATCGATGTGATTCGTGACAGTGACCTCATGGACCCAAATGAACAAAGCTTTAGCTAAACACTTGGACTCAAAAGTTCACAAACCTTTTCCGAGTTTAGCTTAATGCCAACTGACTCCACTAAAGAGCTGACACTGAAAATCTCTCGGTTCAAATGAATTTATTTTCTACTCAAGAATTCGACCTAATTATGATGAGCGGATCCACTGAATATTATCAATGTTTACCCTTCATGAATGTCATCAGCTAGTCGGGATTTACTAAATTATCATTTTACCCTTCTAGCTGTTATTTCCTCAACTCCTTTGTCGCTTGTGAATAAGTTAGAAACAATGTATTGACGAGGAGCTAACAAGTCACATTGTTTCATCCAAAAGAGTCAGGACTCAATTTGGACACTGGCCAGTTCATTTATTCACACTCCAAGGAACAAAGCATGAGGTGACATACATTGCATTTCAGCAATCTTGTACATGAATTCCATATCTATGAGAACTTCACAAAGTTACTCATGACAGACTCACAACTTAGTACTTCACCAATAGGCCTTGTTCGGAATCACATAGTGAGTCCGAACTTTGACTTTCTCAAATGAGAATACTAAGGTGTGAAATGGCATGTCTCATTTCAGGATTAAGGTAAGCATGATGCAATTCATACATAGTGACTTCGAGACATAAGAGGCTAAATGGTTTGTTCTTATCTTGTCTCTAGAAGTGCACTGGTCAATTCAGTACCTTCGGAAGATACCTAGAAGAACTATAGAGTTCCTAACTCTCAATGCCTCATAACCAGACATCATAGATTCTTCTAACAATCATACTGAGGTCAATAGTCCTTGACCCTAAGATTGCGAATATATCGTTTTAAGCAAACTACGAAGAGTTTGTTCATGCAAATCTACATTTGTCTCTTCGTAAGTTGTTAAGTTTGTTTATGGACTAAAAGACTATGGTTTTATCATAAAGCTTCAGACAAGGAAGATTGAATGAACGTTTCAACTTTATTAATGAATGAATAGGCAATTACAAGCAAGAGTCTTCATGAGACTTTATTACATCAAATGTTCAAAATAAAGACTACAACTCTTCTTGTGGGCACCATTGACAACAAACTCCCACTTGACTCAAAGAAGGTGTGTGTAGTTCTTCATGCCTAATCCCTCACGATGTAGGTCGAAGACCTTGTTCGCTAGGGCCTTGGTGAATGGATCTGCGAGGTTGTCCACCGTTGAGATCTTCTTCACTTCCACGTCTCCGCGCTGCACGATCTCTCGAATCAAATGGTATTTCCTCTCAATATGCTTAGAGCGCTTATGGCTTCTAGGTTCCTTTGAGTTAGCGACAGCCCCACTATTATCACAATAAAGGGTCATGGGCTCGTCGACGTTTGGAACAACTTCCAAATACTTAAGGAACTTTCTAAGCCATACAGCCTCTTTGGATGCTTCACAAGCAGCCACATATTTTGCTTCCATTGTGGAGTCAGCAATGCAAGATTGCTTAATACTTCTCCACACAACAGCTCCACCATTAAGGATGAACACAGATCCCGAAGTGGATTTCCTGGAATCCTTATCCGCTTGAAAATCGGAGTCGGTATATCCCGTCATAGTCAGGTCAGTACCTGAGTATGTAAGCATCAAGTTCCTAGTTCTTCGAAGATACTTAAGAACATGCTTAACAGCAATCCAGTGCTCGGGTCCAGGGTTGGATTGGAAACGACTAACTACGCCAACGGCGAAACATATATCAGGTCGGGTGCAAAGCATAGCATACATGAGGCTTCCTACGGCAGAGGCGTAAGGAATTTTCCTCATGTCTTCAATCTCTTGTGCAGTCTTGGGAGACTGGTCCTTAGAGAGTGAAACTCCATCCCTAAAGGGTGTTTGACCCCTCTTGCAGTCTTGCATCGAGAAGCGATCCATCACCTTATCAATATAAGATGCTTGAGAGAGCGACAGGGTCCGGTTTTTCCTATCTCGAAAGATTTGGATTCCCAGAATGTACGCGGCTTCTCCTAGATCCTTCATATCGAATTGCTTTGCTAGACAGACCTTAACCTCAGATAACTTACCCACGTCATTACCAATGAGTAGTATATCATCGACATATAGTACCAGAAACACAACTTTGCCTTCGTGTATTAACTTGTAAACACAAGGCTCATCTATTGACTGTTCAAAGCCGAAGCTCTTTACAGTTTCATCGAATCTATTATTCCATGACCTAGATGCTTGCTTTAGTCCATAAATGGATTTAAGCAACTCACAAACCTTGGTCTCTTGACCTTTATCCACGAAACCGTCTGGTTGAGCCATGTAAATGCGCTCGTCAAGATTGCCATTCAGAAAGGCTGTCTTGACATCCATTTGCCAGATCTCATAGTCGAGAGCTGCAGCTATGGATAGGAGTATGCGGATGGATTTAAGCATCGCGACTGGCGAGAAGGTTTCTTCATAGTCAATCCCTTCTTGTTGGGTATAACCCTTCGCCACAAGTCGTGCTTTGAACGTCTCGACGTTCCCATCAGGACCCCTTTTCTTCGTGTATATCCACTTACACCCTACGGGTTTAATCCCTTCAGGAAGGTCTACAAGTTTCCAGACATTGTTGACATACATCGAGTGCATTTCAACTCTCATGGCGTCAAGCCAAAGGTTTGATTCAGAACAAGCCATCGCTTGGCTATAGGAAACAGGGTCATCCATGTCGGAGACGGCTACAAGAGAGTCTCCATAAGACATGTACCTGTCAGGCTTTTGAGTAGCCCTCCCACTACGTCGAAGTACTACTTGACGAGATTCTGATGAGTTAGGTTGTGTTTCAGTTGGGGTAAGAACAGTTCTTACAGACGAGGTAGAAGCTTCCTCACCCAACTTTTCTTCAAGCACAATTTTGCTTCTAGGTTTCGCATCCTTCATAAAGTCCTCCTCAAGGAAACGAGCATTCGTGCTAACGAAAGTCTTATCGTCCTCGGGACTATAGAAAGTAAAACCTTTGGTTTCCTTCGGATATCCTACAAACAGGCACAATTCTGACCTACTAGCCAACTTGCTAGTCTTTTGCCTCAGCACGTGTGCAGGGCAACCCCAAATTCGGATGCGGCCAAGATTCACTTTACGGCCAGTCCATCGTTCATAAGGAGTACCAGGAACCGTTTTAGACGGAACTTTGTTCAGAATGTAGGTGGCTGTTTCGAGGGCATATCCCCAAAAGGAAAGCGGGAGTGATGAGTAACTCATCATTGATCTAACCATCTCCATAAGAGTTCGGTTTCTTCTCTCTGACACTCCGTTTTGTTGAGGTGTGCCAGGTGCGGTAAGCTGAGAAGCGATACCTTCTTCTTTAAGAAAGTCATCGAACTCTCCAGACATATACTCACCACCTCGATCAGATCGAAGGGTTTTGATCACTTTGCCAGTTTGCTTTTCCACTAAAGCCCTAAAGACCTTAAATACGTTAAAGGTCTCGGATTTGTGTTTAAGCAAATAGACAAACCCATATCTTGAGTAATCATCAGTGAAGGTAACGAAGTATTCGTATCCTCCACGTGCCTGTTGGTTGAGCGGACCACATACATCAGAATGTATTAGTTCCAGCAACTCAGTGGCTCTTCGACCCTTATCGGAGAAAGGTCGCTTAGTCATTTTTCCTTCTATACAGGATTCACAAGTAGGTAGTGAACCTATTGCAGAGGCTTGGAGTGGACCATCCCTCACAAGTCTCTTAATCCTATCTAGACTGATATGACCAAGTCTTAAGTGCCAGAGGTATGTCGATTTTGTTAGATCGGAGGATTCAGAAAGTTTGATCCTCTTTGGCTCCCTAATTAGATCGTTATCTATTTCGGTGTCTAAAAGAGAAGGTTGAGTGGGATAGATGTAAAAAAGAGCATTCTTCATACATGCATCAGTGACAAAAGAATTATCAGGAAACGAAATACGAATTCCATTCTTAATGAACTTTAAACAATAATCTTGCTCGAGAAGATGAGCAACGGATATTAAGTTCTTCCCAAAGGTAGGAACAAAATAAACATTATTCAAGTTTAAAGTGCGGTCTTCAAAAGACAGCGTCACGGATCCCACAGCCTTCGCAGACACCAGGCTCCCATCACCCCATTTAAAACAGAACTCGCCTTCCTCTAAGCTTTTGGTTTTCTTAAAACCATTTAAGGAACAACAAATATGGTAAGTTGCAGCGGAGTCAAGAATCCACGTTGATACATTATCAGCTACTAAGCATGCTTCGGTAACTAGTACAATACTATGTTCCTTTGCTTTGAGATAGGCGGGACAGTTCTTTTTATCGGCCTTGTAAGGTCTCTTCACAGTTCCAGAGGCGGAGGCTCTTTGCTCAGTAGCATGTGCCTCTCCTTGATTCCTCTTTCTCTTAGTGAAACCTACAGCAGTGTGAAGTTCCTCCATAAGCTTGGTAACAGTGTACTCTAGCTTGTTAATGGAGTAGTTCATCTTGAAGGTATCAAGAGATGCGGGGAGAGTTTCTAAGATCACATCTATGACATTCTTCCCATCAATCTCAGATCCTAGGATTTCCATTTTACTTAGATGACTAATGATCAATATCATAAAGTCTCCAACAGGAGTCCTAGCCTGCATATGACAGTTCATAAACTGTCGGACTGCTTGTAGCCTTGTTTGACGCCTTTGCCCTCCAAACATCTCAAGGAGATTGTAGAGCATGTCAGCGGCAGTCTCGAAGTCACGATGTTGCTCTTTCAGCATATTGTTCATAGATGCCAAGATATAGCACCTCACAATCTCATCGGATCGAATCCAGGCCGCTAAGGCGTCATTGTCCTCTTGAGTTGAATCATCATTCGTCAGAGGAGGACACGGGGTGGTGAGTACCCATTTGTGCTTGTTAACGGTAGGTATTATGTCGAGGTTACGTTTCGAATCTACGTAGTTTTCGTTTTCGAGTTTGTTCGAGGAAAGAATGAAAGAGAGAGAGTTGGGAGACATATTGCCTATGTAAGTTGAAACAAGTTTATGATTAGTCATTGGTTTAGGATTTAAGTTTTATTAAGACTTTTGTAAAATCCAAAGGTGTTATAAACTAAACGATAATTTACGCCCTCAAGAGAAGGCCGCAAAAAATCTCCATTTATAAGTAAATGACACATCATTAATGCTAAGCCAAGATGTCAATACATCTATTTTGACTAGCCACCTTGTAAATTGGTTTGATCACTCATATCCTTTCGCAGAGCCTTAAGGAAGGATACTAGGGATTGAGCCTAAGTGTGCAACCAACCACTTAGTCCAAAAGATCAGCTTTGAAAAACAATCCCCCAAGGGGAGGCCTTGCCATCATTGCATCATTCTCAGACGTAGCTCATTGAGCAATGATCGAAGCAATAACGCCTTGGAGTACTCACATTTAAGTGAGGGTCGCAAGAGCGGCTCTTAGTCCCACGTTATTACATCTTTCACTAGTGTTGGGGATCGCGGGTTACAAACAACGAATATAACCCTCCCACTTAGTTTTTGGAGTTGGTTCATCGACTCTTTTAAGTTCGGAAACAGATTTCCTAGTTAGAGAGCGACAGAGCGGACAACTAGAAGAGAATCCTAGATTGACATGTTCAGAGCAGTATTAGTGCATAAAGGCACAAGGGACATACTCGATCTTTTCCTATTTTCTATTTCGGGAAAGTGCGTGAGGGAAGTGTGAACTTCAACTCACTCGAACACTTGAAAGTTTGAGATTACACATCTTTTTATTTTTCGGTTTTGTCTACAAAGAGACCTCCCACTCAAAATTTCAAGAGCATATAGATTTTGAACATATGTGATATAGATATAGTTTTGAAAACATTTTGAAAACTTATTTGATTTGGATGACAAAATATTTTCAAGTTTGAAAGTGAAAACGGTTTTTCAAAATTCAAACTAGTTTTGTAAAAATTCAATTTCAATTAAACTTTCAAAAATCAAAACATTTTAATCTTACACATCATGTTTATAATCATATGAAAAACATTTTTGCTCAAGAAAGTTTTCTCATTAGAGTTCTATAACTCATGGTAGTGGGGTTTGAAAATCCGGATTTCTAAAAAACTGGAGTTTCAGACAGCCGCGCACCTCGGAGTAAAATCGCCATAACTGGCAGCTCCGATGTCCTTTTGAGCCGAAATCGGTGGAATTGGACAGAGGACAGACAGAGCTTTAATTTGATTCAAGAATCATTAAATTTCGATTTCTGAGCAGAGAGTTATGCCGCTTTTAATGCGGGTTTACATTCCAGCTCGAAGAAAAAGAAAAAAAAAAATTAAAGCTTTGTCCTTTTAGGTGCGAAAAAGAATCGAGTGTAACGGAACGTTTTATGAAGTTGTTTAAAGCTTTTATTTGTGTTTTATTAGCAGGGTAATAACATAGAATAAAAGAAATAACAACATGCATAAAACGATTCAAGTAAATAAACGAAACTAGCAAGAAAATAAAACTAGTCACAAAATTTACTCGAAAAATCTCAAACCTTTAAAACACGTTTTTCAATATAAAAAATTAAAAACTTTTAGAACTGATTCTAATGTGTTTTAAAAACATCCCAAACTTATAGAAAATCAACATGGTTGTTAATTTAAAGGCATGAGCAATAAATTAAAAAAAAATCTAAGATTACAATTCTAACTTGTCACAAAATTAGTAAACTTTCGAAAACGATTTTCAAGCTCATAATTTAAAAACATGCACATGCATTCCTTTGACCATAGCTCTGATACCATTTGTTGGAATCGATCTAGGGTTTGAGAAAAAGTTTAACGCTTCGTTAAGCGGCGGAATTTTAAAAATTTTCTTTTTAAGTAAAACTAGTTTTTACTAACCTAGACAAGAGCATGTACATGTAAATAAAAACTAATATGAGCTATTAAAGTTACTAACCTTTCTTGAAGCTTGAACCTTGTAGAAGCTTTTGGAAAGTTGCAACGCTCGTCTCCCCTTGCAGCACGTCTCTCTTTCTTTCCTCGGCACCTCGAGCAACCATGAAAGTTTCTATCACTAAATCACTCGAAAAGAAGGAATCAGTGAGTGGGCACTTTTAAACACTACGACTTGAGAACGAGTCTCGAAGTCGCAGAGCTAAACACTAGGTCGAGTGAGGACCTAGGTGCCAAGACAAGAAATAATCGAAAATAAACTAGAGAGAGAGAGAGAGGATTTTCGGCCAAAGTTCTAGAGAGAGAGTCTCTCAAATCTCTTAAACTTGGATGAATTAATTGTGAGGAAATGAGGCTCCTATTTATAGGAGAGGTCTCACCTTCAATAAGGTAGTTTCCTCTTCTATAGAATATCACATATTCATGAGCAAAATAACCCTTATTTCCCATTCCTCTTAGGCGCCCAAGGCAGCCTTCTAGAAGGCTAGGATTTGTTTCCTTTTTTGTTCCTTGGCTTGCCTATTGCTCTCTTGGCCGAAATTCCCCATGCTTGTGTGGGAAATTTGTTTCCTCTTTTTCTTTTGGCAAGTATCTAAATACATTTATGCACAAAATAAACTCTCTTTCCTTAGGTATGTTGGGCGCCCAACATGTCTCTAGAAGGAGCTTCTAGAAGCTTCTTCATTTATTCATGAGAACATGAAAAAGGCCCATTAAGAATTTTCAATGAAATTCTTATGAAATGAAATTAATTCACAAGGCCCAATGATCAAGTCATGGCCGAGTGAAACATGTCATAAAATGACCTTGTCAAAAAAATTTATTGACATTCATTTCATCCTTTGTCTCAAAAGACAAAAATACCCTTTTAACTATTTTCGTTCTTGTTTTGGCTTAGCTTCCAGTTTAACTATTCCTATCGATGTGATTCGTGACAGTGACCTCATGGACCCAAATGAACAAAGCTTTAGCTAAACACTTGGACTCAAAAGTTCACAAACCTTTTCCAAGTTTAGCTTAATGCCAACTGACTCCACTAAAGAGTTGACACTGAAAATCTCTCGGTTCAAATGAATTTATTTTCTTCTCAAGAATTCACCTAATTATAATGAGCGGATCCACTGAATACTATCTATGTTTACCCTTCATGAATGTCATCAGCTAGTCGGGATTTACCAAATTACCATTTTACCCTTCTAGCTGTTATTTCCTCAACTCCTTTGTCGCTCGTGAATAAGTTAGAAACAATGTATTGACGAGGAGCTAACAAGTCACATTGTTTCATCCAAAAGAGTCAGGACTCAATTTGGACACTGGCCAGTTCATTTATTCACAATCCAAGGAACAAAGCATGAGGTGACATACATTGCATTTCAGAAAACTTGTACATGAATTCCATATCTATGAGAACTTCACAAAGTTACTCATGACATACTCACAACTTAGTACTTCACCAATAGGCCCTGTTCGGAATCACATAGTGAGTCCGAACTCTGACTTTCTCAAATGAGAATACTAAGGTGTGAAATGGCATGTCTCATTTCAGGATTAAGGTAAGCATGATGCAATTCATACATAGTGACTTCGAGACATAAGAGGTTAAATGGTTTGTTCTTATCTGGTCTCTAGAAGTGCACTGGTCAATTCAGTACCTTCAGAAGATACCTAGAAGAACTATAGAGTCTCCAACTCTCAATGCCTCATAACCAGACATCATAGATTCTTCTAACAATCATACTGAGGTCAATAGTCCTTTGACCCTAAGATTGCGAATATATCGTTTTAAGCAAACTACGAAGAGTTTGTTCATGCAAATCTACATTTGTCTCTTCGTAAGTTGTTAAGTTTGTTTATGGACTAAAAGACTATGGTTTTATCATAAAGCTTCAGACAAGGAAGATTGAATGAACGTTTCAACTTTATTAATGAATGAATAGGCAATTACAAGCAAGAGTCTTCATGAGACTTTATTACATCAAATGTTCAAAATAAAGACTACAACTCTTCTTGTGGGCACCATTGACAACAATAGTTGCCATAGGAAAAGTAGTAGGAATTGATCCAAATTCGAAAGTGCACGGCATTAGATTGGGAGAGTCGAATTACAAAGTACAAGTACTTGTGATCATGAAGGGGTGTGAAGATGTGATGATTCCGATTCCAGTTGGGGATGAGATGACTAGACTTGTTGACACTGTGAAGTCCTTCATCGCTTGGCCAAAAGCACTCGTATTGAACAAGGATACCCTGGTAAGTAAATACTGTAAATAAGCTAATTCACCATTTTCTATCATTTTCAGCAACTAGTTTTTTTTTTTTTTTTTTTTTTTTTTTTTTTTTTGTATTCAAGGCTAAAAAAGCATTTAAAAAATCATTGAGTTCTAAGCCACACCAGAAGAACATGAAAGATGCCCAGGTACTTTATTTACATTTTAAATATTAATATTCTGCTTATAAAAGTTAATAACATGTTGTGTAATTGTCTTATTCACTAGGGTGCTTCTTTTGATCAATTAATAAAAAAATCTACCAAAGTAGCAGCAACTTCTTGCGGCTCCCAAAATTACACGAGCTCTTTCAAAATGCCACAAAGATTAGCACAATTATGGAAATGCGTTAAAGATTGGATGGGTAAAAAAGTAAGTTATATCAAGTTCGACAAGCAAATAATGGGTGATGATATATCTTTGCCCATTTTTAAAGAAGACATTAAACAATTTTGTTTCATGCAAGACATAGGATCATCTGCAATTACAATATATTTCAGGTATGACTATGTGTTTTTTTTATAGTGAGCTTTTTTCCATTACTATAATTCAATGTATGATTTACCGTGTAGGTATCTCCATGATGTGCTGAAACAAGAAGGAAAAACGGAACAATTTTCTTTCATAGAGCCTTCACAGGTTGCTATTAGAGGAGGAACATCACATTCACGATCCGCAAAAAATTTGCCAAAAGTTGGAAAGTTTGCTTGAGAAACAGTTGTTATGCATTCCCATGAATACCGGGCAAGTCTTTTACTCTTAAAATTAGGATTTAACAGTTGAAATTATTTTTCAATATTTTGATGGATATTTTTTTGTCACATGTAGAGGTCATTGGACTTTAATTGTGATTGATGGTTCGGCTAAGTTAACTTATTACTTTGATCCACTTAGAGAATCTATAAGTGAAGACACACTTGACATTCTTGACGGGTAAGTGTTTAAGTTTTTTTTTTACTAAACAAAGTATGAACAATGTATAATTGCTCTTACACTTTCATTTAATCATGACAGGGCAATGAAAATGTTTGCATTGGCCAAAGAACACAAGAAAACAATGCAAAGTAATTTTTTAAACACAAGACATTGCATTGTAAGTATCTCTGTTAAGTTATGGTTGTGTATAATTTATTTTCTTTTGAATGTTTTCTTTTTGTCTCGTTTGGGAGTTTTTCATGAAAATACATACAAATGTATAAGTACTTGACATATGGTTCAAAAATGCCATTGCAGTGTCCGAAACAGCCGTCAAATTTCGAATGCAGATTTTATGTGCTTAGATATATGCACGATCTCATAAACGCACCTGACTTTTACGCCGTTATCAACTCAAATGTAAGTTGTATATATATATATATATATATATATATATATATATATATATGTGTGTGTGTGTGTCTATGTTATTTTTATAAGTTACTGATCATGATTTATGATTTATTGCTTCTTACCTTAAACTGTTTATTTTTTTTCCTAATTGCAGTTTAACGGTAAATCGCAGTACAAAGTGACTGAAATTAATGAGGTACGTACTGTTTGGGAAGACTGTGTAATTAAAGGATTACTACTTCAATTCTAATTCGAACTTATGTAATAGGTCATCTCATAATACTTAGCATATTGTTTATTCTTGTTTGTCACACTGAATTTTATCTATGAATTTATTTACTTATTTGTTATGCTCTTATGAATCATATTTTTGTCATGATCTTGTAAAAGGCTGCTACGCTACTGTATCAAATGAAAAAAAAACGACTTTAGAATGTGAAAATAAACCCATTCATATTTAATTTTACAGATTTATTTCTAAAAAAAAGCAACATTTTAAGTAACAAAATGGACGTCTTTAAAAGTTTAATTTGTGAGAAAACTAGACTTTTAAAAAACGTCTTTGTACATCATTGACCACGTCAGCAGTATTTAATGTCTCAAATAGAACGTCTTCTAATGTCAGTTAAGACTCATGATAAACGTCTTCATAAATGATTGTCCACGTAATTGATTTTTTAAGTCTTCTTTAAGATGTCTTCAAATGTATTAAATAAGACACAAAATAAACGTCTTTAAACACCATTCCACATCATCATATTCATGCCACCGTGGACACTTTTGAAATCGTCGGTTTTTAAGTTTTGAAGACGTTTTATAAATGTCTTGCAAAACATGCACTTTTTAAGTCATGACAATAGAAGACGTTATGTAAAAATGACTTTAAATCTTTTTTAAGTCATTTCCTTTATGTCACAAAATGATCTAAATGTAGTAGTGTGTTATATTTTATGTTATAATACAAAAAGTTAAATAAATTATTGTTATTAAGGTTTTAGTTATGAGATCTCTTTAGTTATTGTAGGAAAAATATGAGGTTAATCTTGTTACTATTTGTTTGTTTGTTTGATTAATTATATTAATATTTCGTGATAATTAAATATTAGTCGTGTTTTAGGAAAAATTGACGTTTCTATGCGACCACGACTTTGCGGGTCGAATCACACGGTGGTTCAAGATATTTTGAAGGAATTCAACCAATTGGATACGTGAAATGATGAGAAAATGAGAGAGAATGAGAGATTTTCAATAAGTAGAGAATGAACTTTTTTTAGTAGTGTTATATGGTCTACAATGGTATTTTCGTCCAAAATTGGTACAAAAGTCAAATTTTGGATATTTTTAAAGTAGTGGGTTTAATTGAGATATTTTCATTACTTTCGGGTCTAGAAAATGAAATTTCTCTATTAGATGATGTATAAAAATTTATACTCTTCTCTCTCTCAAGTTTACTCTACGAATCAATATAAAGATTAATGTTCAAGAGATATCTTCATTTTTTTGCCGCAATTATATATTACAAATGGGTTCGATAAGGATATCAAGTAGGTACAATAGTTTTTGATGAGTACGTTTTATACGAATTTTCAAACATCATCTCAAGAATTTAGTGACATATTCTCACCATGTCACAAAAACAACTGGATATTGACTCTCAAACGACAACTATTGAGATGATTATTTTTCCAGAATCTTTAGGAAAACATATATAGCATTTCTTATAAAAAACAATTTTCATGAGAAAGAAAAGATTGAAAAATCAAGAAACACAAAAGTGCTCGATTTTGAACCAAAAACTATTTTAAATAAAAAACTAAGTTAGCGTGCATACAATGACTTAGCTTTGATATCAATTCTTAGAAATGACATATAGAGTTGTGGAAAAGATTTATCATATCATTAGATGGCAGAATATAGAAAAAATTGTTTATTTCCCAATATCGGTTTTTAGTGAAAACTACCCAAGATGCATGAAAGCTTAGTGAGTTATCTAAGGTTTAGGATTTGTTGTCGCACAAAAATGAACAACGACCAAGTGGCCGCACTCGAGCCAAAGGTGTGAACTCGATAGTCTTGAGTTGGGTTTCCTCCAGTTGGAGGGCTTCTCAGAGGAGAGAATGGGTGAATATGGGGAGTGACCGTGCTTTTTGTATAAGCTGCCTATGTACCCGTGTGAATAGGGATCAGGTCAGATGTAGTTCAAGGCGTATGTAACACTGTATGCGGCGTGGAGCCTGGGGAGTGTGCTCGTCAGAGGAGACGTAGCGCCGAGTTATCTCCGAGCGATGTCTCAACTCTAGGATCGAGTTACCCGAGAGAGAATGTGTGTTTTCTCTCTTTTGGAGGTGTGGTAGCCTCTCAGTCGAGAGTTCCTTGTTGTGGCGGGCATGCAGGATGCGTAGGCGATTTTCTGCCGAAAATGGTGGACGCGTCATTTTTAGTGGAAAATTCTAGGAGCGCGCTTGTGTTGGAATAGATCTAGGATTAAGAATAATTTATCACTTCTTGTAAGCGGAAGAAAATAAAAAAATCTTTAAAACATGTAAAACAATTTTACTACGTAGACAAAGTGCATGAACATGTAATCTAAAATAAAACTATAATAAGTTTTCACTCCGTACCAACCTCGCTTGAAGCTTGAGCGTTGAGAAGCTTGTAGATTGGTTGAATCGCTCGTCTCCCCACTTAGCTTGTCTCGTTCGTGTTTTCTTGAATCCGAGCAACCATGATAGTTTCTACCACTAGAGTCTTCGAGTTTGGAAAGGATTTAGGGGATGTTTGGTAACATTTTTGTTTTTTGTTTTTCAAAATACAAATTCTGTTTTGTTTTGTTTTCTAATTAAAAAAATATAAAAACATGTTTGGTAATTGCGTTTTTGTTTTTTGTTTTTAAAACGAAAAAAAACATGTTTGGTAATCATATTTTTATTTTTTTAAATAAAAAATAAAAAACATGTTTGGTTTGTCTGCTTTTAAAGTATAACAAAAATCATGGGGTAAATTTGTTAATATTTAAAGTATAAAATACGAAAAAAAATTAAAAATTAAGGTCTTTTTTGTTGTTGTTTTTTTTTTTGAGAGAGCTATAGCATGAGCTAATAATTCTGGGAATGAGTTATAAACATATACAGTAATTTAGAAATAAGATTACTAAATAAGGCTAAATAATTCATTTATCTGTTAAGCAACAAATTAATGTGAAATTATTTAATAACAAATTTTCTCGTAAAATAAGGATAATTGTTTGTTTTTTTTTTCGGATAAGATTTCTAAACATAAAGAAAAATAAAAGAAAAGAAAAAGACTATAGACCTGACGAGATTTGCAGTAGTCAAGGTCAGTCCAGGAATCCTCGTCAAAGACCTTCCCTTAAGGCCACGAAGGATTCGGAACCATAGCCGAGATCGACGACGTGATCACCACGCGCTTCACGCCCGCGTCTCTGGCAGCGCGCTGGACGTTGATGGTGTCGTCAACCGCCGGGGAGAGCAGCTCGGCCTGCGGCTCCCGCGGGGCTTCGAGCGTGCAGGGGGACGCCACATGGAAGACGCCTCGGCAGCCTCGGACGGCGGCGGAGACGGCGTCGGCGTCGAGGAGATCGGCGTTCGATGAGAAAAAGAATCTCGAGAGTTTTTGTTTTTAAAATTTTTGAAAACAAGTATTTTTTATTCTCCAGTTTTTGTTTTATTCTCTCCCCTATTTTTAAAAACAAAAAACAAAAATAACTTTATCAAACACGTTTTTTTTGCTCAAGGTCACTTTTTTATTTTTAAAAACAAAAAACAAAAAACAAAAACGTTATCAAACAGCCCCTTAGTGTTTGAGCACTATTAAATACAATGACCTAAATGTTGTCAATGGTGCCCACAAGAAGAGTAGTAGCCATTACTTATGTACATCTGATGTAATAAAGTCTCACGAAGACTCTTACTTGTAACTGCTGAACAATTAATAAAAGTTGAAACGTTCATTCCTTCTTCCTTGTCTATTTGAAGCTTTATGATAAACTATAGTCTTTAGTCCTTAAACAAACCTAACAACAAATGAAGAGTCAAATGTAGATTTGCATGAACAAAATCTTTATGGTTTGCTTAAACCAGTATATTCACAATCTAAGGATCAAAGGGTTATTGATCTCAGTATGATTGTTCGGAGAATCTATGATGTCTGGTTATGGGACATTGAGAGCTGGAGACTCTATAGTTCTTCCTAGGTATCTTCTTAAGGTACTGAATTGACCAGTGCACTTCTAGAGACAGTGTTACCTGCCCGTCCCGACACGGTGAAGCGACGGCGAGAGCGGCAACGGCCGACCCTGGGCCTCCCCTCGACGCATGGCCGGCCCTGGGCCGTCACTCGGCCGATGGCCGGTCCTGGGCCGTCACTCAGCCGATGGCTGGCCCTGGGCCGTCACTCGGCCAATGGACGGCTAGGGCCATCACTCGGCCGATGGCCGAGGTTGTCACTCGGCAGGCCCTGGGCCGTTACTTGGCCGATCGCCGGCCCAGGGTCGTCACTCGGCCGATGGCCGGCCTTGGGTCGTCACTCGGCCAATGGCCAGCCATAATGCTCACACGGCCAAGGGGCCTCCAAACGTTCCTTGGTCGCCTATAAATACGAGGTTGGACCCCTCGAGTCAGGTAATCCGAAATTGATTACTGAAATGCTACTGAACTCGTACTTCACTCGTTTCTCTCAAGCTTCGGCCCTCTAAACACTAAATCCTCTATATTCCACGTCAATCCTCCTAATGTTGAGCATCAGAGAGGTAAACATAGGGACCCCATCTGTTTCCCCTTTGTAGTTCACGTGTTCTTTCTCCTGTTTCAGGTGTTTGGACGAACTCAAGGATCGTTGACAACTAAGGGACGACTTGGGACACCAAGTCTGAAATGCTCGAGCCGAAGCGAGACCACTTGGTTTGGCCTTGGGTCTGACCGCTTTAGGCTCCTAAAGAGTTGTCCGAAAACGAGCGACAACATTTTAGCGCTAGAAGGAGGGGACCTCCCGACCTTTCCGACGCTCTCCCTTCCAACCTCCTTTCTTGCAACCTCTACGACTCTCAAAAGATGAGTCAAGTTCCGACCACTTCTGCGGGCACCCGAGCGACTGGCTTGAGGTACGGCCTCAAAAAACTTGCACACCGTCTAGGAGGGCAGCTTCGTGATAACGAGAGCCAGCCCCAAGACCCAGCGGACGACCTCGAAGCCGTCCTCCGCAAGGACACGGCTTGGAGGCTCGCCGAGCTCCTAGACCGCCCCGGCGTGGACAGGACGCTTATCGCTGACCTTCTCGGCTACGATGTCGAGGGTGGTCCCAGTCACGGCGACTCCGATCCCGACTACGATGGGGAGTCTAGGACCGACGATGCTGCAATTGATCTAGGGTTTAAGAAAACATATAACGCTTCGGGGAAGCGGCGGAAATTAAAATTTTCTTTTTGACAAGTAAAACGATTTTACTAACCTAGACAAAGAGCAAGTACACGTAAATCATAACTATTATGAGCATTATAAATTTACTAACCTTTTTAGAAGCTGGAACGTTGATGAGCTTTCGGAAGGTTGAAAATGTTCGTCTCCCCACGCAGCACGTCTCTCTTCTTTCCTCGGCAACACGAGAAAAGACGACAGTTTCTATCACAAGAATGACTCGAGAGAAGAGGAATTAGTGAGTGGCCACTTTTAAGCACGACAACTCAAGAACAAGTCTTAGAGTTGAAGAGCTAAAACAGTAGGTCAAATGTGGACCTAGGTGCCAAAACAAAAATGAAAAGAACTAGAGAGAGAAAGAGAGGAGGTCGGCCAAGAGGTTCTAGAGAGAGAATCTCTCAATCTCTAAAACTTTGGAATGAATGAAATGAGAAGAATGAGGGCTCTATTTATAGGAGAGGTTTTTCCTTCAAAAGGTAGTTTCGTCTTCTCTATTGAATATCACATATTCATGAGCAAATCCATCGTTTCCTTTTCTTCATTTGGGTGTGTAACACAATACCTCATGCCACATGGATTTGTTTCCTCATTTGTTTTCTCCCTCTTTGGCCGAATTCCCTTGTGCTTCTAGGAGCAAATTTGTTTCCTCTTTTTCTTTTGGCAAGTATCTTCATGCATTAATGCACAAAATAATCTCTCTTTCACAATATGGGCGGCACGAAATTCGGCCTCTCTTTTCCTTGGGGTGGACGAAAATAAGGCTTCTAGAAGGACTTTCTAGATGTTTCTTCATTTGTTCATGACAACATAAGAAAAGCCCACGAAAAATTTTCAAGTAAAATTCTATGAAATGAAATTAATCCTCAAGGCCCAATTACACTAATATGGCCGAGTAATATTTATTTCATTTGTCATCATATGACAATGTCAAAAAATTTATTGACATTCATTTCGTCCTATGTCCAAAAAGACAAAATTACCCATTTGACAATTTTCGTAAAACTTGTCTCGTTCTTGTTTTGACTTAGCTTCTAGTTTAACTATTCCTACTCGATATGATTTGTGACAGTGACCTCATGGATCCAAATGAGCAAAGCTTGAGCTAAATACTTGAACTTAAAAGTTCACAAACCTTTTCCAACTTTAGCTTAATACCAACTGACTCCACTAAAGAGATGACACTGAAAATCTCTCGGTTCAAATGGATTTATTTTCTACTCAAGAATTTAACCTAATTGTAATGAGTGGATCCACTAGATATTATCTATGTTTACCCTTCATGAATATCATCAGCTAGTCGGGATTTACAAAATTACCATTTTACCCTTCTAGCTGTTATTTCCTCAACTCCTTTGTCGCTTGTGAATAAGTTAGAAACAATGTATTGACGAGGAGCTAACAAGTCACATTGTTTCATCCAAAAGAGTCAAGACTCAATTTGAACACTGGCCAGTTCATTTATTCACACTCCAAGGTGTTGGAATTGGTCTAGGGTTTAAGAAAAAGATTAAACGCTTCGGGTAGCGGCGGAATTTTAAAAAAATTATTTTCAAGTAAAAACAGTTTTTACTAACCTAGACAAAGAAGCAAGTACATGTAATTAAAAACCAATATGAGCTAAGAGTTTACTAACCTTTCTTGAAGCTTGAACTTTGAAGAAGCTTTTGGAAAGTTTGCAACGCTCGTCTCCCCTCGCAGCACGTCTCTCTTCCTTTCCTCGGCACCTCGAGCAACCACGAAAGTTTCTATCACTAAATCACTCGAAATAAAGGAATTAGTGAGTGGGCACTTTTAAACACTACGACTTAAGAACAAGTCTTGAAGTCGCAGAGCTAAACACTAGGTCGAGTGAGGACCTAGGTGCCAAGACAAGAAAAATCGAAAATAAACTAGAGAGAGAGAGAGAGGATTTTCGGCCACAAGTTCTAGAGAGAGAGTCTCTCAAATCTCTTAAACTTGGATGAATGAAATGTGAGGAAATGAGGCTCCTATTTATAGGAGAGGCTTTACCTTCAATAAGGTAGTTTCCTCTTCTATAGAATATCACATATTCATGAGCAAATATTGCCTCTTTCCCACTTAAGTCACACGGCCAAGGCAGCCTTCTAGAAGGCTTGGATTTGTTTCCTTTTTTGTTCCTTGCCTTGCCTTGACTCTACTTGGCCGAATTCCCTTAAGCATCCTTATGCAAATTTGTTTCCTCTTTTTCTTTTGGCAAGTATCTTGATACATTTATGCACAAAATATTCTCTCTTCCTATGGGTATGTTGGGCGCCCATTATGTCTAGAAAAGGCTTCTAGAATTTTCTTCACTTGTTCATGACAACATAAGAAAAGGCCCATTTAGAATTTTCAATAAAATTCTTATGAAACGAAATTAATTCACAAGGCCCAATGATCAAGTCATGGCCGAGTGACATTAAGTCATCAAATGAACTTGTCAAAAAATTTATTGACATTCATTTCATCCTTTGTCTCAAAAGACAAAAATACCCTTTTAACTATTTTCGTTCTTGTTTTGACTTAGCTTCCAGTTTAACTATTCCTATCGATGTGATTCGTGACAGTGACCTCATGGACCCAAATGAACAAAGCTTGAGCTAAACACTTCGACTCAAAAGTTCACAAACCTTTTCCAAGTTTAGCTTAATGCCAACTGACTCCACTAAAGAGTTGACACTGAAAATCTCTCGGTTCAAATGAATTTATTTTCTTCTCAAGAATTCACCTAATTATAATGAGCGGATCCACTGAATACTATCTATGTTTACCCTTCATGAATGTCATCAGCTAGTCGGGATTTACCAAATTACCATTTTACCCTTCTAGCTGTTATTTCCTCAACTCCTTTGTCGCTCGTGAATAAGTTAGAAACAATGTATTGACGAGGAGCTAACAAGTCACATTGTTTCATCCAAAAGAGTCAGGACTCAATTTGGACACTGGCCAGTTCATTTATTCACAATCCAAGGAACAAAGCATGAGGTGACATACATTGCATTTCAGAAAACTTGTACATGAATTCCATATCTATGAGAACTTCACAAAGTTACTCATGACATACTCACAACTTAGTACTTCACCAATAGGCCCTGTTCGGAATCACATAGTGAGTCCGAACTCTGACTTTCTCAAATGAGAATACTAAGGTGTGAAATGGCATGTCTCATTTCAGGATTAAGGTAAGCATGATGCAATTCATACATAGTGACTTCGAGACATAAGAGGTTAAATGGTTTGTTCTTATCTGGTCTCTAGAAGTGCACTGGTCAATTCAGTACCTTCAGAAGATACCTAGAAGAACTATAGAGTCTCCAACTCTCAATGCCTCATAACCAGACATCATAGATTCTTCTAACAATCATACTGAGGTCAATAGTCCTTTGACCCTTAGATTGCGAATATATCGTTTTAAGCAAACTACGAAGAGTTTGTTCATGCAAATCTACATTTGTCTCTTCGTAAGTTGTTAAGTTTGTTTATGGACTAAAAGACTAAGGTTTTATCATAAAGCTTCAAACAAATAAAGAATGAATGAACGTTTCAACTTTTTATTAATGAATAAGCAATTACAAGAAAGAGTCTTCGTAAGACTATATGACATCACAAGTACATAAATAGACACTACTACTCTTCTTTTGGGCACCATTGACAACAAACTCCCACTTGACTCAAAGAAGATGTGAGTAGTCCTACATGCCTAATCCCTCTCGAAGTTGGTCGAAGACCATGTTCGCTAGGGCCTTGGTGAATAGATCTACCTGAGATCTACTTCACCTCCACGTCTCCGCGTTGCGTGATCTCTAGAATCAAATGGTATTTCCTCTCAATATGCTTAGAGCGCTTATGGCTTCTACGTTCCTTTGAGTTAGCGAAAGCCCCACTATTATCACAATAAAGGGTCATGGGCTCGTCGACGTTTGGAACAACTTCCAAATACTTAAGGAATTTTCTAAGCCATACAGCCTCTTTGGATGCTTCACAAGCAGCCACATATTTTGCTTTCATTGTGGAGTCAGCAATGCAAGATTGCTTAATACTTCTCCACACAACAGCTCCACCATTAAGGATGAACACAGATCCCGAAGTGGATTTCCTGGAATCCTTATCCGCTTGAAAATCGGAGTCAGTATATCTCGTCATAGTCAGGTCAGTACCTGAGTATGTAAGCATCAAGTTCCTAGTTCTTCGAAGATACTTAAGAACATGCTTAACAGCAATCCAGTACTCGGGTCCAGGGTTGGATTGGAAACGGCTAACTA
The DNA here is from genome assembly GCF_054948205.1 of Urtica dioica subsp. dioica. Taxonomy (NCBI): domain Eukaryota; kingdom Viridiplantae; phylum Streptophyta; class Magnoliopsida; order Rosales; family Urticaceae; genus Urtica; species Urtica dioica. The sequence goes on from NC_142758.1 coordinate 25,476,118, forward strand.
CGCCAATGGCGAAACAGATGTCAGGTCTAGTGCAAAGCATAGCATACATGAGGCTTCCTACGGCAGAGGCGTAAGGAATTTTCCTCATGTCTTCAATCTCTTGTGCAGTCTTGGGAGACTGGTCCTTAGAGAGTGAAACTCCATGCCTAAAGGGTGTTTAGCCCTTCTTGGAGTCTTGCATCGAGAAGCGATCCATTATCTTATCAATATAAGATGCTTGAGAGAGCGACAGGGTCCGGTTTTTCCTATCTCGAAAGATTTGGATCCCCAGAATGTACGCGGCTTCTCCTAGATCCTTCATATCGAATTGCTTTGCCAGCCAGACCTTAACCTCAGATAACTTACCCACGTCATTACCAATGAGTAGTATATCATCGACATATAATACCAGAAACACAACTTTACCTTCGTGTATTAACTTGTAAACACAAGGCTCATCTATTGACTATTCAAAGCCAAAGCTCTCTACAGTTTCATCGAATCTAATATTCCATGACCTAGAAGCTTGTTTTAATCCATAAATGGACTTAAGCAACTCACAAACCTTGGTATCTTGACCTTCTTCCACGAAACAGTCTGGTTGAGCCATGTAAATGCGCTCGTCAAGATTGCCATTCAGAAAGGCTGTCTTGATATCCATTTGCCAGATCTCATAGTCGAGAGCTGCAGCTATGGATAGGAGTATGCGGATGGATTTAAGCATCGCGACTGGCGAGAAGGTTTCTTCATAGTGAATCCCCTCTTGTTGGGTATAACCCTTCGCCACAAGTCGTGCTTTGAACGTCTCAACGTTCCCATCAGGACCCCTTTTCTTCTTGTATATCCACTTACACCCTACGGGTTTAATCCCTTCAGGAAGGTCTACAAGTTTCCAGACATTGTTGACATACATCGAGTGCATTTCAACTTTCATGGCATCAAGCCAAAGGTTTGATTCAGAACAAGCCATCGCTTGGCTATAGGAAACAGGATCATCCATGTCAGAGACGGCTACAAGAGAGTCTCCATAAGACATGTACCTGTCAGGCTTTTGAGTAGCCCTCCCACTATGTCTAAGTACTACTTGACGAGATTCTGATGAGTTATGTTGTGTTTCAGTTGGGGTAAGAACAGTTCTTACAGATGAGGTAGAAGCTTCCTCACCCAACTTTTCTTCAAGCACAATTTTGCTTCTAGGTTTCGCATCCTTCATGAAGTCCTCCTCAAGGAAACGAGCATTCATGCTAACAAAAGTCTTATCGTCCTCGGGACTATAGAAAATGAAACCTTTGGTTTCCTTTGGATATCCCACAAACAGGCACAATTCTGACCTACTAGCCAACTTGCTAGTCTTTTGCCTTAGCACATGTGCAGGGCAACCCCAAATTCGGATGTGGCCCAAACTTACTTTACGGCCAGTCCATCTTTCATAAGGAGTACCAGGAACCGTTTTAGACGGAACTTGGTTCAGAATGTAAGCGGCTGTTTCGAGGGCATATCCCCAAAAGGAAAGCGGGAGTGATGAGTAACTCATCATCGATCTAACCATCTCCATAAGAATTCGGTTTCTTCTCTCTGACACTCCGTTTTGTTGAGGTGTGCCAGGTGCGGTAAGCTGAGAAGCGATACCTTCTTCTTTAAGAAAGTCATCGAACTCTCCAGACATATACTCACCACCTCGATCAGATCGAAGGGTTTTGATCACTTTGCCAGTTTGCTTTTCCACTAAAGCCATAAAGACCTTAAATACGTTAAAGGTCTCGGATTTGTGTTTGAGCAAATAGACAAACCCATATCGTGAGTAATCATCGGTGAAGGTAACGAAGTATTCGTATCCTCCACGTGCCTGTTGGCTGAGCGGACCACATACATCAGAATGTATTAGTTCCAGCAACTCAGTGGCTCTTCGACCCTTATCAGAGAAAGGTCGCTTAGTCATTTTTCCTTCTATGCAGGATTCACAAGTAGGTAGTGAACCTATTGCAGAGGCTTGGAGTGGACCATCCCTCACAAGTCTCTTAATCCTATCTAGACTGATATGACCAAGTCTTAAGTGCCAAAGGTATGTTGATTTTGTTAGATCGGAGGATTCAGAAAGTTTGATCCTCTTTGGCTCCCTAATTAGATCATTATCTATTTCGGTGTCTAAAAGAGAAGGTTTAGTGGGATAGATGTAGAAAAGAGCATTCTTCATACATGCATCAGTGACAAAAGAATTATCAGGAAACGAAATACGAATTCCATTCTTAATGAACTTTAAACAATAATCTTGCTCACGAAGATGAGCAACGGATATTAAGTTCTTCCCAAAGGTAGGAACAAAATAAACATTATTCAAGTTTAAAGTGCGGTCTTCAAAAGACAGCGTCACGGATCCCACAGCCTTCGCGGACACCAGGCTCCCATCACCCCATTTGAAACAGAACTCGCCTTCATCTAAGCTTTTGGTTTTCTTGAAACCATTCAAGGAACAACAAATATGGTTAGTAGCAGCGGAGTCAAGAATCCACGTTGATACATTATCAGCTACTAAGCATGCTTCAGTAACTAGTACAATACTATGTTCCTTTGCTTTGAGATAGGCAGGATAGTTCTTTTTATCGGCTTTGTAAGGTCTGTTCTTAGTTCCAGAGACGGAGGCTTTTTGCTCAGTAGCATGTGCCTCTCCTTGATTCCTCTTTCTCTTAGTGAGACCTACAGCAGTGTGAAGTTCCTTCATAAGCTTGGTAACAGTGTACTCTAGCTTGTTTATGAAGTAGTTCATCTAGGAGGTATCAAGAGATGTGGGGAGAGTTTCTAAGATCACATCTATGACATTCTTCCCATCAATCTCAGATCCTAGGATTTCCATTTTATTCAGAAAACTAATGATCAGTATCATAAAGTCTCCAACAGGAGTCCTAGCCTTCATGTGACAGTTCATAAACCGTTGGACTGCTTGTTGCCTTGTTTGACGTCCTTGCCCTCCAAACATCTCAAGGAGATTGTAGAGCATTTCGGCGGCAGTCTCGATGTCACGATGTTGCTCTTTCAGCATATTGTTCATAGATGCCAAGATATAGCACCTCACAATCTCATCGGATCGAAGCCAGGCCGCTAAGGCGTCATTGTCCTCTTGAGTTGAATCATCATTCGTCAGAGGAGGACACGGGGTGGTGAGTACCCATTTGTGCTTGTTAACGGTAGGTATTATGTCGAGGTTACGTTTCGAGTCTATGTAGTTTTCGTTTTCGAGTTTGTTCGAGGAAAGAATGAAAGAGAGAGAGTTGGGAGACATATTGCCTATAAAAGTTGAAACAAGTTTATGATTAGTCTTTGGTTTAGGATTTAAGTTTTATTAAGACTTTTATAAAATCCAAAGGTGTTATGAACGAAATGACACTTTACTCCTTCGAGGGAAGGCCGCAACGAGTCTCCTTTCATAAGTAAATGACTCATCATTAATGCATAGCCAAGATGTCAATACATCAATTTTGACTAGCCACCTTGTAAATTGGTTTGATCACTCACATCCTTTCGCAGGGCCTCGAGGGAGGATTACTAGGGATTGAGTCTAAGTGTGTAACCAACCACTTAGTCCAAAAGATTGACTTTGAAAAACAATCCGCCGAGGGGAGGCCTTGTCATCATCGTCTCACTCTTGGACGTAGCTCATTGAGCAATGATCAGAGCAAAGCGCCCTTGAGTACTCTCTAAGAGAGGGCCACGAGGGCGACTCTTAGTCCGGCGACACTTGCACTTTTCATTAGTGTTGGGGATCGTGGGTTACAAACAACAAGTATAACCCTCCCACTTAGTTTTTGAAGTTGGTTCATCGACTCTTATAAGTTCGGAAACAAATTTCACAGTTAGAGAGCGACAGAGCGGACAACTAGAAGAGAATCCTAGATCGACATGTTCAGAGTAGTATTAGTGCATAAAGGCACAAGGTACATACTCGATCTTTTCCTATTTTCTATTTCGGGAAAGTGCATGAGGGAAGTGTGAACTTCAACTCACTCGAACACTTGAAAGTTTGAGATTACACATCTTTTTATTTTTTGGCTTGTCTACAAGGAGACCTCCCACTCAAATTTTCAAGAGCATATAGATTTTGAACATATGTGATATAGATATAGTTTTGAAAACATTTTGAAAACTTATTTGATTTGGGTGACAAAATATTTTTCAAGTTTGAAAGTGAAAACGGTTTTTCAAAATTCAAACTAGTTTTGTAAAAAAAACAATTTCAATTAAACTTTCAAAAATCAAAACATTTTAATCTTACACATCATGTTTATAATCATATGAAAAACATTTTTGCTCAAGAAAATTTTCTCATTAGAGTTCTATAACTCATGGTAGTGGGGTTTGAACATCCGGATTTCTAAAAAACTGGAGTTTCAGACAGCCGCGCACCTCGGAGTAAAATCGCCATATCTGGCGGCTCCGCTGTCCTTTTGAGCCGAAACCGGTGGCATTGGACAGAGGACAGATAGAGCTTTAATTTGATTCAAGAATCATTAAATTTAGATTTCTGAGTAGAGAGTTATTCCACTTTTAATGCGAGTTTACTCCAGCTCGAAGAAAAAGAAATAATTAAAGCTTGGTCATTTTTAGGTGCGAAAAAGAATCGAGTGTAACGGAACGTTTTATGAAGGTTGTTAAAGCTTTTATTTGTGTTTTATTAGCAAGGTAATAACATGATATAAAAGAAATAACAACAAGCATAAAACGAATACGGTAAATAAAAGAAACTAGAAAGACAAGGTAACTAGTCACAAAATTTACCGAAATTTCTCAAACCTTTAAAACACGTTTTTCAATATAAAAAATTAAAAACTTTTAGAACTGATTCTAATGTGTTTTAATATCATCCCAAACTCATAGAAAAACAACATGGTTTTTAATTTAAAGGCAAGAGCAATAAATTAAAAAAAATCTAATATAACAATTCTAACTTGTCACAAAATTAGTAAACTTTCGAAAACGATTTTCAAGCTCATAATTTTAAATACATGTACATGCTAATCTTTGACCATAGCTCTGATACCATTTGTTGGAATTGATCTAGGGTTTAAAAAAAAGATTAAACGCTTCGGGAAGCGGCGGAATTTTAAAAAATTTATTTTCAAGTAAAAACAGTTTTTACTAACCTAGACAAAGAAGCAAGTACATGTAATTAAAAACCAATATGAGCTAAGAGTTTACTAACCTTTCTTGAAGCTTGAAATTTGAAGAAGCTTTTGGAAAGTTTGCAACGCTCGTCTCCCCTCGCAGCACGTCTCTCTTCCTTTCCTCGGCACCTCGAGCAACCACGAAAGTTTCTATCACTAAATCACTCGAAATAAAGGAATTAGTGAGTGGGCACTTTTAAACACTACGACTTAAGAACAAGTCTTGAAGTCGCAGAGCTAAACACTAGTTCGAGTGAGGACCTAGGTGCCAAGACAAGAAAAATCGAAAATAAACTAGAGAGAGAGAGAGGATTTTCGGCCACAAGTTCTAGAGAGAGAGTCTGTCAAATCTCTTAAACTTGGATGAATGAAATGTGAGGAAATGAGGCTCCTATTTATAGGAGAGGCTTTACCTTCAATAATGTAGTTTCCTCTTCTATAGAATATCACATATTCATGAGCAAATATTGCCTCTTTCCCACTTAAGTCACACGGCCAAGGCAGCCTTCTAGAAGGCTTGGATTTGTTTCCTTTTTTGTTCCTTGCCTTGCCTTGACTCTACTTGGCCGAATTCCCTTAAGCATCCTTATGCAAATTTGTTTCCTCTTTTTCTTTTGGCAAGTATCTTGATACATTTATGCACAAAATATTCTCTCTTCATATGGGTATGTTGGGCGCCCATTATGTCTAGAAAAGGCTTCTAGAATTTTCTTCACTTGTTCATGACAACATAAGAAAATGCCCATTTAGAATTTTCAATAAAATTCTTATGAAACGAAATTAATTCACAAGGCCCAATGATCAAGTCATGGCCGAGTGACATTAAGTCATCAAATGAACTTGTCAAAAAATTTATTGACATTCATTTCATCCTTTGTCTCAAAAGACAAAAATACCCTTTTAACTATTTTCGTTCTTGTTTTGACTTAGCTTCGAGTTTAACTATTCCTATCGATGTGATTCGTGACAGTGACCTCATGGACCCAAATGAACAAAGTTTGAGCTAAACACTTGGACTCAAAAGTTCACAAACCTTTTCCAAGTTTAGCTTAATGCCAACTGACTCCACTAAAGAGTTGACACTGAAAATCTCTCGGTTCAAATGAATTTATTTTCTACTCAAGAATTCACCTAATTATAATGAGCGGATGCACTGAATACTATCTATGTTTACCCTTCATGAATGTCATCAGCTAGTCGGGATTTACTAAATTACCATTTTACCCTTCTAGCTGTTATTTCCTCAACTCCTTTGTCGCTTGTGAATAAGTTAGAAACAATGTATTGACGAGGAGCTAACAAGTCACATTGTTTCATCCAAAAGAGTCAGGACTCAATTTGGACACTGGCCAGTTCATTTATTCACACTCCAAGGAACAAAGCATGAGGTGACATACATTGCATTTCAGCAATCTTGTACATGAATTCCATATCTATGAGAACTTCACAAAGTTACTCATGACATACTCACAACTTAGTACTTCACCAATAGGCCCTGTTCGGAATCACATAGTGAGTCCGAACTCTGACTTTCTCAAATGAGAATACTAAGGTGTGAAATGGCATGTCTCATTTCAGGATTAAGGTAAGCATGATGCAATTCATACATAGTGACTTCGAGACATAAGAGGTTAAATGGTTTGTTCTTATCTTGTCTCTAGAAGTGCACTGGTCAATTCCATACCTTCGGAAGATACCTAGAAGAACTATAGAGTCTCCAACTCTCAATGCCCCATAACCAGACATCATAGATTCTTCTAACAATCATACTGAGGTCAATAGTCCTTTGACCCTTAGATTGCGAATATATCGTTTTAAGCAAACTACGAAGAGTTTGTTCATGCAAATCTACATTTGTCTCTTCGTAAGTTGTTAAGTTTGTTTATGGACTAAAAGACTAAGGTTTTATCATAAAGCTTCAAACAAATAAAGAATGAATGAACGTTTCAACTTTTTATTAATGAATAAGCAATTACAAGCAAGAGTCTTCGTAAGACTATATGACATCAAAAGTACATAAATAGACACTACTACTCTTCTTGTGGGAACCATTGACAACACAAGGAACAAAGGATGAGGTGATATACATTGCATTTCAGCAATCTTGTACATGAATTCCATATCTATGAGAACTTCACAAAGTTACTCACGACATCTTGACAACTTAGTACTTCACCAATAGGTCCTGTTCAGAATCACATAGTGAGTCCGAACTCTGACTTTCTCACATGAGAATACGTAAGCTGTGAAATGGCATGTCTCATTTCAGGATTAAGGTAAGCATGATGCAATTCATACGTAGTGACTTCGAGACATAAGAGGTTAAATGGTTTGTTCTTTTCATGTCTCTAGAAGTGCACTGGTCAATTCAGTACCTTCGGAAGATACCTAGAAGAACTATAGACTCTCCAACTCTCAATGTCCCATAACAAGACATCATAGATTCTCCTAACAATCGTACTGAGGTCAATAGTCCTTTGACCCTTAGGTTGCGAATATATCGTTTTAAGCAAACCATGAAGAGTTTGTTCATGCAAATCTACATTAGTCTCTTCATGTGTTGTTAGGTTTGTTTATGGACTAAAGACTAAGGTTTTATCATAAAGCTTCAAACAAACAAGGTAGAATGAATTAATGTTTTAACTTTTATAAATAAATAAGAAATTACAAGCAAGAGTCTTCGTGAGACTATATTACATCAAATGTACATAAATAGACACTACTACTCTTCTTGTGGGCACCATTGACAACAAACTCCCACTTGACTCAAAGAAGATGTGAGTAGTCCTTCATGCCTAATCCCTCTCGATGTTGGTCGAAGACCTTGTTCGCTAGGGCCTTGGTGAATGGATCTGCCAGGTTCTCCACCGTTGAGATCTTCTTCACTTCCACGTCTCCGCACTGCACGATCTCTCGAATCAAATGGTATTTCCTCTCAATATGTTTAGAGGGCTTATGGCTTCGAGGTTCCTTTGAGTTAGCGACAGCCCCACTATTATCACAATAAAGGGTTATGGGCTCGTCAACGTTTGGAACAACTTCCAAATACTTAAGGACTTTTCTAAGCCATACAACCTCTTTAGATGCTTCACAAGCAGCCACATATTCTGCTTCCATTGTGGAGTCAGCAATGCAAGATTGCTTAATACTTCTCCACACAATAGCTCCACCATTAAGGATGAACACAGATCCTGAAGTGGATTTCCTGGAATCCTTATCCGCTTGAAAATCGGAGTCGGTATATCCCGTCATAGTCAGGTCAGTACCTGAGTATGTAAGCATCAAGTTCCTAGTTCTTCGAAGATACTTAAGAACATGCTTAACAGCAATCCAGTGCTCGGGTCCAGGGTTGGATTGGAAACGGCTAACTACGCCAACGGTGAAATAGATGTCAGGTCTAGTGCAAAGCATAGCATACATAAGGCTTCCTACGGCAGAGGCGTAAGGAATTTTCCTCATGTCTTCAATCTCTTGTGCAGTCTTGGGAGATTGGTCCTTAGAGAGTGAAACTCCATGCCTAAAGGGTGTTTGACCCTTCTTGGAGACTTGCATCGAGAAGCGATCCTTCACCTTATCAATATAAGATGCTTGAGAGAGCAACAGGGTCCGGTTTTTCCTATCTCGAAAGATTTGGATCCCCAGAATGTACGCGGCTTCTCCTAGATCCTTCATATCGAATTGCTTTGCCAGCCAGACCTTAACCTAAGATAATTTACCCACATCATTACCTATGATTAATATATCATCGACATATAGTATCAGAAACACAACTTTGCCTTCGTGTATTAACTTGTAAACACAAGGCTCATCTATCGACTGTTCAAAGCCAAAGCTTTTCACATTTTCATCGAATCTAATATTCCATGTCCTAGATGCTTGCTTTAGCCCATAAATTGACTTAAGTACCTCACAAAACTTGGTCTATTGACCTTTATCCATGAAACAGTCTGGTTGAGCCATATGGATGCGCTCGTCAAGATTGTCATGGATTGAAGTATGCGGATGGATTTAAGCATCGCGATTCGCGAGAAGGTTTCTGCATAGTCAATCCCTTCTTGTTGGGTATAACCCTTAGCCACAAGTCGTGCTTTGAACGTCTCGACGTTCCCATCCGGACCCCTTTTCTTCTTGTATATCCACTTACACCCTACGGGTTTAACCCCTTTAGGAAGGTCTACAAGTTTTCAGACTTTGTTGACATACATCGAGTGCATTTTAACTTTTATGGCGTCAAGCCAAAGGTTTGATTCAGAACAAGCCATCGCTTGGCTATAGGAAACAGGGTCATCCATGTCGGAGGCGACTATGAGAGTGTCTCCATAGGACATGTACCTGTCAGGCTTTTGAGTAGCCCTCCCACTACGTCGAAGTACTACTTGATGAGATTCTGATGAGTTAGGTTTTGTTTCAGTTGGGGTAAGAACAGTTCTTACAGATGAGGTAGAAGCTTCCTCACCCAACTTTTCTTCAAGCAAAATTTTGCTTCTAGGTTTTGCATCCTTCATAAAGTCCTCCTCAAGGAAACGAAAATTCGTGCTAACGAAAGTCTTATCGTCCTCGGGACTATAGAAAATGAAATCTTTGGTTTCCTTTGGATATCCCACAAACAGGCACAATTCTGACCTACTAGCCAACTTGCTAGTCTTTTGCCTTAGCACATGTGCAGGGCAACCCCAAATTCGGATGTGGCCCAAACTTACTTTACGGCCAGTCCATCTTTCATAAGGAGTACCAGGAACCGTTTTAGACGGAACTTGGTTCAGAATGTAAGCGACTGTTTCGAGGGCATATCCCCAAAAGGAAAGCAGGAGTGATGAGTAACTCATCATCGATCTAACCATCTCCATTAGAGTTCAGTTCCTTCTCTCTGAAACTTCATTTTGTTGAGGTGTGCCAAGTGCTGTAAGCTGAGACGCGATACCTTCTTCTTTAAGAAAGTCATCGAACTCTCCAGACATATACTCACCACCTCGATCGGATCGAAGAGTTTTGATCTGTTTGAAAGTTTGCTTTTCCACTAAAGCCCTAAAGACCTTAAATACGTTAAAGGTCTCGGATTTGTGTTTGAGCAAATAGACAAAACCATATCTTGAGTAATCATCAGTGAAGGTAACGAAGTATTCGTATCTTCTACATGCTTGTTGAATGAGCGGACCACATACATCAGAATGTACTAGTTCCAGCAAGTCAGTGGCTCTTCGACCCTTGGTTGAGAAATTCCTTTAATACAAGATTAACAAATAGGCAGTGAACCTATTGCAGAGGCTTGGAGTGGACCGTCCCTCACAAGTCTCTTAATCCTGTCTAGACTGATATGACCATGTCTTAAGTGCCAGAGATATGTTGATTTTATTAGATCAGAGGAATCAAAAAGTTTGATCCTCTTTGACTCCCTAACTAGATCGTTATCTATTTCACTGTCTAAAAGAGAAGCTTGAGTGGGATAGATGTATGTTGTCGCTGTTTTTCGGACAAGTATTTAGGAGTCAAAGGCGGTTAGACCAAAGGCCGGACCAAGTGGTCTCGCCTTGACTCGAGCATGTCGGGCTTGGTATCCCAAGCCGTCCCTTAGCTGTTGGTGGTGTCTATCTCGTCCAAGCACCGGAAAAGCAAGCAGAGAGGTATGAACTACAAAGGGGAAACAGAGGGGTTGCCTCTGTTTACCTCTCCGACGCTCAACATTAGTAGGATTGAGGTGGATATAGAAGGTTTAGGTGTTTAGAGGCCGAGACTTGAGAGAAACGAGCGAGGTACGAGTTCGACAGCGTTTCAGCACTCAAAAATCAGATTACATGGACCAGGGGAGAGACCCCAATATTTATAGGCGACCAAGGGGCATTTTGAGCAACCCCTTGGCCGAGGATAGATTTAGGCTCGGCCATTGGCTGAGGCTGGCCCTAGGGCCGGCCAATGGCCGAGGATAGCTTGGTTCGGCCATTGGCCGAGGCTGGCCCTTGGGCCGGCCATTGCCCGAGGCTGGCCCTAGGGCCGGCCAATGATCGGGGATAGCTCGGCTCGGCCATTGGCCGAGGCTGGCCCTTGGGCCGGCCAATGGCCGAAGCTATTTGGACCGGCCATTGGCCGAGGCTGGCCCTAGGGCCGGCCAATGGCCGAGGATAGCTTAGATTCGGCCATTGGCTGAGGCTGGCCCTTGGGCCGGCCAATGGCCGAAGCTATTTGGGTCGGCCATTGGCCGAGGTTGGCCCTAGGGCCGGCCAATGGCCGGGGATAGCTTAGACTCGGTCATTGGCCGAGGCTGGCCCTTGGGCCGGCCAATGGCCGAAGCTATTTGGGCCGGCCATTGGCCGAGGCTGGCCCTAGGGCAGGCCAATGGCCGGGGATAGCTTAGACTTGGCCATTGGCCGAGGCTGGCCCTTGGGCCAGCCAATGGCCGAGGATATTGGGCCGGCCATTGGCCGAGGTTGGCCCTAGGGCCGGCCAATGGCCGGAGCAAGCCGCCGGGGCGCGTTTGACCGTTGTTTCGCCTTTGATCGGCCGTGATCGGGGTCGGGCTGATAATATTAGCCCCGCGAGTTTATTGCCGAGTGAAGCTCGTGCGGTAAACTCAAGATTCTCGCCGTCGTTGGCCCACCGGAGCAGCCCGTCGTGAGAAGGTTTGGCTCGAACCCTTTTAATTATTATTTTTTCTTTTCTCCGGTCACTTTTTGTTTAGTCTCGTTGGGCACGCCAATGGACCCTACCAACCACCTGTCGGGGTATGGGTCCATCGAGGACGACCTTTCCAATTTGCTCGGGAACCAAGATGTGAACCTAGACGACTTTTGGGCGCAATTCTCATCCCCTTTGGCTACCCAAAACGTAGCGCCTCCATCATTTCTTTTGAGCAACATAGTGGTTGAGATGGCCGGAGACGATTTTCGCTCGGTCGAAGCGTGGCTAGCCGACGAGGAGGAGGGCATGCGCACCGGGGATGGCCCTTGCCGTCAGGGGGACGCCGGCCCGGGAGCGCCGGGCGCCGGGAAGAGCTGGGCCGCTCAGCGTGGAGGAGTGCCCGGCGAGGCGGGCTTGGGCGAAGGTGCGCCGGCCCTAGGCGGCGCTGTCTGTGCCGGGAGCGTCACCGGTGGAGTTCCAGACGGCGCAGGGGACGCGCGCAGCCCGGGCGGAGGCGAGCCCAGCGAGGCGGGTTCGGGCGAGGGTACGCCGGCCCCTGTCCGCTCTATCTGCGCCGGAGATATCGCCAGAGGGGACCCAGACTGCGCTGGGGACGCACGCGGCCTGGGAGGAGGTGCGTCCGCCGAGGTGAGACCGCGCGATGGTGGGCCGACCCTTGTCGGCCTTGTCTGTGCTGGAGGCGTTGTCGGGGGAGACCCAAGCGGCGCTGGTGGAGCGACCGCCCTGGGAGGAGTCGCGCTGGCCCTGCGTGGCGACACTGGGGGCTGTCCGGCAAGCGAGCAGCGGAGAGGGAGGCCCAGGTAGTCTGGGCCCAGCCTCTCCCGAGGAGGGATGCGCCGGTGGAGGTCGAGCGGAGACGGGCGGCGCTGATGCGCCGGCGCCAGAGACGAGGAACGCCGGCCGGAATGCGCCGGCCAGGGGGCGGCGGCCGAGGCGCTGGTTGCCCTACCTGGCGGGCCGGGCCGTGCTGCCGGGCCAGGCGCAAGCGCCAATGGGCCGGGCGAGAGCCCAAAGAGCCCGGGTGATCTGGGCGCGCGAGGGGACTCCCCGCCCGGGCCAGGCGCCGACGACGGGCCCGCTACCGGGCTGATCATGGGGAAGACAAGGCCCGCCGGGCCGGGCACACGCGCTAGGGACCGGCCGGCTGGCTCGGGCGGCCGCCGTGAGGGACTCGCCGAGCCGGGAATCGCCCCCGACGCTGAGGGCTCGGGAATCGCCATATCGACTTTCGTCGTCTCCCTAACTGCGCGAGAGGAATCGCGAGCCTCGGCCTTCCCGATCGAGGGATCTGCAATCCGGGGTGACGTGGACTGCTCGGGCGTTGACGTCCCGAGCTCGCTCTCGATCGCCAGTTTCACGAGTTTGAGGAAGCGTTACGGCATCCAGGATTCGGTGTCGATCATGCGACCGTTGTCCGACGATCGCCTGACTTGCCCCCGGAAGGGACACGCCGCCATTCACGACGCGAGTCTTTGCGGAGGGCTACCGCTACCCTTCCAACCGGTGATCCAAGAGTTATTGATTCGGTTGGGGGTGCACGCGTCACATATGTCTCCGTCCTTCTACCGGGCAATCGCCGCGTGCCATATGATGCTCTATCGAGCAAAGAAACGAGCGGTAACCGTAGACGATATTCAGGATCTCGTGGTCGTTCGCGGGGTCCCGGGGAAACCGGGCTTCTACTCGGCGTTCCCTCGGAAGCGCATCTCCATTGTTACCAAGGTTACCTCGAAGCACCGATACCCTTGGGTGTGGGTGTCCGAGTCGGCTTTCGGGGCGGCACCTCTATCGTTTGGGCCTGTGACTGACTTTCCCCCCGTCGGGGATGCCGAGGATTCCGAACTCGCAGCCGTGATCAAGGCAATCCCGGACTCGAGCCGTGTTTAGAGGTTGAGACTTGAGAGAAACGAGCGAGGTATGAGTTCGACAGCGTTTCAGCATTCAAAAATCGGATTACCCGGACCAGAGGAGAGACCCCAGTATTTATAGGCGACCAAGGGGCGTTTTGAGCAACGCCTTGGCCGAGGATAGCTTTAGGCTCGGCCATTGGCCGAGGCTGGCCCTAGGGCCGGCCAATGGCCGAGGATAGCTTGGTTCGGCCATTGGCCGAGGCTGGCCCTTGGGCCGGCCAATGGCCGAAGCTATTTGGGCCGGCCATTGGCCGAGGCTAGCCCTAGTCAATCTATTTTTGTCTCCTCGTCAATCTTTTTCCTCTTGTGTCGAATCATCATTCGTTGAAGGACAAGGGGTGGTGAGTACCCATTTGTGCTTGTTAATGGTAAGGATGATGTCGAGGTTACCTTTTAAATCTACGTAGTTTTCGTTTTTGATTTTGTTCGAGGAAAGGATGAAAGAGAGAGAGAGTTGGGAGACATTTTGCTGTAAAGTGATCAGACGCGTCCCGGCAGCTTGCCCCGGCCATTGACCGGCCCGTGGGCCAGCTCGGCCAATGGCCGACCCAATAGCCTCGGCCAAAGGCCGAGCTTGGCTATCCTCGGCCATCGGCCCGATAGCCTCGGCCAAAGGCCGAGCTCGGCTATCCTCGGCCATCGGCCCGATAGCCTCGGCCAAAGGCCGAGCTCGGCTATCCTCGGCCATCGGCCCAATAGCCTCGGCCAAAGGCCGAGCTTGGCTATCCTCGGCCATCGGCCTGATAGCCTTGACCAAAGGCCGAGCTCGGCTATCCTCGGCCATTGGCCCGATAGCCTCGGCTATCCTCGGCCATCGGCCCGATAGCCTCGGCTATCCTCGGCCATTGGCCCGATAGCCTCGGCAAAATGCCGAGATCGGCTATCCTCGGCCATCGGCCCGATAGCCTCGGCCAAAGGCCGAGATCGGCTATCCTCGGCCATCGGCCCGATAGCCTCGGCTATCCTCGGCCATCGGCCCGATAGCCTCGGCCAAAGGCCGAGCTCGGCTATCCTCGGCCATCGGCCCGATAGCCTCGGCCAATGGCCGAGCTCGCTTATCCTCTGCCACCGGCCCGATAGCCTCGGCCAAAGGCCGAGCTCGGCTATCCTCGGCCACCGGCCCGATAGCCTCGGCCAAAGGCCGAGCTCGGCTATCCTCGACCACCGGCCCGATAGCCTCGGCCAAAGGCCGAGCTCGGCTATCCTCGGCCATCGGCCCGATAGCCTCGGCCAAAGGCCGAGCCCGGCTATCCTCGGCCATCGGCCCGATGGTCTCGGCCAAAGGCCGAGCCCAGCTATCCTCGGCCATCGGCCCGATGGCCTCGGCCAAAGGTCGAGCCCGGCTATCCTCGGCCATCGGCCCGATAGCCTCGGCCAAAGGCCGAGCTCGTCTATCCTCGGCCTAGGGGTTGCTCATAACACCCCTTGGTCGCCTATAAATACCGGGGTCCCTCCCCTAGTCCAGGTAATCCGAAATTTGAGTACTGAAACGCTGCCGAACTCATACCTCGCTCGTTTCTCTCAAGTCTCAACCTCGAAACACTCAAACGCTTTACAATCTACCTCAACCCTACTAATGTTGAGCGTCGGAGAGGTAAACAGGGGAAACCCCCCTGTTTTCCCTTTGTAGTTCACACCTTCCTGCTTGCTTTTCAGGTGCCTGGACGAAATAGACATCACCAACAGCTAAGGGACGACTTGAGATATGAAGTCCGACACGCTCGAGTCAAGACGAGACCACTTGGTCCGGCCTTGGGTCTAACCGCCTTTGACTCCTAAATCGTTGTCTGAAAAACTGCGACAACATTTTGGCGCTAGAAGGAGGGGATCTCTCGACCTTGGCGACACATTCCCTCTACCACTTTCACTCCCACTACTCTCACGGCTCTCGAACGATGAGTCACGTTCCCACTACCTCCGCGGGTACTCGAGCGACGAGCTCGAGGTACGATCTCCAACGATTTGCACACCGTCTTGAAGGGCAACCTCACGATAGCGAGAGCCAGCCCCAAGACCCGGTGAGTGACCCCGAGGACGGGCTCTGAGAGGATACGGCCCGGCGGCTTGTGGAGCTCCTTGACTGTCTCGGCTCGCTCATCGCCAATCTCCTCGGCTACGGCGTTGAGGATCGATCCGCCCGAGACGACTCCGGCCCGACGACGTGGGAGAGTCAAGGACCGATGAGGCGACTCCTAGCCTCGCCCAAACATGGCCCGAGAGGTCCAATGGTGCATTGGCCGATCCTTCGCACCCGGCACGACGACAGGCACGGTCACATTCTCGGGGACTCGCCCCCTCGGTTTCAAGAGGCGGCCGGACACGGCCCCTCGCCGAGGAGAGAGCGACTCTAGTGGATGATGAGGCCGATAGCCTAAGCGCTCGCCAGACGGTCCGACCAAGGGCAACCTCGCCTCGCCACGCACCGATTGTGGACCTTAGAGAGCGCTTGACGGCGCAGAGAAACTCCCGAGGGTAGGATCTCCGCCAAAGGCTCAACTCTCGGAGGGACGCGCTCCCCGCCGCAACTCTCGGCCGGCCTCAGGCCAACGTCGTGGACCAAGCGTCCAATGAGCGCCAACCGGCAACTCCTGTTGCCCCGGCGGTCAGCCCTGCTAACGGGCTTGACATGGTCACGATGATTCAGAGTCTCCAAAATCAAATCATCGAGATGAGGGAGTCAGGGAGGCAAAGACCCGCCTCCTCTCCATCCGGCGAGGTAGAGAAGAGACGTTGGGAAACTCCCACGAGACATGGCAGAGCTGATGAGGAGAGCCCGCACGTACATGGGGATCGAGGACTATCTCGATGGCCGAGATGGCCGGAAGTCAGGGGGACAAGGTAGTCGACGTCGCGACGACCAAGATGGAGATCGTCCCGACCCTCGAAAGAGGAGGAACAAGGGAGGCCAGGCCCCTAACGGCCGCTCCCTCCCCGGGCCGAGACCATCACACGTCGATAGCTTCCGAAAGTTCTCGACGTTCACCCCCCTGGACACTCCGCCGGTACGGATCCTGGCTTTGCACCGTGACAAACTGGGAAGTCCAACTCCTCTCACGAAGGATCCCGCCAAGAGGGATCGAAACAAGTTCTGTGAATACCACCAAGATCACGGGCATCTGACGTCCGAGTGTTATCAGCTCAAGCGTCAGATCGAGGCCCTAATTCAAGACGGAAAATTGAAAGAGTACGTCCTCAGAATGATCGGGAGGGCCGCGGCACACGGAGAACGCCCGCGGCAAGAAAGAAAGGGTCCGGCGACGGTAACTGTCACGGACTGAGCGGCAAACGGAGAACCGGAGAGCTCACAACTGCACGTCGTGGGCTCAATCATGGGCGGCCCGGAGTTTGGAGACTCGTCCACGCAAAGGAAGAAGAACGTGCGTGAAGTTTCCCAAGGGAAAATAGCGCACTACATCAACCATACGTACGAGGCTCCTCCTCCGGCCCCATTCGAGTCCTTGTTCTTCACTGGCCAAGAGGCGGCGCGAGTCCTCCACCCACACAACGACGCGATAGTCGTCTCAGCCCCGGTCGCCAACAACCTCGTTCGGAGAATCCTAATCGACAATGGGAGCTCCGCCGATATAATCTTCAAGTCGGCGCTGGACAGGATGAAGCTATCTGGGATGAGACCGACCACGATCTCGACTCCACTCTTCGGCTTCTCCGGGAAGAGGGTCATGACGGAGGGAACCATCGACCTCCCGGTGACCTTCGGGACACCGGGGGGGCTCGAGGTCACCCACATCGTATCGTTCTTGGTCGTAGACCAACCCTCCGCCTACAACATCATAATTGGCCGCCCGACCCTCAATCGGTTGAAGGCCATTACGTCCACTTACCACCTGATGATGAAGTTCCCGACTGACAAGGGAATAGCCATGATGTTGGGAGACCAATCGATGGCAAGGATGTGCTACATCCAAGGTGTGGACGGGAAAGAAAAGGGAAAGATGGTGAGCACCGTCTTCCAGCTCGGGGACAAGCTCCCATGCAAAGTCGAGGAGGGAGGCACCTTCGGAGAACTGGACCAAAGGGACGATGTCGAGCGTCGAAAGGTGGAGACACCGGACGACCTTGTTCCCGTCGTGTTGGACGACGCCAAACCTGACCAGGTAGTCAAGGTAGGCGCCCAGCTCCCGTCCGAAGCCCGAAACCGGCTCGCCACCTTCCTCCGTGAGCATAAAGACGTCTTCGTGTGGACACACGCCGACATGCCGGGAATGGACCCCGAAATAATGGTTCACCGTCTCAATGACGACAAGAGAGTAGCTGAACGCGTTCAACCGCGGCGGACGTTCAGCGGAGAGAGATACCAAGCCATTGGTGAAGAGGTTGACAAACTTCTCGCCACCGACTTCATCAGGGAGGCGGAACACCCCAAGTGGGTGTCCAATGTGGTGATGGTCAAGAAGCCAAACGGGAAGTGGCGGATCTGTATCGACTATAAAGATCTCAACAAGGCCTGCCCGAAACATAGCTTCCCTCTCCCGAGGATCGAGCAACTTGTGGATGCTACGGCGGGCCACGAGTTGTTGAGCGTCATGGACGCCTACTCGGGCTACAATCAGATCCGCATGCACGAGCCGGATCAGATCAAGACCACATTTGTTACGAACCGCGGACTCTACTGCTACAAGGTCATGCCATTTGAACCGAATGTTCGCCAATCAAATTGGCAAAACCATGGAGGTCTATGTGGACGATATGCTAGTCAAAAGCCTCAATGCCCGCGACCACGTTCGAGACCTAAGACAGATGTTCGCGATCCTGCGACGCTACAAGATGAAGCTCAACCCCAACAAGTGTGCCTTTGGGGTCGAGTCCGGGAAATTCTTGGGATACATGGTTAGCCGCCGCGGGATCGAGGCTAACCCTGAGAAGATTAGGGCTATCTTAGAGATGAGGTCACCGCTGAAAGTGAAAGAAGTTCAAAGTTTGACGGGAAGGATCGCCGCCCTGACGCGATTCGTTTCCAAACCTACCGATAGGTGCCAACCGTTTTTCAAGGCACTGAAGAAGGCCGACGGGTTCGTATGGACAGAGGAGTACGAGGAAGCGTTCCGCGAAATGAAAGCCTATTTCACCTCCCCCCCGTTCCTCGCAAAGCCAAAGAATGGCGAAACCTTGTACGTCTACGTCGCGGTTTCCGATAGGGCCGTGAGTGCGGTTCTCATATGCGAAGAAGACAAGGTGCAATGGCCGGTCTATTACGTTAGCAAGGCGCTCCTCGACACCGACACCCGATATCCGGAGATTGAAAGGTTGTCCCTCGCCCTTGTCATGAGTGCGAGAAAACTCCGGCCCTACTTCCAAGCGCACCCCATCGTGGTACGCACGGGACATCCCATCGAGAAGGCCCTGCAAAAAGGGACCTCCTCTCGAATGGCCGTATTGTCCCAGGAGTTGGGCGAGTACGGGGTCGAGTTCCAACCAAGAACTGCCATCAAAGGCCAGGCCCTCGTCGACTTCATAGCCGAGTTCACAAGCGCACCCTCAACTGATGAGGGGGACAAAGATAGTGAGGACAAGGAAGACAAGGAAAACGACCACGACGAGTCGTCGAAAAAAAGGACCAACGGCCCGATAGGACCGGTCTGGGACTTGCACGTAGATGGCGCATCAAACGCCCGGGGGGCTGGCGCTGGCGTTGTGCTCACAAATCCCGATAGGGAAAAGCTGAGATACGCCCTGCGGTTCGAGTTCAAGGCTTCCAACAACGAGGCAGAGTACGAGGCTCTGATCGTTGGCTTGGAGCTAGCAAACAAGCTAGGCGTCCGAAACCTGCGCATCCACTGCGACTCGCAGTTGATCGTGAATCAGGTTAAGGGCGACTACGCCGCTAAAGAGCCAAACATGATCGCATACTTGTCCAAAACTCAAAAGAACCTAGAGGCCCTGTCATGGTTCGAGGTCGTCCAAGTTCCCCGAGAGGCGAACATTGACGCTAACGCCCTAGCACGCCTTGCGTCCAGCATAGACGAGGAGGAAGAAGGCAGCGTCCCGATTGAGGTATTAACTCGACCCTACGTCTCGAGAGGCGACGTGGGAGTAGTTGACGGAACTCCTCCGCCCTCATGGATGACGCCGCTCATGGAATTTCTCAAACGAGGCGTCGTCCCCGAAGACAAAGAAGAGGCCAAAAAGCTGAGAAGCTTGGCGCCGAAGTACACGATGAGGGAGGACAACCTGTTTAAGAGGGGCTACTCCATGCCCCTTTCCCGCTGCTTGACCGAGGTTGAGGCGAGGAAAGCGCTCTGCAAAGTGCACGAGGGGGTATGTGGGAACCACGCCGCCGGGCAATCTTTGGCACTGAAATTACTGCGGCTCGGATATTTTTTGGCCGACCTTGAAAAAGAACTCTCAAGAGTGGGCCAAAAAATGCGACAAATTCCAGAGGTTCGCTCACGTCCCGCGCCTAGCGCCTGCCCCGCTACGCCCGATCATCGTGCCGCGACCCTTCGCGAAGTGGGGAATCGATCTCATCGGCGAGCTACCTATGGCCCAGAGGCAATACAAGCATGCAATCTTGGCAATCGACTATTTCACAAAGTGGGTAGAGGCCGAACCGCTGGCGAAGATCACCGAGGCAAACACGACAAGCTTCATCTGGAAGAACATTGTCTGCCGCTTCGGGATCCCCGCGTCAATTGTGACAGACAATGGAAAACAATTCGACAACGCGCGCCTCCGGGAAATGTGCGAACAATTGGGAATTAGCAAGATGATCTCTTCTCCCCGTCATCCTCAGGCTAACGGTCAAGTCGAGGCGGTCAACAAAATGATCAAGGAAAACCTGAAGAAGAAGCTGGAGGAAAGGAAGGGGGCTTGGGCCGACGAGCTTCCCATGGTCTTGTGGGCGTACCGGACCACCGCACGAAACGCGACCGGCGAAACCCCTTTCGCTCTCGCATTCGGCGTTGAGGCCGTGGTACCTGTCGAGACCAAGATGCCGACCCTGCGCATTGAAGAATATGAGGAAGCTGCCAACGACGACGCAATCAGGCTCGAGCTAGACCTCATAGACGAGAAGAGGGCTGACGCGCTCACCCACCTTGCTGCTCAAAAGAGGAAGGTCGAGAAATACTACAACTCCAAGGTCAAGCTGCGGAAGTTCGCCGACGGAAGCCTCGTCCTTAGAAGGGTGTTCCAAAACACCAAAGTGCAAGGGGCGGAAGTCTTGGGCCCCACCTGGGAAGGTCCGTACCGCGTGCGCCGAGCCATCCACAACGGCACGTACGAGCTCGAGAACCTGGAGGGACTCGTGTCCACGCACCCATGGAACGCGGAGCACCTACGGCAATACTACCAATAGAGGCATCGCTCCCCTGACGTTCAATCATTTTCGTTTTGTTTACAATCTTAGCAAAAGACAATTTCATATTTCAAGTACGGCCAACGGCCTGGGAATGTAATCTTTAACATTTTTTTTATAATAATTGAGTTACATTTCAGTTCGAAACTTTTGCGTTATAATTTCTAGTCTCCTCTACGAGTACACAAGAAACTCGGGGGGCTAATGAGGTTAACAGGCACATTTTTCGCGCCTCTCGTGTTTTACGCGCCGAAAGGTAGCGAAACATCTACAGGTCGGGTCCGCGCACCGGACTTCCGACCATCGTGCGACGCTCTCGCACGATCCGTAGCCCCTTGTACCAGTGGGTAATTGAACGTAGGCTCGATCGCGTCCGCGCACTGGACCGCCGATCTTAGCAGTCAAAACCCAAAATGTGACACGCGTACCGACAGGTACCACACTCACTGGGAACTGCGTGCATGGAAAGCCCGTCCCGACGCATAATGCGCACACCGATAGGTAGCGCACTCGCTGGAAGAAGGGCGCAATAGTCGTTCAGCTCGCACACGCCGATAGGCTGCGGGTCACAAATGAACGGCAAGAACTCGCATCCGCTCGACGAAACTGGTCTAGCCAGCGTCCGCGGAAAACCTCGCCGTCAGGTTCTACACTAAGCCGTACAAATCGGTTACGCTAGACATAGTAAGCCGAGTTCGTAAGACGCGCATTAATTAAGTTGCGCAAATCGACTACGCTAAACACCGCAAGTCGAGAAAATAAGACGCATAACCAATACGAAAAGCTTTAACCAAAGCAAACAATGTCGAGTAACGTACGAGAATACGACGAATGTCAAAAAGGAAAAAAGCATAACAAAAGAAATCTTAAAGCAAGCGCTAAACAAGTGCGCGAAATTGGCTAATCAGTGCTGAAGTCGATCTGACCCTCATCCTCATGATGGGGGGCTCCCGACCCGTCGGTCACCCAGTTCGTCGACTGGGCGGCCTCCGCAGGGGCTCGAGGACGCAGGTCGTCCTCCTGTGGCTCGTCATCCAAGGGAGGGAACATGGCGTTGAAAAAGGAGAAGGTGGTCCCCCGAGACGCGTTCTCCCTCGCGGTCGCGTCCCAAACTCGTATGGCCGCTTCGAAGCGTGCTACCTCCAACGCCAAGTCCCAGCCGTCTTCCAGGTCCGTCCTGGATCGCATGGCGTCGTCTTTTTCTTCGGTGAGGGTTTGCACCTTTGCTAGCAAGGCGTCCCTCTCCCTCTCGACTTTAACCCGAGAGATCTCGCTCGCCGATAGTCGAGCATGGACAATATTCAACTCATCGTCTCGGCTCGAGAGTGCCGCCTGGAGCTTCTTCGTCTCCCCTAGGAAGGTGTCGGCCGCTTGCTGCGCCTTCTCCCGAGACGCCTGCTCGATCACGCGAAGTGACCTCTCGGCCACCGACTCCTCGCGAGCTCGCTTCAACTCCTTTCGAGTGCTTGGAACTCTTGCGCGGTCCTGACCCCCGTTAGAGCAACGGCATGGTCGGCCGCCGTGTTCTCCTTGTCATTCTACATGATCTGCATCCGCCGCAGCAGGTCTCGGAGAATATGGTCGCTCCGTTCCTGACGCGCCAGCATCTGCAAAAAAGGGAGCAGTGAACTCAAGACCAAAACAAGCATAGTGGTCACGTGTAAGCCGAGCGAAAGGGTCGTACCTTTCGAGCGTCGCTAATTCCGTTCTAGAAGAGCTCGAGGTTGCTCGTCGTCAGTAGGCCCTTGAAGTCCCGCAGGGAGGTTTCAAGGATCCCCCGAGAGCACTGGTCCCTCAGCTCCGCCGCCTCCGCTAGAAGCATCGAGTCCATGCTATCCGGCGCCGCCGACGTGTGAGCCCGCTTGTGGCCGGAGGGCGAGCCAAAGGAGGTCGACGACGACGGCCGCTTGTTCAAGGAGATCGTCTCATTCCTCACCCGCGTTGGTGATCCCCCGTGATGAGCCTCGGCTCGGGAACAAGTCGCGGCCGCTGCTTCAACGGTAGGCTCCGCCCCCGGTACTCGTGCACGCGGCCGGTGTCGAGCCATGGTTGTTGGAATCGATCTAGGGTTTAAGAAAAAGTTTAACGCTTCGTTAAGCGGCGGAATTTTAAAAATTTTCTTTTTAAGTAAAACTAGTTTTTACTAACCTAGACAAGAGCATGTACATGTAAATAAAAACTAATATGAGCTATTAAAGTTACTAACCTTTCTTGAAGCTTGAACCTTGTAGAAGCTTTTGGAAAGTTGCAACGCTCGTCTCCCCTCGCAGCACGTCTCTCTTCCTTTCCTCGGCTCCTCGAGCAACCACGAAAGTTTCTATCACTAAATCACTCGAAAAGAAGGAATCAGTGAGTGGGCACTTTTAAACACTACGACTTGAGAACGAGTCTCGAAGTCGCAGAGCTAAACGCTAGGTCAAGTGAGGACCTAGGTGCCAAAACAAGAAAAATCGAAAATAAAATAGAAAGAGAGAGAGAGAGAGGATTTCGGCCACCACAAGGTCTAGAGAGAGAAGCTCTCAATCTCTAACTTATGTGGAATGAATAGAATGAGAGGAATGAGGGTCCTATTTATAGGAGAAGGGTTGGCCTTGGAAAGAAGTAGTTTCCTCTTATTTTCCAAGCCTTTATGAGGAAATCTTATTTCCCCTTTTTCCCTTGCTTTACACGTCCAACATGTGCTTCAATAAGCCTTGGATTTGTTTCCTCATTTAGTTTGTCTCTCTCTTTCCCTTGTGTTGGCCGAACTTATGCTTTCCTCATAGAGGAAATTTGTTTCCTCTTTTTCTTTTGGCAAGTATCTTGATACATTTATGCACAAAATAATTTCTCTTTCCCTTGGGTATTTGGGCGCCCATTTCACATCTAGAAGGAGCTTCTAGAAGCTTCTTCATTTGTTCATGACAACATGTGAAAGGCCCATTAAGAATTTTCAATAAAATTCTTATGAAATGAAATTAATTCACAAGGCCCAATTAATCATATTATGGCCGAGTGACATTAAGTCATCAAATGAACTTGTCAAAATTTATTGACATCCATTTCATCCTTATGTCTCAAAAGACAAAATTACCCTTTTCACTATTTTCGTTCTTGTTTTGACTTAGCTTCCAGTTTAACTATTCCTATCGATGTGATTCGTGACAGTGACCTCATGGACCCAAATGAACAAAGCTTTAGCTAAACACTTGGACTCAAAAGTTCACAAACCTTTTCCAAGTTTAGCTTAATGCCAACTGACTCCACTAAAGAGCTGACACTGAAAATCTCTCGGTTCAAATGAATTTATTTTCTACTCAAGAATTCGACCTAATTATGATGAGCGGATCCACTGAATATTATCTATGTTTACCCTTCATGAATGTCATCAGCTAGTCGGGATTTACTAAATTACCATTTTACCCTTCTAGCTGTTATTTCCTCAACTCCTTTGTCGCTTGTGAATAAGTTAGAAACAATGTATTGACGAGGAGCTAACAAGTCACATTGTTTCATCCAAAAGAGTCAGGACTCAATTTGGACACTGGCCAGTTCATTTATTCACACTCCAAGGAACAAAGCATGAGGTGACATACATTGCATTTCAGCAATCTTGTACATGAATTCCATATCTATGAGAACTTCACAAAGTTACTCATGACAGACTCACAACTTAGTACCTCACCAATAGGCCTTGTTCGGAATCACATAGTGAGTCCGAACTTTGACTTTCTCAAATGAGAATACTAAGGTGTGAAATGGCATGTCTCATTTCAGGATTAAGGTAAGCATGATGCAATTCATACATAGTGACTTCGAGACATAAGAGGTTAAATGGTTTGTTCTTATCTTGTCTCTAGAAGTGCACTGGTCAATTCAGTACCTTCGGAAGATACCTAGAAGAACTATAGAGTTCCTAACTCTCAATGCCTCATAACCAGACATCATAGATTCTTCTAACAATCATACTGAGGTCAATAGTCCTTTGACCCTAAGATTGCGAATATATCGTTTTAAGCAAACTACGAAGAGTTTGTTCATGCAAATCTACATTTGTCTCTTCGTAAGTTGTTAAGTTTGTTTATGGACTAAAAGACTATGGTTTTATCATAAAGCTTCAGACAAGGAAGATTGAATGAACGTTTCAACTTTATTAATGAATGAATAGGCAATTACAAGCAAGAGTCTTCATGAGACTTTATTACATCAAATGTTCAAAATAAAGACTACAACTCTTCTTGTGGGCACCATTGACAACAATGGTATCTGCAAAGGATGAAAGACGACAACCGGTTAGAACACAACCGTAAGTATAAACAACAAAAAGTCGCGATAAGAATAAAAGCATGTGTATAATTAGTACCCCCCGCGTCAGGGGGAGGAGCGGTCGAACCCCCGGCTTCGGATTCAGGACCCCCCGTGGTCTCCGCACCGGAGGGAAGACATCGAAGATCCTCACCCTCGGGTACGAACCACCCGGTCCTCGCCATTAGGTCCGGGGACTCAAACAATGAACCCTGCCGCCTCGAGTCCAGGATTGCCTTGATCACGGCTGCGAGTTCGGAATCCTCGGCATCCCCGACGGGGGGAAAGTCAGTCACAAGCCCAAACGATAGAGGTGCCGCCCCGAAAGCCAACTCGGACAACCACACCCAAGGGTATCGGTGCTTCGAGGTAACCTTGGTAACAATGGAGATGCGCTTCCGAGGGAACGCCGAGTAGAAGCCCGGTTTCCCCGGGACCCCGCGAACGACCACGAGATCCTGAATATCGTCTGCGGTGACCGCCCGTTTCTTTGCTCGATAGAGCATCATATGGCACGCGGCGATCACCAAGTAGAAGGACGGAGACATCTGTGACGCGTGCAACCCCAATCGAATCAATAGCACTTGGATCACCGGTTGGAAGGGTAACCGAAGTCCTCCACGAAGACTCGCCTCATGAATGGCGGCGTGTCCCTTCCGGGGGCGAGTTGGGCGATCGTCGGGCAACGGTCGCAGGATCCACACCGAGTCCGGGGTGCCGTAACGCTTCCTCAAACTCGCGAAGTTGGCGATCGAGAGCGAGCTCGGGACGTCAACGCCCGAGCCGTCCAGGTTGCCCTGGATTGCGGATCCTTCGATCGGGAAGGCCGAGGCTTGCGATTCCTCTCGCGCAGTTAGGGAAACGATGATGGTCGATATGGCGCGACGATCCGACGATTCCCCCGAGCCCTCAACGTCGGGGGCGATTCCCGGCTCGACGGGTCCCTCGCGGCGGCCGCCCGAGCCGGCCGGCCGGTCCCTAGCGCGTGTGCCCGGCTCGGCAGGCCT
Source organism: Urtica dioica subsp. dioica (assembly GCF_054948205.1). Taxonomy (NCBI): domain Eukaryota; kingdom Viridiplantae; phylum Streptophyta; class Magnoliopsida; order Rosales; family Urticaceae; genus Urtica; species Urtica dioica. Next base: position 25,502,402 of record NC_142758.1, read on the forward strand.
TGTCTTCCCCATGGCCGGCCCGGCAGCAGGCTCGTCGTCGGCACCCGGCCCATTGGCGCTTGCGCCTGGCCTGGCAGCACGGCCCGGCCCGCCAGGTGGGATGCCCTCGCGCGGCCCTGGCCCATCGGCCCCTAGGGCGAGGGCGACCAACGCCTCGGCTGCCATCCCTTGGCCGGCGCTGCCGCCAGCGGCGCCGCCCGCCTCCGGCGGCCTTTCATCGGCGCCGCCCATCTCCGGTCGACCTCCGTAGGCGCACCCCTCTTCGGGAAAGGCCGGACCCAGACTACCCGTGCCTCCCTCGCCATCGCTCGCTTGCCAAACAGCCCCGGCACCGCCACCCAGGGCCGGCGCGGCGCTCCCTGCGCCCAGCTGCCCGGCGCGACTCCTCCCAGGGCGAGAGCTCCACCGACGCCGCTTGGGTATCTTCCGGCAACGCCTCCAGCAAAGACAAGGCCGACAAGGGTCGGCCCACCTTCGTGCGGGCTCACCTCGGTGGACGCGCCTCCTCCCAGGCCGCGCGCGTCCCCGGGGCCGTCTGGGTCCTCTCTTGTGACGTCTCCGGCGCAGATAGAGCCGACAAGGGTCAGCGCGACCTCGCCCTAACCCGCCTCGCTGAGCGCGCCTCCGCCAGGGCAGCACGCGTCCCCTGCGCCGTCTGGAGCTCCACCGGCGACGCTCCCGGCACAGACAGTGCCGACCAGGGCCGGCGCACCTTCGCCCAGGCCCGCCTCGCCGGGCACGCCTTCGCGCTGAGCGGTCCAGCTCTTCCCGGCGCCTGGCGCTTCCGGGCCGGCCTCCCCCTGACGGCAAGGGCCATCCCCGGTGCGCGTGCTCTCCTCCTCGTCGGCCAGCCACGCTTCGATCGAGCGAAAATTGTCTCCGGCCATCTCAACCAATCTGTTGCTCAAATACAATGATGGGGGCGCTGCGTTTTGGGTAGCCAAAGCGGATGAGAATTGCGCCCAAAAATCGTTTAAGTTTACGTCTTGATTTCCGAGCAAAGGGAAGAGGCCGTCTTCGATGGACCCACACCCCGACAGGAGGTTGGTAGGGTCCATTGACACGTATAGCGAGACAAGACAGAAAGTGGTAGGAGGAAAAAAAATAATAATAAAAGGGGCTCGAGTCAAACCTTTACGCGGTGGGTCGCTCCGGTGGGCCGACGATGACGGGAATCTTGAGTTTACCGCACGAGCTTCACTCGACGACAAACTCGGGGGGCTAATGTTATCGGCCCGACCCCGATCGCGACTGATCAAAGGCAAAACAGCGATCAGACGCGTCCCGGCAGCTTGCCCCGGCCATTGACCGGCCCGTGGGCCAGCTCGGCCAATGGCCGGCCCAATAGCCTCGGCCAAAGGCCGAGCTTGGCTTTCCTCGGCCATCATCCAAATAGCCTTGGCCAAAGGCCGAGCTTGGCAATCCTCGGCCATCGGCCCGATAGCCTCGGCCAAAGGCCGAGCTTGGCTATCCTCGGCCATCGGCCCAATAGCCTCGGCCAAAGGCCGAGCTAGGCTATCCTCGGCCATCGGCCCGATAGCCTCGGCCAAAGGCCGAGCTCGGCTATCGTCGACCATCGGCCCGATAGCCTCGGCCAAAGGCCGAGCTCGGCTATCCTCGGCCATCGGCCCGATAGCCTCGGCCGAAGACCGAGCTCGGGTATCCTCGCCCATCGGCCCGATAGCCTCGGCTATCCTCGGCCATCGGTCCGATAGCCTCGGCTATCCTCGGCCAAAGGCCGAGCTCGGCTATCCTCGGCCATCGGTCCGATAGCCTCGGCCAAAGGCCGAGCTCGGCTATCCTCGGCCATCGGCCTAATAGCCTCGGCCAAAGGCCGAGCTCGGCTATCCTCGGCCTTTGAGCTAGGCTATCCTCGGCCATCGGCCTGATAGCCTCGGCCAAAGGCCGAGCTCGGCTATCCTCGGCCATCGCCCCGATAACCTCGGCTATCCTCGGCCATCGGCCCAACAGCCTCGGCCAAAGGCCGAGCTCGGCTATCCTCGGCCATCGGCCCAATAGTCTCGGCTAAAGGCCGAGCTCGGCTATCCTCGGCCTAGGGGTTGCTCATAACACCCCTTGGTCGCCTATAAATACCGGGGTCCCTCCCCTAGTCCAGGTAATCTGAAATTTGAGTACTGAAACGCTGCCGAACTCATACCTCGCTCGTTTCTCTCAAGTCTCAACCTCTAAACACTCAAACCCTTTACAATCTACCTCAACCCTACTAATGTTGAGCATCGGAGAGGTAAACAGGGGCAACCCCCCTTTTTTCCCTTTGTAGTTCACACATTCCTGCTTGCTTTTCAGGTGCGTGGACGAAATAGACATCACCAACAGCTAGGGGACGACTTGAGATATCAAGTCCAACATGCTCGAGTCAAGACGAGACCACTTGGTTCGGCCTTGGGTCTAACCGCCTTTGACTCCTAAATCGTTGTCCGAAAAACTGTGACAACAAACAAAATGACACTTTACTCCTTCGAGGTAAGGTCGCAACGAGTCTCCTTTCATAAGTAAATGACTCATCATTAATGCATAGCCAAGATGTCAATACATCAACTTTGACTAGCCACCTTATAAAAAGTTTGATCATTCACATCCTTTCGCAGGGCCTCGAGGGAGGATTACTAGGGATCGAGTCTAAGTGTGTAACCAATGACTTAGTCCAAAAGATCGACTTTGAAAAACAATCCACCAAAGGGAGGTCTTGCCTCATTGTCTCACTCTCAGACTTAGCTCATTGAGCAATGATCAGAGCAAAGCGCCGTTGAGTACTCTCATTTAAGAGAGGGCCACGAGGGTGACTCTTAGTCTGGCGACAACTATACTTTTCATTAGTCTTGGGGATCGTGGGTTGTAAACAACAAATATAACCCTCCCACTTAGTTTTTAGAAAAGGCACATCGTCTCTTATAAGTTCGGAAACAAATTTCCTAGTTATAGAGCGATAGAGTGGACAACTAGAAGGGAATCCTAGATCTTCATGTTCAGAGCAGTGTTAGTGCATAAAGGCACAAGGTACATACTCGGATCTTTTCCTATTTTCTATTCGGGAATGTGCATGAGGGAAGTTTGAACTTCAACTCACTCGAACACTTGAAAGTTTGAGATTACACATCTTTATTTTTCGGCTTGTCTACGAGGAGACCTCCCACTCAAATTTTCAAGAGCATATAGATTTTGAACATATGTGATATAGATATAGTTTTGAAAACATTTTGAAAACTTATTTGATTCGGATGACAAAATATTTTCAAGTTTGAAAACGAAAGCGGTTTTTCAAAATTCAAACTAGTTTTGTAAAAATTCAATTTCAATTAAACTTGCACAAATAAAAACATTTTAATCTTTCACATCATGTTTATAATCTTATGAAAAACATTTTATCTCAAGAAAAGTTTCTCATTAGAGTTCTATAACTCATGGTAGTGTGGCTAAAAATCCGGATTTATAAAAAACTGGACTTTCGGAACAGCCGCGCACCTCGGAGTAAAATTGCCATAACTGGCGGCTCCGATTCCTTTTGACCTAAAACCGGTTGCATTGGAAAGAGGACAAACAGACATTTAATTTGATTCAAGAATCATTAAATTTCAAATTCTGAGCTGAGAGTTATGCCCCTTTTAATTACTGTGGGTTTTCTCGAGCTCGAAGAAAACTGGAAATAATTAAAGGTTGGACTTTGAGTGCGAAAAACGAATCGAGTGTAACGGAACGTTTTAGGAAGTTCTTAAGGATTTTATTTGTGTTTTATTAACATGGTAATAACATGGTATAAAAGAAATAACAACAAGAATAAAACGATTCAAGCAAATAAAAGAAACTAGTAAGACAAGAAAAGTAGTCACAAAATTTACTCGAAAATTTCTCAAACTTTAAAACACGTTTTTCAATATAAAAATTAAAAACTTTAAGATTTGATTCTAATGTATTTTAATAACATCCCAAACTCATAGAAAATCAACATGATATTTAATTTAAAGGCAAGAGCAATAAATTAAAAAAAAATCTAAGAAAACAATTCTAACTTGTCACAAAATTAGTAAACTTTCGAAAACGATTTTCAAGCTCATAATTTTAATTACATGGACATGCATATCTTTGACCATAGCTTTGATACCATTTGTTGGGATTGATCTAGGACAGTTCATTTATTCACACTCCAAGGAACAAATCATGAGGTGATATACATTGCATTTCAGCAATCTTGTACATGAATTCCATATCTATGAGAACTTCACAAAGTTACTCACGACATCTTGACAACTTAGTACTTCACCAATAGTTCCTGTTCAGAATCACATAGTGAGTTCGAACTCTGACTTTCTCACATGAGAATAAGTAAGCTGTGAAATGGTATGTCTCATTTCAGGATTAAGGTAAGCATGATGCAATTCATACGTAGTGACTTCGAGACATAAGAGGTTAAATGGTTTGTTCTTATCTTGTCTCTAAAAGTGCACTGGTCAATTCAGTACCTTCAGAAGATACCTAGAAGAACTATAGAGTCTCCAACTCTCAATGTCCCATAACAAGACATCATAGATTCTCCTAACAATCGTACTAAGGTCAATAGTCCTTTGACCCTTAGATTGCGAACATATCATTTTAAGCAAACCATGAAGAGTTTGTTCATGCAAATCTACATTTGTCTCTTCATGTGTTGTTAGGTTTGTTTATGGACTAAAGACTAAGGTTTTATCATAAACCTTCAAACAGACAAGGTAGAATGAATGAACGTTTCAACTTTTATTTATAAATAAACAATTACAAGCAAGAGTCTTCGTGACATTATATTACATCAATTATACATAAATAGTCACTACTACTCTTCTTGTGGGCACCATTGTTAACAGACGAGGCAATCCCTAGCCTCGTACGCTCCATGTCCAAAAAGACGAGGGATACCACGGTCGGGCCAGCCCCGCCGGCGTGCCATTGCTCGCGCTCATATTCTCAGGGGTTTGCCCCCTCGGTCTCAAGAGGCGGCCGAATATGACCCCCCACCGGGGAGAGGGCCGCCCCCGAAGATGATGGGGCCGACAGCCGGGACGCTCGTCGGGCGACCCGACAAAGGGTTGCCTCGCCCCGCCAAATGCAAAGCGGGGATCTATGAGAACACTTGACGGCTAAGAGGAACTATCGAGGAGAGGACCTCCGTCAAAGGCTTAACTCCCGAAGGGACGCGCTCCCTGCTGCCACTCTTCGCCAACCTCAGGCCAACGCCGGGGACCAAGCGGCCAATGAACGCCAACATGCGACTCCCGTGGCCCCGGTGGTCAGCCCTGCCAATGGGCTTGACATGGTGACTGTTATCGGCCCGACCTTGGATCGGGACCAATCAGAGGCAAAACAACGATCAGACTTACCCCGGCCATTGATCGGCCCGTGGGCCGGCTCGGCCAAGGGCCGGCCCAATAGCCTCGGCCCAAGACCGAGTTCGGCTATCCACGGCCATCAGACCGATGGCCTCGACCTCACGAGCTCGACCTCGGCCTAACGAGCTCGACCTCGGTCTAACGAGCTCGACCTCGGCCTAACGAGCTCGACCTCGGCCTCACGAGCTCGACCTCGGCCTAACGAGCTCGACCTCGGCCTCACGAGCTCGACCTCGGCCTCACGAGCTCGACCTCGGCCTCACGAGCTCGAACTCGGCCTCACGAGCTCGACCTCGGCCTCACGAGCTCGACCCTCGGCCTCACGAGCTCGACCTCGGCCTCATAAGCTCGACCTCGGCCTCACAGGCCTATGATATCCTCGGCCATCCTATGCTATCCTCGGGCATCTGACGTCCGAATGCTATCAAGTCAAGCGTTAGATCGAGGCATCTGATTCAAGACGGGAAACTGAAAGAGTACGTCCTTAGAACGATCGGGACGGCCGCGCCTCACGGTGAGCGTCCGCGGCAGGAAAGGAAGGGTTCGGCAACGGTGACCATCACGGACCGAGCAGCAATCGAAGAACCAGAGAACTCACAACTGCACGTCGTGGGCTCAATCATGGGCGGCCCGGAGTTTGGGGACTCGTCCACGCAAAGGAAGAAGTACGCACGTGAAGTTTCCCAAGGGAAAATAGCGCACTACATCAACCATACATACGAGGCTCCTCCTCCGGCCCCGTTCGAGTCCATGTTCTTCACTGGCCAAGAGGCGGCACGAGTCCTCCACCCACACAACGACGCGATAGTCGTCTCAGCCACGGTCGCCAACAACCTCGTCCGGAGAATCCTAATCGACAATGGGAGCTCAGCCGATATAATCTTCAAGGCGGCACTGGACAGGATGAAGCTATCTGGGATGAGACCGACCCCGATCTCGACCCCGCTCTTCGGCTTCTCCGGGGAGAGGGACATGACGGAGGGAACCATCGACCTCCCGGTTACCTTCGGGACATCGGGGGGGCTCGAGGTCACCCACATCGTATCGTTCTTGGTCGTGGACCAACCCTCCGCCTATAACATCATAATTGGCCGCCCGACCCTGAACCGGTTGAAGGCCATTACGTCCACTTACCACCTGATGATGAAGTTCCCGACTGACAAGGGGATAGCCATGATGTTGGGAGACCAATCGATGGCAAGGATGTGCTACATCCAAGGCGTAGACGGGAAAGAAAAGGGAAAGATGGTGAGCACCGTCTTCCAGCTCGGGGACAAGTTCCCGTGCGAAATAGAGGAAGGAGGAATCTTCGGAGAACTTCACCAGAGGGACGATGTCGGGCGTCGAAAGGTGGAGACGCCGGACGACCTTGTTCCCGTCGTGTTGGACAATGCCAAACCCGACCAGGTAGTCAAGGTAGGCGCCCAGCTCCCATCCGAAGTCCGAAACCAGCTCCCCACCTTCCTCCGCAAGCACAAGGACGTCTTCGCGTGGACACACGCCGACATGCCGGGGATCGACCCCGAGATAATGGTTCACCGTCTCAACGACGACAAGAGAGTTGCCGAACGCGTTCAACCACGGCGGACGTTCAGCGGAGAGAGATACCACGCCATCGGTGTAGAGGTCGACAAACTTCTCGCCGCCGACTTCATCAGGGAGGCGGAACACCCCAAGTGGGTGTCCAATGTGGTGATGGTCAAGAAGCCAAACGAGAAATGGCGGATCTGTATCGACTTTAAAGATCTCAACAAGTCCTGCCCGAAAGATAGCTTCCCCCTCCCGAGGATCGACCAGCTTGTGGACGCTACGGCGGGCCACGAGTTGTTGAGCTTCATGGACGCCTACTCAGGCTACAACCAGATCTGCATGCACGAGCCGGACCAGATGAAGACCACCTTTGTTATGAACCGCGGACTCTACTGTTACAAGGTCATGCCCTTTGGCCTCAAAAACGCGGGAGCGACGTATCTAAGGCTGGTAAACCGGATGTTCGCCAATCAAATTGGCAAAACCATGGAGGTCTACGTGGACGATATGCTCGTCAAAAGCCTCAGGACCCACGACCACGTTCGAGACCTGAGAGAGATGTTTGCGATCCTGCGACGCTACAAGATGAAGCTCAACCCCAACAAGTGCGCTTTTGGGGTCTAGTCCGGAAAATTCTTGGGCTACATGGTTAGCCGCCGTGGGATCGAGGCTAACCCTGAGAAGATTAGGGCGATCTTAGAGATGAGGTCGCCGCAGAAAGTGAAAGAAGTTCAGAGTCTGACAGGAAGGATCGCCGCCCTGACGCGATTCGTGTCCAAGGCCACCGACAAGTGCCAACTGTTTTTCAAGGCACTGAAGAAGACCGACGGGTTCGTGTGGACGGAGAAGTGCGAGGAAGCATTCCGCTAAATGAAAGACTATTTCGCCTCCCCCCCGTTCCTTGCAAAGCCAAAGAATGGCGAAACCTTGTACATCTACCTCGCGGTTTGCGACAGGGCCGTGAGCGCGGTTCTCATACGCGAAGAAGACAAGGTGCAATGGCCGGTCTATTACGTTAGCAAGGCACTCCTCGACGCCGAGACCCAATACCAGGAAATCGAGAGATTGTCCCTCGCCCTTGTCATAAGCGCGAGAAAACTCCGACCCTACTTTCAGGCGCACCCCATTGTGGTCCGCACGGGGCATCCCATCGAGAAGGCCCTTCAAAAGGGGACCTCCTCTCGAATGGCCGTGTGGTACCAAGAGTTGGGCGAGTACGGGGTTGTTGTTGGCCCGTCTAGGGCCAACGGGAACAAAGGCATCTCTTCGACCCACGTGGCTAGTACGAGGTCTTGGGCGGCGAAACCTTGACTCAACCAGGGGCCGGCCCAAACCAATGGCCAAGTAAAACACCTTGCCCAGCCATGGGCCGAGTCAATGGCTCACTCGGCCATTGGCTGGATCAAATGGCTCGCTCGGCCATTGGGCAGTTCACTCGGCCAATGGCCGAGTGAACCCTCCAGCCACCAAGACAGTTCACTTGGCCATTGGCCGAGTGAACCATCCAGCAGTTCACTTGGCCAATGGCCGAGTGAACCCTTCAGCCACCAAGGCAGTTCACTCGGCCATTGGCCGAGTGAACCATCCAGCAGTTCACTCGGCCAATGGCCGAGTGAACCCTTCAGCCACCAAGGCAGTTCACTCGGCCATTGGCCGAGTGAACCTTCCAGCAGTTCACTCGGCCAATGGCCGAGTGAACCCTTCAGCCGGCCATGCAGTTCACTCGGCCATTGGCCGAGTGAACCTTCCAGCAGTTCACTCGGCCAATGGCCGAGTGAACCTTCCAGCTGCCCATGCAGTTCACTCGGCCATTGGCCGAGTGAACCTTCCAGCAGTTCACTCTGCCAATGGCCGAGTGAACCTCAGCCGGCCCAAGCCTTTCACTCGGCCAATGGCCGAGTGAACCTCACCACCATGTTCACTCGGCCATTGGCCGACCCAGCCACTCAATGGCCGAACCAAGCAAGTTCACTCGGCTAAGGGGTCTTCAAACCACCCCTTGGCTGCCTATAAATAGAGGGGCCGCCCCCCTACTCCAGGTAATCCATTCTTGAGTACTGAAACGCTGCCGAACTCGTACGTCGCTCGTTTCTCTCAAGCTTTGGCCTCTAAACACCCCTAAAACCTCTATACTCCACCTCAATCACACTAATGTTGAGCGTCGGAGAGGTAAACAGGGGCACCCCCCCTGTTTCCCCTTTGTAGTTCACGTGTTCTCTACTCCTTTTCAGGTACTCTGACGAACTCAAGGGACATCCACAGCTAAGGGACGACTCGGGACACCGGGTCTGACACGCTCGAGTCAAGACGAGACCACTTGGTCCGGCCTTGGGTCTAACCGTCTTTGGCTCCTAAATAGTTGTCCAAAAAACAGCGACAACAGGGGTCGAGTTCCAACAGAGAACCGTCATCAAGGGCAAAGCCCTCGCCGACTTCGTAGCCTAGTTCACAGGCGCGCCCCCGGCTGATGAGGGGGACAAAGACGGTGAGGGCAGAGAAGACAAGGAGGACGACCATAGCGAGTCGTCGAAGAAGAGGACCAACAATCCGATAGGGCCGGTCTGGGACTCGCACGTGGATGGCGCGTCAAATGCCCGGGGGGCTGGCGCCGGCGTTGTGCTCACAAATCCCGATGGGAAAAACTGAGATACACCCTGCGGTTCGAGTTCAAGGCTTCCAACAACGAGGCAGAATACGAGGCTCTGATCGTTGGCTTGGAGCTAGCGAACAAGCTAGGCATCCAAAACCTGCGCATCCACTGCGACTCGCAGTTGATTGTGAACCAGGTTAAGGGCGACTACGCCGCAAAAGAGCCAAACATGGTCGCGTACCTATCCAATACCCGAGAGAACCTAGAGGCCCTATCATGGTTCGAGATCGTCCAAGTTCCTCGGGAGGCGAACATCGACGCTGACGCCCTGGCTCGCCTCGCGTCCGGGATAGATGAGGAGGGCGAGGGCAGCGTCCCAATCGTAGTGCTGACTCGACCCTACGTCTCGAGAGGCGACGTAGGGGTAGTCGACGAGACTCCGCCCCCCTCATGGATGACTCCGCTCGTGGAATTCCTTAAGCGAGGAGTCACCCCCGAAGACAAAGAAGAAGCCAAAAATCTAAGAAGCTTGGCGACGAAGTACGCGATGAGGGAGGATAACCTGTTCAAGAGGGGCTACTCCATGCCCCTCCTCTGCTGCTTGAACGAGGTCGAGGCGAAGAAAGCGCTCCATGAAGTGCACGAAGGGGTGTGCGGAAACCATGCCGCCGGACAATACTTGGCATTGAAGCTTCTAAGGCTCGGATATTTTTGGACAACCTTGAAAAAGGACTCCCACGAGTGGGCCAAAAAATGCGACAATTGCCAAAGGTTCGCTCACATCCCGCGCCAAGCGCCTGCCCCGCTATGCCCGATCATCGTGCCGCGACCCTTCGCAAAGTGGGGAATCGATCTCATCGGCGAGCTACCTATGGCTCCGAGGCAATACAAGCATGCGATCGTGGCGATCGACTATTTCACAAAGTGGGTAGAGGCCGAACCGCTGGCAAAGATCACCGAGACAAACACAACGAACTTCATCTGGAAGAACATTGTCTGCCGCTTCGGGATCCCCGCGTCGATTGTGACCGATAACGGTAAGCAATTTGACAACGCGCGCCTCCGAGAAGTATGCGAGCAGTTGGGCATTAGCAAGACTTTCTCTTCCCCCCGCCATCCTCAAGCCAACGGTGCGGTAGAGGCGGTCAACAAGACGATCAAGGAGAATCTGAAGAAGAAGCTGGAGGAGAAAAATGGGGCTTGGGCCGACGAGCTCCCCATGGTCCTATGGGCGTACCGAACCACCGCGCGAAACGCGACCGGTGAAACCCCTTTCGCTCTCGCGTTCGGCGTCGAGGCCGTGGTGCCCGTCGAAACCAAGCTGCCGACCCTGCGCATCGAGGAATACGAAAAAGCCGCCAACAACAACGCGATCAGGCTCGAGCTGGACCCCATAGATGAGAAGAGGGCAGACGCACTCACCCGCCTTGCGGCACAAAAGAGGAAGGTCGAAAAATACTACAACTCCAAGGTCAAGCTGCGACATTTCGCCGACGGAAGCCTCGTCCTTAGGAGGGTGTTCCAAAACACCAAAGTGCAAGGGGCGGGAGTTTTGGGCCCCACCTGGGAAGGTCCGTACCGCGTGCGCCGCCAAGCGGCCTGGGAATGTAATTTTTTAACTATTTCAACATTGTAATCGAATTACATTTCGCTTCGAAACCTTTACCTTATTTTGTAACAATTTCTCGTCTTCTCTGCGAGTACCCGAGAAACTCGGGGGGCTAACGGACTGATGGGACTTTGACCTCGTCTAGTCGAGCTCGTCGCTTCGCCTAGTCGAGTTGGTCACTTCGTCTAGTCGAGCTCGCCACTTCGCCTAGTCTAGCTCGTCTCTTCGAGCTGATCACTTAGTCTAGTCGAGCTGGTCACTTCGTCACTTCATCTAGTCGAACTCATCGCATCGTCTAGTAGAGCTCGTCACCTCGTCTAGTCGAGCTCGCACAATGACACGTTTTACGCACCGAAAGGTAGCTAAAGATTAACAAGTCGGATCCGCGCACCGGACCTCCAACCCCCGCGCGACGCTCTCGCACAATTCCACGCCCCGCACACCGATAGGCAACGGGGCGTCGATAGATCGCGTCCGCGCACCGGACCGTCGATCTCGGCAGTCAAAACCCAAAACGTGACGCACGTACCGACAAGTACCACGGTCACTGGGAACTGCAAGCTCGTCCCGATACGCACGCCGATAGGTAGCGTACTCGCCAGAAGATGAGCGCGACGGCCACCCAGCTCGTACACGCCGATAGGCAACGAGTCACGAATGGATGGCCGAAGGTTGCACCCGTCGGGCGAATCTGGTCTAGCCAGCGTCCGCGGGAAGCTTCGCCGCCGAGTGCGGCACTAAGCCGTGCAAACCGGTTACGCTAGGTAAGTCAAGCCGGGCTCGTGAGACACGCACCAACCACATCGCGCGAATCGATTACGCTAAGCATAGCAAGTCGAGAAAATAAGACGCATAACAGACGAAAAAGCGCTAACTAAAGCAAACAACGTTGTACGAGCAATCCAACAAGAAAAGTATGAGAGTACGACAAGCTTCTAACGGAAGAAAGACATAACAAAATTCCGAAAGAAAGCATGACAAAAGCTCTAAACAAGTGCGCGGAAAACCGAAGAAAACTCGGCGACTCCGAGCCGAAGTCGATCTGCTCTTCGTCGTCCTCGGGGCAGGGGGCGCCAAACCCGCCGATGGCTTCCCCGTCGAGTTGACGGTTCGTCGACTGAGCGGCTTCCGCGGGGACTTGGGGGCGCAGGTCATCCTCATGCGGCTCGTCGTCCAGAGGAGGAAACATGACGTCGAAGAAGGAAAACATGGTCCCACGAGACACGTTCTCCTTCGCAGTCGCATCTCGGACCCGTTTGGCTGCCTCATAACGGGCCGCCTCCAGCGCGAGGTCCCAGTCATCCTCCAAGTCCGTCTTGGACTGCACGGCGTCGTCTTTCTCCTCGGCAAGGATCTGCACCTCCTCCCGCAAAGTATCCCTCTCCCTCTCGGCCTTGACCCGGGAGATCTCGCTCACTGACAGCCGAGCGTGGACGATGCTCAGCTCCTCGTCCCGGCTCGAGAGCGCCGCCTGTAGCTTCTTCGTCTCCCCTAAGAAGGTGTCGGCCGCCTGCTCCGCCTTCTCCCGAGACGTCTGCACGGCCATGCGAAGCAATTTCTCGGTCGCCGACTCCTCGCGAGCTCGCTTCAGCTCCTCCTCCAGTGCTTGAAATTCTCGAGCGGTGCGGGCTCCCGCTAGAGCGTCAACGTGGGCGGCCGCCGTGCTCTCCTTGTCCTTCTCCATGATCTGCATGCGCCGCAGCAGGTCCCGGAGAATGCAACCGCTTCGCTCTTGACGTGCGAGCATCTGCAGAGACAAGTGATATACGTATAGTCGAAATAAGCATAATGGTTACGCATGAGATAAGCAGGCAGATCGTACCTTTCGGGCATCGCCGATCCCGTTTTGGAAATGCTCCAGATCGCTTGTCGTCAGCAAACCTTTGAAGTCCCGCAGAGAGGTCCCAAGAATCCCTCGGGAGCACTGATCCCTCAGCTCCGCCGCCTCCGGCAGGAGCATCGAATCCATGCTATCCGGCACCTTCGATGTGTGGGCCCGCTTGTGGCCAGAGGGTGGTCCGAAGGAAGTCGACGACGAGGATCGCTTGTTAGAAGAGATCGCCTCGTTCCCCGCCCGCGGTGGCGACCCTCGGTGGCGAACCTCAGCTCGGGGGCAAGCCGCGGTCGTAGCTTCAGCGATAGGTGCCACTCCCGGCACGTGTGTGCGCGGCCGATGTCGTCTGGGCATGATATCTGAAAGAGAGAGAGAGACGACAGTAAGTTAGAACACACACGATAAGCGTAATACAACAAAAAGCGCGATAACGCGAGAGCGTGTGAACGGCTAGTACCCCCCGCGTCGGGGGGAGGGGCGGACGACCCCCCGCCTCTGATACAGGGTCTTCCGTAACCTCCACACCAAGACCAAGACACGGAGGGGCGTTGTCATACGGCACGAACCACCCGGTCCTCGCCATTAGGTCCGGGGACTCGAACATTGACCCCTGCCCCCTCGAATCCGGGATCGCTTTGATCACGGATACGAGTTCGGAATCTTCTGCGTCCCCGACAGAGGGAAAGTCGACCGCGAGCCCAAACGTTAAGGGCGCCGCCCCGAAGGTCGACTCGGAAACCCACACCCAAGGGTACCGATGCTTCGAGGTAACCTTGGTTACGATGGAGATGCGCTTCCGAGGGCACGCGCAGTAGAAACTCGGTTTCCCCGGGACCCCGCGAACAACCACGAGATCCTGGATATCGTCTGCAGTGACTGCCCGTTTCTTTGCTCGATAGAGCATCAAATGGCACGCGGCGACTACCCGGTAGACGGACGGAGACATCTGCGACGCATGCACCCCCAACCGAGTCAATAGCTCTTGGATCACCGGTTGAAAGGGTAACCGTAGCCCCCCGCGAAGACTCGCCTCGTGAATGGCCGCGTGTGCCTTCGGAGGGCGAGTCGGGCGATCGTCGGGCAACGGCCTCAGGATCGACACCGAATCCGGCATGTCGTAACGCTTCCTCAAACTCGTGAAACTGACCGTCGAGATCGAGCTCGGGACATCAACGCCCGAGCAGTCCAGGTCATCACGGATTGCAGACCCCTCACGGCGGCCGCCCGAGCCAACCGGCCTAGTATTCCCCTTGTCCAGCCCGGCAGCGGGCCCACCGTCGGCGCCCGGCCTGGCCGGAGAGTCCCCTGGCGCGCATAGATCACCCAAGCTCTTTGGGCTCTCGTCCGGCCCATTGGCGCTTGCGCCTGGCCTGGCAGCGTGGCCAGGCTCGCCAGATGGGACGCCGCCAACCCCTAGGGCTAGGGCAACCAGCGCCTCGGCCACCGCCCCCTGGCCAGTGCTGTCCGGCCAGCGCCCCTCGTCTCTGGCGCCGGCGCTGCCGCCAACGACGCCGCCCGCCTCCGGCGGCCCTCCATCGGCACCCCCCGCCTCCGATCGACCTCCACCGGCGCATCCCTCCTCGGGGGAGGCCGGGCCCAGAGTACCCGGGCCTCCCTCGCCGCCGCCCGCTTGCAAGACAGTCCCGACATCGCCACCCGGGACCGACGTGACTCCTTCCAGGGCGGGCGCTCCACCAGCGCGGCTTGGTCCCCTCCCGGCAACGCCTCCAGCATAGACAAGGCCGACGGGGGTCTGCCCACCTTCGCGCCGACTCACCTCGGCGGGCGCACCTTCCCCCGGGCCGTGCGCGTCCCCGACGACGTCGGGGTCCCCTCTGGCGACGTCTCCGGTGCGCGTACCCTTCTCCACGTCGGCCAGCCACGCATCGACCGAGCGAAGATCGACTCCAACCATCTCAACCGACCTGTTGCCCGAAGGCGATGATGGGGGCGCTGCGTTTTGGGTAGCCACAGGGGATGAGAATTGCCCCCAAAAGTCGTCTAGGTTTACATCTTGATTCCCGGACAGAGGGAAGAGGTCATCTTCAACGGACCCACGACCCGACAGGTGGTTGGTAGGGTCCATTGGCACGTGCAGCGAGGCAAGACGAAACAGCGATCAGACTTACCCCGGCCATGGATCGGCCCGACCTTGGATCGGGACCAATCAGAGGCAAAACAGCGATCAGACTTACCCCGGCCATGGATCGGCCCGTGGGCCGGCTCGGCCAAGGGCCGGCCCAATAGCCTCGGCCCAAGACCGAGCTCGGCTATCCACGGCCATCAGCCCGATGGCCTCGACCTCACGAGCTCGACCTCAGCCTAACGAGCTCGACCTCGGCCTAACAAGCTTGACCTCGACTTCACAAGCTCGACCTCGGCCTCACGAACTCGACCTCAGCCTCACGAGCTCGACCTCGGCCTCACGAGCTCGACCTCAGCCTAACGAGCTCGACCTCGGCCTCACGAGCTCGACTTCGGCCTCACGAGCTCGACCTCGGCCTCACGAGCTCGACCTCGGGCTCACGGGCCTATGATATCCTCGGCCATCCTATGCTATCCTCGGCCGAGCCTATGCTATCCTCGGCCATCATATGCTATCCTCGGCCATCCTATGCTATCCTCGGCCGAGCCTATGCTATCCTCGGCCATCCTATGCTATCCTCGGCCGAGCCTATGTTTTCCTCGGCCAAGGGGCCCACCGATGACCCCTTGGTCACCTATAAATACAAGAGGCCCACCCTCTTCAAAAGGTAATCCATTCTTGAGCATTGAAATGCTGCCGAACTCACCTCTCGCTCGTTTCTCTCAAGTCTCGGCCCCTAAACACTTAAACCCTCTTTATCCATCTCAATCATGCTAATGTTGAGCGCCGGAGAGGTAAACAGGGGCAACCCCCATGTTTCCCCTTTGTAGTTCACACCTTCCCGCTTGCTTTTTTAGGCGCCTGGACGAAGTAGATATCACCGACAGTTAAGGGACGACTTGGGCCACCAAGTCCGACACGCTCGAGCCCGAACGCGGCCACTTGGTCCGGCCTTGGGCCGAACCGTTCGGGGCTCCTAAATCGTTGTCCGAAAACGAACGACAACAGTGACGATGATCCAGACCCTCCAAAATAAGATCATCGAGATGAGGGAATCTGGAGGTTAGAGGCCGTACGGCGGGATCGAGGAATCATACTCTCCCTTTGCCGCTCAAATCCTTTCGCAGACATGCGTAGGGAATTTTAATCTACCGTCCATCCCTCCTTACGACGAACGGACGGACCCGAACTTCCACATCCAACATTACGAGACTTGGATTTCAATGCAGGGATAGTCGGACGCCACCCTGTGCCAAGTATTTAGCGTGACCCTGACCGGGTTGGGGTTCGAATGGTTCCGAAGCCTAAGGTTGGGGAGCATCCCGTACTTTCGAGCCTTGCAAGAGGCCTTCCTCGCCCGATTTGCCACTCTGGTGGCACAGAAGAAATCAAAGACGTACCTCCTGTCCATCCGGCAAGGGAGAGACGAGACCCTGAGGCAGTATCTAGCTCGCTTCACTGAAGAATCCCACAAGATCGAAGGGTTCGACGATAAGGACACCACCATGGCAATCACAGAGGGAGCTCGCACGAGCGACTTCCTCAAGTCCATTTTCGGAAAGTTCCCAAGTGACATGGCAGAGATTATGTCGAGAGCCCGCACCTACATGGGGATTGAGGACTACCTCGATGGCCAAGACGGCCGGAAGTCTAGGGGATAAAGCGGTCACCATCGCGATGATCAGGACAGAGATCGTCCCGACCCTCGAAAGAGGAGGAATAAGGGAGGCCAGGCCCCTAACGGTCGCTCCCTCCCCGGGCCGAGACCCTCACATGTTGATAGCTTCCGAAAGTTTTCGGCATTCAGCCCCCTGAACATTCCGCAAGAGCGGATCCTGGCCCTACACCGGGACAAGCTAGGAAGCCCCGCTCCTCTCACGAAGGATCGCGCGAAACGGGACCATAGTAAATTTTGTGAATACCACCAAGACCATGGGCACCTGATGTCCGAATGTTATTAGCTCAAACGTCAGATCGAAGCCCTCATTCAAGACGGGAAATTGAAGGAATACGTCCTTAGAACGATCGGGACTGCTGCGGAAAACGGAGAGCGCCCGCGGCAGGAAAGGAAGGGTCCGGCGACGGTTACCGTCACAGATCGGACAACGAACCAAGAGCCGTAGAGCTCGCAAATGCACATCGTGGGCTCAATCATGGGCGGCCCGGAGTTCAGGGAATCGAGCACGCAATGAAAGAAGTACATGCGGGAAGTCTCCCAAGGGAAGATAGCAGACTACATCGGCCACACGTACGAGGCTCCCCCTCCGGCCCCGTTCGAGTCCATGTTCTTCACCAACCAAGAGGCGGTGCGAGTTCTCCATCCGCACAACGACGCGATAGTCGTCTCGGCCCCAGTCGCCAACAATCTTGTCTGAAGGATCCTGATTAACAACGGCAGCTCTGCCGACATCATCTTCAAATCGGCGTTGGACATGATGAAGCTGACCCCGATCTCGACCCCACTCTTCGGCTTCTCCGTGGAGAGGGTCATAACGGAGGGCACCAACGACATCCTGGTTACCTTCGGGACACCGGGGGGGATTGAGGTCACCCACATTGTGTCATTCCTGGTTGTGGACCAGCCATGGGCATACAACATCATCATAGGCCGCAAGACTCTCAATCGTTTGAAGGCAATAACTTCGACCTACCACCTAATGATGAAATTCCCGACCGAGAAGGGGCTTGTCATAATGTTGCGAGACCAATCAATGACAAGGATGTGTTACATCCAAGGTGTGGATGGAAAGGGGAATGGGAAGATGGTAAGCACCGTCTTCAAACTCGGAGACAAATTCCGGTGCAAGATCGAGGAAGGGTGCACCTTCGGAGAGTTTGACCAGAGGGACGATGTCGAGCGTCGGAAGGTGGAGACACCGGATGACCTCGTTCCCGTCGTGTTGCACGATGCCAAACCTGACCAAGTAGTCAAGATAGGCGCCCAGCTCCCATCCGAGATCCGACTGTAACTCGCCGCTTTCCTCCGCGAGTTCAAAGACATCTTCGCGTGGACACATGCCGACATGCCGGGGATCGACCCCGAGATAATGGTCCACCGTCTCAACGACGACAAAAGGATGACCGAGGGCGTCCAACCAAGACGGCCAGACCCCTAACAGTCACTCCCTCCCCGGGCCAAGGCCCTCGCATGTTGACATCTTTCGAAAGTTCTCAACATTCACCCCTCTCAACACTCCGCAAGAGCGGATCCTGTCTTTGCACCGCAACAAGTTAAGATGTCCCGCTCCTCTCACGAAAGATCCTGCAAAGCGGGATCGAAGAAAGTTTTGTGAATACCACTGTTACCGGTCCATCTCGGCCCGGTAGAGCAGTGACGGCCGCGATAGCAACCACCCCGGGACTCCACCGACCCAAGGCCGGCCTCCGGCCCCATGGCCGGCCTCCGGTCTCATGAGCTCGGCCTCCAGCTCCTTGGCCGACCTCCGGCCTCAGCTCGACCTCCTTAGCTCGGCCTCCTTAGCTCGGCCTCAGCTCGGCATCCTTAGCTCGGCCTCAGCTCGGCCTCCTTAGCTCGGCCTCAGCTCGGCCTCCTTAGCTCGGCCTCAGCTCGACCGAAGCTCGACCTTAGCCTGACGAGCTCGACCTCGGCCTGACCAGCTCGACCAGACGAGCTCGGCCTCAGCTCGTCCTCCTTAGCGCATCCTCAGCTCGGCCTCAGCTCGGCCTCCTTAGCTCGGCCTCAGCTCGGCCTCAGCTCGGCTCCTTAGCTCGGCCTCAGCTCGGCCTCCGTAGCTCGGCCTCAGCTCGGCCTCCTTAGCTCGGCCTTAGCTCGGCCTCCTTAGCTCGGCCTCAGCTCGACCTCAGCTCTGCCATTGCCTCCAAGGCCAACCCAAAGCCGGCCATTGCCACCAAAGCCGACCCCGAGCCGGCCATTGCCTCCAAGGCCGACCCAGAATCGGCCATTGCCTCCAAGGCCGACCCAGAGCCGGCCATTGCCTCCAAGGCCGACCCAGAGTCGGCCATTGCCTCCAAGGCCGACCCAGAGCCGGCCATTGCCTCCAAGGCCGACCCAGAGTCGGCCATTGCCTCCAAGGCCGACCTAGAGCCGGCCATTTCCTCCAAGGCCGACCCAGAGTCGGCCATTGCCTCCAAGGCCGACCCAGCGCCTGCCATTGCCTCCAAGGCCGACCCAGAGCGGGCCATTGCCTCCAATGCCGACCCAGAGACGGCCATTGCCTCCAAGGCTGACCCAGAGCCGGCCCTCGGCCAAGGGGATCCCCAAAATACCCCTTGGTCGCTTATAAATATTGGGGTCCCTCCCCAGGTCCAGGTAATCCATTCTTGAGTACTGAAACGCTGTCGAACTCGTACCTCTCTCGTTTCTCTCAAGTCTCGGCCTCTAAACACTCAAACCCTCTATATCCACCTCAATCCAACTAATGTTGAGCGTCGGAGAGGTAAACAGAGGCACCCCCTCTGTTTCCCCTTTGTAGTTCACACCTCTTTCTGCTTGCTTTTTAGGTGCCTGGACGAGATTAACACCACCAACAGCTAAGGGACGGCGTGGGATACCAAGCCCGACACGCTCGAGCCGAAGTGAGACTACTTGGTCTGGCCTTGGGTCTAACCACTTTGGGCTCCTAAATAGTTGTCCGAAAAACAGCGACAACATTTTGGCGCTAGAAGGAGGGGGATCTCTCAACCTTGGCGACACATTCCCTCTACCACTCTTCTTCATCCTCCAACGGCAAGACTCTCGATAGATGAGTCAATTGCGCGTCACCTCCGCAGGTACTCGAGCGACGAGCTCGAGGTACGGTCTCCGACGCCTCGTGCACCGTCTTGAAGGGCAACCTCGCGATAGCGAGAGCCAGCCCCAAGACCCGTTGAATGACCCCGAGGCCGAGCTCCGAGAGGACACGGCCCGGCGGCTTGCGGAGCTCCTTGACCGTCCTGGCGTCGACGGCTCGCTCATCGCCGATCTCCTCGGCTACGACGTCGAGGATCGATCCGCCCGAGACGACTCCGACCCCGACTACGTGGGGGAGTCAAGGACCAATGAGGCAACTCCTAGCCTCGCCCCTTCACGACCCGATAGGTCCAATGGTGCTTTGGCCGATCCTTCGAACCCGGCGCGACGGCAAGCACGGTCGCATTCCCGGGGACTCGCCTCCTCGGTTTCAAGAAGCACAGTCAAGACAAAGATCGTCCCGACCCTCGGAGGAAGAGGAGCAACGGAGGCCAGGCCCCTGGCGATCGCTCCCACCCGGGTCCTAGACCCCCACACGTCGATAGCTTCCGAACGATCTCGGAATTCACCCCTCTGAACACTTCGCGAGAGCGAATCCTAGCTTTGCACCGCGACGAACTAGGAAGCCCCGCTCCACTCACAAAGGATCCTGCGAAGCGGGACCGAAGCAAGTTCTGTGAGTACCACCAAGACCATTGGCACCCGACGTCCGAGTGTTACCAGCTCAAGCGCCAGATCGAAGCCCTCATTCAGGATGGGAAGCTGAAAGAGTACGTCCTTAGAACGATGGGGCGGCCGCGGCACACAGAGGGCGCCCGCGGCAAGGAAAAAAAGGTCCGACGACGGTGACCGTCACGGACCGAGCGGCAATTGAAGAACCGGAGAGCTCGCAACTGCACATTGTGGGCTCGATCATGGGCGGTCCGGAGTACGGAGACTCGGCCACGCAAAGGAAGAAGTACGTGCGTGAAGTTTCCCAAGGGAAAATAACGCACTACATCAACCACGCATACGAGGCTCCTCCTCCGACCCCATTCGAGTCCATGTTCTTCACCGGCCAAGAGGCGGTGCGGGTCCTCCACCCGCACAACGACGCGATAGTCGTCTCGGCCCCGGTCGCCAACAACCTCGTCCGGAGAATCCTCATCGACAACGGGAGCTCCGCCGATATAATTTTTAAGTCGGCACTGGACAGGATGAAGCTATCCGGAATGAGACCGACCCCGATCTCGACCCTGCTCTTCGGCTTCTCAGGGGAGAGGGTTATGATAGAGGGAACCATCGACCTCCCGGTCACCTTCGGAACGCCGGGGGGGGCTCGAGGTCACTCGCATCGTATCCTTCCTAGTTGTGGACCAGCCCTCGGCGTACAACATCATCATCGGCCGCCCGACTCTCAACCGGTTAAAGGCCATCACGTCCACCTATCACCTGATGATGAAGTTCCTGACTGAGAAGGGGATTGCCATCATGTTGGTAGACCAATCGATGGCGAGGATGTGCTACATCCAAGGCGTGGACGGGAAAGGAAGGCAAAGATGGTGAGCACCATCCTCTAGCTCGGTCAAGCTGCGGAAGCTGGTACTACAGTAGAAGCCCGCTCCCGTTCTCGTCGTATCATTTTATTTTCGGTTTAAAGACAATTTCAAATTTCAATAAGGCCAATGGCCTGGGAATGTAATTTTCGACTATTTCGACATGGTAATTAGATGACATTTCGCCTCGAAGCCTTTATCTTGTTGCATTATAATTTCTAGTCTCCTCTACGAGTAAACAAGAAACTCGGGGGGCTAATGGGAAACAATGCTCAACGAAACTAAAACTCACTCGCTCAAAAAAGAAAAAAAAAACAACAAACAAAAACAAAAGTGTAGCAAAGTCTCAAGGGGCCGATGATCATGCCGGAGGTTCCAAAGAGAAACACACCCTCTACATGTCTCCTCGGGATGAGATCATCCCCGGAGTCGAGTTCGAGCCCACGAGTCGACTGATACTCCTCGTTCAGGCTCTACATGAGCCCTCGAGTTGAGTCCCTAGTCCGCGCTCGCCGCCCAGCTCGTGAGCCGAAAGGCAACGAGTTTCAAATGGGTTTCAAAGGCTTGCGTCCGTCGAACGTATCTGGTCCAACCAATGTTCACGGGAAACCTCACCACGCAAATGTGGCTCCGCGCTCGCCGCCCAGCTCGTGAGCCGAAAGGCAGCGAGTTTCAAATGGGTTTCAAAGGCTTGCGTCCGCCGGACGTATCTGGTCTAGCCAGCGTCCACGGGAAACCTCGCCACGCAAATGTGGCTCCGCGCTCGCCGCCCAACTCGTGAGCCGAAAGGCAGCGAGTTACAAATGGGTTTCAAAGGCTTGCGCCCGCCGGGCGTACCTAGTCTAGCCAACGTCCGCGGGAAACCTCGCCACGCAAATATGGCTCCGCGCTCGCCGCCCAGCACGTGAGCCGAAGGGCAGCGAGTTGCAAATGGATTTCAAAGGCTTGCATCCGCCGGACGTATCTGGTCTAGCCAGAGTCCACGGGAAACCTCGCCACGCAAATGTGGCTCCGCGCTCGTCGCCCAGCTCATGAGCCGAAGGGCAGCGAGTTTCAAATGGGTTTCAAAGGCTTGCGTCCGTCGGACGTATCTGGTCTAGCCAGCGTCCACGGGAAACCTCACCACGCAAATGTGGCACCGCGCTCGCTGCCCAGCTCGTGAGGCGAAAGGCAGCAAGTCACAAATGGGTTTCAAAGGCTTGCGTCCGCCGAACGTACCTGGTCTAGCCAGCGTCCACGGGAAGCCTGGTCACACAAATGTGGCATCGCGCTCGCCGCCCAGCTCGTGAGCCGAAAGGCAGGGAGTTACAAATGGGTTTCAAAGGCTTGCATCCGCCGGACGTACCTGGTCTAGCCAGCGTCCACGGAAAACCCGGTCACACAAACGTGACACCATGGCCCCCCGAGGCCCAAGTTGTGCCAATTGATCACGCCTTCATCGGTAGGTCGAGAAAATAAGCCACGCATAGTAAAGCCGTGCAAATCGATCACGCCTTCATTGGTAGGTCGAGAAGATAAGCCACGCACGATCGACCCGGGACAAAGGTCGTCCCTCGTGACGCACCAGAGGCCGCCCCCTGCGATGCGTTGAAAGCCCTTCCACGGCATAGTCGCAAACCCGAGAGCGTTCATCCCGCACCCGCATGAAAGCGTAGATTTTTAGTTTCCACTCAACCTACGGTCGGCCAGAAACTCGGGGGGCTAATGTTACCGGTCCATCTCGGCCCGGTAGAGCAGTGACGGTCGCGATAGCAACCACCCCGGGACTCCCCCGACCCAAGGCCGGCCTCCGGCCCCATGGCCGGCCTCCGGTCTCATGAGCTCGGCCTCCAGCTCCTTGGCAGACCTCCGGTCTCATGAGCTCGGCCTCCAGCTCCTTGGCCGACCTCCGGCCTCAGCTCGACCTCCTTAGCTCGGCCTCCTTAGCTCGGCCTCAGCTCGGCCTCCTTAGCTCAGCCTCAGCTCGGCCTCCTTAGCTCGGCCTCAGCTCGACCTAAGCTCGACCTCGGCCTGACGAGCTCGACCTGACGAGCTCGGCCTCCTTAGCGCGGCCTCAGCTCGGCCTCCTTAGCTCGGCCTCAGCTCGGCCTCAGCTCGGCTCCTTAGCTCGGCCTCCGTAGCTCGGCCTCAGCTCGGCCTCCTTAGCTCGGCCTCAGCTCGACCTCAGCTCGGCCATTGCCTCCAAGGCCGACCCAGAGCCGGCCATTGCCTCCAAGGCCGACCCAGAGCCGGCCATTGCCTCCAAGGCCGACCCAGAGTCGGCCATTGCCTCCAAGGCCGACCCAGAGTCGGCCATTGCCTCCAAGGCCGACCCAGAGCCGGCCATTGCCTCCAAGGCCGACCCAGAGCCGGCCATAGCCTCCAAGGCCGACCCAGAGCCGGCCATTGCCTCCAAGGCCGACCCAGAGCCGGCCATTGCCTCCAAGGCCGACCCAGAGTTAGCCATTGCCTCCAAGGCCGACCCAGAGCCGGCCATTGCCTCCAAGGCCGACCCAGAGCCGGCCATTGCCTCCAAGGCCGACCCAGAGCCGGCCATTGCCTCCAAGGCTGACCCAGAGCCGGCCATTGCCTCCAAGGCCGACCCAGAGCCGGCCATTGCCTCCAAGGCCGACCCAGAGTCGGCCATTGCCTCGAAGGACGACCCAAAGCCGGCCCTCGGCCAAGGGGATGCCCAAACTACCCCTTGGTCGCTTATAAATATTGGGGTCCCTCCCCAGGTCCAGGTAATCCATTCTTGAGTACTGAAATGCTGTCGAACTTGTACCTCGCTCGTTTCTCTCAAGTCTCGGCCTCTAAACACTCAAACCCTCTATATCCACCTCAATCCAACTAATGTTGAGCGTCGGAGAGGTAAACAGAGGCACCCCTCTGTTTCCCCTTTGTAGTTCACACCTCTTTCTGCTTTCTTTTCAGGTGCCTGGACGAGATTAACACCACCAACAGCTAAGGGACGGCTTGGGATACCAAGCCCGACACGCTCGACCCGAAGTGAGACCACTTGGTCTGGCCTTGGGTCTAACCACTTTGGGCTCCTAAATAGTTGTCCGAAAAACAGCGACAACAACCACCATGACCACGGGCACCTGACGTCCGACTGATACCAACTCAAACGTCAGATTGAAGCCCTCAAGAACAATCGGGATGGCCGCAACTGTTATCAATGGTGCCCACAAGAAGAGTTGTAGTCTTTATATTGTACATTTGATGTAATAAAGTCTCATGAAGACTCTTGCTTGTAATTGCTTATTCATTAATAAAAAGTTGAAACATTCATTCATTCCTCCTGTCTGTTTGAAGCTTTATGATAAAACATTAGTCTTTAGTCCATAAACAAACTAAACAACTTACGAAGAGACAAATGTAGATTTGCATGAACAAACTCTTCGTAGTTTGCTTAAAACAATATATTCGCAATCTAAGGGTCAAAGGACTATTGACCTCAGTATGATTGTTAAAAGAATCTATGATGTCTGGTTATGAGGCATTGAGAGTTGGAGAGTCTATATTTCTTCTAGGTATCTGTTGTCGGCCCGTCTAGGGCCGACAAGGACAAAGGCATTTCTTCGACCCACGTGGCTGGTGCGAGGTCTTGAACGGCGGAGCCCTGACCCAACCAGGGGCCGGCCCAAACCAATGGCCAAGTCAAATGCCTAGCCCGGCCATTGGCCGAGTCAATGGCTCATCGGCCATTGGCCGAGTCAATGGCTCGCTCGGCCATAGGGCAGTTCACTCGGCCATTGGCCGAGTGAACCTTCCAGCAGTTCACTCGGCCAATGGCCGAGTGAACCTTCCAGCCGCCCAGGCAGTTCACTCGGCCATTGGCCGAGTGAACCTTCCAGCTGCCCTTGCAGTTCACTCGACCATTGGCCGAGTGAACTTTCCAGCCGCCCAGGCAGTTCACTCGGCCATTGGCCGAGTGAACCTTCCAGCAGTTCACTCGGCCAATGGCCGAGTGAACCTTCCAGCTTCCCATGCAGTTCACTCGACCATTGGCCGAGTGAACCTTCCAGCAGTTCACTCGGCCAATGGCCGAGTGAACCTCACCACCATGTTCACTCGGCCATTGGCCGACCCAACCATTGAAGGGGTCAAATGGCCGACTCAAGCATACTCACTCGGCCAAGGGGTCTTCAAACCACCTCTTGGCCGCCTATAAATACAAGGGTCCCTCCCTTGACCCAGGTAATCCATTTTTGAGTCTCGAAACGCTGCCGAACTCATACTTCACTCATTTCGCTCATCTTTGGCTTCTCACCACCTCTAAAACCTCTATACTCCACCTCAATCCTACTAATGTTGAGCGTCGGAGAGGTAAACAGAGGCACCCCCTCTGTTTCCCCTTTCTAGTTCACACCTCTTTCTGCTTGCTTTTCAGGTGCCTGGACGAGATTGACACCACCAACAGCTAAGGGACGGCTTGGGATACCAAGCCCGACACGCTCGAGCCGAAGTGAGACCACTTGGTCTGGCCTTGGGTCCAAAAATCAGCGACAACATTTTGGCGCTAGAAGGAGGGGATCTCTCGACCTTGGCGACACATCCCCTCTACCGGTCTTCTTCTCACTTCTACGACTCTCGAGAGATGAGTCATGGCCCCGCCACCACCGTGGGCGCCCGAGCAACGAGCTCGAGGTGCGGCCTCCGAAGCCCCGTGCGTCGTCTTGGAGGGCAACCTCGTGATAACGAGAGCCAGCCCCGAGACCCGGCGAATGACCCCGAGGCGGCAGTCCGAGAGGACACGGCTCGAAGGCTCGCCGAACTCCTAGACCGCCCCGGCCTCACCGGTGCGCTCGTCGCCGACCTCCTCGACTCCAGCAACGTCGACGACATCAACCACGAGACCAACCTCGACCATGCTATTCACGAAAGTGGACACACGCGCACGCTTCCAAGGGGACACCCTCGGGCGGCCGCGTCGAAACGTCAACTTTCTAATGAGGCGCAAGCACCCTCGAAGGGACACCCTCGGGCGACCACGTCAAGACGACAAGTGTCGAAAGATACACGGGGGCGCTCAACCTCTAGGCCCCGAGAGGGACGCTCCAAGCTCACCATCTGCGTCCAAAACCCCTAGGGAGATGACGACAACAATGGCCGTGTCGTCCATCGAGAACGTCACTCAAATGACGCACTCTCGCCTAAAGTGATAGGGACGGCCGTCGGAGACTTGAGAGATCACCTCAATTCCCGGAAGGAATCTCATGAGAGCAACTTGAGAGAAAAGCTCAACGCCCAATGCGAGATCGCGAGCAAGATCGTCTTGGGACGTCAACCACCTGACGCTGCTAACTGCGCACCTAACAAGAAACGCGCCTCCATACTCGCCGCATCGGGCGTCGCTCCCGACTCGCGAAGGAAGAGGCGCAGAAAAGGTCGAGTCCCTAATGACCTTCCATCTTCGACCTCGAAGCGATCCTTCATTCCGCTCAACACAACGCCCGACCGGATCCTGAGCTTACGCCGCGATGAGCTGGAAAGCCCCGCTCCACTCACAAAGGACCCCGCGAAGCGAGATCGAAGTAGGTTCTGCGAATACCACAAAGATCACGGGCACGTGACGATCGAATGCAACCAGCTTAGGAAGCGAATTGATTCCCTAATTCGAGGTGGGGACTTCAAGGAATTCGTCGCATCTGCTAGCAAGCCATGATTGTCGCGACTTCGACCTTTAAATTCACGCCCGAACCCGATCGGCTTCGTGATCACTTTTATTTCGAAAATGTAATTTCTTCTTTTTTTTTCAAAGAAGGCCAAGTGCCATGACTACCTGTAACGACCCCCTTTATTGCAATAAAAAGTTATTCTACACATGACAACCTTTTTGTATACATCCAACACAAGAGTTTCTTGCCTTCGTCTCATAAACGCAAGAAACTCGGGGGGCTAACAGGGATCAATGCTCAATAAAAAACAACTCAACAAAAACTAAAAAAAATATAATAATAAAGTCTCAAGGGGCCGATGGTTAGGCCGGAGGTCCCAAAGAAAGACTTCTCATGTAACTCCTCGAGATGAGTTCATTCCTCGAGTCGAGTTTCGAATCCGCAAATCGACCGATAACCCTCGCACCGACTCTTCACGTGGCTCCTCGTGCAGTCTCTACATGAGTCCTCGAGTTGAGTCCGAGTCCGCGAGTCGACTGATACTCATCGTGCCGATTCTTCACGTGGCTCCTCGTGTAGGCTCTACATGAGTCCTCGAGTTGAGTCCGAGTCCACGAGTCGACTGATACTCCTCGTGCCGACTTTAACGAATGGTTGGGATTTCGAGCTCGTCGCCTCGCCTGGTCGAGCTGGTCACCTCGCCAGGACGAGCTCGTCACCTCGCCTGGTCGGTCTCGTCACCTCGCCTGGTCAAGCTCGTCACTTCATCTAGTCGAGCTCGCCACTTCGTCTAGTCGAGCTCGCCACTTCGTCTAGTCGAGCTGGAGCGACTTCATCACTTTATCCAAACGTCTTTGGATTCCGTTCGTCAGTTCACCCAAACATGTTGGGCTAAGTCTCTCGAAACAGAAAACGAATAATAATAATAGTAAAGTCTCAAAGGGCCGATGGTTAGGCCCGAGGTCCCAAAGAAAGACTTCTCACATAACTCCTCGAGATGAGTTCATTCCTCGAGTCGAGTTTCGAATCCGTAAGTCGACCGATAATCCTCGCGCCGACTCTTCACGTGGCTCCTCGTGCAGGCTCTACATGAGTCCTCGAGCCCAGTTCGAGTCCACGAGTCAACTGATACTCCTAGTGCCGACTCTTCACACATCTCCTCGAGACGAGCTCATTCCTCGAGTCGAGCTCCGAGTCCGCGAGTCGACCGATACTCCTCGCGCCGACTCTTCATGGAACTCCTCGTGCAGGCTCTACATAAGCCCTCAAGCCCAGTTCGAGTCCACGAGTCGACTGATACTCCTCGTGCCGACTCTTCACACATCTCCTCGAGACGAGCTCATTCCTCGAGTCGAGCTCCGAGTCCGCGAGTCGACCGATACTCCTCACGCCAACTCTTCACGAAACTCCTCGTGCAGGCTCCACGTGAGTCCTCGAGTCGAGTTCGAGTCCACAAGTCGACCGATACTCCTCGTGCCGACTTCACATGCCTCCCCGACACGAGTTCATTCCTCGAGTTGAGTATCGAGCCCACAAGCCAACTAACCACTCCTCGTGCAGGCTCTACATGAGCCCTCGAGTCGAGTATCGAGCTCACAAGCCAACTAACCACTCCTCGTGTAGGCTCTACATGAGCCCTCGAGTTGTGTCCCGAGTCCACAAGTCAACTAACTACTCCTCGTGTAGGGTCTACGCGAGTCCTCGAGTTGAGTCCCGAGTCCGCGCTCGCCGCCCAGCTCGTTAGCCGAAAGGCAGCGAGTTAAAAATGGGTTTCAAAGGCTTGCGTCCGCCAGGGCGTATCTGGTCTAGCCAGCGTCCACGGGAAACCTGGCCACACGAATGTGGCACCGCGCTCGCCGCCCAGCTCGTGAGCCGAAAGGCAGCGAGTTACAAATGGGTTTCAAAGGCTTGCGTCCGCCAGGACGTACCTGGTCTAGCCAGCGTCCACGGGAAACCTCGCCACACGAATGTGGCACCGCGCTTGCCGCTCAGCTCGTGAGCCGAAAGGCAGCGAGTTACAAATGGGTTTCAAAGGCTTGCGTCCGCTAGGACGTACCTGGTCTAGCCAGCGTCCACGGGAAACCTCGCCACACAAATGTGGCACCGCGCTCGCCGCCCAGCTCGTGAGCCGAAAGGCAGCGAGTTACAAATGGGTTTCAAAGGCTTGCGTCCGCCAGGGCGTATCTGGTCTAGCCAGCGTCCACGGGAAACCTGGCCACACGAATGTGGCACCGCGCTCGCCGCCCAGCTCGTGAGCCGAAAGGCAGCGAGTTACAAATGGGTTTCAAAGGCTTGCGTCCGCCAGGGCGTATCTGGTCTAGCCAGCGTCCACCGGAAACCTGGCCACACGAATGTGGCACCGCGCTCGCCGCCCAGCTCGTGAGCCGAAAGGCAGCGAGTTACAAATGGGTTTCAAAGGCTTGCGTCTGCCAGGGCGTATCTGGTCTAGCCAGCATCCACGGGAAACCTGGCCACACGAATGTGGCACCACGCTCGCTGCCCAGCTCGTGAGCCGAAAGGCAGCGAGTTACAAATGGGTTTCAAAGGCTTGCGTCTGCCAGGACGTACCTGGTCTAGCCAGCGTCCACGGGAAACCTCGCCACACGAATGTGGCACCGCGCTCGCCGCCCAGCTCGTGAGCCGAAAGGCAGCGAGTTACAAATGGGTTTCAAAGGCTTGCGTCCGCCAGGGCGTATCTGGTCTAGCCAGCGTCCACGGGTAACTTGGCCACACGAATGTGGCACCGTGCTCGCCGCCCAGCTCGTGAGCCGAAAGGCAGCGAGTTACAAATGGGTTTCAAAGGCTTGCGTCCGCCAGGACGTACCTGGTCTAGCCAGAGTCCACGGGAAACCTCGCCAGGCAAAGGGCAGCGAGTTTCAAATTGGTTTCAAGGGCTTGCGTCCGCCGGGCGTATCTGGTCTAGCCAGCGTCCGCGGGAAACCCGATCACACAAACGTGGCACCAAGGCCCCCCGAGGCCCAGGCCGTGCGGACCGATCACGCCTTCATTGGTAGGTCGAGAAAATAAGCCACGCACGATCAACTCAGAACAAAAACCGTCCCTCGTGACGCACAATAAGTTGTCCCTCGTGACGAACAAAAGCCGTCCTCCGTGACGCGCATAAGGCCGTCCCCCGTGACGCACAAAAGCCGTCCCTTGCGACGCACAAAGGCCGTCCCTCGCGACGCAATAAGGCCGTCACTCGCGACGCAATAAGGCCGTTCCCTGTGACACGAACCCGAGAGCGTTCATCCTGCATCCGCATAAAATCATAGATTTTGAGTTTCCACTCGACCTACGCTCGACCGGAAACTCGGGGGGCTAATGTTGTCGGCCCGTGTAGGGCCGACAAGGACAAAGGCATTTCTTCGACCCGCGTGGCTGGTGCGAGGTCTTGAACGGCGAAGCCCTGACCCAACCAGGGGCCGGCACAAACCAATGGCCAAGTCAAATGCCTTGCCCGGCCATTGGCCGAGTCAATGGCTCACTCGGCCATAGGGCAGTTCACTCTGCCATTGGCCGAGTGAACCTTCCAGCCGCCCAGGCAGTTCACTCGGCCATTGGCCGAGTGAACCTTCCAGCTGCCCATGCAGTTCACTCCGCCATTGGCCGAGTGAGCCTTCCAGCCGCTCAGGCAGTTCACTCGGCCATTGGCCGAGTGAACCTTCCAGCAGTTCACTCGGCCAATAGCCGAGTGAACCTTCCAGCTGCCCATGCAGTTCACTCGGCCATTGGCCGAGTGAACCTTCCAGTAGTTCACTCGGCCAATGGCCGAGTGAACCTCAGCCGGCCCAAGCCTTTCACTCGGCCAATGGCCGAGTGAACCTCACCACCATGTTCACTCGGCCATTGGCCGACCCAACCATTGAAGGGGTCAAATGGCCGACTCAAGCATACTCACTCAGCCAAGGGGTCTTCACACCACCTCTTGGCCACCTATAAATACAAGGGTCCCTCCCTTGACCCGGGTAATCCATTTTTGAGTCCCAAAACGCTGCCGAACTCATACTTCACTCGTTTCGCTCATCATTGGCTTCTCACCACCTCTAAAACCTCTATACTCCACCTCAATCCTACTAATGTTGAGCGTCGGAGAGGTAAACAGAGGCGCCCCCTCTATTTCCGCTTTGTAGTTCACACCTCTTTCTGGTTGCTTTTCAAGTGCCTTGACGAGATTGACACCACCAACAGCTAAGGGACGGCTTGGGATACCAAGCCCGACACGCTCGAACCGAAGTAAGACCACTTGGTCTGGCCTTGGGTCTAACCACTTTGGGCTCCTAAATCGTTGTCCAAAAATCACCGACAACATTATCTTTCGAAGGTACTGAATTGACCAGTGCACTTCTAGAGACAAGATAAGAACAAACCATTTAACCTCTTATGTCTAGAAGTCACTACGTATGAATTGCATCGTGCTTACCTTAATCCTGAAATGAGACATTCCATTTCACACCTTACGTATTCTCATTTGAGAAAGTCAGAGTTCGGACTCACTATGTGATTCCTAACAAGGCCTATTGGTGAAGTATTAAGTTGTGAGAATGTCATGAGTAACTTTATGAAGTTCTCATAGATTTGGAATTCATGTACAAGATTGCTGAAATGCAATGTATATCACCTCATGCTTTGTTCCTTGGAGTGTGAATAAATGAACTGGCCAGTGTCCAAATTGAGTCCTAACTCTTTTGGATGAAACAATGTGAGTTGTTAGCTCCTCGTCAATACATTGTTTCTAACTTATTCACAAGCGACAAAGGAGTTGAGGAAATAACAGCTAGAAGGGTAAAATGGTAATTTTGTAAATCCCGACTAGCTGATGATATTCATGAAGGGTAAACACTGATAATATTATGTGGATCCACTCATCACAATTAGGTTGAATTCTTAAGTAGAAAATAAATTCATTTGAACCGAGCGATTTTCAGTGTCAACTCTTTAGTGGAGTCAGTTGACATTAAGCTAAACTTGGAAAAGGTTTTTTTTAACTTTTGAGTCCAAGTGTTTAGCTCAAGCTTTGTTCATTCGGATCCATTAGGTCACTGTCACGAATCACATCGAGTAGGAATAGTTAAGCTGGAAGCTAAGTCAAAACAAGAACGAAAATTGTCAAAAGGGTATTTTTGTCTTTTGAGACATAGGATGAAATGAATGTCAATAAATTTTTTGACATGGTCATTTGATGACATACATCACTCGGCCAATATTAATTTTATTGGGTCCTGTGGATTAATTTCATTTCATAAGAATTTTATTGAAAATTCTTAATGGGCCTTTCTCATGTTGTCATGAACAAATAAAGAAGCTTCTAGAAGCTCCTTCTAGAGACTAGTGGCCGCCCACCCTTTAGAGAAATAGGAGAGATTTATTGTGCATAAATATATCAAGATACTTGGCAAAAGAAAAAGAGGAAACAAATTTGCATGTGGATCCATTAGGAACACACGGCCAAAGAAGAGGAAACAAATTAGGAAACAAATCCCTTAAGGGAATGAGACTTGGGCGCATATACTAGAAAATGGGCAATAAGGGATTGCTCATGAATGCTGGGAAAAAAGAGGAAACTTCATTTTCTAAGGCCAACCCTCCTCCTATAAATAGGGCTCTCATTCTCATTGTTTTCTAATCCCACACAGGTTAGAGATTGAGAGACTCTCTCTCTAGACCTTGTGGACGACTCCTCTCTCTCTCTGTAGTTAATTTTCGGTTTTTGTTTTGGCACCTAGGTCCTCATTTGACCTAGAGTTTAACTCTGTGACTTCAAGACTCGTTCTTAAGTCGTAGTGTTTAAAAGTGCCCACACACTAATTCCTTTTCTCTTGAGTGATTTACACTACTACAAAAATAGGATTCTACAACGCTTAAAAACAGTTGTAGAATGATTCTACAACGCTTCTTAAGCGTTGTAGAATCCTGCGTTGTAGAAGCTTCTACAACGCTTAAAAATCCGTTGTAGAATCCAATAGCTTTCTACAACGCTTAATTATCCGTTGTAGAAACTAAGCTTCTACAACGGATTCTTAAGCGTTGTAGAAGCTTCTACAACGGGTTGAATCCATTGTGTAATTTTTAAACATTTTCAAACATCTCGCCGCGGCGACGTATAATTCGCGCCGCGGCGACATATTCTACAACGGATCTTCAATATTAAACATATTAAACATTTTCAAACATCTCGCCGCAACGAGTTATTTGCCGCGGCGAGGTACGTTCCACGCCGCGGCGAGAACATTCTACAACGGATAATAATCCGTTGTAGAATCAACTCGCCGCGGCGAATAATACACTTCGCCGCGGCGAAGTCAAATCCTAGCCGCGGCGAGATTATTCTACAACGGATTATTATGCGTTGTAGGAAGGGGATGAATTTTTTTAAAAAAACTCGCCGCGGCGAAGAAAAAATCTCGCCGCGGCGAGACTAAGATTTCTAATTTGCCTGCTCTCGGTATCTTGTCTCGCCGCGGCGAATAATATTTCCCGCCGCGGCTCGAATTACTTGCCGCAGCGAGAAAAAAAGTTCGCCGCGGCGAGAATCATTTATTTTCAATCCAGAATCTGTTTTTTACACGATACTAGCACCTGAAAATAATCTTCAATACAAAAAATATCTAATATATACATTCATCTTCAAATATCCTCATCTTCAAAACATTCAAAATCTAATATATACATCTTCAAAAAAACTAGCTAATCATCACAGTTAATAAATGTTTGTACATAACTTACCCATTCTTCCCTAACTCTCTCTAAATCCTCCTTTGTATAGGATTTCTTATTTTCTAATTTTCCTACACCTCCTACGACTATATCACGCATATAAGAAATGACAAAATACCCGCATTCCGTGTTTCCCGTTTGTCTCGGAGCGTCCCAAGCCTTGATGTACGTTGATTGCCCGTTACTATGGGCGTTTTGATGCTCGAGCTTGAAATCAACAAAAACCCTATATAACACGGAGATTATAAGAGAAAAAACATCTAGAACGATTTATAATGAAAATTATTTAAGAAATCAAAATATTACCTTTTTATCAATCGATTTAAATCGATTGGGATTTTATTTCTCAACGGGTCAAAGAACATAGCGCTATTTCGCCAAAGGTCGAGGACAACGAGCATCCAATGCGCACCTTTGTTATACGGCATCAAAACTAATTCACCAAATTTGCAATCTCGTACCACGTTTCCAACGTCCTTGACTCGTTTTGACAAATAAGCCTCCTCGTCGTCATTTTCGATATACGAACTTAAGCTCGGATTTATAAAACAATAATTTCGAGTCTTCTTCGCCTTTTCTAGCCTCGAGCGTAGATAGGTATGACAAACAAATATTTAGTTGATCAAAACACTAAATATTGAATATTGATATTAAAAAACGCATATAAAGAAAACTCTTACTCCATATAAACCGTTATGCTCCTCGCGCCAATTTCCAAGTATTGCAAAAAATCGGAAATGTCTTCAAATGACACAGGAATCGGGATAGCCGCGAGACTTGGACTAACATCGACCATAATCACATCCCCTTCCGGTAACATTACTTTGTTGGCATGTTGAGCGAGCAATCGATACTTGGGATTAATCACCTTGTACGGAATCTTCTTAGCATCATCGATGCTAGATTCACTCTCAAAACCGAGCTTTGAGAGTTGTTTGACAACCGGACCGCGACTCTCTATTCCCGAGTCCATTTCCATGAGTCTCTTTGGCCACGAGACAAACCCACCTATAGCATCTTCAACGGTTTGAGCTTCTTCGGTGGGAATTGGCAATTTTGCTTTTTTAATCAAAACCCCCAAAACGGCCACGCGTAAATTTCCTTCCTCCAAAGGTGAGAAATGAACTACGCCTCCATTCATGTACGCTCGCCCATTTGCAACATGAATTGTGCCTCCAAACTCGGTGTCATCAATGAAAAGAAGACACTCGACGCTTTCATCCAAACTCGGTGTCACCGGCGTGGTTGGATTCAAAGAGCAACTAGCACGAACACTATTGGGTTTTTCCACAACAATAGGATCGATCTTCGGACGATCATCAACAATGATAGGATCGATCTTCGGACGATCATCAACATCGTCGTGTTCTAAGCGAATCAAGAATTTTATCAATAACTTAATACCAAAACATTTATCTTTAATAAATAGATAAAAAAAATTAAACATACCTAAAGAGACCGCTTCATTGACGTGTTCTTCAACATTTGCCATCTCTTTATCATCAACAACCTTCGCGTTGAGATTCCCTTCCACTTGCTCGACACTAGGCGACTCGACATTAATGCTACCATTTCCACCGAAGGCCTTCATCACCAAAGACTTTAACTCGCTCATTTCCCGACGCATCTTCATTACTTCTTCGTTGGGCGTTGGAGGAACAAAATACTTGAAACGCGACGTGTGTTTGGATTGACCGCAAACTCACGACGTTCCCAAAGCTTCTTTCAAAACACTCTTTCCCGATTCCGGCAACCATGTCCCTTGCGATGCTTGTTGCGATAACGTTTTCTACACATAAAATTATTTGAAAATAAAATTACAAGGTTAATTGTTATAACAAAGGTAAAGAACTTACGATTTTTTCTCCCATCAATTTGTCTTTCTCATCCTTGTAGTTATCTACGTCTTTCATTCGCGAGTCAATCCAAAGTTCCTCTTTCGTAGGCCATTCCCCCGTTTCGTCATGCTAGTAAGAAGTAATTATATAATAAATTAAAAAATAATTGCAACATTTGAAATAACTAAAAGAAAAAAATGAATCTAACCTTATCTTGATCAAGCTTTCGATATCCATTTCGGCCCGTTCGAGATTTGTACACACTTTTTCCGATATTTGATTTCCCATGTTCCGATGTTTGTTTGAACATTTCGGTTCGCCTATACTCAACAAATGCTATCCAATATTCTTCGGTGATACTTGTATAGTATTTCAAAATACAAGCCGGTCTCTTTAAGGCGATTGGTTCGTTGATTATGTCTTTGAGTAGATCGTTGTATATCTCATGACGAAATAACCTTGCGGCTTCTCCGACTCTCATAAGGCAATCGTGTTTTTGTTCGATAGGAATCGTAAATCCTTCTTGCATTTCGTTCCAAATCCGTTCTTTAATTTGGGCGTTGTCTTTACATCTCCAATCACGCATCGAAAGTGGAACGTGTTCTCTTGCTAACACGCCAAAGTAACTCGACAACTCATCACCCTCTTTACCGATTGGTTGCCCTTTATCATCAAATTGTACCGGGATTTTTTTACCAAGTGTTTTAACCTTATTAACCCGACCCATAAGAGTGTTTCTTCGTTTTCCTTGTTCATCGGAGTTAAGCGCTAGTTGTCTTCTAATTTTTCTTTTACCACTACCGCTAGAAGTAGTAGTAGTGGACGACATTGAATCTAATAAACAAAATTCAAATCATAATTTCAATTTTCAACTCAAATGTTATCAAAATTTCAACTCAAATGTAACAAAAATCAAATATAAACTCAACTCCAATCACAATATAAACTCAAATCCAATCCGATTCTAAACAAAAACACAATTTCAATCCCAATTCAATCTACTATCAAATATATTTCTCAAATCAAATCAATATCAAACTTCAATTCAATAAACTCAAATCCAATACAATATCTCCTAATTTCAAATCAATATCGAATTCACACTAAATAAGTTCATGTAAAAATGTTCAAAAACATTACCCGGAGTTGGACGAGCACAAGGGTGGCGAAGAGAAGGTGGTGAGGCGAGGTGAGGGCGCGCGGCGAGGGTGGGCACGAGCAAGGTGAGGGCGCGCGGCGAGGGAGGGCGGCGTGGGCGCACGGCGAGGTGAGAGAGGGGGCTCAGCGAGAGGGCGGCGTGGGCGCGGCGCACGGCGAGGAGAGGGAGTTGAGGGTCGGAGAGAACGTGCGGGAGGGCGCGGTAGTTCAGCGAAGTGAGGGACGGAGAGAGAGAGAGAGGGGCCGAGAGAGAGAGAGTGGCGGAGAGAGAGAGGGACGGGCGGCAAGAGAGTGGCGGAGAGAGAGAGGGACGGGCGGAGAGAGAGAAGGACGAGAGAGATAGTAGTGGAGATGAGAAGAAATGAGAATGAGAAATGAGAGGGAAAAAAACGCTAAGTATAGATATGAATGGGCGCGGGTAGTTAAAAAAATTTGAAAATTTCATATTTTTTAATGCTCCTACAACGCTTATTCTAAGCGTTGTAGGATCTCGCCGCGGCGAAGTGTATTTCTCGCCGCGGCGAGATGATTCTACAACGCTTAGAATAAGCGTTGTAGGATCCTCGCCGCGGCGAAACCAAATTCTCGCTGCGGCGAGAGTTACCCAGAAACGTCTCGTCGCGGCGAAAATGTGGCATCGCCGCGGCGAGGTAACCCTAGATGTCCTCGCCGCGGCAATATACAATTTCCGCCGCGGCGAGACCTTTCTACAACGCTTAAATAAGCGTTGTAGAAACCTCGCCGCGGCGAAGGCTAATTCCCGCCGCGGCGAGGAATACCTTCGCCGCGGCGGGATTTGTATGATTCCGCGGTGAGAGTATATGTCTGGAACATGGTGCTCTCGGTAAGTTTTTCGCCGCGGCGACGACTTGTTCCCGCCGCGGCGAAGGACTCCTGCCGCGGCGGGATTTGTACCTCGCCGCGGCGTGATATGTCGCCGCGGCGAACGCATATTTTTGCCGCGGCGAGGACATTCTACAACGCTTATGGTAAGCGTTGTAGAATGTCTTGCCGCGGCGAAGTAGAAAGTTCGCCGCGGCGAGTGACACGAGACTTTCATTTATTCACACTC
Source organism: Urtica dioica subsp. dioica (assembly GCF_054948205.1). Taxonomy (NCBI): domain Eukaryota; kingdom Viridiplantae; phylum Streptophyta; class Magnoliopsida; order Rosales; family Urticaceae; genus Urtica; species Urtica dioica. Next base: position 25,540,063 of record NC_142758.1, read on the forward strand.
CAAGGAACAAAGCATGAGGTGATATACATTGCATTTCAGCAATCTTGACATTCTCACAACTTAGTACTTCACCAATAGGCCTTGTTCGGAATCACATAGTGAGTCCGAACTCTGACTTTCTCAAATGAGAATACGTAAGGTGTGAAATGGCATGTCTCATTTCAGGATTAAGGTAAGCACGATGCAATTCATACGTAGTGACTTGGAGACATAAGAGGTTAAATGGTTTGTTCTTATCTTGTCTCTAGAAGTGCATTGGTCAATTCAGTACCTTCGGAAGATACCTAGAAGAACTATAGAGTCTCCAACTCTCAATGCCCCATAACCAGACATCATAGATTCTCCTAACAATCGTACTACGGTCAATAGTCCTTTGACCCTTAGATTGCGAAAATATCATTTTAAGCAAACTACGAAGAGTTTGTTCCTGCAAATCTACATTTGTCTCTTCGTAAGTTGTTAAGTTTGTTTATGGACTAAAGACTAGTGTTTTATCATAAAGCTTCATACAGTAAAGGAAGAATGAATGAACGTTTCAACTTTTTATTAATGAATAAGAAATTACAAGCAATAGTCTTCGTGAGACTTTATTACATCATATGTACAAAATAAAGACTACAACTCTTCTTGTGGGAACCATTGACAACACTCCCGACGTTCGGCCCATGACCGACTTGGTCAAAGGGAGAATGTTCCGGAAAGTCAGGGCACGCGAAGAGCACGCCGTCTTAGACGAAGCATGCGCCTCCGTGCAGCAAGACCAGATCTTAGGGATCATCTTACTGCCAAACGCAACAAGCATGGTGATGACCTAAGTGAGCGACTAAACTCTCGGCCAAACATCCCCGTAGCAGTCCCAACTAACGGGAACCGCCGCAGGGGACAAGGGTCTAATGAGAGGTGGTAGGTAACTCCTCCCGAACATGGTGTTACTCCGACTACCGATCTCGATGTAATCACAATGATCCACAATCTTCGAAATGAAGTACGATATTTCCGAGAACATGGAATAGGCAGAAGTGCCTATGGGGTCGTTGAGGAGAATTCATAGACTTTCACGGCTCAGATATTGGCCGAGGTATGCACGTGAAATTTCAAACTCCCGAACCTTGCTCCAAATGATGGGAAAACGGATCTCGCTTACCATATCCAGCATTATGAAACCTGGATGACGATGCAGGGTGTCGCTCTCGGCGCCATGTGCCAAGCTTTTAGTCTTACCCTTGCCGGACCCGGCTTCGAGTGGTTCAAGAACTTAAGGCCGGGAAGCATCCGATCGTTCAAATACCTGAAAGACATGTTCCTAGTACGCTTGGCAACATCTATGGTCCAAAAGAAGACCAAGATGTACCTGTGGTCAATCAGGCAAAAGAATGACGAGTCTCTTAGATGATACCTCGCCCGATTCACTGAAGAATCGAATAAGGTAGACCGCTTTGACAACAACGATGCAATCACTGCCATCATTGAAGGCTTGCGCACAAGTTACTTCCTTAAGTCCTGTTGTCGCAGTTTTTCGGACAACGATTTAGGAGTCACAGACGGTCAGACCCAAGGCCGGATCAAGTGGTCTCGTCTCGACTCGATCATGTCGGACTTGGTATCCCAAGTCGTCCCTTAGTTGTCTGTGGTATCTGTCTCGTCCAGGCACCTAAAAAGCAAGCAGAAAAGGTGTGAACTACAAAGGGGAAACAGAGGGGTTGCCTCTGTTTACCTCTCCAACGCTCAACATTCGTAGGATTGAGGTGGTTTGTAGAGGGTTTAGTGTTTAGGGGTCGAGACTTGAGAGAAACGAGCGAGGTACGAGTTCGACAGCGTTTCAGTACTCAAATTTCGGATTACCTGGACCAGGGGAGGGACCCCGGTATTTATAGGCGACCAAGGGACGTTTTGAGCGTCCCTTGGCCGAGTGAGGTTGAGTCGGCCATTGGCCGAAGGAGGCTCGGCCGGCCGATGGCCGAGTGAGATGCTGGCCGCCGAGGAAGATTCACTCGGCCAATGGCCGAGTGAAGGAATGGACGCCGGGTGAGTTTCATTCGGCCACCGGCCGAATGAAAAGTCTAGGCAGGGAGAAGACTCACTCGGCGGTTGGCCGAGCGAGCTGTTGGGCCGGCAAAAGTCCTCACTCAGCCTTCGTCCGAACGAACATGCTGGGCCGCTTGGGGCCTCACTCGGCCATTGGCCGAGCGAGCATGGTGGGCCGGCTGGAGGCTTCACTCGGCCCTTGGCCGAGCGAACACGTTGGGACGTCTGAAGCCTCATTCGGCCATTGGCCGAGTGAGCATGGAGGATCTCGCTCGGCCATTGGCCGAGTGAACATATGGAGAAGTTCGCTCGGCCATTGGCCGAGTGATGGGCCTGGGCCGAGAGAAGGCTCACTCGGCCATTGGCCGAGTGAGTTGATGGGCCGGCCGAGTGTGGGCTGGAAGCTAGGGTTTCACTCGGCCATTGGCCGAGTGAGCTTGCTCGGCCACCCGAAATGTCGATCGAGCCGTCGGACCTCGTCGGGCCGATAACATTAGCCCCCCGAGTTTGGCACCGGGCGCAGCCCGTGTGGTAAACTTAAGCAGCTCCGTCTTCAGTCGTCTCGTCGAACTGTCTTGTCAATAATTGGTAAGCCCGCTCACTTTAGGTATTATTTTAATATTTTTGCTGACGTGTTCGTCGTTATTCGCGCCCATGGGGTCCCCCAACCACACGTCGGCCAATGGGCCCCCCGAGGATTTCGTCTCGTTCTTCTTTGACGACCCTCACGAGACTTCGGACGATTTTCTAGATCGAATTTAACGCCTCCGGTCGATCATCACTCTCTCCCCACTCTAGGTTTGGTTTTTGTAGATCGAGCGATGATGAATCTGGACGGCCAGGACTTTCCCACGGTGGACGCTTGGTTGGCGGGCGAGGGAGAGCACCCAGCGGCCGAGGGCGATGCCGGCGGGGCTGAGGCGAGCGTTACCGTGGCCGGGGCGCGCTGTGGCGTGGTTGGGTCGCACTGTGGCGTGGCTGGGTCGGCCGAGCGGGTCGAGGCGGGCGAGGGCGCGACCATGGCGCGTGCTGGCGGGGTCGGGACGGCCGAGCGGGCCGAGACGCACGCCGACGCGGCCGAGGAGCGCACTGGCGGGGCCGACGGGGCCGAGGGAGGTGGCGCTGCTGCCGGGGAGGCCTTGCCCGGTTGCGTCATCACCGTCTGTGCGAACCTGACCCCGGGGGGGGCGCAGGTGGAGGCGCACGCGACGAACCCAGGCGTGGGGCACGCCGCTTGGGCCGGTGGAGGCGGCGCCGGCGCTGGAGAGGCCGCGCCCAGCCGGGTCGGCTTCGTGGAAGGCTCTACCCACGCGGGTGGGGCCGCGTTGCAGGTGGCCGGAGACCATGGCGGCCCGGGTGGACCAGCGCCAACCAGGCCGGGGCGCGCGCGCGACGAGGAGACGCCGCCGGCGGTGGCTGGCGTCATGGGCGGAGGAGCCGGCGCCGGAGATGGGGCGCGCCGGCCATCCATTGTTGGAGGAGAGGGGGCGGCCAGCTTTGACCTTTCCCAAACCCTAGGGCCCATTGGGCCGGGTCTAGGTGGTGAAAGCTTGAAGCATGCTCAAACCCTAGGACCCATTGGGCCGGGCCTAGGTGAGAGAGAGTTTGACCCTTCACAGGACTTCGGGCCGAACCACGAGCTTGGGCTGGACGCATCCTATGGAGGCCACACGGCCATCCCATCGCTTGACGCGCACCATGGGCTCACGAACGGGCCGGATGCGCCGACGGAGCCGCCTCTCGTGGTCAACACCCGGGAAACGGGCTCCAACGGACCGAGCACGCACACCGCGGCCCGAGCGAGCTACTGTAGCGGGCACCACGAGGGTTCGGGCGAGACGTCGAGTCGTCGCGTCCCATCGGTCGCTCCAACAAGCTCGACTGCGCAGGAAGAAGAGCGAACCTCGTCGTTTCCCCTCGGGGAAACGGCGATTCGAGATAGCTTTGACTGCTCCGGCATCGACTTCCCGAGTTCGCTCTCATTTGCCAGCTTTAGTGGTTTGAGGAAGCGGTTCCACATCCCGTCGGCCGTATCGCTTTTGCGACCGTTGTCCGACGATCTGCCGACTCGTCCTCGGAGGGGGTATGCCGCCGTTCACGAGGCGAGCCTTCGGGGAGGGCTGCAATTGCCTTTTCAGCCCGTGATCCAGGATCTTCTAGCTCGGCTCGGTGTTCATGCGGCCCAGATGTCTCCATCCTTTTACCGTATGGTGGCTGCCTGCCACATGATGCTGCACCGAGCAAAGGGTCGAACCATGATGGCCGACGATATCAGGAATCTCGTGGCCGTCTTCGATGTTCTAGGGAAACCCGGCTTCTACAAGGTTCAGCACCGGAAGCGATTCCCCATCCTCACCAAGCTGACCTCGAAACACCGATACCCTTGGGTGTGGATGTCCGAATCTGCCTTCGGGACGGCACCTCTCACCTTTGGCCCTGTTGCTGAATTCCCGGCCGACTATGGCATCGAGAGCTCCGAACTCGCGCTCGTGATCGGAGCGGTTCCCGAGTCGAGGCGGCAAGGATCGCTTTTCGAGTCCCCGGACCTTATGGCAACCACCGGATGGTTCGTGCCTGCTGACGAAGACTCCTCATGCTCCGGACCTGGAGTGGAGACTGGTCCGGAATCCGAGGCGGGGGGTTCGTCTGCTCCCCCACCCGACGCGGGGGGTACTGATCGAATATGCGTTGTCGCGCTATCGTTGTCCTTCCATTATTTATGCTTATCGTTATGTTTTAAATGACGGACGCTCTTTTCTTCTCTGCAGGTACCATGGCTCGACGTCATCGACCGCGCACACAAATGCCGAGAGCAACGCCCACCGACGATGCTACGATCGTGGCTCGTCCTCCAGACGAGGCCCGTCGCGGGGGGTCGCCGTCGCGGGCGAGGAATGAAGCGATCTCCTCCAACAAGCGACCGTCCTGGTCGGCTTCTCTCGGGTCACCGTCCGGCCACAAACGTACTCACACATCGACGGTGTCAGACAGCTTGGACTCTATGCTCCTAGCGGAGGCGACAGAGTTGAGGGACTAGTCCTCCCGAGGGATCCTCGAGACCTCCTTGCGGGATTTCAAGGGTCTCCTGACGACGAGCGATCTTGAGCACTTCCAGAACGGGATCGGCGATGCCCGAAAGGTATGACTTGTTTGCTTGTGTTATGTATGATCGTCACGCCTATCGTAATCACCCGTGTCTTGTTTGTTTGCAGATGCTCGCGCGTCAAGAGTGGAGCGATCGCATTCTCCGAGATATGCTACGGCGCATGCAGATCATGGAGAAGGAGAAGGCGAGTACGGCGGCCGTGCACGCTGTCGCCCTAGCGGGGACCCGCACCGCCCAGGAGTTTGAAGCGCTCGAGGGGGAGCTAGAGCGAGCTCGCGGGGAACTGGCTACCGAGAAGGCGCTTCGTGAGAAGGCGGAGCAGGCAGCCGACACCTTCCTGGGGGAAACGAAAAAACTTCAGACGGCACTCTCGAGCCGGGATGCGGAGCTCAGCATCGTCCATGCTTGACTATCGGCGAGCGAGATCGCTCGGGTTAAGGTCGAGAGGGAGAGGGACACTCTTCGGACGGAGATGCAGACCCTCGCCGAGGAGAAGGAAGACGCCGTGCGATCCAAGACGGACTTGGAGGACGACTGGGACTTGGCGTTGGAGGCGGCTTGTTACGAGGCGGCCAGGCGAGTTCGGGATGCGACCGCGAAGGAGAACGTGTCTCACGGGACCACGTTTTCCTTTTTCAACACCATGTTCCCTCCTCTTGACGACGAGCTATCGGAGGACGACCCGCATCCACGAATCCCCGCTGAGGCTGCACAGTCGACGACCCGTCAGCCGGACGGAGAAGTCGTTGGCGGGTTCGGTGCTTCTTGCCCCGAAGAGGATGAGGAGCAGATTGATTTCGGCTCATAGTAGCCAACTTTTCATTGGTTTTTCGCGAACTTGTTTAGCGCTTACGTAGTGTTTACTTTCGGATTTTCATTTGTTCGGCATGCATCGTACTTTTGTGTTTTCCTTGCCGGTTTAATTGTTCGACATTGTCTTGCTTTGATTGAAGTTTTTCGATTCGTTATGCGTCTTATTTTCTCGATTTGTCATGCTTAGTATATCGATTTGCGCAATTTGAATAGTGCGTGTCTTACGAGCCCGGCTTACTATGTTTAGCGTGGCCGGTTTGCACGGCTTACTGCCGCATATGGTGGCGAAGTTTCCCGCGGACGCTAGCTAGACTAGTTTCGTCCGGTGGGTGCAATTTTCGACCGTCCCTTCGCGACTTGCTACCCATCGGTGCGTACGAGCTAGGTGGTCATCGCGCTCGTTTTCCGGCGAGTACGCAACCTATCGGTGTGCGTATCGGGATGAGCTTGCAGCTCCCAGTGAACATGGTACTTGTCGGTACGCGTGTCACGTTTTGGGTTTTGACCGCCGGGATCGACAATCCGGCGCGCGGATGTGATCCATCGATGCCTTGCTGCCTATCGGTGTGCAAGGTGCATCGTCGCGCGAGAGGGTCGCAGCAAAAGACGTGCGAGGTCGGAGGTCCGGTGCGCGGATCCAACTTGTCGACGTTTCGCTATCTCTCGGCGTACGGCCTCAACTCGTGCGAGAGCGTCGCACGAGGAGGGTACGAAGTCGGAGGTCCGGTGCGCGAAAAGTGGAGTAGGCGAGCTTGTTACTCTCACCTTATCCTCCTTAGCCCCCCGAGTTTCTTGGGTGCTCGTAGAGGAGGCTAGAAACTATAATACAATGTTTTGAAGAGAAATGTAATTCATTAAATTATTGAAATGGTTCAAAAATTACATCCCAGGCCGTTGGCCAAACTTGAAATTTAAAATTGTCTTTGCTAAAAATTGAAAACAACATGAAAACAACAAAACGTAGAGTGAGCGAAAAGGCATCTATTGTTAATATTGCCAAAGGTGCTCCGCGTTCCATGGATGCATGAACACGAGTCCCTCCAGGTTCTCGAGCTCGTACGCACCGTTGTGGATGGCTCGGCGCACACGGTACGGGCCTTCCCAGGTGGGGCCTAGAACTCCCGCACCTTGCACCTTGGTGTTTTGGAACACCCTTCGAAGGACGAGGCTCCCGTCGGCGAACTTCCGCAGCTTGATCTTGGAATTGTAGTACTTCTCGACCTTCCTCTTTTGCGCAGCAAGTCGGGTGAGTGCGTCCGCCCTCCTCTCGTCTATGAGGTCTAACTCGAGCCTGATTGCGTCGTCATTGGCGGCTTCTTCGTACTCCTCGATGCGCAAGGTCGGTAGCTTGGTCTCGATGGGTACCACGGCCTCGACGCCGAATGCGAGGGCGAAAGGGGTTTCGCCAGTCGCATTTCGAGCGGTGGTGCGGTACGCCCATAAGACCATGGGGAGCTCGTCGGCCCAAGCCCCCTTCCTTTCTTCCAGCTTCTTCTTCAAGTTCTCTTTGATCGTTTTGTTAACCGCCTCGACCTGACCGTTGGCTTGAGGGTGGCGGGGAGAGGAGAAAGTCTTGCTAATGCCCAGTTGTTCGCACATTTCCCGGAGGCGCGCATTGTCAAATTGTTTCCCGTTGTCGGTTACAATTGACGCGGGGATCCCGAAGCGGCAGACGATGCTTTTCCAGATGAAGCTTGTCGTGTTCGCCTCGGTGATCTTTGCTAGCGGCTCAGCCTCTACCCACTTTGTGAAGTAATCGATGGCCACGATCACGTGCTTGTATTGCCTCGGGGCCTTAGGTAGTTCACCGATGAGGTCGATTCCCCACTTCGCGAAGGGTCGCGGCACAATGATTGGACACAATGGGGCCGGTGCTTGACGCGGGATGTGGGCGAACCTTTGGCACTTATCACATTTTTTGGCCCACTCGTGGGAGTCCTTTTTCAAGGTCGGCCAAAAGTATCCAAGTCTTAGCAGCTTTAATGCCAGTGATTGCCCAGCGGCGTGGTTTCCGCACACCCCTTCGTGCACCTCGCGGAGCGCTTTCCTCGCCTCGACTTCGGTCAAGCAGCGAAGGAGGGGCATAGAGTAGCCTCTCTTGAACAAGTTGTCCTCCCTCATCGTGTACTTCGGCGCCAAGCTTCTCAGCTTTCTGGCCTCTTCTTTGTCCTCGGGGACGACTCCTCGCTTAAGGAATTCCACGAGTAGAGTCATCCATGAGAGAGGCGGAGTCTTGTCAACTACCCCTCGCGGAAACCGCACGCGCGGCACGTCGCGTCGGCCAGCCAGGCACAGCAAGCCGCGCACCGCACCAGGAAGGTCGCGCGCCGCGCCAGGAAGGTCGCGCGGCGCGCCAGGCATACCGCGCGCCGCGCGAAGTCATGCCCGCGCCGCGCGCCCCATGCGCCGCGCATCCTGCGCCGTGCGTCCTGCGCCGCGCGTCCGGCGCCGCGCGTCCCGTGCCGCGCGTCCCGCGCCGCGCATCCCGCGCCGCGCCCCGTGACCTGCGCGCCGCGCGCCGCGTGTTGTGCGCCGCGCGCGCCGTGCGCCTCCAATTGATGGTGCGCGCATTCCTAGTCCCACATGGACGCCAAACGAACCTTCTAAGGCCCCCAAACACCTATAAATACCCCTCTCATTGAGGGGAAAGCCATCCCATTCATTCTCAAGGAACTTGAGACTTCTCTCTGCTTCTCTGGATGCCATCCTTGGCCTGAAGCGGATTCTCCTCGATTTCTCGTTCTCAGAGATTCTGAAGCGCTTTCCGGGGACTCCCGAGTGCCGCCTCTCTTGATCGAATGATTAATCTTGAGCCCACGAGCGCTCTAACGGTTTTCGACTGAAAATCGCCTACGCGTCTAGCACCCTAGACGCGTCCACCATTTCTGACAAGAAATCGCCTACGCGTCCGGCATTTCCAACTAGGAATCGCCTACGCGTCCGGAATCTCCGCCACAACAAGGAACTCTTGACTTAGAGTCTTCCGTGTCTCCAAAAGAGAGAAAACACACATTCTCTCTCGCATACGCGATCTCCGAAGTTCTGAGACGTCGCCGAGGACTCCTCCGCGCCTCGTCTCCTTCGTTGAGCATGCCTCTCCACCAAGGCTCCGCGCCTCATACTGCATCTAACACTCTTGAACTATGTTCTGACCTGACCCACACACGGGTACGTAGGCAGCCGAAAACCAAGGCACGGTCACTCCTCCTCCTCACCCCCTACCTCTCCCGAGAGGCGGGTTGATCGGAGAAAACCGTAGCTCGAGACTATCGATTTCACACACTTGGCCCGGGTGCGATCACTTGGTCCGGCCTTGGATCCAACCGCCCGAGGTTTTAAATAGTTGTTCATTTTCGTGCGACAACATTTTGGCGCTAGAAGGAGGGGACTTCCCGACCTATTCAGCCCGAAATCCCTTCTGTTCATCTTCTTCTTTTCTTCTACAACCTCAACTTTCTCGAACTTGAGAAAAAATGAGTAGCCAACCACCCGTACGTTCTGAGGGCGTCAACAACCCCGATAACGTCACTGGGACCAAAAAATACTTCTTGCGCTCCCGATCGCATGGTGACGAAGAGTCGCTCCACGAAGAGAGCTCGACCCGCTCACCATCTCCATCTCCTGATAGCAGGGACAACCGCATCATGGAGTTAGAGGAGAGTATTCGCCCACTAAAGGCAAAGAACGCGAGGTAGCACAGCCGACTGGCTGCGAAGCAACCCGCGCATTACACAATGACCCCCAACGGGGATCCTAAAAACGTCAACGAGGAAAGCCGCGACTGCGACCCTGATTACGAGGGTACTGGCGATTCGAAGGATATCGAGACTTCTCTCACGAAGGACGGGGAACACCCCGCCGTGTTTGAAGCCGGTCCTTCGAATCCCCTACCCCGGACAGGCGACGCGCCGACAGCTTCTCAAGAGGGGAATTTCCGACGCTCAGCCCTCGACCGACTAGGTCACAGGGAGAATGTTGCGGAAAGTCAGGGCACGCGGAGAGCGCGCCGTCGCAGACGAAGCCTGCGCCTCCGTACGACCAGCCCTGATCTTAGGGACCACCTCACCGCCCAACGCATTGAGCGTGGCGATGACTTAAGAGAGAAACTAAGCTCTCGGCCAAACATCCCCACAGAAGCCCCAACTAACGGGAACCGCCGCACGGGTCAAGGGTCAAACGAAAGACGACAGGTGACTCCTCCCGAACAGGGAGTTACTCCGACTATCGGTCTCGATGTGATCACAATGATCCACAATCTTCGAAATGAAGTACGAGATCTCTGAGAACACGGAATAGGCGGAAGTGCCTATGGGGTCGTCGAGGAGAATTCATCGCCTTTCACGGCTCAGATATTGGCCGAGGTATGCACGGGAAATTTCAAACTCCCGAACCTCTCTCCCTATGATGGAAAAGCAGATCCTGCTTACCATATCCATCACTATGAAACCTGGATGACGATGCAGGGTGTCACTCCCGTCGCTATGTGCCAAGCTTTTAGTCTTACCCTCGCCGGACCCGGCTTCGAGTGGTTCAAGAACTTAAGGCCGGGAAGCATCCACTCGTTCAAAGACCTGAAAGACATGTTTCTAGCACGGTTCGCTATGTCTATGGTCCAAAAGAAGACCAAGATATACCTGTGGTCAATCAGGCAAGAGGATGGCGAGTCTCTTAGACGATACCTCACCTGATTCACTGAAGAATCGAATAAGGTCGACCGCTTTGACGACAAAGACGCAATCACTACCATCATTGAAGGCTTGCGCATAAGTGACTTCCTTAAGTCCATCGTCGGCCGTGTCCCTTCTACCATGGCCGAGTTAATGACTCAGGCCAAGACCTTCATGGGAGTCGAAGATTACCTCGATGGTCGCAAGGGCAATGATCAAAACCCTCACCACCGAGACGAGCCTAGCAACGAGCAAGGAAACTCCCGTAAAAGGCGAAACAGAAGAGGTCAGACTTTTAATAGACGACCTCCGATGCCCCAGAAGCCGCGACTTGCGGAAGACTTTAAGGGCTACTCGTCGTACACACCGTTGAACACAACGCCGGATCAAATCCTAGCGTTAGGGCGTGACAAGTTCGCTCCCCCGGCTCCAATGAACAAAGATCCCGCGAATCGCGATAGATCTAAATATTGCGAGTTCCATCAGGAATACGGTCACTTGACCTCCGAATGCTACAATCTCAAAAGGCAAATCGAGGCTCTGATCCAACGGGGTGAGCTGAAGGAGTTCGTGTTATGCATGATTAGCGCTACGGGCCCCACCACAAATAGACCACAGTCTGGCAAGGGAGGAGGAACAGCCGCTTCTGCCGACCGAACCACGGCTACTGCCAATGCCAATCCACAACTCCACATTGTAACCACCATACTAGGTGGCCCACAAGATGGAGATTCGGCCCGACAACGAAAAAAATTCCTAAGGGCCGTGGCTCAAGAAGACGCTGCTATGCACGTCAACCTTACGTATGAAGAACCTCCGTCCGTGCCTCATGAGACGATGTATTTCACCAATGAAGAGGCCAAGCGAGTTGCGCATCCGCACAATGACGCGATCGTGCTCAAAGCCCAAGTGGCTAATAACTTGGTGAAAAGGGTTCTCATCGACAACGACAGTGCTGCCGACATAATATTCAAGTCCACCTTAGAGCGCATGAAGCTCGGGAGGCTACGCCCAACTCCGACCCAAACACCTTTATTCGGGTTCACTGGGGAGAGAGTCATGACCGAAGGCATCATCGATCTACCGGTCACCTTCGAAACTCCCGGAGGCATTGAAGTCGTTCACATGGTCCCATTCCTAGTGGTCGATCAAGAGTCGCCCTACAATGTAATCATTGGGCGAACCATGCTGAACCGACTAAGGGCCATTACTTCAACATACCACCTACTGGTGAAGTTCCCCACCGAGGGCGGAATCGGCATCATGGCTGGAGACCAATCCCAAGCCAGAGTATGCTACATCCAAGGAATCGATGGAAAGACCGCTAGAAAGACGGTTAACACGATCTCCCAATTCAGAGATAGCGTCGAGTCGACCAAGGTCCTCCGCGAAATCCACGAAGACCTCTGCATGACACTCAAGTGCAAGGCGCCGACGTCTTCATCCCAAACAGGGAGGGACCCCACAAAGTCTGCCAAGTCGTACATGACGAGATACGCTACATCAAATACACGGACACCGATCCGTCGCCTGTGGAATGCGGAACACTTGAGAAAGTACTACCAGTAGCCAGCGCTTCCCCCCATTTTATTTCTTTGCTTTCCAACATTCAATAAGGCCTACGAGCCAATGTTTTAGGATTTCAAATTTTTGCAATATTAATAAAGTTCGAGGTTTTTCTTTCAAAATCCACTTTATCAAAGATTTTAAGTCATCAAAATAGGATCGTAAACCCAAAAGCTCGGGGGGCTAGTGCCATAGGCTATGGTAAGTACGCTCAAAATCCTCAAGAAAGTACGCTCCACAAAAAGAAAGCACGCTCCATCAAAACAAAACACCCGAACATAAAACGGGAACAAGCGTGCACGTAAGACGCCTCCGTGGCGCACCGTAAGACATCCCCGACATGCAGGGTAAGACGCCTCCGCGGTGCGCCATAAGCCATCCCAGAGATGCAGGCTAAGACGCCTCCGCGGCGCGCGCAAAGCCATCCCAGAGATGCAGGCTAAGACGCCTCCGCGGCGCGCCACAAGCCATCCCAGAGATGCAGGCTAAGACGACTCCGCGGCGCGCCACAAGCCATCCCAGAGATGCCGGCTAAGACGCCTCCGTGGCGCGCCATAAGCCATCCCAGATATGCAGGCTAAGACGCCTTCGCGGTGCGCCACAAGCCATCAAAGAGATGCAGGCTAAGACGCCTCCGCGGCGCGCCACAAGCCATCCCAGAGATGCAGGCTAAGACGCCTCTGCGGCGCGCCACAAGCCATCCCAGAGATGCTGGCTAAGACGCCTCCGCAGCGCGCCATAAGCCATCCCAGAGATGTAGGCTAAGACGCCTACATGGCGCACCAAAGACGCCTACATGGCGCACTATAGCCGCCTACATGGCGCACCCAAGTCGTCCCTCGCGACGCACCTAAGACGCCTACATGGCGCACGTAAGACGCCTACATGGCGCACGTAAGACGCCTACATGGCGCAACCAAGTCGTCACTCGCGACGCACCTAAGACGCCTACATGGCGTACCTAAGACCCCTACATGGCGCACGTAAGACGCCTACATAGCGCAACCAAGTCGTCCCTCGCGACGCACCTAAGACGCCTACATGGCGCACCTAAGACGCCTACATGGCGCATGTAAGACGCCTACATGGCGCAACCAAGTCGTCCCTCGCGACGCACCTAAGACGCCTACATGGCGCACTTAAGACGCCCACATGGCGCAACCAAGTCGTCCCTCGCGACGCACCTAAGTAACCTACATGCCGCATCTAGGCCATCCCTCACGACGTGCCTACGATGGCTAAAACAACGTATAGAGCCGTCTCTAACGACGCGCTCTAAGTCACCACAAGGCATTGCATATGATGACTAACCGCAACGCACATGAACCGCCACACTAGGCACAGTTCATGCTATCTCCGCCACCGCCGACTGAGCACGATCACACCCGCCTTGGGAGACTCTCCATTCCGTGCAAGCTAATCAAAGCTTCTCGTAAAAAACTCGCAAACTCCGCCTCTGAGCGAGAACCTCGCTCAGCCTGAGCTAGCTGAGACTTCACTCGAGCAAGCTCCTCCTGGAAGAGTCCCAGGCGACAAATGAGGTCGTGTAGAACCTCCTCGAGTCGAGTCATTCTCCTCGAGTCGAATCTCGCTCCTTGAAATGAGTCAATCTCCTCGAGTCGAGACACGCTCCTTGAGTCGAGTCATTCTCCTCGAGTCAAGCTTCGCTCCTCGAGTCGAGGCACGCTCTCCTTGAGTCAGGCCTTGCTACTTGAGTCAAGTCATTATCCTCGAGCTGAGCCTTGCTCCTCGAGTTGAGTCACTCTCTCCAAGTCAGTCTCCTCAAGTCGAGCATCGCTCCTTAAGTCGAGTCGCCCTCCTTGGGTCGAGCCTTGCCCCTCGAGTCGAGCCATTCTCCTCAAGTCGAGCATCACTACTCAAAGTCGAGTCTTGCTCCTTGAGTCAAATCATTCTCCCCGAGTCGAGCCGTGCTCCTCGAGTCGAGTCATTCTCCTCGAGTCGAGCATCGCTCCTCAGAGTCGAGCACTGCTCCTCGAGTCAAGTCATTCTCCCCGAGTCGAGCATCGCTCCTTAAGTCGAGTAGCCCTCCTTGAGTCGAGTCTTGCTCCTCGAATCGAGTCATACTCCTCGAGTCGAGCATCGCTCCTCGAGTAGAGTCATATCCCTTAAAGTCTAGCCAATCTCCTTGAGTCAAGCCTAGCCCCTCGAGTTGAGACTTGAGTCGGCTCCCCGAGTCGAGCCTAGCCCCTCGAGTTGAGACTTGAATCGGCTCCCCGAGTTGAGCTTCGCTCCACGAGTTGAGACTTGATTCAGTCCCCTCGAGTCGAGCTTCGCTCCTCGAGTCAAGCCTTGAGTCAGTCTCCTCGAGTCGAGCTTCGCTCCTCGAGTCGAGCCTTGAGTCAGTCTCCTCGAGTCGAGTACCGCTCCTCGAGCAAACACCGGGAGAGACCTGAAGAACGGGTTAGCCAAAGCAGAGACCCGCAGTCACGTCTGGGGAATAAGGGCCGATCTTCCGAACGCAGACGGAGAAGCGTCGCCACGGCTGGGATGGCGGATGCCCCGTGAGACCGACTTATGCTTGGTGCGCGGTCAAACTTTGAGTGTTGACCCCCGTGCAGTCGAAGCCCTCCGGTGCGGCAGAGCCTTCCGCCAGGTACCACTCCGTCTTCTCGGAGCATCGGTCCACCGCATCAGCCTCCGTCTCCGAGACCTCGGAACGAGCACGCCTTTGCGAAATGCAAAAGTGCAGTCGCCTTCCAAGCTGGCCGAGATGGACGCCATAATCTTCCCCTAATTGGTCACGATTACACGATCGTCGCCCTGCTATTCACAATCGAGTCCCACGGACTCCGCTTGAAAATATCCTTAAACAAAACGTGACTTCACCATAAGACCAACATACCGCGACAAGCTGGTACGCCTCTGCAGAAATGCACGCCCTACTTGCGCGTGCATATCCCCGTTGCTCCGGGGCTAGAGCGACGGACGCAAGCGCGTTCGCCTCGCCCACGTTGAGCTATGCCTCCTATCCGCTTGGATCCTCCTCCACGTGTCGATCACACACTCGTGTCGAGAGAGACGGAAAAGCACTTACAGTTGTGATTGTATTCTTTATAATCACAAAGGCTTCGCAACAGTGAAGCTCTAGGAAGTCTATTTCCCTCAAACACCCGGCGGAAACAACTAAAATTTCACCGCCCGGGGCCTCCCAAGCAATGAACTTGGGGGGCTAATGTTGTCGGTCGTTTTCGGAAAACCAGAGATGCCAAGAAGGCACGTCGCTCAAAGGGCCGATGGTCAGGCCGGAGGTCCTGAAGAGCGGCAAGTTTTCAAGCCCTCGCCCAAACTCTTGACTCCTTGAGTCGAGCCTAGCCCCTCGAGGTGAGACTTGACTCGGCTCCCCGAGTTGAGCCTCGCTCGTCGAGTTGAGACTTCATTCAGTCTCCTCGAGTCGAGCTTCGCTCCACGAGTTGAGCCTTGAGTCAGTCTCCTCGAGTCGAGCTTCGCTCCTCAAGTCGAGCTGTGAGTCAGTCTCCTCGAGTCGAGCTTCGCTCCTCGAGTCGAGCCACTCTCGTCGAACGGAGACCTTTATATTTCGCGTGGCAAGCATGGTATCTAAGACCCCTAAGGACCACACAAGAGTCCGACAAGACGGCCAATGCACTGCGCAGCCCTCGCGGAAACCGCATGCGCGGCACGTCGCGTCGGCTAGCCAAGCACAGCAAGCCACGAGCCGCGCCAGGAAGGTCGCGCGCCGCGCCAGGCATACCGCACGCTGCGCGAAGTCCTGCCCGCGCCGCGCGTCCTGTGCCGCGCATCCTGCGCCGCGCATCCCGCGCCGCGCCCGGTGACCTGCGCGCTGCGCCCCCTGCGCCGCGCGACGCGCGCCGCGTGTTGTGCGCCGCGCCTTGTGCGCCGCGCGCGCCGTGCGCCTCCAATTGATGGTGCGCGCATTCCTAGTCCCACATGGATGCCAAAGGAACCTTCTAAGGCCCCCAAACACCTATAAATACCCCTCTCATTGAGGGGAAAGCCATCCCATTCATTCTCAAGGAACTTGAGACTTCTCTCTGCTTCTCTGGATGCCATCCTTGGCCTGAAGCGGATTCTCCTCGATTTCTCTTTCCCAGAGATTCTGAAGCGCTTTCCGGGGACTCCCGAGTGCCGCCTCTCTTGATCGAACGATTAATCTTGAGCCCACGAGCACTCTAACGGTTTTCGACTGAAAATCGCCTACGCGTCTAGCACCCTAGACGCGTCCACCATTTCTGACAAGAAATCGCCTACGCGTCCGGCATTTCCAACTAGGAATCGCCTACGCGTCCGGAATCTCCGCCACAACAAGGAACTCTTGACTTAGAGTCTTCCACGTCTCCAAAAGAGAGAAAACACACATTCTCTCTCGCATACGCGATCTCCGAAGTTCTGAGACTTCGCCGAGGACTCCTCCGTGCCTCGTCTCCTTCGTTGAGCACGCCTCTCCACCAAGGCTCCGTGCCTCATACTGCGTCTAACACGCTTGAACTACGTTCTGACCTGATCCCACACACGGGTACGTTGGCAGCCGACAACCAAGGCACCCGAGAGGCGGGTTGATCGGAGAAAACCCTAGCTCGAGACTAACGAGTTCACACTCTTGGCCCGGCCTTGGATCGAACCGCCCGAGGTTTTAAATATTTGTTTATTTTCGTGCGACAACACTGGCCAGTGTCCAAATTGAGTCCTGACTCTTTTGGATGAAACAATGTGACTTGGTAGCTCCTCGTCAAGACATTGTTTCTAACTTATTCACAAGGGACAAAGGAGTTGAGGAAATAACAGCTAGAAGGGTAAAATGTTAATTTTGTAAATCCCGACTAGCTGATGATATTCATGAAGGGTAAACACTGATAATATTATGTGGATCCACTCTTTACAATTAGGTTGAATTCTTGAGTAGAAAATAAATTCATTTGAACCGAGAGATTTTCAGTGTCAACTCTTTAGTGGAGTCAGTTGACATTAAGTTAAACTTGGAAAAGGTTTGTGAACTTTTGAGTCCAAGTATTTAGCTCAAGATTTGTTCATTTGAATCCATGAGGTCACTTTCACGAATCACATCGAGTAGGAGTAGTTAAACTGGAGGCTAAGTCAAAACAAGAACGAAAATTGTCAAACGGGTATTTCTGTCTTTTGAGACATAGCATGAAATGAATGTCAATAAAATTTTTCCAAGGTCATTTGATGACTTAATGTCACTCGGCCAAAATTAGATTTATTGGGCCATGTGGATTAATTTCATTTCATAAGAATTTTATTGAAAATTCTTAATGGGCATTTTTCATGTTGTCATGAACAAATGAAGGAGCTTCTAGAAGCCCCTTCTAGATTGAAATAGGCGCCCAACATACCCAAAGAAAGAGAGAATATTTTGTGCATAAATGTATCATGATACTTGCCAAAAGAAAAAGAGGAAACAAATTTCCCACACATGTACTAAGGGAATCGGCCAAGTAGACAAAAGGCAAGGCAAGGAACAAAAAAAGAAACAAATCCAAGCCTTCTAGAAGGCTGCCTTGGCCGTGTGGAATAAGAGGGTAATGGGCAATATTTGCTCATGAATATGTGATATTCTATAGAAGAGGAAACTACCTTGTAGAAGGTGAGACTTTTCCTATAAATAGGAGCCTCATTCCACACAATTTATTCATCCAAGTTTAAGAGATTTGAGAGACTCTCTCTCTAGAACTTGGCCGAACTCCTCTCTCTCTCTCTAGTTAATTTTTTATTTTTGTTTTGGCACCTAGGTCCTCATTTGACCTAGTGTTTAGCTCTGCGACTTCAAGACTCGTTCTTAAGTCGTAGTTTTTAAAGTGCCCACACACTGATTCCTTCTCTCTCGAGTGATTTAGTGATATAAACTTTTGTGGTTGCTCGAGTTGCCGAGGAAGGAAGAGAGACGTGATGCGAGGGGAGATGAACGTTGCAACCTTTTTCCAAAAGCTTCTCAATGTTCAAGCGTCTAAAAAGGTTAGTAAACTTCTATGTTCATATTAGTTTTTATTTACATGTGCTTGCTCTTTGTCTAGCTTAGTAAAAACTGTTTTACTTGTAAAAGAAAATTTTTAAAATTCCGCCGCTTACCGAAGCGTTAAACTTTTTCTTAAACCCTAGATCAATTCCAACAAATGGTATCAGAGCTATGGTCAAAGATATGCATGTACATGTATTTAAAATTATGAGCTCGAAAATAGTTTTCGAAAGTTTACTAATTTTGTGACAAGTTAGAATTGTTTTCTTAGATTTTTTTTAATTTATTGCTCTTGCCTTTAAATTAAAAATAATGTTATTTTTCTATGAGGTTGGGATGTTATTAAAACACATTAGAATCAGTTCTAAAAGTTTTTAATTTGTTATGTTGAAAAACGTGTTTTAAAGTTTTGAGAAATTTCGAGTAAATTTTGTGACTAGTTATATTGTCTTCCTAGTTTGTTTTATTTACTTGAATCGTTTTATGCATGTTGTTATTTCTTTTATACCATGTTATTACCTTTCTAATAAAACACAAATAAAAGCCTTAACAACATCATAAAACGTTCTGTTACACTCGATTCTTTTTCGCACCTAAAAACACCGAACTTTAATTATTTCTTTTTCTTCGAGCTGGAGTAAAACCCGCAGTAAAAGTGGAATAACTCTCTTCTCAGAAATATAAATTTAATGATTGTTGAATCAAATTAAAGCTATGTCTGTCCTCTGTCCAATGCCACTGGTTTCAGGTCAAAAGGACATCGGAGACGCCAGTTATGGCGATTTTACTCCGAGGTGCGCGGCTGTTCCGAAAGTCCAGTTTTTTCGAATTCCGGATTTTCAGCCCCACTACCATGACTTATAGAACTCTAATGAGAAAAATTTCTTGAGCAAAAATGTTTTTCATATGATTATAAACATGATGTGTAAGATTAAAATATTTTGATTTTTTAAAGTTTAATTGAAATTGAATTTTTACAAAACTAGTTTAAATCTTGAAAAACCGTTTTCGTTTTCAAACTTGAAAATTTTGTCATCCAAATCAAATAAGTTTTCAAAACTATATCTATATCACATATGTTCAAAATCTATATGCTCTTGAAAATTTGAGTGGGAGGTCTCTTCGTAGACAAGCCGAAAAATAAAAAGATGTGTAATCTCAAACTTTCAAGTGTTCGAGTGAGTTGAAGTTCACACTTCCCTCATGCACTTTCCCGAAATAGAAAATATGAAAAGATCCAAGTATTTCCCTTGTGTTGTCAATGGTGCCCACAAGAAGAGTTGTAGTGTGTATTTATGTACATTTGATGTCATATAGTCTTACGAAGACTCTTGCTTGTAACTACTTATCTATTAATAAAAGTTGAAACGTTCATTCAATCTTCCTTGTCTGAAGCTTTATGATAAAACCTTAGTCTTTTAGTCCATAAACAAACTTAACAACTTACGAAGAGACAAATGTAGATTTGCATGAACAAACTCTTCGTAGTTTGCTTAAAACGATATATTCACAATCTAAGGGTCAAAGGACTATTGACCTCAGTACGATTGTTAGAATAATCTATGATGTCTGGTTATGAGGCATTGAGAGTTGGAGACCTTATAGTTCTTCTAGGTATCTTCCGAAGGTACTGAATTGACCAGTGCCCTTCTAGAGACAAGATAAGAACAAACCATTTAACCTTTTATGTCTCGAAGTCACTACGTATGAATTGCATCGTGCTTACCTTAATCCTGAAATGAGACATGCCATTTTACACCTTACGTATTCTCATTTGAGAAAGTCAGAGTTCGGACTGACTATGTAATTCCGAACAAGGCCTATTGGTGAAGTACTAAGTTGTGAGAATGTCATGAGTAACTTTGTGAAGTTCTCATAGATATGGAAGTCATGTACAAGATTGCTGAAATGCAATGTATATCACCTCATGCTTTGTTCCTTGGAGTGTGAATGAATGAACTGGCCAGTGTTCAAATTGAATCTTTACTCTTTTGGATGAAGCAATGTGACTTGTTAGCTCCTCGTCAATACATTGTTTCTAACTTATTCACAAGCGACAAAGGAGTTGAGGAAATAATAGCTAGAAGGGTAAAATGGTAATTTTGTAAATCCCGACTAGCTGATGATATTCATGAAGGATTTTCAGCCCCACTACCATGAGTTATAGAACTCTAATGAGAAAAATTTCTTGAGCAAATATTTTCATAAGATTATAAACATGCTGTGTAAGATTAAAATGTTTTGATTTTTGAAAGTTTAATTGAAATTGAATTTTTACAAAGAGTATGTCCCTTGTGCCTTTATGCACTAACACTGATCTGAACATGAAAATCTAGGGTTCTTTTCTAGTTGTCCGCTCTATCGCTCTATAACTAGGAAAACCGTTTCCGAACTTAAAGAGTCGATGTAACAACTCCAAAAACTAAGTGGGAGGTTTATATTTGTTGTTTGTAACCCACGATCCCCAACACTAATGAAAGAAGCAATGAACGTGGGACTAAGAGCCGCTCTTGCGACCCTCTCTTAAATGGGAGTACTCCAAGGCATTTTTGCTTCGATCATTGCTCAATGAGCTACGTCCGAGAGTGAGACGATGATGACAAGGCCTCCACTTGGGGGATTGTTTTTCAAAGTTGACCTTTTGGACTAAGTGGTTGGTTGCACACTTAGGCTCAATCCCTAGTAATCCTCCCTTGAGGCTCTGCGAAAGGATGTGAGTGATCAAACCAATTTAAAAGGTGGCTAGTCAAAATTGATGTATTGACATCTTGGCTATGCATTAATGATGTGTTATTTACTTATAAATGGAGATTTTTTGCGAACTTCTGTTGAGGGAGTAAATTATCGTTTGGTTTATAACACCTTTAGATTTTATCAAGTCTTAAATAAAACTTAAATCCTAAACCAAAGACTAATCATAAGCTTGTTTCAACTTTTATAGGCAATATGTCTCTCAAACCTCTCTCGATCATATTTTCTTCAAACCAACTCGAAACCAAAAACTACGTTAATTGGAATCATAACCTCGACATAATACCTATCGTTAACAAGCACAAATGGGTACTCACCACCCCGTGTCCTCCTCAAACGAATGATGATTCGACTCAAGGGGACAACGACACCTTAGCGGCCTAGCTTCGATCCGATGAGATTGCGAGATGCTATATCTTAGCATCAATGAACAATGTGTTGAAAAACAACATCGTGACATCGAGACTGCCGTTGACATGCTGTATAATCTCCATGAGATGTTTGGAGGGCAAAGGCGTCAAACAAGGCAAAAAGCAGTCCGACAGTTTATGAACTGTCGCATGAAGGCTAGAACTCCTGTTGGAGACTTTATGATACTGATCATTAGTTATCTGAATAAAATGGAAATCCTAGGATCTGAGATTGATGGGAAAAATGTCATAGATATGATCTTAGAAACTCTCCCCGCATCTCTTGATACCTCCAAGATGAACTACTCCATAAACAAGCTAGAGTACACTGTTACCAAGCATATGATGGAACTTCACACTGCTGTAGGTCTCACTAAGAGAAAGAGGAATAAAGGAGAGGCACATGCTATTGAGCACAAAGCCTCCGCCTCTGGAATTGAGAAGAGACCTCACAAGGCCGATAAAAAGAACTGTCCTGCCTATCTCAAAGTAAAGGAACAAAGTATTGTACTAGTTACCGAAGCATGCTTAGTAGCTGATAATGTATCAACGTGGATTCTTGACTCCGCTGCTACTAACCATATTTGCTGTTCCTTGAAAGGTTTCAAGAAAACCAAAAGCTTAGAGGAAGGCGAGTTCTGTTTCAAATGGGGTGATGGGAGCCTGGTGTCTGCAAAGGCTGTGCGATCCGTGATGCTGTCTTTTGAAGACCGCACTTTAAACTTGAATAATGTTTATTTTGTTTCTACCTTTGGGAAGAACTTAATATCCGTTGCTCATCTTCTTGAACAAGATTATTGTTTAAAGTTCATTAAGAATGGAATTCGTAATTCGTTTCCTGATAATTCTTTTGTCACTGATGCATGTATGAAGAATGCTCTTTTCTACATCTATCCCACTCAACCTTCTCTTTTAGATAATGATCTAATTAGGGAGCCGAAGAGGATTAAACTTTCTGAATCCTCCGATCTAACAAAATCAACATACCTATGGCACTTAAGACATGGTCATATCAGTCTAGATAGGATTAAGAGACTTGTGAGGGACGGTCCACTCCAAGCCTCTGCAATAGGTTCACTACCTACTTGTGAATCCTGCATAGAAGGAAAAATGACTAAGCGACCTTTCTCTGATAAGGGTCGAAGAGCCACTGAGTTGCTGAAACTAGTAAATTCTGATGTATGTGGTCCGCTCAGCCAACAGGCACGTGGAGGATACGAATACTTCGTTACCTTCTCCGATGATTACTCGCGATATGGTTTTGTCTATTTGCTCATACACAAATCCAAGACCTTTAACATATTTAAGGTCTTTAGGGCTTTAGTGGAAAAGAAAACTGGCAAAGTGATCAAAACCCTTCGATCTGATCGAGGTGGTGAGTATATGTCTGGAGAGTTAGATGACTTTCTTAAAGAAGAAGGTATCGCTTCTCAGCTTATCGCACCTGGCACACCTCAACAAAACGGAGTGTCAGAGAGAAGAAACCGAACTCTTATGGAGATGGTTAGATCAATGATGAGTTACTCATCACTCCCTCTTTCCTTTTGGGGATATGCACTCGAAGCACCCGCTTATATTCTGAACCAAGTTCCGTCCAAGACGGTTCCTGGTACTCCTTATGAACGATGAAATTCATGAAGGGTAAACAATAATAATATTCTGTGGATCCACTCATTACAATTAGGTTGAATTCTTGTGTAGAAAATAAATTCATTTGAACCGAGAGATTTTCAGTGTCAACTCTTTAGTGGAGTCAGTTGACATTAAGCTAAACTTGGAAAAGGTTTGTGAACTTTTGAGTCCAAGTATTTAGCTCAAAATTTGTTCATTTGGATCCATGAGGTCACTGTCACGAATCACATCGAGTACGAATAGTTAAACTGAAAGCTAAGTCAAAACAAGAACGAAAATTGTCAAAAGGGTATTTTTTTCCTTTTGAGACATAGGATGAAATGAATATCAATAATTTTTTGACAAGGTCATTTGATGACTCAATAACACTCGGCCATGACTTGATCATTGGGCCTTGTGGATTAATTTCATTTCATAAGCATTTTATTGAAAATTCTTAATGGGCCTTTTTCATGTTGTCATGAACAAATGGAAAAGCTTCTGGAAGGCCTTTCTAGAGTATAATAGGCGCCCAACATACCCAAAGGAAGAGAGAATATTTTGTGCATAAATCTATCAAGATACTTGCCAAAAGAAAAAGAGGAAAAAAATTTCCTATGCATGGCATAGAGAATTTCGGCCAAAGAGGGAGAGAATAAATGAGGAAACAAATCCATGTGACATGAGTAATGCCTTACACGCCAAAAAAGAAATAAGGAAACAAGGGATTTTTTTAATGAATATGTGATATTCAATATAGAAGAGGAAAATACCTTATTGAAGGTGAGACCTCTCCTATAAATAGGAGTCTCATTCCTCTCATTCTATTCATCCCACATAAGTTAGAGATTGAGAGCCTCTCTCTCTAGACCTTGTGGCCGACTCCTCTCTCTCTCTCTAGTCAATTTCGTTTTATTGTTTTGGCACATAGGTCCTCATTTGACCTAGTGTTTAGCTCTGCGACTTCAAGACTCGTTCTTAAGTCGTAGTGTTTAAAAGTGCCCACACACTGATTCCTTTTCTCTCGAGTGACTTAGTGATAGAAACTTTTGTTGTTTCTCGAGTTGCCGAGGAAGGAAGAGAGACATGCTGCGAGGGGAGATGACCGTTGCAACCTTTTTCCAAAAGCTTCTCAACATTCAAGCGTCTAAAAAGGTTAGTAAACTTCTATGCTGATAATAGTTTTTATTTACATGTGCTTGCTCTTTGTCTAGGTTAGTAAAACCTGTTTTACTTGAAAAATAAAATTTTTAAAATTCCGCCGCTTACCGAAGCGTTAAACTTTTTCTTAAACCATAGATCAATTCCAACACATTGTGCCTTTATGCACTAACACTACTCTGAACATGAATATCTAGGATTCTTTTCTAGTTGTCCGCTCTATCGCTCTGTAACTAGGAAAACCGTTTGCGAACTTATAAGAGTCGATGTACCAACTCCAAAAACTAAGTGGGAGGGTTAAACTTGTTGTTTGTAACCCACGATCCCCAACACTAATGAAAGGTGCAATTGCCGCTAGACTAAGAGTCACCCTCGTGGCCCTCTCTTAAATGAGAGTACTCAAGGGCGCTTTGCACTAATCATTGCTCAATGAGCTAAATTCGAAAGTGAGACAATGAGACAAGACCTCCCCTCGGCGGATTGTTTTTCAAAGTCAATCTTTTGGACTAAGTGGTTGGTTACACACTTAGACTCAATCCCTAGTAATCCTCCCTCGAGGCCCTGCGAAAGGATGTGAGTGATCAAACCAATTTAAAAGGTGGCTGGTCAAAACTGGTGTATTGACATCTTGGCTAAGCATTAATGATGTGTCATTTACTTATAAATGGAGATTTTTTGCGGCCTTCCCTCGAAGGAGTAAATTATCGTTTGGTTTATAACACCTTTGGATTTTATCAAGTCTTAAATAAAACTTAAATCCTAAACCAAAGACTAATCATAAACTTGTTTAAAGTCTTATAGGCAATATGTCTCTCAACCCTCTCTCGATCATCTTTTCCTCAAACAAACTCGAAACCAAAAACTATGTTAATTCGAAACATAACCTCGACATTGTCCTTAACATAACAAGCACAAATGGGTTCTCACCACCCCGTGTCCTCCTCTGACGAATGATGATTCGACTCAAGAGGAGAAAGACGCCTTAGCGGCCTGGCTTCGATCCGATGAGATTGTGAGGTGCTATAACTTAGCATCTATGGACAATATGCTGAAAAAGCAACATCGTGACATCGAGACTACCACCGACATGTTCTACAATCTCCTTGAGATGTTTGGAGGGCAAAGGCGTTAGGCAAGGCAACAAGCAGTCCGACAGTTTATGAACTGTCATACGAAGGCTAGGACTCCGGTTAGAGACTTTATGATACTGTTCAATAGTTTTCTGAATAAAATGGAAATCCTAGGATCTGAGACTGATGGGAAGAATGTCATAGATATGTTCTTAGAAACTCTCCCCGCATCTCTTGATACCTCCAAGATGAACTACTTCATAAACACACTAGAGTACACTGTTATCGAGCTTATGAAGGAACTTCACACTGCTGTAGGTCTCACTAAAAGAAAGAGGAATCAAGAAGAGGCACATGCTACTGAGCAAAAAGCCTCCGCCTCTGGAACTAAGAAGAGACCTCACAAGGCCGATAAAAAGAACTGTCCTGCCTATCTCAAAGCAAAGGAACATAGTACTGTACTAGATACCGAAGTATGCTTAGTAGCTGATAATGTATCAACGTGGATTCTTGACTCCGCTGCTACTAACCATATTTGTTGTTCCGTGAATGGTTTCAAGAAAACAAAAAGCTTAGAAGAAGGCGAGTTCTGTTTTAAATGGGGTGATGCGAGCCCGGTGTCTGCTGTTGTCGGCCCATCTAGGGCCGACGAGAACAAAGGCATCTCTTCGACCCATGTGGCTGGTACGAGGTCTTGGGCGGCGAAACCCTGACTCAACCAGGGGCCGGCCCAAACCAATGGGTCAATGGCTCACTCGGCCATTGGGCAGTTCACTCGGCCAATGGCCGAGTTAACCCTCCAGCCACCAAGGCAGTTCACTCGGCCATTGGCCGAGTGAACCTTCCAGCAGTTCACTCGGCCAATGGCCGAGTGAACCCTCCAGCCACCAAGGCAGTTCACTCGGCCATTGGCCGAGTGAACCTTCCAGCAGTTCACTCGGCCAATGGCCGAGGG
This sequence comes from Urtica dioica subsp. dioica, assembly GCF_054948205.1. NCBI lineage: Eukaryota > Viridiplantae > Streptophyta > Magnoliopsida > Rosales > Urticaceae > Urtica > Urtica dioica. Next base: position 25,566,169 of record NC_142758.1, read on the forward strand.
AACCCTTCAGTCGGCCTTGCAGTTCACTCGGCCAATGGCCGAGTGAACCTTCCAGCAGTTCACTCGGCCAATGGCCGAGTAAACCTTCATCCGGCCAAGACTCCTCACTCGGCCATTGGCCGGCCCAACCCTTCAGCCGGCCAATGGCCGACCCAAGCTTGTTCACTCGGCCAAGGGTTCTTCAAACCACCCCTTGGCTGCCTATAAATACAGGGGCCGTTCCCCTAGTCCAGGTAATCCATTTTTGAGTACCGAAACGCTGTCGAACTCGTACTTCACTCGTTTCGCTCATCTTTGGCCTCTCACCACCTCTAAACCCTCTATATCCACCTCAATCCTACTAATGTTGAGCGTCGGTGAGGTAAACAGGGGCACCCCCCTGTTTCCCCTTTGTAGTTGACAATCTCTTTCTTGCTTTTCAGGTATCGAGACGAGGTGAGCTTCACCCACAGCTAAGGGACGACTTGGGATACCAAGTCTGACACGCTCGAGCCAGAGTGAGACCACTTGGTCCGGCCTTGGGTCTAACCACTCTGGGCTCCTAAATAGTTGTCCGAAAATCAGCGACAACATTTTGGCGCTAGAAGGAGGGGACCTCGGCGCTCTCCCTTCCATTCCTCTATCACTACACCTACGACTCTCGAGAGATTAGTCATGTGCCTGCCACCTCCATGGGCTCCAGCGCGTAGCTCGGGGCACAACCTCCAAAGCTCTGCGCACCGTCTCGAAGGGCAACCTCATGATAATGAGAGCCATCCCTGAGACCCGGCGAATGACCTCGAGGCTGCAGTCCGAGAGGACGCGGCTCGAAGGCTCGCCGAGCTCCTAGACCGCCCCGGAGTTACCGGTGCGCTCATCGCCGACCTCCTCGACTCCAACAACGTCGACAACATCAACCACGAGACCAACCTCGACCACGCTATTCACGAAAGTGGACACACGCGCACGCCTCCAAGGGGACACCCTCGAGCGGCCGCGTCGAAACGTCAACTTTCTGATGAGCACCCGCACGCGCCCTCGAGGGGACACCCTCGGGCGACCACGTCAAGACGACAAGTGTCGAAAGGTACACGGGGGCGCTCAACCTCTAGGCCCCGAGAGGGACGCTCCAAGCTCACCATCCGCGTCCAAAACCCCCAGGGAGATGACGACAACAATGGCCGTGTCGTCTATCGAGAATGCCACTCAAATGACGCACTCTCGCCTAAAGTGATAGGGACGGCCGCCGGAGACTTGAGAGATCACCTCAATTCCCGGAAGGAATCTCGTGAGAGCGACTTGAGAAAAAAGCTCAACGCCCAACGCGAGATCGCGAGCAAGACCGTCTTGGGACGTCAACCACCTGACGCTGCTAACTGCGCACCTAACAAGAAACGCGCCTCCACACTCGCCGCATCGGCCGTCGCTCCCGACTCGCGAAGGAAGAGGCACAAAAAAGGACGAGTCCCTAATGACCTTCCGTCTCAGACCCCGAAACGATCCTTTATCCCGCTCAACACAACGCCAAACCGGATCCTGAGCTTACGCCGCGATGAGCTGGGAAGCCCCGCTCCACTCACAAAGGACCCCGCGAAGCGAGATCGAAGTAGGTTCTGCGAATACCACAAAGATCACGGGCACGTGATGATCAAATGCAACCAGCTTAAGAAGCGAATTGATCCCCTAATTCGAGGTGGGGACTTCAAGGAATTCGTCGCATCTGCTAGCAAGCCATGATTGTCGCGACTTCGACCTTTAAATTCACGCCCGAACCCGATCGGCTTCGTGATCAATTTTATTTCGAAAATGTAATTTCTTTTTTTTTCAAAGAAGGCCAAGTGCCATGACTACCTGTAACGACCCCCTTTATTGCAATAAAAAGTTATTCCACACATGACAACCTTTTTGTATATCTCCAACACAAGAGTTTCTTGGCCTTCGTCTCACAAACGCAAGAAACTCGGGGGGCTAACAGGGATCAATGCTCAATAAAAAACAACTCAACAACAACAAAAAAAAAAATATAATAATAAAGTCTCAAGGGGTTGATGGTTAGGCCGAAGGCCCCAAAGAGAAACTCCCCACGAACTCTTCAAAATGAGTACATTCCTCGGGTTGAGTTAGAGTCCACGAGTCGGCCGATACCTCTCGTGCCGATTCTTCACACATCTCCTCGAGACGAGTTCATTCCTCGAGTCGAGTTCGAGTCCACGAGTCGACAGATACTCCTCGTCCCGACTCTTCACGGAACTCCTCGTGCAGGCTCTACATAAGCCCTCGAGCCGAGTCCGAGTCCGCTAGTCGACTGGTACTCCTCGTGCCGACTCTTCACACATCTCCTCGAGACGAGCTCTTTCCTCTAGTTGAGCTCCGAGTCCACGAGTCGACCGATACTCCTCACGCCGACTCTTCACGAAACTCCTCGTGCAGGCTCTACATAAGCCCTCGAGCCGAGGTCGAGTCCACGAGTCGACTGATACTACTCGTTCCGACTCTTCACACATCTCCTCGAGACGAGCTCTTTCCTCGAGTTGAGCTCCGAGTCCGCGAGTCGACCGATACTCCTCACGCCGACTCTTCACGAAACTCCTCATGCAGGCTCTACATAAGCCCTCGAGCCGAGTTCGAGTCCACGAGTCGACTGATACTCCTCGTGCCGACTCTTCACACATCTCCTCGAGACGAGCTCTTTCCTCGAGTTGAGCTCCGAGTCCGCGAGTCGACCGATACTCCTCACGCCGACTCTTCACGAAACTCCTCGTGCAGGCTCTACATGAGTCCTCGAGTTGAGTCCCGAGTCCACAAGCCAACTAACCACTCCTCGTGCAGGCTCTACATGAGCCCTCGAGTTGAGTCCCGAGTCGACAAGTCAACTAACTACTCCTCGTGCAGGCTCTACATGAGTCCTCGAGTTGAGTCTTGAGTCCGCGCTCGCCACCCAGCTCGTGGGCCGATGGGCAATGTGTTACAAATGGGTTTCAAAGGCTTGCGCCCACTGGGCGTATCTAGTCTAGCCAGCGTCCACGGAAAACCTGGCCACAAAAATGTGGCATCGCACTCACCGCCCAGCTCGTGAGCCGATAGGCAACAAGTTACAAATGGGTTCAAGGCTTGCGTCCGATGGGTGTATCTGGTCTATCCAGCATCCACGGGAAACCTGGCCACACAAATGTGGCATCGCGCTCGCCGCCCAGCTCGTGAGCCGATAGGCAACGAGTTACAAATGGGTTCAAGGCTTGCGTCCGATGGGTGTATCTGGTCTATCCAGCGTCCACGGGAAACCTGGCCACACAAATGTGGCATCGTGCTCGCACCCCAACTCGTGAGCCGATAGGCAACGAGTTACAAATGGGTTCAAGGCTTTCGTCCACTGGGCGTATCTGGTCTAGCCAGTGTCCACGGGAAACCTGGCCACACAAATGTGGCATCGCACTCGCCGCAAAGTTCGTGAGCCGATAGGCAACGAGTTACAAATGGGTTCAAGGCTTGCATCTGCTGGGCATATCTGGTCTAGCCAGCGTCCACGGGAAACCTGGCCACACAAATGTGGCATCGCGCTCGCCGTCCAGCTCGTGAGCCGATAGGCAATGAGTTACAAATGGGTTCAAGGATTGCGTCCGCTGGGCGTATCTGGTCTAGCCAGCGTCCACGGGAAACCTGGTTACACAAATGTGGCATCGCGCTCGCCGCCCAGCTCATGAGCCGTTAGGCAACGAGTTACTAATGGGTTCAAGGCTTGCGTCCGCTGGGCGTATCTGGTCTAGCTAGCGTCCACGGGAAACATGGCAACACAAATGGAGCATCGCACTCGCCGCCCAGCTCGTGAGCCGATAGGCAACGAGTTACAAATGGGTTCAAGGCTTGCGTCCGCTGGGCGTATCTGGTCTAGCCAGCGTCCACGGCAAACCTGGCCACACAAATGTGGCATCGCGCTCGCCGCCCAGCTCGTGAGCCGATAGGAAACGAGTTACAAATGGGTTCAAGATTTGCGTCCGCTGGGCGTATCTGGTCTAGCAAGCGTCCACGGGAAACCTGGCCATACAAATGTGGCATCGCGCTCGCCGCTAATGAGCCGATAGACAACGAGTTACAAATGGGTTCAAGGCTTGCGTCCGCCAGGGCGTATCTGGTCTAGCCAGCGTCCACGGGAAACCTGGCCACACAAATGTGGCATCGCACTCGCCGCCCAGCTCGTGAGCCGATAGGCAACGAGTTACAAATGGGTTCAAGGCTTGCGTCTGCTGGGCGTATCTGGTCTAGCCAGCGTCCACGGGAAACCTGGCCACACAAATGTGGCATCGCGCTCGCCCCCCAGCTCGTGAGCCGATAGGCAACGAGTTACAAATGGGTTCAAGGTTTGCGTCCGCTGGGCGTATCTGGTCTAGCCATCGTCCCGGGAAACCTGGACACACAAATGTGGCATCGCGCTAGCCGCCCAGCTCATGAGCCGATAGGCAACGAGTTACAAATGGGTTCAAGGCTTGCGTCCGCTGGGCGTATCTGGTCCAGTCAGCTTCCACGGGAAACCTGGCCACACAAATGTGGCATCTTGCTCGCCGCCCAGCTGGTGAGCCGACAGGCAACGAGTTACAAATTGGTTCAAGGCTTGCGTCCGCTGGGCGTATCTGGTCTAGCCAGCGTCCACGGGAAACCTGGCCACACAAATGTGGCATCGCACTCGCCGCCCACCTCGTGAGCCGATAGGCAATGAGTTACAAATGGGTTCAAGGCTTGCGTCCGCTGGGCGTATCTGGTCTAGCCAGCGTCCACGGGAAACCTGGCCACACAAATGTGGCATCGCGCTCGCCGCCCAGCTCGTGAGCCGACAGGCAATGAGTTACAAATGGGTTCAAGGCTTACGTCCGCTGGGCGTATCTGGTCTAGCTAGCGTCCACGGGAAACCTGGCCACACAAATGTGGCATCGCGCTCGCCGCCCAGCTCGTGAGCCGATAGGCAACGAGTTACAAATGGGTTCAAGGCTTGCATCCGCTGGGTGTATCTGGTCTAGCCAGCGTCCACGGGAAACCTGGCCACACAAATGTGGCATCGCGCTCGCCGCCCAGCTCGTGAGCCGATAGGCAACGAGTTACAAATGGGTTCGAAGCTTGCGTCCGCTGGGCGTATCGGGTCTAGCCAGCGTCCACGGGAAACCTGGCCTCATAAATGTGGCATCGCGCTCGCCGCCCAGCTCGTGAGCCGAAAGGCAACGAGTTACAAATGGGTTCAAGGCTTGCGTCCGCTGGGTGTATCTGGTCTAGCCAGCGTCCACGGGAAACCTGGCCACACAAATGTGGTATCGCACTCGCCGCCCAGCTCGTGAGCCGATAGGCAACGAGTTACTAATGGGTTCAAGGCTTTCGTCCGCTGGGCGTATCTGGTCTAGCCAGCGTCCACGGGAAACATGGCAACACAAATGTGGCATCGCGCTCGCCGCCCAGCTCGTGAGCCGATAGGCAACGAGTTACAAATGGGTTCAAGGCTTGCGTTCGCTGGGCGTATCTGGTCTAGCCAGTGTCCACGGGAAACCTGGCCACACAAATGTGGCATCGCGCTCGCCGCCCAGCTCGTGAGCCGATAGGCAATGAGTTACAAATGGGTTCAAGGATTGCGTCCGCTGGGCGTATCTGGTCTAGCCAGCGTCCACGGGAAACCTGGTAACACAAATGTGGCATCGCGCTCGCCGCCCAGCTCGTGAGCCGACAGGCAATGAGTTACAAATGGGTTCAAGGCTTGCGTCCGCTGGGTGTATCTGGTCTAGCCAGCGTCCACGGGAAACCTGGCCACACAAATGTGGCATCGCGCTCGCCGCCCAGCTCGTGAGCCGATAGGCAACGAGTTACAAATGGGTTCAAGGCTTGCGTCTGCTGGGCGTATCTGGTCTAGCCAGCGTCCACGGGAAACCTGGCCACACAAATGTGGCATCGCGCTCGCCGCCCATCTCGTGAGCCGATAGGCAACGAGTTAAAAATGGGTTCAAGGTTTGCGTCCGCTGGGCGTATCGGGTCTAGCCAGCGTCCACGGGAAACCTGGCCACACAAATGTGGCATCGCGCTCGCCGCCCAGCTCGTGAGCCGATATGCAACGAGTTACAAATGGGTTCGAAGGCTTGCGTCCGCTGGGCGTATCGGGTCTAGCCAGCGTCCACGGGAAACCTGGCCTCATAAATGTGGCATCGCGCTCGCCGCCCAGCTCGTGAGCCGAAAGGCAACAAGTTACAAATGGGTTCAAGGCTTGCGTCCGCTGGGTGTATCTGGTCTAGCCAGCGTCCACGGGAAACCTGGCCACACAAATGTGGCATCGCGCTCGCCGCCCAGCTCGTGAGCCGATAGGCAACGAGTTACTAATGGGTTCAAGGCTTTCGTCCGCTGGGCGTATCTGGTCTAGCCAGCGTCCACGGGAAACATGGCCACACAAATGTGGCATCGCGCTCGCCGCCCAGCTCGTGAGCCGATAGGCAACGAGTTACAAATGGGTTCAAAGGCTTGCGTCCGCCAGGGCGTATCTGGTCTAGCCAGCGTCCATGGAAAACCCGGTCACGTAAACGTGACACCGAGGCCCCCCGAGGCCCAAGTCGTGCTAATCGATCACGCCTTCACTGGTAGGTCGAGAAAATAAGCCGCGCACAACAAAGACGTGCAAATCGATTACGCCTTCGTCAGTAAGTCGAGAAAATAAGCCACGTGCAACAAAAGCTTTCCCTCGTGACGCATAAAGGCCGTCCCTCGCGACGTGTAAAGGCCGTTCCCCGTGACGTAAACCCGAGAGCATTCATCCCGCATCCGCATAAAAGCGTAGATTTTGAGTTTCCACTCGACCTACGCTCGACCGGAAACTCGGGGGGCTAATGTTGTCGGCCCGTCTAGGGCCGACGAGAACAAAGGCATCTCTTCGACCCATGTGGCTGGTACGAGGTCTTGGGCGGCGAAACCCTGACTCAACCAGGGGCCGGCCCAAACCAATGGCCAAGTCAAATGCCTTGCCCAGCCATGGGCCGGGTCAATGGCTCACACGGCCATTGGGCAGTTCACTCGGCCAATGGCCGAGTGAACCCTCCAGCCACCAAGGCAGTTCACTCGGCCATTGGCCGAGTGAACCTTCCAGCAGTTCACTCGGCCAATGGCCGAGTGAACCCTCCAGCCACCAAGGCAGTTCACTCGGCCATTGGCCGAGTGCACCTTCCAGCAGTTCACTCGCCCAATGGCCGAGTGAACCTTCCAGCCGCCCAGGCAGTTCACTCGGCCATTGGCCGAGTGAACCTTCCAGAAGTTCACTCGGCCAATGGCCGAGTGAACCCTTCAGTCGGCCTTGCAGTTCACTCGGCCAATGGCCGAGTGAACCTTCCAGCAGTTCACTCGGCCAATGGCCGAGTAAACCTTCATCCGGCCAAGACTCCTCACTCGGCCATTGGCCGGCCCAACCCTTCAGCCGGCCAATGGCCGACCCAAGCTTGTTCACTCGGCCAAGGGGTCTTCAAAACACCCCTTGGCTGCCTATAAATACAGGGGCCGCTCCCCTAGTCCAGGTAATCCATTTTTGAGTCCCTAAACGCTGTCGAACTCGTACTTCACTCGTTTCGCTCATCTTTGGCCTCTCACCACCTCTAAACCCTCTATATCCACCTCAATCCTACTAATGCTGAGCGTCAGAGAGGTAAACAGGGGTACCCCCCCCTGTTTCCCCTTTGTAGTTGACAATCTCTTTCTTGCTTTTCAGGTATCGAGATGAGGTGAGCTTCACCCACAGCTAAGGGACGACGTTGGATACCAAGTCCGACACGCTCGAGCCGGAGTGAGACCACTTGGTCCGGCCTTGGGTCTAACCACTCTGGGCTCCTAAATAGTTGTCCGAAAATAAGCGACAACATTTTCTGCGAATACCACAAAGATCACGGGCACGTGACGATCGAATGCAACCAGCTTAAGAAGCGAATTGATTCCCTAATTCGAGGTGGGGACTTCAAGGAATTCGTCGCATTTGCTAGCAAGCCATGATTGTCGCGACTTCGACCTTTAAATTCACGCCCGAACCCGATCGGCTTCGTGATCAATTTTATTTCGAAAATTTAATTTCTTCTTTTTTCAAAGAAGGCCAAGTGCCATGACTACCTGTAACGACCCCCTTTATTGCAATAAAAAGTTATTCCACACATGACAACCTTTTTGTATATCTCCAACACAAGAGTTTCTTGGCCTTCGTCTCACAAACGCAAGAAACTCGGGGGGCTAACAGGGATCAATGCTCAATCAAAAACAACTCAACAACAACAAAAAAAAATATAATAATAAAGTCTCAAGGGGTCGATGGTTAGGCCGAAGGCCACAAAGAGAAACTCCCCATGAACTCTTCGAAATGAGTACATTCCTCGGGTCGAGTTAGAGTCCACGAGTCGGCCGATCCCTCTCGTGCCGATTCTTCACACATAAGCCCTCGAGCCGAGTTCGAGTCCGCGAGTCGACTGATACTCCTCGTGCCGACTCTTAACACATCTCCTCGAGATGAGCTCTTTCCTCGAGTTGAGCTCCTAGTCCGCGAGTCGACCGATACTCCTCGTGCAGACTCTTCACGGAACTCCTCGTGCAGGCTCTACATAAGCCCTCGAGCCGAGTTCGAGTCCGCGAGTCGACTGATACTCCTCGTGCCAACTCTTCACACATCTCCTCGAGACGAGCTCTTTCCTCAAGTTGAGCTCCGAGTCCGCGAGTCAACCGATACTCCTCACGCCGACTCTTCACGAAACTCCTCGTGCAGGCTCTACATAAGCCCTCGAGCCGAGTTAGAGTCCACGAGTCGACTGATACTCCTCGTGCCGACTCTTCACACATCTCCTCGAGACGAGCTCTTTCCTCGAGTTGAGCTCCGAGTCCACGAGTCGACCGATACTCCTCACGCCGACTCTTCACGAAACTCCTCGTGCAGGCTCTACATAAGCCCTCGAGCCGAGTTTGAGTCCATGAGTCGACTGATACTCCTCGTGCCAACTCTTCACACATCTCCTCGAGACGAGCTCTTTCCTCGACTTGAGATCCGAGTCCGCGAGTCGACCGATACTCCTCACGCCGACTCTTCACGAAACTCCTCGTGCAGGCTCTACATGAGTCCTCGAGTTGAGTCCCGAGTCCACAAGCCAACTAACCACTCCTCGTGCAGGCTCTACATGAACCCTGGAGTTGAGTCCCGAGTCCACAAGTCAACTAACTACTCCTCGTGCAGGCTCTACATGACTCCTCGAGTTGAGTCTTGAGTCCGCGCTCGCCACCCAGCTCGTGGGCCGATGGGCAACGAGTTACAAATGGGTTTCAAAGGCTTGTGTCCGCTGGGCGTATCTGGTCTAGCCAGCGTCCACGGGAAACCTGGCCACACAAATGTGGCATCGCGCTCGCTGCCCAGCTCGTGAGCCGATAGGCAACGAGTTACAAATGGGTTCAAGGCTTGCGTCCGCTGGGCGTATCTGGTCTAGCCAGCATCCACGGGAAACCTGGCCGCACAAATCTGGCATCGCGCTCACCGCCCAGCTCGTGAACCGATAGGCAACGAGTTACAAATGGGTTCAAGGCTTGCGTCCGCTGGGCGTATCTGGTCTAGCCAGCGTCCACGGGAAACCTGGCCACACAAATGTGGCATCGCGCTCGCCGCCCAGCTCGTGAGCCGACAGGCAACGAGTTACAAATGGGTTCAAGGTTTGCGTCCGCTGAGCGTATCTGGTCTAGCCAGCATCCACGGGAAACCTGGCCACACAAATGTGGCATCGCGCTCGCCGCCCGGCTCGTGAGGCGATAGGGAACGAGTTACAAATGGGTTCAAGGCTTGCGTCCGCTGGGCGTATCTGGTCCAGCCAGCGTCCACGGGAAACCTGGCCACACAAATGTGGCATCGCGCTCGCCACCCAGCTCGTGAGCCGACAGGCAACGAGTTGCAAATGGGTTCCAAAGGCTTGCGTCCGCCAGGGCGTATCTGGTCTAGCCAGCGTCCATGGAAAACCCGGTCACGCAAACGTGACACCGAGGCCCCCCGAAGCCCAAGTCGTGCTAACCGATCACGCCTTCACTGGTAGGTCGAGAAAATAAGCCGCGCACAACAAAGACGTGCAAATCGATTACGCCTTCGTCGGTAAGTCGAGAAAATAAGCCACGCGCAACAAAAGCCGTCCCTCGTGACGCACAAAGGTCGTCCCTCGCGACGTGTAAAGGCCGTTCCCCGTGACGCAAACCCGAGAGCATTCATCCCGCATAAGCATAAAAGCGTAGATTTTGATTTTCCACTCGACCTATGCTCGACCGGAAACTCGGGGGGCTAATGTTGTCAGCCCGTCTAGGGCCGACGAGAACAAAGGCATCTCTTCGACCCATGTGGCTGGTACGAGGTCTTGGGCGGCGAAACCCTGACTCAACCAGGGGCCGGCCCAAACCAATGGCCAAGTCAAATGCCTTGCCCAGCCATGGGCCGAGTCAATTGCTCACTCGGCCATTGGGCAGTTCACTCGGCCAATGGCCGAGTGAACCCTCCAGCCACCAAGGCAGTTCACTCGGCCATTGGCCCAGTGAACCTTTTAGCAGTAAACTCGGCCAATGGCCGAGTGAACCTTCCAACCGCCCAGGCAGTTCACTCGGCCATTGGCCGAGCGAACGTTCTAGCAGTTCACTCGGCCAATGGCCGAGTGAACCCTTCAGTCGGCCTTGCAGTTCACTCGGCCAATGGCCGAGTGAACCTTCCAGCAGTTCACTCGGCCAATGGCCGAGTGAACCTTCCAGCCGCCCAGGCAGTTCACTCGGCCATTGGCCGAGTGAACCTTCCAGCAATTCACTCGGCCAATGGCCGAGTAAACCTTCATCCGGCCAAGACTCCTCACTCGGCCATTGGCCGGCCCAACCCTTCAACCGGCCAATGGCCGACCCAATCTTGTTCACTCGGCCAAGGGGTCTTCAAACCACCCCTTGGCTGCCTATAAATACAGGGGCCGCTCCCCTAGTCCAGGTAATCCATTTTTGAGTCCCGAAACGCTGTCGAACTCGTACTTCACTCGTTTCGCTCATCTTTGGCCTCTCACCACCTCTAAACCCTCTATATCCACCTCAATCCTACTAATGTTGAGCGTCGGAGAGGTAAACAGGGGCACCCCCCCTGTTTCCCCTTTGTAGTTCACAATCTCTTTTTAGCTTTTCAGGTATCAAGACGAGGTGAGCTTCACCCACAGCGAAGGGACGACTTGGGATACCAAGTCCGACACGCTCGAGCCGGAGTGAGAGCACTTGGTCCGGCCTTTGGTCTAACCACTCTGGGCTCCTAAATAGTTGTCCGAAAGTCAGCGACAACATTTTCTGCGAATACCACAAAGATCACGGGCACGTGACGATCGAATGCAACAAGCTTAAGAAGCGAATTGATTCCCTAATTCGAGGTGGGGACTTCAAGGAATTTGTCGCATCTACTAGCAAGCCATGACTGTCGCGACTTCGACCTTTAAATTCACGCCCGAACCCGATCGGCTTCGTGATCAATAAAATTCAGGCCAAGTGCCATGACTACCTATAACGACCCCCTTTATTGCAATAAAATGTTATTCCACACATGACAACCTTTTTGTATATCTCCAACACAAGAGTTTCTTGGCCTTCGTCTCACAAACGCAAGAAACTCAGGGGTCTAACAGGGATCAATGCTCAATCAAAAACAGCTCAACAAAAAAAAATATAATACTAAAGTCTCAAGGGGTCGATGGTTAGGCCTAAGGCCCCAAAGACAAACACCCCATGAACTCTTCGAAATGAGTACATTCCTCGAGTCGAGTTAGAGTCCACGAGTCGGCCGATACCTCTCGTGCCGATTCTTCACACATAAGCCCTCGAGCCGAGTTCGAGTCCGTGAGTCGACTGATACTCCTCGTGCCGACTCTTCACACATCTCCTCGGGACGAGCTCTTTCCTCGAGTTGAGCTCTTAGTCCGCGAGTCGAGCGATACTCCTCGTGCCGACTCCTCACGGAACTCCTCGTGCAGGCTCTACATAAGCCCTCGAGCCGAGTTCGAATCCGCGAGTCTACTGATACTCCTCGTGCCGACTCTTCACACATCTCCTCGAGAGGAGCTCTTTCCTCAAGTTGAGCTCCGAGTCCGCGAGTCAACCGATACTCCTCACGCCGACTCTTCACGAAACTCCTCGTGCAGGCTCTACATAAGCCCTCGAGCCGAGTTCGAGTCCACGAGTCGACTGATACTCCTCGTGCCGACTCTTCACACATCTCCTTGAGACGAGCTCTTTCCTCGAGTTGAGCTCCGAGTCCACGAGTCGACCGATACTCCTCACGCCGACTCTTCACGATACTCCTCGTGCAGCCTCTACATAAGCCCTCGAGCCGAGTTCGAGTCCACGAGTCGACTGATACTCCTCGTGCCGACTCTTCACACATCTACTCTAGACGAGCTCTTTCCTCGAGTTGAGATCCGAGTCCGCGAGTCAACCGATACTCCTCACGCCGACTCTTCACGAAACTCCTCGTGCAGGCTCTACATGAGTCCTCGAGTTGAGGCCCGAGTCCACAAGCCAACTAACCACTCCTCGTGCAGGCTCAACATGAGCCCTCGAGTTGAGTCCCGAGTCCACAAGTCAACTAACTACTCCTCGTGCATGCTCTACATGAGTCCTCGAGTTGAGTCTTGAGTCCGCGCTCGCCACCCAGCTCGTGGGCCGATGGGCAACGAGTTACAAATGGGTTTCAAAGGCTTGCGTCCGCTGGGCGTATCTGGTCTAGCCAGCGACCATGGGAAACCTGGCCACACAAATGTGGCATCGCGCTCGCCGCCCAGCTCGTGAGCCGATAGGCAACAAGTTAGAAATGGGTTCAAGGCCTGCGTCCCCTGGGCATATCTTGTCTATCCAGCGTCCACGGGAAACGTGGCGACACAAATGTGGCATCGCGCTCGCCGCCCAGCTCGTGAGCCGATAGGCAACGAGTTACAAATGGGTTCAAGGCTTGCGTCCGCTGGGCGTATCTGGTCTAGCCAGCGTCCACGGCAAACCTGGCCACACAAATGTGGCATCGCGCTCGCCGCCCAGCTCGTGAGCCGATAGGCAACGAGTGACAAATGTGTTCAAGGCTTGCGTTCGCTGGGCGTATCTGGTCTAGCCAGCATCCACGGGAAACCTGGCCACACAAATGTGGCATCGCGCTCGCCGCCCAGCTCGTGAGCCGATAGGCAACGAGTTACAAATGGGTTCAAGGCTTGCGTCCGCTGGTCGTATCGTGTCTAGCCAGCGTGCACGGGAAACCTGGCCACACAAATGTGGCATCGCGCTCGCCGCCCAGCTCGTGAGCCGATAGGCAACGAGTTACAAATGGGTTCAAGGTTTGCGTCCGCTGGGCGTATCTGGTCCAGCCAACGTCCACGGGAAACTTGGCCACACAAATGTGGCATCGCGCTCGCCGCCCAGCTCGTGAGCCGACATGCAACGAGTTACAAATGGGTTACAAAGGCTTGCGTACGCCAGGGCGTATCTGGTCTAGCCAGCGTCCACGGAAAACCCGGTCACGCAAACGTGACACCGAGGCCCCCCGAGGCCCAAGTCGTGCTAATCGATCACGCCTTCACTGGTAGGTCGATAAAATAAGCCGCGCACAACAAAGACGTGCAAATCGATTACGCCTTCGTCGGTAAGTCTAGAAAATAAGCCACGCGCAACAAAAGCCGTCCCTCGTGACGCACAAAGGCCGTCCCTCGCGACGCGTAAAGACCATTGCCCGTGACGTAAACCCGAGAGCATTCATCCCGCATCCGCATAAAAGCGTAGATTTTGAGTTTCCACTCGACCTACGCTCGACCGGAAACTCGGGGGGCTAATGTTGTCGGCCTGTCTAAGGCCGACGAGAACAAAGGCATCTCTTCGACCCATGTGGCTGGTACGAGGTCTTGGGCGGCGAAACCCTGACTCAACCAGGGGCCGGCCCAAACCAATGGCCAAGTCAAATGCCTTGCCCAGCCATGGGCCGGGTCAATGGCTCACTCGGCCATTGGGCAGTTCACTCGGCCACTGGCCGAGTGAACCTTCCAGCAGTTCACTCGGCCAATGGCCGAGTGAACCTTCCAGCCGCCCAGGCAGTTCACTCGGCCATTGAGCGAGTGAACCTTCCAGCAGTTTACTCGGCCAATGGCCGAGTGAACCCTTCAGTCGGCCTTGCAGTTCACTCGGCCAATGGCCGAGTGAACCTTCCAGCAGTTCACTCGGCCAATGGCCGAGTAAACCTTCATCCGGCCAAGACTCCTAACTCGGCCATTGGCCGGCCAAACCCTTTAGCCGGCCAATGGCCGACCCAAGCTTGTTCACTCAGCCAAGGGGTCTTCAAACCACCCCTTGGCTGCCTATAAATACAGGGGCCGCTCCCCTAGTCCAAGTAATCCATTTTTGAGTCTCGAAACGCTGTCGATTTCGTACTTCACTCGTTTCGCTCATCTTTGGCCTCTCACCACCTCTAAACCCTCTATATCCACCTCAATCCTACTAATGTTGAGCGTCGGAGAGGTAAACATGGGCACCCCCCCTGTTTCCCCTTTGTAGTTCACAATCTCTTTCTTGCTTTTCAGGTATCGAGACGAGGTGAGCTTCACCCACAGCTAAGGGACGACTTGGGATACCAAGTCCGACACGCTCGAGCCGTAGTGAGACCACTTGGTCCGGCCTTGGGTCTAACCACTCTGGGCTCCTAAATAGTTGTCCGAAAATCAGCGACAACATCTGCGAAGGCTCTGGGATCCGTGACGCTGTCTTTTGAAGACCGCACTTTAAACTTAAATAATGTTTATTTTGTTCCTACCTTTGGGAAGAACTTGATATCCGTTGCTCGTCTTATTGAGCAAGATTATTGTTTAAAGTTCATCAAGAATGGAATTCGTATTTCGTTTCCTGATAATTCTTTTGTCATTGATGCATGTATGAAGAATGCTCTTTTTTACATCCATCCCACTCAACCTTCTCTTTTAGACACCGAAATAGATAATGATCTAATTAGGGAGCCAAAGAGGATCAAACTTTCTGAATCCTCCGATCTAACAAAATCAACACACTTATGGCACTTAAGACTTGGTCATACCAGTCTAGATAGGATTAAGAGACTTGTGAGGGACGGTCCACTCCAAGCCTCTGCAATAGGTTCACTACATACTTGTGAATCCTGCATAGAAGGAAAAATGACTAAGCGACCTTTCTCTGATAAGGGTCGAAGAGCCACCGAGTTGCTGGAACTAATACATTCTGATATATGTGGTCGGCTCAGCCAACATGCACGTGGGGGATACGAATACTTCGTTACCTTCACCGATGATTACTCACGATATGGCTTTATCTATTTGCTCAAACACAAATCTGAGACCTTTAACGTATTTAAGGTCTTTAGGGCTTTAGTGGAAAAGCAAACTGGCAAAATGATCAAAACACTTCGATCCGATCGAGGTGGTGAGTATATGTTTGGAGAGTTCGATGACTTTCTTAAAGAAGAAGGTATCGCTTCTCATCTTACCACACCTGGCACACCTCAACAAAACGGAGTGTCAGAGAGAAGAAACCGAAATCTTATGGAGATGGTTAGATCAATGATGAGTTACTCATCACTCCCTCTTTCCTTTTGGGGATATGCCCTCGAAACAGCCGCTTATATTCTGAACCAAGTTCCGTCCAAAACGGTTCCTGGTACTCCTTATGAACGATGGACTGGCAGTAAAGTAAATATGGGCCACATCCGAATTTGGGGTTGCCCCACACACGTGCTAAGGCAAAAGACTAGCAAGTTGGCTAGTAGGTCAGAATTGTGCTTGTTTGTGGGATATCCAAAGGAGACCAAGGGTTTCATCTTCTATAGTCCCGAGGACGATAAGACTTTTGTTAGCACGAATGCTCGTTTCCTTGAGGAGGACTTTATGAAGGATGCAAAACCTAGAAGCAAAATTGTGCTAGAAGAAAAGTTGGGTGAAGAAGCTTCTACCTCATCTGTAAGAACTGTTCTTACCCCAACTGAATCACAACCTAACTCATCAGAATCTCGTCAAGTAGTAATTCGACGTAGTGGGAGGGCTACTCATAAGCCTGACAGGTACATGTCCTATGTAGACTCTCTCGTAGTCGTCTCTGACATGGATGATCCTGTTTCCAATAGCCAAGCGATGGCTTGTTCTGAATCAAACCTTTGGCTTGACGCCATGAAAGTTGAGATGCACTCGATGTATGTCAACAAAGTCTGGAAACTTGTAGACCTTCCTGAAGGGATTAAACCTGTAGGGTGTAAGTGGATATACAAGAAGAAAAGGGGTCCTGATGGGAACGTCGAGACGTTCAAAGCACGACTTGTGGCGAAGGGTTATACCCAACAAGAAGGGATTGACTATGAAGAAACCTTCTCGCCAGTCGCGATGCTTAAATCCATATGCATACTCCTATCCATAGTTGCAGCTCTCGACTATGAGATCTGGCAAATGGATGTCAAGACAGCCTTTTTGAATGGCAATCTTGACGAGCGCATTTACATGGCTCAACCAGACGGTTTCGTGGAAGAAGGTCAAGAGACCAAGGTTTGTGAGTTGCTTAAGTCCATTTATGGATTAAAGCAAGCATCTAGGTCATGGAATATCATATTCGATGAAACAGTCAATAGATGTGCCTTGTGTTTACAAGTTATTACACGAAGGCAAAGTTTTGTTTTTGGTGCTATATGTCGATGATATACTACTCATTGGTAATGACGTGGGTAAGTTATCTAAGGTTAAGGTCTGGCTAGCAAAGCAATTCGATATGAAGGATTTAGTAGAAGCCGCGTACATTCTGGGGATCCAAATCTTTCGAGATAGGAAAAACCGGACACTGTCGCTCTCTCAATCATCTTATATTGATAAGGTAATGGATCGCTTCTCGATGCAAGACTCCAAGAAGGGCCAAACACCCTTTTGTTGGAATCGATCTAGGGTTTGAGAAAAAGTTTAACGCTTCGTTAAGCGGCGGAATTTTAAAAATTTTCTTTTTAAGTAAAACTAGTTTTTACTAACCTAGACAAGAGCATGTGCATGTAAATAAAAACTAATATGAGCTATTAAAGTTACTAACCTTTTTGATGCTTGAACGTTGATGAGCCTTTGGAAGGTTGGCAACGTTCGTCTCCCCTCGCAGCACGTCTCTCTTTTCTTTCCTCGGGAACTCGAGCAACCACGATAGTTTCTATCACTAAATCACTCGAAAAGAAGGAATCAGTGAGTGGGCACTTTTTAAACACTACGACTTGAGAACGAGTCTCGAAGTCGCAGAGCTAAACACTAGGTCGAGTGAGGACCTAGGTGCCAAGACAAGAAATAATCGAAAATATAAACTAGAGAGAGGAAGGGGCGGCCAAGTCTAGAGAGAGAAGCTCTCAATCTCTAAAACTTTGCATGAATGAAAAGTGAGGAATGAGGCTCCTATTTATAGGAGAGGTCTCACCTTCAATAAGGTAGTTTCCTCTTCTATAGAATATCACATATTCATGAGCAAAATAACCCTTATTTCTCATTCCTTTTGGGCGCCCAAGGCAGCCTTCTAGAAGGCTAGGATTTGTTTCCTTTTTTGTTCCTTGGCTTGCCTATTACTCTCTTGGCCGATTCCCTTGTGCATCTAATATGCAAATTTGTTTCCTCTTTTTCTTTTGGCAAGTATCTAAATACATTTATGCACAAAATAATTTCTCTTTCTCTTTGGGTAGTGTTGGGCGCCTATGGCTTCTAGAAAAGGCTTCTAGAATTTTCTTCACTTGTTCATGACAACATAAGAAAAAGCCCATTTAGAATTTTCAATAAAATTCTCATGAAATGAAATTAATTCACAAGGCCCAATTAATCATATTATGGCCGAGTGACATTAAGTCATCAAATGAACTTGTCAAAATTTATTGACATCCATTTCATCCATATGTCTCAAAAGACAAAAATACCCTTTCGACAATTTTCGTTCTTGTTTTGACTTAGCTTCCAGTTTAACTATTCCTATCGATGTGATTCGTGACAGTGACCTCATGGACCCAAATGAACAAAGCTTTAGCTAAACACTTGGACTCAAAAGTTCACAAACCTTTTCCAAGTTTAGCTTAATGCCAACTGACTCCACTAAAGAGCTGACACTGAAAATCTCTCGGTTCAAATGAATTTATTTTCTACTCAAGAATTCACCTAATTATAATGAGCGGATCCACTGAATATTATCTATGCTACCCTTCATGAATGTCATCAGCTAGTCGGGATTTACTAAATTACCATTTTACCCTTCTAGCTGTTATTTCCTCAACTCCTTTGTCGCTTGTGAATAAGTTAGAAACAATGTATTGACGAGGAGCTAACAAGTCACATTGTTTCATCCAAAAGAGTCAGGACGCAATTTGGACACTGGCCAGTTCATTTATTCACACTCCAAGGAACAAAGCATGAGGTGACATACATTGCATTTCAGCAATCTTGTACATGAATTCCATATCTATGAGAACTTCACAAAGTTACTCATGACAGACTCACAACTTAGTACCTCACCAATAGGCCTTGTTCGGAATCACATAGTGAGTCCGAAATTTGACTTTCTCAAATGAGAATACTAAGGTGTGAAATGGCATGTCTCATTTCAGGATTAAGGTAAGCATGATGCAATTCATACATAATGACTTCGAGACATAAGAGGTTAAATGGTTTGTTCTTATATTGTCTCTAGAAGTGCACTGGTCAATTCAGTACCTTCGGAAGATACCTAGAAGAACTATAGAGTCTCCAACTCTCAATGCCTCATAACCAGACATCATAGATTCTTCTAACAATCATACTGAGGTCAATAGTCCTTTGACCCTAAGATTGCGAATATATCGTTTTAAGCAAACTACGAAGAGTTTGTTCATGCAAATCTACATTTGTCTCTTCGTAAGTTGTTAAGTTTGTTTACGGACTAAAAGACTAAGGTTTTATCATAAAGCTTCAAACAAAGAAAGAATGAATGAACGTTTCAACTTTATTATTAATGAATAAGCAATTACAAGCAAGAGTCTTCGTAAGACTATATGACATCAAATGTACATAAATAGACACTACTACTCTTCTTGTGGGCACCATTGACAACACCTTTAGGCATGGAGTCTCACTCTCTAAGGACCAGTCTCCCAAGACTGCACAAGAGATTGAAGACATGAGGAAAATTCCTTACACCTTTGCCGTAGGAAGCCTCATGTATGCTATGCTTTGCACTAACCTGACATCTGGTTAGCCGTTTCCAATCCAACCCTGGACCCGAGCATTGGATTGCTGTTAAGCATGTTCTTAAGTATCTTCGAAGAACTAGGAACTTGATGCTTACATACTCAGGTACTGACCTGACTATGATGGGATATACCGACTCCGATTTTCAAGCGGATAAGGATTCCAGGAAATCCACTTCGGAATCTGTGTTCATCCTTAATAGTGGAGCTGTTGTGTGGACGAGTATTAAGCAATTTTGCATTGCTGACTCCACAATGGAAGCAGAATATGTGGGTGCTTGTGAAGCATCCAAAGAGGCTGTATGGCTTAGAAAATTCCTTAAGTATTTGGAAGTTGTTCCAAACGTCGACGAGCCCATGACCCTTTATTGTGATAATAGTGGGGTTGTCGCTAACTCAAAGGAACCTCGAAGCCATAAGCGCTCTAAGCGTATTGAGAGGAAATACCATTTGATTCGAGAGATCGTGCAGCGCAGAGACGTGGATGTGAAGTAGATCTCTGGCAGATCCATTCACCAAGGCCCTAGCGAACAAGGTCTTCGACCAACATCGAGAGGGATTAGGCATGAACGACTACACACATCTTCTTTGAGTCAAGTGGGAGTTTGTTGTCAATGGTGCCCACAAGAAGAGTCGTAGTGTGTATTTATGTACATTTGATGTCATATAGTCTTACGAAGACTCTTGCTTGTAACTGCTTATTTATTAATAAAAGTTAAAACGTTCATTCAATCTTCCTTGTCTGAAGCTTTATGATAAAACCTTAGTCTTTAGTCCATAAACAAACTAAACAACTTATGAAGAGAAAAATGTAGATTTGCATGAACAAACTCTTCGTAGTTTGCTTAAAACGATATATTCGCAATCTAAGGGTCAAAGGACTATTGACCTCAGTATGATTGTTAGAAGTATCTATGATGCCTTGCTATGAGGCATTGAGAGTTGGAGACTCTATAGTTCTTCTAGGTATCTTCCGAAGGTACTTAATTGACCAGTGCACTTCTAGAGACAAGATAAGAACAAACCATTTAACCTCTTATGTCTCGAAGTCACTACTTATGAATTGCGTCGTTCTTACCTTAATCCTGAAATGAGACATGTCATGAGAAAGTTAGAGTTCAGACTCACTATGTGATTCCGAACAAGGCCTATTGGTGAAGTACTAAGTTGTGAGAATGTCATGAGTAACTTTGTGAAGTTCTCATATATATGGAATTGATGTACAAGATTGCTGAAATGCAATGTATGTCACCTCATGCTTTGTTCCTTGGAGTGTGAATAAATGAACTGGCCAGTGTCCAAATTGAGTCTTGACTCTTTTGGATGAAACAATGTGACTTGTTAGCTCCTCGTCAATACATTGTTTCTAACTTATTCACAAGCGACAAAGGAGTTGAGGAAATAACAGCTAGAAGGGTAAAATGGTAATTTTGTAAATCCCGAGTAGCTGATGATATTCATGAAGGGTAAACACTGATAATATTCTGTGGATCCGTTCATTACAATTAGGTTGAATTCTTGAGTAGAAAATAAATTCATTTGAACCGAGAGATTTTCAGTGTCAACTCTTTAGTGGAGTCAGTTGACATTAAGCTAAACTTGGAAAGGGTTTGTGAACTTTTGAGTCCAAGTATTTTAGGTCAAGCTTAGTTCATTTGGATCCATGAGGTCACTGTCACGAATCACATCGATTAGGAATAGTTAAACTGGAAGCTAAGTCAAAACAAGAACGAAAATAGTCAAAAGGGTATTTTTGTCTTTTGAGACAAAGGATGAAATGAATGTCAATAAATTTTTTTGACAAGTTCATTTGATGACTTAATGTCACTCGGCCATGACTTGATCATTGGGCCTTGTGAATTAATTTCATTTGATAAGAATTTTTTTAAAATTCTTAATGGGCTTTTCTCATGTTGTCATGAACAAATGAAGAAGCTTCTAGAAGCTCCTTCTAGAGACATAATGGGCGCCCAAATACCCAAGAGAAAGAGAGATTATTTTGTGCATAAATGTATCAAGATACTTGCCAAAAGAAAAAGAGGAAACAAATTTGCATATGGATGCTTAAGAATTTCGGCCAAGTTGAGAAAAAGGCAAGGCAAGGAACAAAAAATGGAAACAAATCCAAGGCTTAATGAAGCCTATGTTGGCCGAGTGTCTCAAGAGAAAAAAGGGGAAATTGGCTCATGGATATGTGATATTCTATAGAAGAGGAAACTACCTTATTGAAGGTGAGACCTCTCCTATAAATTGGAGCCCCTTTGTTCACATTTCATTCATTCCAAAGTTTTAGAGATTTGAGAGACTCTCTCTCTAGAACCTTGGCCGCCCCTCTACTCTCTCTCTCTAGTCAAGGCAAGGAACAAAAAAGGAAACAAATCCAAGGCTTAATGAAGCCTATGTTGGCCGAGCATCTCAAGAGAAAAAAAGAGGAAATTGGCTCATTCTGTAGAAGAGGAAACTACCTTATTGAAGGTGAGACCTCTCCTATAAATAGGAGCCTCATTCTTCTCATTTTTCTCATTCCACATAAGTTAGAGATTGAGAGCCTCTCTTTGTAGAACTTGTGGCCGCCCCTCTCCTCTCTCTCTCTAGTCAATTTCGTTTTATTGTTTTGGCACCTAGGTCCTCATTTGACCTAGAGTTTAGCTCTGCGACTTCAAGACTCGTTCTTAAGTCGTAGTGTTTAAAAGTGCCCACTCACTGATTCCTTTTATTTCGAGTGATTTAGTGATAGAAACCATCGTGGTTGCTCGAGTTGCCGGGGAAAGAAAGAGAGACGTGCTGCGAGGAGACGAGCGTTGCAAACTTTGCAAAAGCTTCTCAAAGTTCAAGCTTCAAGAAAGGTTAGTAAACTTCTATGCTCATTATAGTTTTTATTTATATGTACTTGCTCTTTGTCTAGGTTAGTAAAAACCATTTTTACTTGAAAAGAAATTTTTTAAAATTCCGCCGCTTAACGAAGCTTTAAACTTTTTTTAAAACCCTAGATCAATTCCAACAATTGGTATCAAAGCTATGGTCAAAGATTAGCATGTACAAACTTTTTTTTAAACTTTTTTTAAACCCTAGCATGTACCGACGACATCGACCGCGCACAGAAGTGCCGAGAGTGGCGCCCACCGACGATGCTATGACCGCGGCTCATCCCCGAGATGAGACTCGCCACGGGGGGTCGCCACCGCGGGCGAGGAAGGAGGCGATCTCTTCCAACAAGCGACCGTCGTCGTCGACCTCTTTCGGATCACCATCCGGCCACAAGCACGCCCATACATCGGCGGTGCCGGACATCATGGATTCGATGCTCCTAGCGGAGGCAGCAGAGCTGAGGGACCAGTGCTCTCGAGGGATCCTTGAAACCTCTCTGCGGGATTTCAAAGGTCTGCTGACGACAAGCGACCTTGAGCATTTCCAGAACGGGATTGGAGACGCCCGAAAGGTACGATTCGTTTGCTCGTCTCATGTGCAATCGTTATGCTTATTCTGATTACGCGTATGTCACTTGTTCCCAAAGATGCTCGCGCGCCAAGAACGAAGTGATCGCATTCTATGAGACCTGATGCGGCGCATGCAGATCGTGGAGAAGGAAAACGAGAGCACGGCGGCCGCCCATGCTGCCGCTCTAGCGGGGGTCCGTACTGCCCGAGAGTTTCAAGCGCTCGAGGAGGAATTGGAGCGAGTTCGCGGGGAATCGGAGGCCGAGAAAGCATCCCAGGAGAAGGCGGAGCAGGCGGCTGACACCTTCTTAGGGGAGACGAAGAAGCTCCAGACGGCGCTCTCGAGCCGGGATGAGGAGCTGAGCATCGTCCACGCTCGACTATCGGCGAGCGAGTTCTCTCGGGTCAAGGTCGAGAGGGAGAGGGATTCTTTTCGGGCAGAGGTGCAGACCCTCGTCGAGGAGAAGGACGACGTCGTGCGATCCAAGACGGACTTGGAGGATGACTGGGACCTCGCGTTGGAAGTGGCTCGTTATGAGGCGGCCATACGGGTCTGGGACGCGACCATGAAGGAGAACACGTCTCGTGGGACCACGTTTTCCTTCTTCGACGCTATGTTCCCCCCTCTGGACGATGAACAACCGACGGACGACCCGCTCTCCCATGTTCCCGTGGAGGCGGCTCAATCAACGAACCGCCTGCTTGACGGAGAGGCGACCGACGGGTCGGGAGCCCCCCATCCCGAGGACGACGAGGAGCAGATCGACTTTGGCTCAGAGTAGCCAACTTCGCACATTTGTTTAGCGCTCGCATTACGTTTCTTTTCGGATATTTGTTTATGTTTCTTCTGCTTGACATTCGGTGTGTTTTTCTTGTTGGGTTGTTCATGTGACATTGTTTGCTTTGGTTAAAGCTTTTCTCATCTGTTATGAGTCTTATTTTCTCGACTTGCTATGCTTTAGCGTAATCGATTCGCGCAATCCAATTAGTGCGCGTCTTACGAACTCGGCTTACTATATCTAGCGTAACCGGTTTGCACGGCTTACTACCACACCTATCGGCGAAGTTTCCCGCGGGCGCTGGCTAGATCAGTTTCGCCCGGCGGGCGCAACTCTTTGCCCTCCATTCGTGACTCGCTACCTATCGACGTGCGCGAGCTAGGTGGCCGTTGCGCCCATCTTCCGGTGAGTACGCTACCTATCAGCGTGGGCATTACGCGTCGGGACGGGCTTGTTGTAAATGCAGTTCCCAGTGAGCGCGGTACCTGTCGGTACGCGTATCACGTTTTGGGTTTTGACTGCCGGGATCGGCGGTCCGGTGCGCGGATGCGATCGGTGGTCCGGTGCGCGGATGCGATCGGCCGACGCCCAACTACCTATCGGTACGTGGGGCATCGAATCGTACGAGACCGTCGCGCGATGGTCAGAGGTCCGGTGCGCGTATCTGATTTGTTGACGTTTCGCTACCATTCGGTGCGTGAAACGTGGAGTCGCTCGAGTGCGTTGCGTGAAAAATGTGCCTGTTATCCTTATTAGCTCCCCGAGTTTCTTGTGTACTCGTAGAGGAGACTAGAAATTATAATGCAATTGCGTAAAAGTTTCGAAGTGAAATGTAATTCAATCATTATGTCGAAATAGTTAAATATTACATTCCCAGGCCGTTGGCCGTACTTGAAATTGGAATTGTTCATTGCTAAAATTGAAAACAAGATGAAAATAAACGAACGTCGGGGAAGCAGCGCCTCTATTGGTAGTATTGCCGCAGGTGCTCCGTGTTCCACGGATGTGTGAACACGAGTCCCTCAAAGTTCTCAAGCTCGTACGTGCCATTGTGGATGGCTCGGCGCACGCGGTACGGACCTTCCCAAGTGGGGCCCAAGACTCCCGCCCGTTGTACTTTGATGTTTTGGAACACCCTTCTAAGGACGAGGCTTCCATCGGAGAACTTTCGCAGCTTGACCTTGGAGTTGTAGTACTTCTCGACCTTCCTCTTCTGTGCAGCAAGGCGGGTGAGTGCGTCTGCCCTCTTCTCGTCTATGAGGTCTAGCTCGAGTCTGATTGCGTCGTCGTTGGCGGCTTCTTCGTATTCTTCGATGTGCAGGTTTGGCAGCTTGGTCTCGATGGGTACCACGGCTTCAACGCCGAACGCGAGGGCGAAAGGGGTTTCGCCGGTCGCATTTCGGGCGGTGGTTCGGTATGCCCATAAGACCATGGGAAGCTCGTTGGCCCAAGCCCCCTTTCTCTTTTCCAGCTTCTTCTTCAAGTTTTCTTTGATCGTTTTATTGACCGCCTCGACTTGACCGTTGGCTTGTGGATGGCGAGGAGAAGAGAAAGTCTTGCCAATGCCCAATTGTTTACACATGTCTCGAAGGCGTGCGTTGTCATACTGCTTCCTGTTACCGGTCACAATTGACGCGGGAATCCCGAAGCGGCAGACAATGTTCTTCCAGATGAAGCTCGTCGTGTTTGCCTCGTTGATTTTTGCTAGCGGTTCGGCCTCTACCCACTTTGTGAAGTAGTCGATTGCCACGATCGCATGCTTGTATTGCCTCGGGGCCATGGGTATCTCACCGATGAGGTCGATTCCCCATTTCGTGAAGGGTCGCGGCAGGATGATTGGGCATAACGGGGCCGGCGATTGGCGCGGGATGTGGGCGAATCTTTGACATTTGTCGCATTTTTTGGCCGACTCGTGGGAGTCCTTTTGCAAGGTAGGCCAAAAATATCCGAGCCTCAGCAGCTTCAGTGCCAAAGATTGTCCAGCGGCGTGGTTCCCACACACCCCTTTGTGCACCTCGCGGAGCGCTTTCTTCGCCTCGACTTCGGTCAGGCAGCGGAGAAGGGGCATGGAGTAGCCTCTCTTGAACAAGTTGTCCTCCCTCATTGTGTATTTCGGCGCCAAGCTTCTCAGCTTTTTGGCCTCTTCTTTGTCTTCGGGGACGACTCCTCGTTTGAGAAATTCCACGAGCGGCGTCATCCATGAAGGAGGCGGAGTCTCGTCAACTACTCCTACATCGCCTCTCGAGATGTAGGCTCGGGTCAATACCTCTATCGGGACGCTGCCCTCTCCCTCCTCGTTTATGCTAGACGCGAGGCGTGCCAGGGCGTCATCGTCGATGTACGCCTCTCGAGGAACTTGGACGATCTCGAACCAAGACAGGGCCTCTAGATTCCTTTGGGTCTTTGACCAAGTACGCGACCATGTTTGGCTCTTTAGCGGCGTAGTCGCCCTTAACCTGGTTCATGATCAACTGCGAGTCACAGTGGATGCGCAGGTTTCGGATGCCTAGCTTGTTCGCCAGCTCTAAGCCAACGATCAGAGCCTCATACTCCGCCTCGTTGTTGGAAGCCTTGAACTCGAACCGTATGGCGTATCTCAATTTTTCCCTATCGGGATTTGTGAGCACAATGCCGGCGCCAGCCCCCCAGGCGTTTGACGCGCCATCTACGTACAAGTCCCAGACCGGCCCTATCGGGCTGTTGGTCCTTTTCTTCGACGACTCGCTGTGTGTTGTCAATGGTGCCCACAAGAAGAGTTGTAGTGTGTATTTATGTACATTTGATGTCATATAGTCTTACGAAGACTCTTGCTTGTAATTGCTTATTCATTAATAAATATTTGAAACGTTCATTCATTCTTCCGTGTCTGTTTAAAGCTTTATGATAAAACATTAGTCTTTAGTCCATAAACAAACTAAACAACTTACGAAGAGACAAATGTAGATTTGCATGAACAAACTCTTCGTAGTTTGCTTAAAACGGTATATTCGCAATCTAAGGGTCAAAGGACTATTGACCCCAGTATGATTGTTAGAAGAATCTATGATGTCTGGTTATGAGGCATTGAGGGTTGGAGACTCTATAGTTCTTCTAGGTATCTTCCGAAGGTACTGAATTGACCAGTGCACTTCTAGAGACAAGATAAGAACAAACCATTTAACCTCTTATGTCTCGAAGTCACTACGTATGAATTGCATCGTGCTTACCTTAATCCTGAAATGAGACATGTCATTTCACACCTTAGTATTCTCATTTGAGAAAGTCAGAGTTCGGACTCACTATGTGATTCCGAACAGGGCCTATTGGTGAAGTACTAAGTTGTGAGAATGTCATGAGTAACTTTGTGAAGTTCTCATAGATATGGAATTCATGTACAAGATTGCTGAAATGCAATGTATATCACCTCATGCTTTGTTCCTTGGAGTGTGAATAAATGAACTGGCCAGTGTCCAAATTGAGTCTTGACTCTTTTGGATGAAACAATGTGACTTGTTAGCTCCTCGTCAATACATTGTTTCTAACTTATTCACAAGCGCCAAGGAGTTGAGGAAATAACAACTAGAACAGTAAAATGGTAATTTTATAAATCCCGACTAGCTGATGATATTCATGAAGGGTAAACACTGATAATATTCTGTAGATCCTCTCATTACAATTAGGTTGAATTCTTGAGTAGAAAATAAATTCATTTGAACCGAGAGATTTTCAGTGTCAACTCTTTAGTGGAGTCAGTTGACATTAAGCTAAACTTGGAAAAGGTTTGTGAACTTTTGAGTCCAAGTATTTTAGCTCAAGCTTTGTTCATTTGGATCCATGAGGTCACTACCACGAATCACATCGATTAGGAATAGTTAAACTGGAAGCTAAGTCAAAACAAGAACGAAAATTGTCAAAAGGGTATTTTTGTCTTTTGAGACATAGGATGAAATGAATGTCAATAAATTTTTTTGACAAGGTCATTTACTGACATGTTTCACTCGGCCAATATTTGTCTTATTGGGCCTTGTGGATTAATTTCATTTCATAAGAATTTTATTGAAAATTCTTAATGGGCCTTTCTCATGTTGTCATGAACAAATGAAGAAGCCTCTAGAAGCTCCTTCTAGATGGGAAATAGGCGCCCATAATACCCAAAAATAGGAGAGAATATTTTGTGCATAAATGTATCAAGATACTTGCCAAAAGAAAAAGAGGAAACAAATTTCCCCTAATAGGAATCAAAGTGGGCGCCCAAGACAAGGACAAGGCAAGCAAAATAGGAAACAAATCTTGTTTCTAGAAGGCTGCCACACGTCGAAGAAGGGAATGGGAAATAAGGGATTTTTGCTCATGAATATGTGATATTTAAATAGAAGAGGAAACTACCTTATTGAAGGTGAGACCTCTCCTATAAATAGGAGCCTCATTCCACACATTTCATTCATCCAAGTTTAAAAGATTTGAGAGACTCTCTCTCTAGAACTTGGCCGCCCCTCTCCTCTCTCTCTCTAGTCAATTTCATTTTATTGTTTTGGCACCCAGGTCCTCATTTGACCTAGAGTTTAGCTCTGCGACTTCAAGACTCGTTCTTAAGTCGTAGTCTTTAAAAGTGCCCACTCACTAATTCCTTTATTTCGAGTGATTTAGCGATAGAAACTTTCGTGGTTGCTCGAGGTGCCGAGGAAATAAAGAGAGACGTGCTGCGAGGAGACGAGCATTGCAAAAATGGACAACGATTAAATACCTCGGGCGGTTCGATCCAAGGCCGGACCAAGTGATTGCGCTCGGGCCAAAAATGGGAGCTCGCAGACCGAGCTGCACTCTCCAGACCCTGAGGTGTGTTTTGGGGGGTGTGACCATGCCAAATGTTGGCTGCCTACGTACCCTTTAGTCGGGATCAGGTCAGAACGTAGTTCAATTTGTGTATTGGGGGCTATCTTGGGCTCAGTGGCTTTGGGAATCCAAGGCTTTAGAGTAGGACCGGGCTCGTAGCTTCTAGTGAAGGCTTTTAGAGGGGTCGCGTGCTCGTAGCTCGGAGTTCTAGCTCAAGGGCCAAGAAGCGAGAGAACGGTGTGTACCGCAGAAGCTCGGGTCACAGAAGAGGAGTGCGCTCCCTCTCGAGGGCGAGAGAGAGTTCTCGAGAGAAGAGAAGTGTTGTTGGCGTCAACCAGGATGTAAGTTGTGTCAAAAAACCGGGGATCCTTTTTCCTTCCCCAAGGGGGGGTATTTATAGTTGTAGAGAGAGGCCTTGGGCCGGCCCCTTGAGACCCACCGGGTGGCCGGGAGCGGGGCGCGCGAGGCTTCATGCCCAAGAGGGCGCAGGGCGCGCGGGACATGTCGCCTGGATGGGAGCGGGGCGTGCCGGGCGCGGGATTTGGCTAGGCGCGGCGTGCCTGGCAGCGGGCGTGCCTGGCCGAGGCGGCACGAGTGCTCGACCGAGGTGGCCGAGGTGGCCAGAATGCTCGGCCGAGGTGACCGAGGTGGCGAAGACGCTCGGCCGAGGTGGCCGAGATGGCAAGGACGCTCGGCCGAGGTGGCAAGGACGCTCGGCCGAGGTGGTCGAAGTGGCAAGGACACTCGGCCGAGGTGGCCGAGGTGGCAAGGACGCTCGGCCGAGGTGGCCGAGGTGGCAAAGACGCGCGGCCGAGGTGGTCGAAGTGGCAAGGACACTCGGCCGAGGTGGCAAGGACGCTCGGCTGAGGTGGCCGAGGTGGCAAAGACGCTCGGCCGAGGTGGCCGAAGTGGCAGGGACACTCGGCCGAGGTGGCAAAGACACTCGGCCGAGGTGTGCGTAGGACGGGAGGCCAGGGCGCGCAGGAGTGCACGCGTGGACTGAGAGGCCGCGGCGCAGTTAGCAGCGTAAGGTGGTTGACGTCCCAAGATGATCGGGAGTCTCGCAGTTAGCAGCCCAACGCGAGATCGCGAGCAAGATCGTCTTGGGACGTCAACCACCTGACGCGGCCATGGCGGTCGGGAGTCTCGCCTCTGGATTGCGCCTCCTGTTTCTGACGATCGTTCAGCAGATTCAAACCCGACTAGGGGTCCATGCGTGCCAGATGAGCACGGCGTTCTATCGCCTGTTGGCTACGTGTTTTATGGAGTGGCACTGCCAGACGCAGTGTGCCATGTCCGTAGACGACCTCTGTAATTTTGTTGCCGTCTTCCCGGCGCCATGGCAGCCAGGATTTCACATGGCCCGTGCTCGGGGCAACGTGAGGCTGGTCGAGGATAGTGACCCGCCTAGCCGCCGGGCGTGGGTGTGGGTCACCTCGGATGCCTTCGGCGAGGCGCCCCTTTGCTTTGGTCCTCTGGCCGACTTTCCAGCGGACGAGGGGGCAGCGGAGCTCCCCTTTGTGAGAGAAATATCGGGGATGTCGGAAGCCCGTAAGGCTGGTGAGCGGTTCCGTTCCCCCGACCTGATGGTGCTCACCGGGTGGTTCCCGCCCTTTGCTCCGGGCACCGAGGAGGCGCTCCGGGCGAGCAGGCCCCCGAGTCCCGTGGCTCAACCAGTCGCTCCTGCTTCTTGAGGTAACTTTACGGTTTTGTAAAACTTTTTGTTTCGACAGGAACCTGACCTTCGTTGCTTTGTTTTGTGTAGCTGCAAAGAGGCGAGCTAGGAGGCTGGCCCTCGCTTCTCAGGACCCTGAGTCAATGGTGGAAGTTTGCTCTAGGGTCGCTGACCGCAAGGCGAAGGTAGAGCGCGCCGAGACCGCCGGTTTAGTCGAACCGGAGCCTCACGTTTCTTTAACTCCCATAAAGGTTGCTGCTCCTGCGGCCGTCGAGGTAATCTTCTACCCCCATAAAGGTTTTGGCTCGGTTCATTAACTCGGCCATTGTAGAAGGGACTCTGTCGACGACGGACTTTAAGAAGTCTCCAGTGCGCAAGCCCTCGATGATGGCTGTAATTGCGTCACTGTCGTCAAAGCGGTCAACCTTATTTGATTCTGCGGTGAATCGGGTGAATGACTAGTTATTCTCTTGCCTGATCGACCATAAGTACATCTTGGTCTTCTTTTGGACCATGGATGTAGCAAATCGTTCTAGGAACATGTCCTTCAGGTCTTTGAATGATTGGACGCTTCCTGGTCTTAAATTCTTAAACCACTCGAAACCGGGTCCGGTGAGGGTAAGACTAAAAGCTTGGCATAGAGCCCCAGGTGAGACGCCCTGCATCGTCATCCAAGTTTCGTAATGTTGGATGTGATACGTGGGATCAGATTTCCCATTGTATGGAGGGAGATTCGGGAGTTTGAAGTTTCCCGTGCACACCTCAGCAAGGATTTGGGCGGTGAAGGGAGAGGAATGTTCTTCCATGACCCCGTATGTATCACCGGCCAAGCCGCCTTCACGCAGGTGACGCACCTCATTACGAAGATTGTGAATCATGGTGACGACGTCGAGGCCAGTGTTGGGGGTCACTCCTTGTTCAGGAGGAGTTACCTGTCGCCTTTCGTTCGACCCTTGAGCCGTGCGAGGGTCCCCATTGATCGGGGCCGTAGGGTTATGACCCTTACGAGCGCTCAGCCTCTCCCGGAGGTCTTCGCCACGGTCGTTCCGTTGGGCGGTAAGTCGATCTCTAAGATCCGGCCCGGTGGTATGGGGGCGTGAGCTTTGAGTCACACGCCTTACTCGCCGAGTCGCTGTACCTTCCCTGACATTGCCTCTTTGACCGAGTCGGTCATGGGCTGAACGTCGGGAGGTCTCTTCTTGAAAGGAGACCGGTATTGCTTTTGTTTTCGACGGACCGGCTTCAACCTCAACAGGGGGTTCCCCGTCTTTGGTGAGAGAAGTCTCGACGTCCGCCGAAATTTCCAAGCCTTCATAGTCGAGGTCATAATCACGTCCCTCGTCCATGAGGTCCTCAGATTCCCCGTGGGGGGCGCCGTGTGCAGGTGCCTTGCCCGCCAGTTGGCGGTGGTACCTTGCATTGGCTATCTTTAGTTGGCGGATTTTCTCCTCCATTTCAAGGATGCGGTCGTCCCGACTGTCCTGAAGAGGAGGGGGCGAGGGTTCGCCTTGCGCTCGGGAGCACAGGAAGTATTTCTTCACCGCGGTTGCGTTTTTGGGGTTATTCACGCCCTCAGAACGAACGGGTGGTTGACCACTCATGTCGTTCTCGAGTCGAGAAGAAAGGGGTCGAGCTATAGAAGGGATTTCGGGCTGTGTAAGTCGGGAAGTCCCCTCCTTCTAGAGCCAAAATGTTGTCGCACGAAAATGAACAACGATTAAATACCTCGGGTGGTTCGATCCAAGGCCGGACCAAGTGATCGCGCCCGGGCCAAAAATGGGAGCTCGAAGACCGAGCTGCACCGTCCAGACCCTGAGGTGTGTTTTGGGGGGTGTAACCGTGCCAAAGGTTGGCTGCCTACGTACCCTTTAGTCGGGATCAGGTCAGAACGTAGTTCAATTTGTGTATTGGGGGCTATCTTGGGCTTAGTGGCTTTGGGAATCCAAGGATTTAGAGTAGGACCCGGCTCGTAGCTTCTAGTGAAGGCTTTTAGAGGGGTCCCGTGCTCGTAGCTCGGAGTTCTAGCTCAAGGGCCAAGAAGCGGGAGAGCGGTGTGTACCGCAGAAACTCGGGTCACAGAAGAGGAGCGCGCTCCCTCTCGTGGAGGGGGGTCCTTGTGTTTCTGAGCCGAGGGAGGATGAGTGCGCGCTCTTGGAAATGTCACAAGAGGGCAAGAGAGAGTTCTCGAGAGAAGAGAAGTGTTTGTTGTCGGCCCGTCGACGACCGACAGGGGCAAAAGAGTCAAAACGCGCCATGATAGGCGGGACCGTCACAACGACTCCCGACTGGCCAGCCAAGGACCACACGGCGACTCCCGGCCGGCCACGGTCCAACCGGTCGACTCTCGACCGGCCGGTGGCCGGCCAAGAGCCGGCGCCCGACCAATGGCCGGCCCAGAGCCGGCGCCCGGCCGGTGGCCGGTCCAAGGCCGGCGCAGACCCGGCCTTCCTCCATGGCCGACTCAGACCCCGCGTTCCTCCATGGCCGACTCAGACCCGGCCTTCCTCCATGGCCGACTCAGACCCGGCCCTCCTCTCCAAGGCCGCCTCAGAGCCGTCCTTCCTCTCCAAGGCCGCCTCAGAGCTGCCCCTTCTCTTCAACGCCGCCTGAGAGCCGTCCTTCCTCTCCAAGGCCGCCTCAGAGCCGTCCTTCCTCTCCAAGGCCGCCTCAGAGCCGTCCCTCCTCTCCAAGGCCGCCTCAGAGCCGTCCTTCCTCTCCAAGGCCGCCTCAGAGCCGTCCTTCCTCTCCAAGGCCGCCTCAGAGCCGTCCCTCCTCTCCAAGGCCGCCTTAGAGCCGTCCCTCCTCTCCAAGGCCGCCTCAGAGCCGTCCTTCCTCTCCAAGGCCGCCTCAGAGCCGTCCTTCCTCTCCAAGGCCGCCTCAGAGCCGTCCTTCCTCTCCAAGGCCGCCTCAGAGCCGTCCCTCCTCTCCAAGGCCGCCTCAGAGCCGTCCTTCCTCTCGAAGGCCGCCTCTGAGCCGTCCATCCTCTCCAAGGCCTCCTCAGAGCCGTCCTTCCTCTCCAAGGCCGCCTCAGAGCCGTCCTTTCTCTCCAAGGTCGCCTCAGAGCCGTCCCTCCTCTCCAAGGCCGCCTCAGAGCCGTCCTTCCTCTCCAAGGCCGCCTCAGAGCCGTCCTTCCTCTCCAAGGCCGCCTCAGAGCCGTCCTTCCTCTCCAAGGTCGCCTCAGAGCCGTTCTTCCTCTCCAAGGCCGCCTCAGAGCCGTCCCTCCTCTCCAAGGCCGCCTTAGAGCCGTCCTTCCTCTCCAAGGCCGCCTCAGAGCCGTCCTTCCTGTCCAAGCCCGCCTCAGAGCCGTCCCTCCTCTCCAAGGCCGCCTCAGAGCCGTCCTTCCTCTCCAAGGCCGCCTTAGAGTCGGCCCTCGGCCAAGGGGACGCCCAAAGCACCCCTTGGTCGCCTATAAATACCAGGGCCCCTCCCCTGGTCCAGGTAATCCAATTTTGAGTCCCGAAACGCTGTCGAACTCGTATTTCACTCGTTTCGCTCATCTTTGGCCTATCACCACCTCTAAAACCTCTATACTGCACCTCAATCCCACTAATGTTGAGCGTCGGAGAGGTAAACAGAGGCACCCCCTCTGTTTCCCCTTTGTAGTTCACGTGTTCTCTCTTCCTTTTCAGGTGCTTGGACGAACTGAAGGGACATTCACAGCTAAGGGACGACTTGGGATACCAAGTCCGACACGCTCGAGTCAAGGTGAGACCACTTGGTCCGGCCTTGGGTCTAACCGCCTTTGACTCCTAAATCGTTGTCCGAAAAATAGCGACAACATTTTGGCGCTAGAAGGAGGGCCCTCTCGACCTTGGCGACGCATTCCCTCTACCACTTTCACTCCTGCGAGACATGAGTCGTATCCCCGCCACCTCCGTGGGCGCCCGAGCAACTAGCTCGGGGCACAACCTCCAAAGCTCTGCGCACCATCTCGAAGGGCAACCTCATGATAATGAGAGCCAGCCCCGAGACCCGGCAAATGACCTCGAGGCTGCAGTCCGAGAGGACGCGGCTCGAAGGCTCGCCGAGCTCCTAGACCGCCCCGGCATCACCGGCGCGCTCATCGCCGACCTCCTCGACTCCAACAACGTCGACGACATCAACCACGAGACCAACCTCGACCACGCTATTCACGAAAGTGGACGCACGCGCACGCTTCCAAGGAGACACCCTCGGGCGACCGCGTCGAAACGTCAACTCTCTGATGAGCACCCGCACGCGCCCTCGAGGGGACACCCTCGGGCGACCACGTCAAGACGACAAGTGTCGAACGGTACACGGGGGCGCTCAACCTCTAGGCCCCGAGAGGGACGCTCCAAGCTCACCATCCATGTTCAAAACCCCCGGGTAGATGACGAAAACAATGGCCGTGTCGTCTATCGAGAACGTCACTCAGATGACGCACTCTCGCCTAAAGTGATAGGGACGGCCGCCGGAGACTTGAGAGATCACCTCAATTCCCTGAAGGATTCTCATGAGAGCGACTTGAGAGAAAAGCTCAACGCCCAACGCGAGATCGCGAGCAAGATCGTCTTGGGACGTCAACCACCCTCCACACTCGCCGCATTGGCCGTTGCTCCTGACTCGCGAAGGAAGAGGCGCAGAAAAGGTCGAGTTCCTAATGACCTTCCTTCTCCGACCCCGAAGCGATCCTTCATCCCTCTCAACACGACGCCCGACCGGATCTTGAGCTTACACAAGGAAAAGCTAGGATCCCCGACCCCGTTGAAAGCGGACCACGCGACACGGGACAGGAGCAAGCAATGCGACTATCACCAAGATCACGGACACGCAACCATTGAATTCTACCAACTTAGGAAGCAAATTGATTCCCTGATTCGAGGTGGGGATCTCAGGGAATTCGCCGCATCCGTTAGCAAGGTGACAACCCCGCCCGAGCGCCCGACTCGTCGGATGGAATGAGGCGTCTCAAGGGGCCGATGGTTAGGCCGGAGGTCCCAAAGAGAGACAAGCGCCCCCTACTCGCCGTGACGACTACCACAATTTCCGCCATTAGACTCACGTCCGAACTCGATCGGCTTCATGATCACTTTTATTTCGAAAATGTAATTTCCTTTTTTCGAAGAAGGCCAAGTGCCATGACAAACTGTAACGACCCCCTTATTGCAATAAAGAGTTATTTCACACATGACAAAATGTAATGCACACTATTGTATACCTCCAACACGAGAGTTTCTTGGCCTTCGTCTCACAAACGCAAGAAACTCGAGGGGCTAACAGGGATCAATGCTCAATAAAAAACAACTCAGCAACAACTCAAAAAACAAAAAAAATATTAATAATAATAAAGTCTCAAGGGGTCGATGGTTAGGCCGGAGGTCCCAAAGAAAGACTTTTCACGTAACTCCTCGTGCAGGCTCTACATGAGTCCTCGAGTTGAGACCTAGTCCACGAGTCGACTGATACTCCTCGTGCCGACTCTTCACGTAACTCCTCGAGATGAGTTCATTCCTCGAGTCGAGTTCGAATCCACGAGTCGACCGGTACTCCTCGTGTTGATTCTTCACGAAACTCCTCGTGCAGGCTCTATATGACTCCTCGAGTTGAGTCCGAGTCCACGAGTCGACTGATACTCCTCGTGCCGACTCTTCGCGTAACTCCTCGAGATGAGTTCATACCTCGAGTCGAGGCCAAGCCCACGAGTCGGCCGATACTCCTCTTGCCGACTCTAACGATTTGTCGGGATTTCAAGCTCGTCACCTCGCCCGGTCGAGCTCGCCACCTCGCCTGGTCGAGCTCGCCACCTCGCCTGGATGAGCTCGCCACCTCGTCTGGTCGAGCTCGCCACCTCGCCTGATCGAGCTCGTCTTGTCGAGCTCGTCACCTCGCCCGGTCGAGCTCGCCACCTCGCCTGGTCGAGCTCGCCACCTCGCCTGGACGAGTTCGCCACCTCGCCTGATCGAGCTCGTCTGGTTGAGCTCATCACCTCACCTGGTCGAGCTCGTCACCTCGCCTGGTCGAGCTCGTCACTTCGCCTGGTCGAGCTCGTCACTTTCGAACTCGCCACGTCGTCCAGTCGAGCTCGTCACTTCGTCTAGTCGAGCTCGCCGCGTCGTCCAGTCGAGCTCGTCACTTCGTCTAGTCTAGCTCGCCATGTCGTCCAGTCGAGCTCGTCACTTCGTCTAGTCGAGCTCGCCACTTCGTCTAGTCGAGCTGGAGCGACTTCACCACTTCGACCAAACGTCTTTGGATTCGGTTCGTCAGTTCGCCCAAACGTGTTGGGCTAACTCTCTCGAAACAGAAAATAAATAATAATAATAGTAAAGTCTCAAGGGGTCGATGGTTAGGCCGGAGGTCCCAAAGAGAGACTCCTCACGTAACTCCTCGAGATGAGTTCATTCCTCGAGTCGAGTTCGAGTCCACGATTCGACAAGCTACCCGTCGTGCCGACTCCACAAGTCTCCTTGAGGTGAGTTCATTCCTCGAGTCGAGTCCGGGTCCACGAGTCGACTGATACTCCTCGTGCCGACCCTCCACGTAACTCCGCGTGTAGGCTCTACATGAGTCCTCGAGTTGAGTCCCGAGTCCACGAGTCGACTGATGCTCCTCGTGCCGACTCTTCACGCAACTCCTCGAGATGAGTTCATTCCTCGAGTTGAGTTTGAGTCCACGAGTCGACTGATACTCCTCGTGCCGACTCTTCACGCAACTCCTCGAGATGAGTTCATTCCTCGAGCTGAGTTTGAGTCCACGAGTCGACTGATACTCCTCGTGCCGACTCTTCACGCAACTCCTCGAGATGAGTTCATTCCTCGAGCTGAGTTTGAGTCCACGAGTCGACTGATACTCCTCGTGCCGACCCTTCACGCGACTCCTCGAGGTGAGGTCTTTCCTCAAGTCGAGTTCGAGTCCACGAGTCGACTGATACTCCTCGTGCCGACTCTTCACGTAACTCCTCGTGCAGGCTCTGCATGGGTCCTCGAGTTGAGTTTGAGTCCACGAGTCGACTGATACTCCTCGTGCCAACCCTTCACGCGACTCCTCGAGATGAGGTCTTTCCTCGAGTCGAGTTCGAGTCCACGAGTCGACCAGTGCTCCTCGTGCCGACTCTTCACGTAACTCCTCGTGCAGGCTCTACATGAGTCCTCGAGTCGAGTTCGAGCCCATGAGTCGACTGAGACTCCTCATGCCGACTCTTCACGTAACTCCTCGTGCAGGCTCTACATGTCTCCTCGAGTTGAGTTCACTCCTCGAGTCGAATACCGAGTCCACAAGTCAACTAACTACTCCTTCGCAGGCTCTACATGAGTCCTTGAGTTGAGACCCAAGTCCGCGCTCGCCGCCCAGCTCGTGAGCCGACAGGCAGCGAGTTACAAATGGGTTTCAAAGGCGTGCGTCCGCAGGGCGTATCTGGTCTAGCCAGTGTCCACGGGAAACCTGGCAACACGAATGTGGTATCGCGCTCGCCGCCCAGCTCGTGAGCCGACAGGCAGCGAGTTACAAATGGGTTTCAAAGGCGTGCGTCCGCAAGGCGAATCTGGTCTAGCCAGCATCCACGGGAAACCTGGCCACACGAATGTGGCATCGCGCTCGCCGCCCAGCTCGTGAGCCGACAGGCAGCGAGTTACAAATGGGTTTCAAAGGCGTGCGTCCGCAGGACGTATCTGGTCTAGCCAGCGTCCACGGGAAACCTGGCCACACGAATGTGGCATCGCGCTAGCCGCCTAGCTCGTGAGCCGATAGGCAGCGAGTTACAAATGGGTTTCAAAGGCTTGCGTCCGCAGGACGTATCTGGTCTAGCCAACGTCCACGGGAAACTTGGCCACACGGATGTGGCATCATGCTCGCCGACCAGCTCGTGCACCGACAGGCAGCGAGTTACGAATGGGTTTCAAAGGCTTGCGTCCGCAAGGCGTATAGATGGTCTAGCCAGCGTCCACGGGAAACCTGGCCACACGAATGTGGCATCGCGCTCGCCACCCACCTCGTGAGCTGACAGGCAGCGAGTTACAAATGGGTTTCAAAGGCTTGCGTCCGCAGGACGTATCTGGTCTAGCCAGCGTCCACGGGAAACTTGGCCACACGGATGTGGCATCACGCTCGCCGCCCAGCTCGTGCCCCGATAGGCAGCGAGTTACGAATGGGTTTCAAAGGCTTGCGTCCGCCGGGCGTATCTGGTCTAGCCAGCGTCCACGGGAAACCTGGCCACACGAATGTGGCACCGCGCTCGCCGCCCAGCTCGTGAGCCGATAGGCAACGAGTTACAAGTGGGTTTAAAAGGCCTGCGTCCGCCGGACGTAATTGGTCAAGCCAGCGTCCACGGAAAACCCGCTCACACCAAGCGCGACGCAATAAAGTCGCCCCTCGCAATGCGCCGAGGCCGCTCTGCGATGTACTCACAAACTCGAGAGTGGTTATCTGAAGTCCGTATGCCGACGTGATTTTTGAGTTTCCACTCGACCAACGCTTGACCAGAAACTCGGGGGGCTAATGTTGTCGGCCCGTCGACGACCGACAGGGGCAAAAGAGTCAAAACGCACCACGATAGGCGGGACGGTCACAACGACTCCCGACTGGCCAGCGAAGGACCACACGGCGACTCCCGGCCGGCCACGTTCCGACCGGTCGACTCCCGGCCGGCGACCGGTCGACTCCCGGCCGGCGACCGGCCGGCAGGTGGCCGGCCTAGAGCCGGCGCCCGACCAATGGCCGGCCCAGAGCCGGCTCCCGGCCGGTGGCCGGTCCAAGGCCGGCGCAGACCCGGCCTTCCTCCATCGCCGACTAAGACCCGGCCTTCCTCCATTACCGACTCAGACCCGGCCTTCCTCCATGGCCGACTCAGACCTGGCCCTCCTCTCCAAGGCCACCTCAGAGCCGTCCTTCCTCTCCAAGGCCACCTCAGAGCTGCCCCTCCTCTCCAAGGCCGCCTCAAAGCCGTCCTTCCTCTCCAAGGCCGCCTCAGAGCCGTCCTTCCTCTCCAAAGCCGCCTCAGAGCCGTCCTTCCTCTCCAACGCCGACTCAGAGCCGTCCTTCCTCTCCAAGGCCGCCTCAGAGCCGTCCTTCCTCTCCAAGGCCGCCTCAGAGCCGTCCTTCCTCTCCAACGCCGACTCAGAGCCGTCCTTCCTGTCCAAGGCCGCCTCAGAGCCGTCCCTCCTCTCCAAGGCCGCCTCAGAGCCATCCCTCCTCTCCAAGGACGCCTCAGAGCCGTCCTTCCTCTCCAAGGCCGCCTCTGAGCCGTCCCTCCTCTCCAAGGCCGCCTCAGAGCCGTCCCTCCTCTCCAAGGCCGCCTCAGAGCCGTCCTTCCTCTCCAAGGCCGCCTCTGAGCCGTCCTTCCTCTCCAAGGCCGCCTCTGAGCCGTACTTCCTCTCCAAGGCCGCCTCAGAGCCGTCCCTCGTCTCCAAGGCCGACTCAAAGCTGTCCTTCCTCTCTAAGGCCGCCTCAGAGCGGTCATTCTTCTCCAAGGCCGCCTCAGAGCCGTCCTTCCTCTTCAAGGCCGCCTTAGAGCCGTCCTTCCTCTCCAAGGCCGCCTCAGAGCCGTCCTTCCTCTCCAAGGCCGCCTCAGAGCCGTCCCTCCTCTCCAAGGCCACCTCAGAGCCGTCCTTCCTTTCCAATGCCGCCTCAGAGCCGTCCTTCCTCTCCAAGGCGGCCTCAGAGCCATCCCTCCTCTCCAAGGCCACCTCAAAGCCGTCCTTCCTCTCCAAGGCCGCCTCAAAGCCGGCCCTCGGCCAAGGGGATGCCCAAAGAACCCCTTGGTCGCCTATAAATACCAGGGCCCCTCCCCTGGTCCAGGTAATCCAATTTTGAGTCTTGAAATGCTGTCGAACTCGTATTTCACTCGTTTCGCTCATCTTTGGCCTCTCACCACCTCTAAAACCTCTATACTCCACCTCAATCCCACTAATGTTGAGCGTCCGAGAGGTAAACAGAGGCACCCCCTCTGTTTCCCCTTTGTAGTTCACGTGTTCTCTCTTCCTTTTCTGGTGCTTGGACGAACTCAAGGGACATTCACAGCTAAGGGACGACTTGCGATACCAAGTCCGACACGCTCGAGTCAAGGCGAGACTGTTGGAATCGATCTAGGGTTTGAGAAAATAATTAACGCTTCGGTAAGCGGCGGAATTTTAAAAATTTTCTTTTACAAGTAAAAACAGTTTTTACTAACCTAGACAAGTGCAAGTACATGTAATTAAAAACCAATATGAGCTAGAAGTTTACTAACCTTTCTTGAAGCTTGAACTTTGAAGAAGCTTTTGGAAAGTTTGCAATGCTCGTCTCCCCTCGCAGCACGTCTCTCTTCCTTTCCTCGGCACCTCGAGCAACCACGAAAGTTTCTATCACTAAATCACTCGAAAAGAAGGAATCAGTGAGTGGGCACTTTTAAACACTACGACTTAAGAACGAGTCTTGAAGTCGCAGAGCTAAACTCTAGGTCAAATGAGGACCTAGGTGCCAAAACAAAAATCGAAATTGAATAGAGAGAGAGAGGAGAGGGGCGGCCAAGTTAGAGAGAGAAGCTCTCAATCTCTAAAACTTGGAATGAATGAAATGTGAAGAATAAGGCTCCTATTTATAGGAGAGGTCTCACCTTCAATAAGGTAGTTTCCTCTTCTATAGAATATCACATATTCATGAGCCAATTTCCTTTTCTTCTCCTTATTTCACACGGCCAAAGAGGATCCAAGATATCCTCATATTTGTTTCCTCTTTTGACTCTACTTGGGCGCCCATCTTGATTCCTCTTAGAGGAAATTTGTTTCCTCTTTTTCTTTTGGCAAGTATCTAAATACATTAATGCACAAAATAATCTCTCTTTCACACTAAGGGCTGCACGAAATTTGGTCTCCCATTCACTTGGGTTGGACGGCCAAAAGC
This sequence comes from Urtica dioica subsp. dioica, assembly GCF_054948205.1. NCBI lineage: Eukaryota > Viridiplantae > Streptophyta > Magnoliopsida > Rosales > Urticaceae > Urtica > Urtica dioica. Next base: position 25,606,918 of record NC_142758.1, read on the forward strand.
CTTCTAAAAAGGCTTTCTAGGTTTTTCTTTAATTGTTCATGACAACATAAGAAAAGCCCATTAAGAATTTTCAAGTAAAATTCTATGAAATGAAATTAATTCACAAGGCCCAATAAACATGTTATGGCCGTGTGATATAATATGTCATCATATGACATTGTCAAAAAAAATTTATTGACATTCATTTCATGCCATGTCCAAAAAGACAAAATTACCCTTTTGACAATTTTCGTTCTTGTTTTGACTTAGCTTCCAGTTTAACTATTCCTATCGATGTGATTCGTGATAGTGACCTCATGGACCCAAATGAACAAAGTTTGAGCTAAACACTTGGACTCAAAAGTTCACAAACCTTTTCCAAGTTTAGCTTAATGCCAACTGACTCCACTAAAGAGTTGACACTGAAAATCTCTCGGTTCAAATGAATTTATTTTCTACTCAAGAATTCACCTAATTATAATGAGCGGATGCACTGAATACTATCTATGTTTACCCTTCATGAATGTCATCAGCTAGTCGGGATTTACTAAATTACCATTTTACCCTTCTAGCTGTTATTTCCTCAACTCCTTTGTCGCTTGTGAATAAGTTAGAAACAATGTATTGACGAGGAGCTAACAAGTCACATTGTTTCATCCAAAAGAGTCAGGACTCAATTTGGACACTGGCCAGTTCATTTATTCACACTCCAAGGAACAAAGCATGAGGTGACATACATTGCATTTCAGCAATCTTGTACATGAATTCCATATCTATGAGAACTTCACAAAGTTACTCATGACATACTCACAACTTAGTACTTCACCAATAGGCCCTGTTCGGAATCACATAGTGAGTCCGAACTCTGACTTTCTCAAATGAGAATACTAAGGTGTGAAATGGCATGTCTCATTTCAGGATTAAGGTAAGCATGATGCAATTCATACATAGTGACTTCGAGACATAAGAGGTTAAATGGTTTGTTCTTATATTGTCTCTAGAAGTGCACTGGTCAATTCAGTACCTTCGGAAGATACCTAGAAGAACTATAGAGTCCCCAACTCTCAATGCCTCATAACCAGACATCATAGATTCTTCTAACAATCATACTGAGGTCAATAGTCCTTTGACCCTAAGATTGCGAATATATCGTTTTAAGCAAACTACGAAGAGTTTGTTCATGCAAATCTACATTTGTCTCTTCGTAAGTTGTTAAGTTTGTTTATGGACTAAAAGACTAAGGTTTTATCATAAAGCTTCAAACAAAGAAAGAATGAATGAACGTTTCAACTTTATTAATGAATAAGCAATTACAAGCAAGAGTCTTCGTAAGACTATATGACATCAAATGTACATAAATAGACACTACTACTCTTCCTGTGGGCACCATTGACAACAAACTCCCACTTGACTCAAAGAAGATGTGAGTAGTCCTAAATGCCTAATCCCTCTCGAAGTTGGTCGAAGACCATGTTCGCTAGGGCCTTGGTGAATGGATCTTCCAGAGATCTACTTCACCTCCACGTCTCCGCGTTGCGCGATCTCTCGAATCAAATGGTATTTCCTCTCAATATGTTTAGAGCGCTTATGGCTTCGAGGTTCCTTTGAGTTAGCGACAGCCCCACTATTATCACAATAAAGGGTCATGGGCTCGTCGACGTTTGGAACAACTTCCAAATACTTAAGGAATTTTCTAAGCCATACAGCCTCTTTGGATGCTTCACAAGCAGCCACATATTCTGCTTCCATTGTGGAGTCAGCAATGCAAGACTGCTTAATACTTCTCCACACAACAGCTCCACCATTAAGGATGAACACAGATCCTGAAGTGGATTTCCTGGAATCCTTATCCGCTTGAAAATCGGAGTCGGTATATCCCGTCATAGTCAGGTCAGTACCTGAGTACGTAAGCATCAAGTTCCTAGTTCTTCGAAGATACTTAAGAACATGCTTAACAGCATTCCAGTGCTCGGGTCCAGGGTTGGATTGGAAACGACTAACTACGCCAACGGCGAAACAAATGTCAGGTCTAGTGCAAAGCATAGAATACATGAGGCTTCCTACGGCAGAGGCGTAAGGAATCTTCCTCATGTCTTCAATCTCTTGTGCAGTCTTGGGAGACTGGTCCTTAGAGAGTGAAACTCCATGCCTAAAGGGTGTTTGACCCCTCTTGCAGTCTTGCATCGAGAAGCGATCCATCACCTTATCAATATAAGATGCTTGAGAGTGCGACTGGGTCCGGTTTTTCCTATCTCGAAAGATTTGGATCCCCAGAATGTACGTGGCTTCTCCTAGATCCTTCATATCGAATTGCTTTGCCAGCCAGACCTTAACCTCAGATAACTTACCCACGTCATTACCAATGAGTAGTATATCATCGACATATAGTACCTGAAACACAACTTTACCTTCGTGTATTAACTTGTACACACAAGGCTCATCTATTGACTGTTCAAAGCCAAAGCTCTTTACAGTTTCATCGAATCTAATATTCCATGACCTAGATGCTTGCTTTAGTCCATAAATGGATTTAAGCAACTCACAAACCTTGGTCTCTTGACCTTTATCCACGAAACCGTCTGGTTGAGCCATGTAAATGCGCTCGTCAAGATTGCCATTCAGAAAGGCTGTCTTGGCATCCATTTGCCAGATCTCATAGTCGAGAGCTGCAGCTATAGATAGGAGTATGCGGATGGATTTAAGCATCGCGACTGGCGAGAAGGTCTTTTCATAGTCAATCCCTTCTTGTTGGGTATAACCCTTCGCCACAAGTCGTGCTTTGAACATCTCGACTATCCCATCAGGACCCCTTTTCTTCTTGTATATCCACTTACACCCTACGGGTTTAATCCCTTCAGGAAGGTCTACAAGTTTCCAGACTTTGTTGAGATACATCGAGTGCATTTCAACTTTCATGGCGTCAAGCCAAAGGTTTGATTCAGAACAAGCCATCGCTTGGCTATAGGAAACAGGGTCATCCATGTCGGAGACGGCTACAAGAGAGTCTCCATAAGACATGTACCTGTCAGGCTTTTGAGTAGCCCTCCCACTACGTCGAAGTACTACTTGACGAGATTCTAATGAGTTAGGTTGTGTTTCAGTTGGGGTAAGAACAGTTCTTACAGATGAGGTAGAAGCTTCCTCACCCAACTTTTCTTCAAGCACAATTTTGCTTCTAGGTTTCGCATCCTTCATGAAGTCCTCCTCAAGGAAACGAGCATTCGTGCTAACGAAAGTCTTATCGTCCTCGGGACTATAGAAAATGAAACCTTTGGTTTCCTTTGGATATTCCACAAACAGGCACAATTCTGACCTACTAGCCAACTTGCTAGTCTTTTGCCTTAGCACATGTGCAGGGCAACCCCAAATTCGGATGTGGCCCAAACTTACTTTACGGCCAGTCCATCTTTCATAAGGAGTACCAGGAACCGTTTTAGACGGAACTTGGTTCAGAATGTAAGCGGCTGTTTCGAGGGCATATCCCCAAAAGGAAAGCGGGAGTAATGAGTAACTCATCATCGATCTAACCATCTCCATAAGAGTTCGGTTTCTTCTCTCTGACACTCCGTTTTGTTGAGGTGTGCCAGGTGCGGTAAGCTGAGAAGCGATACCTTCTTCTTTAAGAAAGTCATCGAACTCTCCAGACATATACTCACCACCTCGATCAGATCGAAGGGTTTTGATCACTTTACCAGTTTGCTTTTCCACTAAAGCCCTAAAGACCTTAAATACGTTAAAGGTCTCGGATTTGTGTTTGAGCAAATAGACAAACCCATATCGTGAGTAATCATCAGTGAAGGTAACGAAGTATTCGTATCCTCCACGTGCCTGTTGGCTGAGCGGACCACATACATCAGAATGTATTAGTTCCAGCAACTCAGTGGCTCTTCGACCTTTATCAGAGAAAGGTCGCTTAGTCATTTTTCCTTCTATGCAGGATTCACAAGTAGGTAGTGAACCTATTGCAGAGGCTTGGAGTGGACCATCCCTCACAAGTCTCTTAATCCTTTCTAGACTGATATGACCAAGTCTTAAGTGCCATAGGTGTGTTGATTTTGTTAGATCGGAGGATTCAGAAAGTTTGATCCTCTTTGGCTCCCTAATTAGATCATTATCTATTTCGGTGTCTAAAAGAGAAGGTTGAGTGGGATAGATGTAGAAAAGAGCATTCTTCATACATGCATCAGTGACAAAAGAATTATCAGGAAACGAAATACGAATTCCATTCTTAATGAACTTTAAACAATAATCTTGCTCACGAAGACGAGCAACGGATATTAAGTTCTTCCCAAAGGTAGGAACAAAATAAACATTATTCAAGTTTAAAGTGCGGTCTTCAAAAGACAGCGTCACGGATCCCACAGCCTTTGCAGACACCAGGCTCCCATCACCCCATTTGAAACAGAACTCGCCTTCCTCTAAGCTTTTGGTTTTCTTGAAACCATTCAAGGAACAACAAATATAGTTAGTAGCAGCGGAGTCAATAATCCACCATGATACATTATCAGCTACTAAGCATGCTTCGGTAACTAGTACAATACTATGTTCCTTTGCTTTGAGATAGGCGGGACAGTTCTTTTTATCGGCCTTGTATGGTCTCTTCACAGTTCTAGAGGCGGAGGCTTTTTGCTCAGTAGCATGTGCCTCTCCTTGATTCCTCTTTCTCTTAGTGAGACTTACAGCAGTGTGAAGTTCCTCCATAAGCTTGGTAACAGTGTACTCTAGCTTGTTAATGGAGCAGTTCATCTTAGAGGTATCAAGAGATGCGGGGAGAGTTTCTAAGATCATATCTATGACATTCTTCCCATCATTCTCAGATCCTAGGATTTCCATCTTATTTAGAAAACTAATGATCAGTATCATAAAGTCTCTAATAGGAGTCCTAGCCTTCATATGACAGTTCATAAACTGTCGGACTGCTTGTTGCCTTGCTTGACGCCTTTGCCCTCCAAACATCTCAAGGAGATTGTAGAGCATGTCAGCGGCAGTCTCGAAGTCACGATGTTGCTCTTTCAGCATATTGTTCATAGATGCCAAGATATAGCACCTCACAATCTCATCGGATCGAAGCCATGCTGCTAAGGCGTCATTGTCCTCTTGAGTTGAATCATCATTCGTCAGAGGAGGACACGGGGTGGTGAGTACCCATTTGTGCTTGTTAACGGTAGGTATTATGTCGAGGTTACGTTTCGAATCTACGTAGTTTTCGTTTTTGAGTTTGATCGAGGAAAGAAAGATAGAGAGATGGTTGAGAGACATATTGCCTATATAAGTTTGAACAAGTTTATGATTAGTCTTTGGTTTAGGATTTAAGTTTTATTAAGACTTTTATAAAATCCAAAGGTGTTATAAACCAAACGATAATTTACTCCCTCAAGAGAAGGCCGCAAAAAATCTCCTTTTATAAGTAAATGACACATCATTAATGCTAAGCCAAGATGTCAATACATCTATTTTGACTAGCCACCTTGTAAATTGGTTTGATAACTCACATCCTTTCGCAGGGCCTCGAGGGAGGATTACTAGGGATTGAGCCTAAGTGTGCAACCAACCACTTCGTCCAAAAGATCAACTTTGAAAAACAATCCCCCAAGGGGAGGCCTTGCCATCATCGTCTCACTCTCGGACGTAGCTCATTGAGCAATGATCAGAGTAAAGCGCCCTTGAGTACTCTCATTTAAGAGAGGGCCACGAGGGTGACTCTTAGTCCGGCGACACTTGCACTTTTCATTAGTGTTGGGGATCGTGGGTTACAAACAACAAGTATAACCCTCCCACTTAGTTTTTGGAGTTGGTTCATCGACTCTTTTAACTTCGGAAACAAATTTCCTAGTTAGAGAGCGACAGAGCGGACAACTAGAAGAGAATCCTAGATCGACATGTTCAGAGCAGTATTAGTGCATAAAGGCACAAGGTACATACTCGATCTTTTCCTATTTTCTATTTCGGGAAAGTGCGTGAGGGAAGTGTGAACTTCAACTCACTCGAACACATGAAAGTTTGAGATTACACATCTTTTTATTTTTCGGCTTGTCTACAAGGAGACCTCCCACTCAAATTTTCAAGAGGATATAGATTTTGAACATATGTGATATAGATATAGTTTTGAAAACATTTTGAAAACTTATTTGATATGGGTGACAAAATATTTTTCAAGTTTGAAAGTGAAAACGGTTTTTCAAAATTCAAACTAGTTTTGTAAAAACTCAATTTCAATTAATCTTTCAAAAATCAAAACTTTTAATCTTTACACATCATGTTTATAATCATATGAAAAACATTTTTGCTCAAGAAAATTTTCTCATTAGAGTTCTATAACTCATGGTAGTGGGGTTTGAAAATCCGGATTTCTAAAAACTGGAGTTTCAGACAGCCGCGCACCTCGGAGTAAAATCGCCATATCTGGCGGCTCCGATGTCCTTTTGAGCCGAAACTGGTGGCATTGGACAGAGGACAGAAAGAGATTTAATTTGATTTAAGAATCATTAAATTTAGATTTCTGAGCAGAGAGTTATCCCACTTTTAATGCGGGTTTACTCCAGCTCGAAGAAAAAGAAATAAATTAAAGCTTGGTCCTTTTTAGGTGCGAAAAAGAATCGAGTGTAACGGAACGTTTTATGAAGGTTGTTAAAGCTTTTATTTGTGTTTTATTAGCAAGGTAATAACAAGGCATAAAAGAAATAACAACAAGCATAAAACGATTCAAGTAAAAATAAGAAACTAGCAAGATAACAAAACTAGTCACAAAATTTTACTCGAAATTTCTCAAACCTTTAAAACACGTTTTTCAATATAAAAAATTAAAAACTTTTAGAACTGATTCTAATGTGTTTTAAAAACATCCCAAAATCATAGAAAAAAAACATGGTTTTTAATTTAAAGGCATGAGCAATAAATTAAAAAAAATCTAAGATTACAATTCTAACTTGTCACAAAATTAGTAAACTTTCGAAAACGATTTTCAAGCTCATAATTTTAAAAACATGTACATGCTAATCTTTGACCATAGCTCTGATACCATTTGTTGGAATCGATCTAGGGTTTGAGAAAATAATTAACGCTTCGGTAAGCGGCGGAATTTTAAAAATTTTATTTTACAAGTAAAAACAGTTTTTACTAACCTAGACAAGTGCAAGTACATGTAATTAAAAACCAATATGAGCTAGAAGTTTACTAACCTTTCTTGAAGCTTGAACTTTGAAGAAGCTTTCGGAAAGTTTGCAATGCTCGTCTCCCCTCGCAGCACGTCTCTCTTCCTTTCCTCGGCACCTCGAGCAACCACGAAAGTTTCTATCACTAAATCACTCGAAAAGAAGGAATCAGTGAGTGGGCACTTTTAAACACTACGACTTAAGAACGAGTCTTGAAGTCGCAGAGCTAAACTCTAGGTCAAATGAGGACCTAGGTGCCAAAACAAAAATCGAAATTGAATAGAGAGAGAGAGGAGAGGGGCGGCCAAGCTAGAGAGAGAAGCTCTCAATCTCTAAAACTTGGAATGAATGAAATGTGAAGAATAAGGCTCCTATTTATAGGAGAGGTCTCACCTTCAATAAGGTAGTTTCCTCTTCTATAGAATATCACATATTCATGAGCCAATTTCCTTTTCTTCTCCTTATTTGACTCTACTTGGGCGCCCATCTTGATTCCTCTTAGAGGAAATTTGTTTCCTCTTTTTCTTTTGGCAAGTATCTAAATACATTAATGCACAAAATAATCTCTCTTTCACACTAAGGGCTGCACGAAATTTGGTCTCCCATTCACTTGGGTTGGACGGCCAAAAGCCTTCTAAAAAGGCTTTCTAGGTTTTTCTTTAATTGTTCATGACAACATAAGAAAAGCCCATTAAGAATTTTCAAGTAAAATTCTATGAAATGAAATTAATTCACAAGGCCCAATAAACATGTTATGGCCGTGTGATATAATATGTCATCATATGACATTGTCAAAAAAAATTTATTGACATTCATTTCATGCCATGTCCAAAAAGACAAAATTACCCTTTTGACAATTTTCGTTCTTGTTTTGACTTAGCTTCCAGTTTAACTATTCCTATCGATGTGATTCGTGATAGTGACCTCATGGACCCAAATGAACAAAGCTTGAGCTAAACACTTGGACTCAAAAGTTCACAAACCTTTTCCAAGTTTAGCTTAATGCCAACTGACTCCACTAAAGAGTTGACACTGAAAATCTCTCGGTTCAAATGAATTTATTTTCTACTCAAGAATTCGACTTAATTACGATGAGCGGATCCACTGAATATTATCTATGTTTACCCTTCATGAATGTCATCAGCTAGTCGGGATTTACTAAATTACCATTTTACCCTTCTAGCTGTTATTTCCTCAACTCCTTTGTCGCTTGTGAATAAGTTAGAAACAATGTATTGACGAGGAGCTAACAAGTCACATTGTTTCATCCAAAAGAGTCAGGACTCAATTTGGACACTGGCCAGTTCATTTATTCACACTCCAAGGAATAAAGCATGAGGTGACATACATTGCATTTCAGCAATCTTGTACATGAATTCCATATCTATGAGAACTTCACCAAGTTACTCATGACATACTCACAACTTAGTATTTCACCAATAGGCCCTGTTCGGAATGACATAGTGAGTCCGAACTCTGACTTTCTCAAATGAGAATACAAAGGTGTGAAATGGCATGTCTCATTTCAGGATTAAGGTAAGCATGATGCAATTCATACATAGTGACTTCGAGACATAAGAGGTTAAATGGTTTGTTCTTATATTGTCTCTAGAAGTGCACTGGTCAATTCAGTACCTTCGGAAGATACCTAGAAGAACTATAGAGTCCCCAACTCTCAATGCCTCATAACCAGACATCATAGATTCTTCTAACAATCATACTGAGGTCAATAGTCCTTTGACCCTAAGATTGCGAATATATCGTTTTAAGCAAACTACGAAGAGTTTGTTCATGCAAATCTACATTTGTCTCTTCGTAAGTTGTTACGTTTGTTTATGGACTAAAAGACTAAGGTTTTATCATAAAGCTTCAAACAAAGAAAGAATGAATGAACGTTTCAACTTTATTAATGAATAAGCAATTACAAGCAAGAGTCTTCGTAAGACTATATGACATCAAATGTACATAAATAGACACTACTACTCTTCTTGTGGGCACCATTGACAACAGAGACCACTTGGTCCGGCCTTGGGTCTAACCGCCTTTGACTCCTAAATCGTTGTCCGAAAAAACAGCGACAACAGTGTTGTAAGCGTCAACCAAGATGTAAGTTGTATCCAAAAACCGGGGATTCTTTTTCCTTCCCCAAGGGGGGGTATTTATAGTTGTGGAGAGAGGCCTTGGAGAGGAAGGACGGCTCTGAGGGAGCGGGGCGCGCGAGGCTTCATGCCCAAGAGGGAGCAGGGCGCGCGGGACATGTCGCCTGGATGGGAGCGGGGCGTGCCGGGCGCGGGATTTGGCTAGGCGCGGCGTGCCCGGCAGCGGGCGTGCCTGGTCGAGGCGGCACGAGTGCTCGACCGAGGTGGCCGAGGTGACCGAGGTGGCAAGGACGCTTGGCCGAGGTGGCCGAGGTGGCAAAGACTCTCGGCCGAGGTGGCAAAGACGCTCGGCCGAGGTGGCCGAGGTGGCAAGGACGCTCGGCCGAGGTGGCCGAGTTGGCAAGGACGCTCGGCCGAGGTGGCAAAGACGCTCGGCCGAGGTGGTCGAAGTGGCAAGGACACTCGGCCGAGGTGGCAAGGACGCTCGGCCAAGGTGGCCGAGATGGCCGAAGTGGCAGGGACACTCGGCCGAGGTGGCCGAGGTGACAAAGACACTTGGCCGAGGTGTGCGCAGGACGGGAGGCCAGGGCGCGCAGGAGTGCGCGTGCGGACCGAGAGGCCGGGGCACGGGTGCGTCAGGGCCCTCGGGCCCGTTGGGCTTCCGGCCGGCAAAGCCCGGCTGGCGTTGAATCGTTTATGAATTTCCGGTGTCCCTAAAACGACCGGTAACAACGAGCGTTGCAACTTTCCAAAAGCTTCTAAAAGTTCAAGCTTCAAGAAAGGTTAGTAAACTTCTTAGCTCATAATAGTTTTTATTTATATGTACTTGCTCTTTGTCTAGGTTAGTAAAAACTGTTTTTACTTGAAAATAAAATTTTTAAAATTCCGCCACTTTGCGAAGCGTTAAACTTTTTCTTAAACCCTAGATCAATTCCAACACTGTGGTCGTTCTCCTTGACTTCTCTGTTCTCGTTGCCCTTTTCACCCTCGTCAGTTGAGGGTGCGCTTGGGAATTCGGCTATGAAGTCGGCGAGGGCTTGGCCCTTGATGGCGGTTCTCGGTTGGAACTCGACCCCGTACTCGCCCAACTCCTGGGACCATATGGCAATTCGAGAGGAGGTCCCTTTTTGCAGGGCCTTCTCGATGGGGTGTCCCGTGGCTACCACGATGGGGTGAGCTTGGAAGTAGGGTCGGAGCTTTCTCGCACTCATGACAAGGGCGAGGGACAATTTCTCGATTTCCATGTATCGGGTCTCGGCGTCGAGAAGCGCCTTGCTAACGTAATAGACCGGCCATTGCACCTTGTCTTCTTCGCGTATGAGAACCGCACTCACGTCCCTATCGGAGACCGCGAGGTAAACGTACGAGGTTTCGCCATCCTTCGGCTTCGCGAGGAACGGGGGGGAGGTGAAATAGGCTTTCATTTCGCGGAACGCTTCCTCGCACTCCTCCGTCCATACTAACCCGTCGGTTTTCTTCAGTGCCTTGAAAAACGGTTGGCACCTATCAGTGGCCTTGAAAACGAATCGCGTCAAGGCGGCGATCCTTCCCGTCAAACTCTGTACTTCTTTCACCTTTTGCGGCGACCTCATCTCTAAGATCGCCCTAATCTTCTCGGGGTTAGCCTCGATCCCGCGGCGGCTAACCATGTAGCCCAAGAATTTACCGGACTCAACCCCAGAGGCGCACTTGTTGGGGTTGAGCTTCATCCTGTAGCATTGTAGGATCGTGAACATCTCTCTTGTTGGAATCGATCTAGGGTTTAAGAAAATAATTAACGCTTCGGTAAGCGGCGGAATTTTAAAAATTTTCTCTTACAAGTAAAAACGGTTTTTACTAACCTAGACAAGTGCAAGTACATGTAATTAAAAACTATTATAAGCTAAGAATTTTACTAAACTTTCTTGAAGCTTGAACCTTGAAGAAGCTTTTGGAAAGTTGCAACGCTCGTCTCCCTTCGCAGCACGTCTCTCTTTCTTTCCTCGGCACCTCGAGCAACCACGAAAGTTTCTATCACTAAATCACTCGAAATAAAGGAATTAGTGAGTGGGCACTTTTAAACACTACGACTTAAGAACGAGTCTTGAAGTCGCAGAGCTAAACACTAGGTCGAGTGAGGACCTAGGTGCCAAAACAAGAAAAATCGAAAATAAACTAGAGAGAGAGAGAAGAGGAGCGGCAACCACAAGTTCTAGAGAGAGAAGCTCTCAATCTCTAACTTATGTGGAATGAATAGAATGAGAGGAATGAGGGTCCTATTTATAGGAGAAGGGTTGGCCTTGGAAAGAAGTAGTTTCCTCTTATTTTCCAAGCCTTAATGAGCAATCTTTTATTGCCCATTCCTATCCAAGATAGGCGCCCACCTCAAGTAAATCCCCAAGGGATTAGTTTCCTCTTTTGTTCTCTCTTGGTTGCCTTGGCCGAAATTCCTTATGGCAAGCATAGGAAATTTGTTTCCTCTTTTTCTTTTAGCAAGTATCTTGATACATTTATGCACAAAATATTTTCTCTTTCTCTTAGGTATTTGGGCGCCCAACATCATTCTAGAAGCTTCTTCATTTGTTCATAACAACATGAAAGAGGCCCATTAAGAATTTTCAATAAAACTCTTATGAAATGAAATTAATCCACAAGGCCCAATTAATCATATTATGGCCGAGTGACATTAAGTCATCAAATGAACTTGTCAATATTTATTGACATCCATTTCATCCTATGTCTCAAAAGACAAGAATACCCTTTTGACAATTTTCGTTCTCGTTTTGACTTAGCTTCCAGTTTAACTATTCCTATCGATGTGATTCGTGACAGTGACCTCATGGACCCAAATGAACAAAGCTTGAGCTAAACACTTGGACTCAAAAGTTCACAAACCTTTTCCAAGTTTAGCTTAATGCCAACTGACTCCACTAAAGAGTTGACACTGAAAATCTCTCGGTTCAAATGAATTTATTTTCTACTCAAGAATTCACCTAATTATAATGAGCGGATCCACTGAATATTGTCTATGCTACCCTTCATGAATGTCATCAGCTAATCGGGATTTACTAAATTACCATTTTACTCTTCTAGTTGTTATTTCCTCAACTCCTTTGTCGCTTGTGAATAAGTTAGAAACAATGTATTGACGAGGAGCTAACAAGTCACATTGTTTCATCCAATACTATGTTCCTTTGCTTTGAGATTGGCAGGACAGTTCTTTTTATCGGCCTTGTGAGGTCTCTTCTTAGTTCCAGAGGCGGAGGCTTTTTGCTCAGTAGCATGTGTCTCTCCTTGATTCCTCTTTCTCTTAGTAAGACCTACAGCAGTATGAAGTTCCTTCATAAGCTTGGTAACAGTGTACTCTAGCTTGTTTATGAAGTAGTTCATCTTGGAGGTATCAAGAGATGCGGGGAGAGTTTCTAAGATCATATCTATGACATTCTTCCCATCAATCTCAGATCCTAGGATTTCCATTTTACTCAGATGACTAATGATCAGTATCATAAAGTCTCCAACAGGAGTCCTAGCCTTCATGTGACAGTTCATAAACTGTCGGACTGCTTTTTTCCTTGCTTGACGCCTTTGCCCTTCAAACATCTCATGGAGATTGTTGAGCATGTCGACGGCAGTCTCGATGTCACGATGTTGTTGTTGCAACACATTGTTCATTGATGCCAAGATATAGCACCTCACAATCTCATCGGAGCAGAGCCAGGCCGCCAAGGCGTCTTTGTCCTCTTGAGTCGAATCATCATTCGTCAGAGGAGGACACGGGGTGGTGAGTACCCATTTGTGCTTGTTAAAGGTAGGTATTATGTCGAGGTTATGTTTCCAAATAACGTAGTTTTCATTTTCGAGTTTCGAGGAAAGGATGAACGAGAGAAGGTAGAGAGACATATTGCCTATACAAGTTGAAACAAGTTTATGATTAGTCTTTGGTTTAGGATTTAAGTTTTATTAAGACTTTTATAAAATCCAAAGGTGTTATAAACAAAACGATAATTTACTCCCTCAAGAGAAGGCCGCAAAAAATCTCCTTTTATAAGTAAATGACACATCATTAATGCTAAGCCAAGATGTCAATACATCAATTTTCACTAGCCACCGTTTAAATTGGTTTGATCACTCACATCCTTTCGCACAGCCTCAAGGGAGGATTACTAGGGATTGAGCCTAAGTGTGCAACCAACCACTTAGTCCAAGAGGTCAACTTTGAAAAACAATCCCCCAAGGGGAGGCCTTGCCATCATCGTCTCACTCTCAGACGTAGCTCATTGAGCAATGATCGAAGCAATAACGCCTTGGAGTACTCCCATTTAAGTGAGGGTCGCAAGAGCGGGTCTTAGTCCCACGTTAATTGCTTCTTTCATTAGTGTTGGGGATCGCGGGTTACAAACAACAAATATAACCCTCCCACTTAGTTTTTGGAGTTGGTTCATCGACTCTTATAAGTTCGGAAACAGATTTCCTAGTTAGAGAGCGACAGAGCGGACAACTAGAAGAGAATCCTAGATCGACATGTTCAGAGTAGTATTAGTGCATAAAGGCACAAGGTACATACTCGATCTTTTCCTATTTTCTATTTCGGGAAAGTGCGTGAGGGAAGTGTGAACTTCAACTCACTCGAACACTTGAAAGTTTGAGATTACACATCTTTTTATTTTTCGGCTTGTCTACAAGGAGACCTCCCACTTAAATTTTCAAGAGCATGTAGATTTTGAACATATGTGATATAGATATAGTTTTGAAAACATTTTGAAAATTTATTTGATTTGGATGACAAAATATTTTCAAGTTTGAAAGTGAAAACGGTTTTTCAAAATTTAAACTAGTTTTGTAAAAACTCAATTTCAATTAATCTTTCAAAAATCAAAACTTTTTAATCTTACACATCATGTTTATAATCATATGAAAAACATTTTTTCTCAAGAAAATTTTCTCATTAGAGTTCTATAACTCATGGTAGTGGGGTTTGAAAATCCGGATTTCTAAAAAACTGGAGTTTCGGAATAGCCGCGCACCACGGAGTAAAATCGCCATATCTGGCGCCTCCGATGTAGTTTTGAGCCGAAAACGGTGGCATTGGACAGAGGACAAACAGAGTTTTAATTTGATTTAAGAATCATTAAATTTAGATTTCTGAGCAGAGAGTTATGCCACTTTTAATGTGGGTTTACTCCAGCTCGAAGAAAAAGAAATAATTAAAGCTTGGTCCATTTTAGGTGCGAAAAAGAATCAAGTGTAACGGAATGTTTTTTGAAGGTTGTTAAAGCTTTTATTTGTGTTTTATTAGAAAGGTAATAACAAGGCATAAAAGAAATAACAACAAGCATAAAACGATTCAAGTAAATAAAAGAAACTAGCAAGACAATATAACTAGTCACAAAAATTTTACTCGATATTTCTCAAACCTTTAAAACACGTTTTTCAATATAAAAAAATTAAAAACTTTTAGAACTGATTCTAATGTGTTTTAATATCATCCCAAACTCATAGAAAATCAACATGATTTTTAATTTAAAGGCAAGAGCAATAAATTAAAAAAAATCTAAGATAACAATTCTAACTTGTCACAAAATTAGTAAACTTTCGAAAACGATTTTCAAGCTCATATTTTTAAATACATGTACATGCTAATCTTTGACCATAGCTCTGATACCATTTGTTGGAATCGATCTAGGGTTTAAGAAAATAATTAACGCTTCGGTAAGCGGCGGAATTTTAAAAAATTTCATTTACAAGTAAAAACGGTTTTTACTAACCTAGACAAGTGCAAGTACATGTAATTAAAAACTATTATAAGCTAAGAAGTTTACTAACCTTTCTTGAAGCTTGAACCTTGAAGAAGCTTTTGGAAAGTTGCAACGTTCGTCTCCCTTCACAACACGTCTCTCTTTCTTTCCTCGGCACCTCGAGCAACCACGAAAGTTTCTATCACTAAATCACTCGAAATAAAGGAATTAGTGAGTGGGCACTTTTAAACACTACGACTTAAGAACGAGTCTTGAAGTCGCAGAGCTAAACACTAGGTCGAGTGAGGACCTAGGTGCCAAAACAAGAAAAATCGAAAATAAACTAGAGAGAGAGAGAAGAGGAGCGGCAACCACAAGTTCTAGAGAGAGAAGCTCTCAATCTCTAACTTATGTGGAATGAATAGAATGAGAGGAATGAGGGTCCTATTTATAGGAGAAGGGTTGGCCTTGGAAAGAAGTAGTTTCCTCTTATTTTCCAAGCCTTAATGAGCAATCTTTTATTGCCCATTCCTATCCAAGATAGGCGCCCACCTCAAGTAAATCCCTAAGGGATTAGTTTCCTCTTTTGTTCTCTCTTGGTTACCTTGGCCGAAATTCCTTATGGCAAGCATACGAAATTTGTTTCCTCTTTTTCTTTGGGCAAGTATCTTGATACATTTATGCACAAAATATTTTCTCTTTCTCTTAGGTATTTGGGCGCCCAACATCATTCTAGAAGGAGCTTCTAGAAGCTTCTTCATTTGTTCATAACAACATGAAAGAGGCCCATTAAGAATTTTCAATAAAAGTCTTATGAAATGAAATTAATCCACAAGGCCCAATTAATCATATTATGGCCGAGTGTTATTAAGTCATCAAATGAACTTGTCAAAATTTATTGACATCCATTTCATCCTATGTCTCAAAAACAAGAATACCCTTTTGACTATTTTCGTTCTCGTTTTGACTTAGCTTCCAGTTTAACTATTCCTATCGATGTGATTCGTGACACTGACCTCATGGACCCAAATGAACAAAGCTTGAGCTAAACACTTGGAGTCAAAAGTTCACAAACCTTTTCCAAGTTTAGCTTAATGCCAACTGACTCCACTAAAGAGTTGACACTGAAAATCTCTCGGTTCAAATGAATTTATTTTCTACTCAAGAATTCACCTAATTATAATGAGCGGATCCACTGAATATTATCTATGCTACCCTTCATGAATGTCATCAGCTAGTCGGGATTTACTAAATTACCATTTTACCCTTCTAGCTGTTATTTCCTCAACTCCTTTGTCGCTTGTGAATAAGTTATAAACAATGTATTGACGAGGAGCTGACAAGTCACATTGTTTCATCCAAAAGAGTCAGGACTCAATTCGGACACTGGCCAGTTCATTTATTCAAACTCCAAGGAACAAAGCATGAGGTGACATACATTGCATTTCAGCAATCTTGTACATGAATTCCATATCTATGAGAACTTCACAAAGTTACTCATGAAATTCTCACAACTTAGTACTTCACCAATAGGCCCTGTTCGGAATCACATAGTGAGTCCGAACTCTGACTTTCTCAAATGAGAATACTAAGGTGTGAAATGGCATGTCTCATTTCAGGATTAAGGTAAGCATGATGCAATTCATACATAGTGACTTCGAGACATAAGAGGTTAAATGGTTTGTTCTTATCTTGTCTCTTGAAGTGCACTGGTCAATTCAGTACCTTCGGAAGATACCTAGAAGAACTATAGAGTCTTCAACTCTCAATGCCTCATAACCAGACATCATAGATTCTTCTAACAATCGTACTGAGGTCAGTAGTCCTTTGACCCTAAGATTGCGAATATATCGTTTTAAGCAAACTACGAAGAGTTTGTTCATACAAATCTACATTTGTCTCTTCGTAAGTTGTTAAGTTTGTTTATGGACTAAAAGACTAAGGTTTTTTCATAAAGCTTCAAACAAAGAAAGAATGAATGAACGTTTCAACTTTATTAATGAATAGATAGGCAATTACAAGCAAGAGTCTTCATGAGACTTTATAACATCAAATGTACAAAATAAAGACTACAACTCTTCTTGTGGGCACCATTGACAACAAACTCCCACTTGACTCAAAGAAGGTGTGTGTAGTCCTTCATGCCTAATCCCTCACGATGTTGGTCGAAGACCTAGTTCGCTAGGGCCTTGGTGAATGGATCTGCGAGGTTGTCCACCGTTGAGATCTTCTTCACTTCCACGTCTCCGCGCTGCACGATCTCTCGAATCAAATGGTATTTCCTCTCAATATGCTTAGAGCGCTTATGGCTTCTAGGTTCCTTTGAGTTAGCGACAGCCCCACTATTATCACAATAAAGGGTCATGGGCTCGTCTACGTTTGGAACAACTTCCAAATACTTAAGGAACTTTCTAAGCCATACAGCCTCTTTGGATGCTTCACAAGCAGCCACATATTCTGCTTCCATTGTGGAGTCAGCAATGCAAGATTGCTTAATACTTCTCCACACAACAGCTCCACCATTAAGGATGAACACAGATCCCGAAGTGGATTTCCTGGAATCCTTATCCGCTTGAAAATCGGAGTCGGTATATCCCGTCATAGTCAGGTCAGTACCTGAGTATGTAAGCATCAAGTTCCTAGTTCTTCGAAGATACTTAAGAACATGCTTAACAGCAATCTAGTGCTCGGGTCCAGGGTTGGATTGGAAACGGCTAACTACGCCAACGGCGAAACATATATCAGGTCTAGTGCAAAGCATAGCATACATGAGGCTTCCTATGGCAGAGGCGTAAGGAATCTTCCTCATGTCTTCAATCTCTTGTGCAGTCTTGGGAGACTGGTCCTTAGAGAGTGAAACTCCATGCCTAAAGGGTGTTTGACCCCTCTTGCAGTCTTGCATCGAGAAGCGATCCATCACCTTATCAATATAAGATGCTTGAGAGAGCGACAGGGTCCGGTTTTTCCTATCTCGAAAGATTTGGATTCCCAGAATGTACGCGGCTTCTCCTAGATCCTTCATATCGAATTGCTTTGCTAGCCAGACTTTAACCTCAGATAACTTACCCACGTCATTACCAATGAGAAGTATATCATCGACATGTAGTACCAGAAACACAACTTTACCTTCGTGTATTAACTTGTAAACACAAGGCTCATCTATTGACTATTCAAAGCCAAAGCTCTTTACAGTTTCATCGAATCTAATATTCCATGACCTAGATGCTTGCTTTAGTCCATAAATGGATTTAAGCAACTCACAAACCTTGGTCTCTTGACCTTTATCCACGAAACCGTCTGGTTGAGCCATGTAAATGCGCTCGTCAAGATTGCCATTCAGAAAGGCTGTCTTGACATCAGTTTGCCAGATCTCATAGTCGAGAGCTGCGGCTATGGATAGGAGTATGCGGATGGATTTAAGCATCGCGACTGGCGAGAAGGTTTCTTCATAGTCAATCCCTTCTTGTTGGGTATAACCCTTCGCCACAAGTCGTGCTTTGAACGTCTCGACGTTCCCATCAGGACCCCTTTTCTTCTTGTATATCCACTTACACCCTACGGGTTTAATCCCTTCAGGAAGGTCTACAAGTTTCCAGACTTTGTTGACATACATCGAGTGCATTTCAACTTTCATGGCGTCAAGCCAAAGGTTTGATTCAGAATAAGCCATCGCTTGGCTATAGGAAAAAGGGTCATCCATGTCGGAGACGGCTACAAGAGAGTCTCCATAAGACATGTACCTGTCAGGCTTTTGAGTAGCCCTCCCACTACGTCTAAGTACTACTTGACGAGATTCTGATGAGTTAGGTTGTGTTTCAGTTGGGGTAAGAACAGTTCTTACAGATGAGGTAGAAGCTTCCTCACCCAACTTTTCTTCAAGCACAATTTTTCTCCTAGGTTTCGCATCCTTCATGAAGTCCTCCTCGAGGAAACGAGCATTCGTGCTAACGAAAGTCTTATCGTCCTCGGGACTATAGAAAATGAAACCTTTAGTTTCCTTTGGATATCCCACAAACAAGCACAATTCTGACCTACTAGCCAACTTGCTAGTCTTTTGCCTCAGCACCTGTGCAGGGCAACCCCAAATTCGGATGTGGCCCAAACTAACTTTACGGCCAGTCCATCTTTCATAAGGAGTACCAGGAACCGTTTTGGACGGAACTTGGTTCAGAATGTAAGCGGCTGTTTCGAGGGCATATCCCCAAAAGGAAGGAGGGAGTGATGAGTAACTCATCATTGATCTAACCATTAATTTCCATTAGAGTTCGGTTCCTTCTCTCTGACACTCCGTTTTGTTGAGGTGTGCCAGGTGCGGTAAGCTGAGAAGCGATACCTTCTTCTTTAAGAAAGTCATGGAACTCTCCAGACATATACTCACCACCTCGATCGGATCGAAGGGTTTTGATCACTTTGCCAGTTTGCTTTTCCACTAAAGCCCTAAAGACCTTAAATACGTTAAAGGTCTCGGATTTGTGTTTGAGCAAATAGACAAACCCATATCTTGAGTAATCATCAGTGAAGGTAACGAAGTATTCGTATCCTCCACGTGCCTGTTGGTTGAGTGGACCACATACATCAGAATGTACTAGTTCCAGCAACTCAGTAGCTCTTCGACCCTAAGCAGAGAAAGGTCGCTTAGTCATTTTTCCTTCTATGCAGGATTCACAAGTAGGTAGTGAACCTATTGCAGAGGCTTGGAGTGGACCGTCCCTCACAAGTCTCTTAATCCTATCTAGACTGATATGACCAAGTCTTAAGTGCCATAGGCATGTTGATTTTGTTAGATCGGAGGATTCAGAAAGTTTGATCCTCTTTGGCTCCCTAATTAGATCGTTATCTATTTCGGTGTCTAAAAGAGAAGGTTGAGTGGGATAGATGTAAAAAAGACCATTCTTCATACATGCATCAGTGACAAAAGAATTAGAAAAAGAATTACGAATTCCATTCTTTATAAACTTTAAATAATAATCTTGCTCGAAAAGTTGAGCAACAGATACTAGGTTTTTCCCAAAGGAAGGAACATAATAAACATTATTCAAATTTAAAGTTCGATCTTCAAAAGATAGCGTCACGGATCCCACAGCCTTCGCAGACACCACGCTCTCATCACCCCACTTGAAGCAGAAGTCGCCATCCTCTAAGCTTTTGCTTTTCCTAAAACCAGTCAAGGAGCAGCAAATATGGTTAGTAGCAGCGGAGTCAATAATCCACGATGATACATTATCAGCTACTAAACAGGCTTCAGTAACAAGTACAATACCTTTTGCTTTGGTTTTGAGGTAGGCAGGACAGTTCCTACGCCAGTGACCAGGCTCGTTGCAGTGGTGGCACTTGTCGTTAGACTTGTCCACCTTCGGAGCCTTTGGCGCCTTCTTCTTCGTGTGAACCTTAGGTTGGTTCTTCTTCTCGGCGTTGCGAGGTCTCTTCTTAGATCCATAGGTGGAGGCAGTAGCATGTACTTCTCCTTGAGCCCTCTTTTTCTTAGTGAGTGCCTCAGCGGTTTGAAGTTCCTTCATGAGCTCGGTAACAGTGTACTCCAGCTTGTTCATGGAATAATTCAACTTGAAGGTATCAAAGGTTTCGGGGAGAGTTTCCAAGATCATATCTATTTTAGTCTCCCCATCAATCTCAGATCCAAGAATCTCCATTTCGTTTAGATAGCTAATGATCAGCATCATATGATCTCTAACGGGAGTTCCAGCCTTCATACGACAGTTCATGAATTGTCGGACCGCTTGTTGCCTAGCTTGACGTCCTTGCCCTCCAAACATCTCATGGAGATTGTAGAGCATATCGGTGGCAGTTTCATAATCACGATGTTGTTGTTGCAACACATTGTTCATCGATGCCAAAATATAGCATATCGCAATCTCATCGGATCGAAGCCAGGCCGCCAGGGCGTCTTTCTCCTCTTGCGTCGAATCTTCATTCGTTTGAGGACAGGGGGTGGTGAGAACCCATTTGTGCTTGTCGACAGTAAGGACTATGTCGAGGTTACGTTTCCAGTCGACGTAATTGTCGCCTTCGAGTTTATTCGAGGAAAGAATTGTAGAGAGAGGGTTGAGAGACATATTGTTGAAACAAGTTTATGATTAGTCTTTGGTTTAGGATTTAAGTTTTAGTAAGACTTTTGTAAAATCCAAAGGTGTTATAAACCATGTTGTCGCAGTTTTTCGGACAACTATTTAGGAGCCAAAGACGGTTAGACCCAAGGCCGGACCAAGTGGTCTCGTCTTGACTCGAGCGTGTCGGACCCGGTGTCCCGATTCGTCCCTTAGCTGTGGATGTCCCTTGAGTTCGTCAAAGTACTTGAAAAGGAGTAGAGAACACGTGAACTACAAAGGGGAAACAGGGGGGTGCCCCTGTTTACCTCTCCGACGCTCAACATTAGTGAGATTGAGGTGGAGTATAGAGGTTTTAGGGGTGTTTAGAGGCCAAAGCTTGAGAGAAACGAGCGAGGTACGAGTTCGGCAGCGTTTCAGTACTCAAGAATGGATTACCTGGGTCAAGGGAAGGACCCTTGTATTTATAGGCAGCCAAGGGGTGGTTTGAAGACCCCTTGGCCGAGTGAGAATGTTTGGGTCGGCCTTGGAGGAGGCTGGGTCGGCCAATGGCCGAGTGAACATGGTGGTGAGGTTCACTCGGCCATTGGCCGAGTGAAGGTCTTGGGCCGGCTGAGGTTCACTCGGCCATTGGCCGAGTGAACTGCTGGAAGGTTCACTCGGCCAATGGCCGAGTGAACTGCAGGGGCAGCTTGGAGGTTCACTCGGCCATTGGCCGAGTGAACTGCTGGAAGGTTCACTCGGCCAATGGCCGAGTGAACTGCCTTGGCGGCTGAGGGGTTCACTCGGCCATTGGCCGAGTGAACTGTCCAATGGCCGAGTGAGCCATTTGACCCGGCCAATGGCCGAGTGAGCCATTGACTCGGCCCAAGGCTGGGCTTTGACTTGGCCATTGGTTTGGGCCGGCTCCTGGTTGAGTCAGGGTTTCGCCGCCCAAGACCTCGTACTAGCCATGTTGGTCGAAGAGATGCCCTTGTTCCCGTTGGCCCTAGACGGGCCAACAACATTAGCCCCCCGAGTTTCCGGTCGAGCGTAGGTCGAGTGGAAACTCAAAATCTACGCTTTTATGCGGACGCGAGATGAATGCTCTCGGGTTTGCATCATGAGCAATGGCCTTCGCGCGTCGCGAGGGACGACTTTTTGTCTCGGGTTGATCGTGCGTGGCTCATTTTCTCGATCTACCAATGAGGGCGTGATCGATTAGCACGGCTTTATTGTGTTGTGCGCGTCTTATTCTCTCGACTTGCCAACGAAGGCATAATCGGTTTGCACGTCTTTGTTGTCTTGTGCGCGTCTTGTTTTCTCGATTTGCCCACGAAGGCATAATCGATTTGCGCGTCTTTTTTGTATTGTGCGCATCTTATGTTCTCGATTTGCCAACGAAGGCATAATCGATTTGCACGTCTTTTTTGTATTGTGCGCGTCTTATGTTCTCGATTTGCCAACGAAGGCATAATCGATTTCCACGTCTTTTTTGTATTGTGCGCGTCTTATGTTCTCGATTTGCCAACGAAGGCATAGTCGATTTGCACGTCTTTTTTGTATTGTGCGCGTCTTGTTTTCTCGATTTGCCAACGAAGGCATAATCGATTTGCGCGTCTTTGTTTGGACGCAGACCTTGAACCCATTTGTGACTCGTTGCCTGTCGGCCGACGAGCTGGGCGGCGAGCGCGATGCAACATTTGTGTGGCGAGGTTTCCCGTGGACGCTGGCTAGACCAGATACGCCCTGCGGACGCAAGCCTTGAACCCATTTGTAACTCGTTGCCTTTCGGCCGACGAGCTGGGCGGCGAGCGCGATGCCACATTCGTGTGGCGAGGTTTCCCGTGGGCGCTGGCTTGACCAAGTACGCCCTGGCGGACGCAAGCCTTGAACCCATTTGTAACTCGTTGCCTTTCGGCCGACGAGCTGGGCGGCGAGCGCGATGCCACATTCGTGTGGCGAGGTTTCCCGTGGGCGCTGGCTTGACCAAGTACGCCCTGGCGGACGCAAGCCTTGAACCCATTTGTAACTCGTTGCCTTTCGGCCGACGAGCTGGGCGGCGAGCGCGATGCCACATTTGTGTGGCGAGGTTTCCCGTGGGCGCTGGCTTGACCAGATACGCCCTGGCGTACGCAAGTCTTGAACCCATTTGTAACTCGTTCCCTTTCGGCCGACGAGCTGGGCGGCGAGCGCGATGCCACATTTGTGTGGCGAGGTTTCCCGTGGGCGCTGGCTTGACCAGATACGCCCTGGCGGACGCAAGCCTTGAACCCATTTGTAACTCGTTGCCTTTCGGCCGACGAGCTGGGCGGCGAGCGCGATGCCACATTTGTGTGGCGAGGTTTCCCGTGGGCGCTGGCTTGACCAGATACGCCCTGGCGGACGCAAGCCTTGAACCCATTTGTAACTCGTTGCCTTTCGGCCGACGAGCTGGGCGGCGAGCGCGGACCCAAGACTCAACTCGAGGGCTCATGTAGAGCCTGCACGAGGAATAGTTAGTTGACTTGTGGACTTGGGACTCAACTCGAGGACTCATGTAAAGCCTGCAAGAGGAGTGGTTAGTTGGCTTGTGGACTTGGGACTCAACTCGAGGGATCTTGTAGAGCCTGCACGAGGAGTTTCGTGAAGAGTCGTCGCGAGGAGTATCGGTCGACTCGCGGACTCGGAGCTCGACTCGAGGAAAGAATTCATCTCGAGGAGACATGCGAGGAGTCGGCACGAGGAGTATTGGTCAACTCGTGGACTCGAACTCGACTCGAGGACTCACGTAGAGCTTGCACGAGGAGTTTTGTGAAGAGTCGGCGTGAGGAGTATCGGTCGACGCGCGGACTCGTAGCTCGACTCGAGGAGACATGCGAGGAGTCGGCACGAGGAGTATTGGTCAACTCGTGGACTCGAACTCGACTCGAGGACTCACGTAGAGCTTGCACGAGGAGTTTTGTGAAGAGTCGGCGTGAGGAGTATCGGTCGACGCGCGGACTCGTAGCTCGACTCGAGGAATGAATTCATCTCGAGGAGACATGTGAAGAGTTAGCACGAGGAGTTTTAGTCGACTCGTGGACTCGAACTCGACTCGAGGACTCACGTGGAGCTTGCACAAGGAGTCTTGTGAAGAGTCGGCGCGAGGAGTATCGGTCGACTCGTGGACTCGTAGCTCGACTCGAGGAATGAATTCATCTCGAGGAGACATGTGAAGAGTCCCTCTTA
This sequence comes from Urtica dioica subsp. dioica, assembly GCF_054948205.1. Taxonomy (NCBI): domain Eukaryota; kingdom Viridiplantae; phylum Streptophyta; class Magnoliopsida; order Rosales; family Urticaceae; genus Urtica; species Urtica dioica. The sequence goes on from NC_142758.1 coordinate 25,631,112, forward strand.
TTTTTATTTTTTGAGTTGTTGTTGAATTGTGTTTTGATTGAGCGTTGGTCCCTGTTAGCCCCCCGAGTTTCTTGCGTTTGTGAGACAAAGGTTGAGAAACTCTCGCGTTAGAGGTATACAATAGTATGCGTTACATTTTTTCGTGTGTGAAATAACTCTTTATTGCAATAAGGGGGTCATTACAGTTTGCCATGGCACTTGGCCTTCTTTGAAAAAAGGAAATTACATTTTTGAAATGAAACTGATCACGAAGCCGATCGAGTTCGGGCGTGAATGTCGAAGTCGCGACCATCATGGCTTGCTAGTAGATGCAACGAACTCCCTGAGATTCCCAACTCGAATTAGGGAATCAATTCGCTTCTTGAGCTGCTTGCATTCGATCGTCACGTGCCCGTGATCTTTGTGGTATTCACAGAATCTGCTTCGATCTCGCTTTGCGGGGTCCTTTGTGAGTGGAGCGGGGCTTCCCAGCTCATCGTGGCGTAAGCTCAGGATCCGGTCGGGCGTTGTGTTGAGCGGGATGAAGGATCGCTTCGGGGCTGGAGAAGGGTGGTCGTTAGGGACTTGACCCTTCCGGCGCCGTTTCCTTCGTGACTCGGGACCAACGGCCGGCATCACAAGCGTGGCCGCGCGCTTTTGGTTGGGTGCTTGATCAACGTTGGGTGGTTGCTGCCCCGAGACGATCGCGGTCTCACGTTGAGCGTCGCGTTTTTCTCTCAAGTCGAACTCATGATTTTCTCTTTGAGAGTTGAGGCGGTCTCTCAAGTCTCCGGAGGCCGTCCCTATCACCCTTGTTAAGGGCGCGTCATTCGGGCGACGCCTTTGGCGGGGGCCGAGACCATCGACGTTGTCACCTTCACAAGGGTTTTGGACGCGGATGGTGAGCTTGGAGCGTCCCTTTCGGGACCTCGAGACCGAGCGTCCTCGGGTATTGCGCGAGTTTTGACGCCTTGACGTGGTCGCCCGAGGGTGTTCCCTCGAGGGCGCGTGCGCGTGCTCATAAGAAAGTTGACGTCTCGGCGCGGCCGCCCGAGGGTGTCCCCTTGGAAGCGTGCGCGTGCGTCCCCTTTCGTGAGCAAGGTGGTCGAGGTCGGTCTCGAGGTTGACGTCGTCGACGTTGTTGGAGTCGAGGAGGTCGGCGATGAGTGCGCCGGTGACGCCGGGGCGGTCTAGGAGCTCGGCGAGCCTCCGAGCCGTGTCCTCTCGGACTGCGGCCTCGGGGTCATTCGCCGGGTCTCGGGGCTGGCTCTCGTTATCACGAGGTTGCCCTTCGAGACGGTGCGCGGAGCTTTTGAGGTCGTGCCTCGAGCTAGTCGCTCGGGCGCCCACGGAGGTGGCGGGGCTACGACTCATCTCTCGAGAGTCGTAGAAGTGAGAAGTAGACTGGTAGAGGGGATGTGTTGCCAAGGTCGAGAGATCCCCTCCTTCTAGCGCCAAAATGTTGTCGCAGTTTTTCGGACAACTATTTAGGAGCCAAAGACGGTTAGACCCAAGGCCGGACCAAGTGGTCTCGTCTTGACTCGAGCGTGTCGGACCCGGTGTCCCGAGTCGTCCCTTAGCTGTGGATGTCCCTTGAGTTCGTCAAAGTACCTGAAAAGGAGTAGAGAACACGTGAACTACAAAGGGGAAACAGGGGGGGTGCCCCTGTTTACCTCTCCGACGCTCAACATTAGTGAGATTGAGGTGGAGTATAGAGGTTTTAGGGGTGTTTAGAGGCCAAAGCTTGAGAGAAACGAGCGAGGTACGAGTTCGGCAGCGTTTCAGTACTCAAGAATGGATTACCTGGGTCAAGGGAAGGACCCTTGTATTTATAGGCAGCCAAGGGGTGGTTTGAAGACCCCTTGGCCGAGTGAGAATGTTTGGGTCGGCCTTGGAGGAGGCTGGGTCGGCCAATGGCCGAGTGAACATGGTGGTGAGGTTCACTCGGCCATTGGCCGAGTGAAGGTCTTGGGCCGGCTGAGGTTCACTCGGCCATTGGCCGAGTGAACTGCTGGAAGGTTCACTCGGCCAATGGCCGAGTGAACTGCAGGGGCAGCTGGGAGGTTCACTCGGCCATTGGCCGAGTGAACTGCTGGAAGGTTCACTCGGCCAATGGCCGAGTGAACTGCCTTGGCGGCTGAGGGGTTCACTCGGCCATTGGCCGAGTGAACTGTCCAATGGCCGAGTGAGCCATTTGACCCGGCCAATGGCCGAGTGAGCCATTGACTCGGCCCAAGGCTGGGCTTTGACTTGGCCATTGGTTTGGGCCGGCTCCTGGTTGAGTCAGGGTTTCGCCGCCCAAGACCTCGTACTAGCCATGTGGGTCGAAGAGATGCCCTTGTTCCCGTTGGCCCTAGACGGGCCAACAACAGGTTCCAAAGGCTTGCGTCCGCCGGACATATCTGGTCTAGCCAGCGTCCACGGGAAACCTGGCCACACAAATGTGGCACCGCGCTCGCCGCCCAGCTCGTGAGCCGAAAGGCAGCGAGTTACAAATTGGTTCCAAAGGCTTACGTCCGTCGGACGTATCTAGTCTAGCCAGTTTCCACGGGAAACCTGGCCACACAAATGTGGCACCGCGCTCACCGCCCAGTTCGTGAGCCGAAAGGCAGTGAGTTCCAAATGGGTTCCAAAGGCTTGTGTCCGCCAGATGTATCTGGTCTAGTCAGCGTCCACGGGAAACCTGGCCACACAAATGTGGTACCGCGCTCGCCGCCCAGCTCGTGAGCCGAAGGGCAGCAAGTTAAAAATGGGTTCCAAAGGCTTGCGTCCGCCGAACGTATCTGGTCTAGCCAGCGTCCACGAGAAACCCGACCACACAAATATGGCACCGCGCTCACCGCCCAGCTCGTGAGCCGAGAAACAGCGAGTCACAAATGGGTTTCATAGGCTTGCGTCCGCCGGACGTATCTGGTCTAGCCAGCGTCCGCGGGAAACCCGGTCACACGAACGTGACACCGGGGCCCCCCGAGGCCCGAGGCGCAAATCGATTACGCCTTTGCTGGTAAGTCGAGAAAATAAGACGCGCACCAACAAAACCGTGCGAGTCGACTACGATAATATGTCGAGAACATAGGACACGCATAAAGCCGTCCCTCGTGATGCACAAATGTCGTCCCCCGTGACGCACAAAGGCCGTCCCTCGTGACGCACCAGAGGCCGTCCCCCGCGATGCATTGAAAGCCCTTCTACGGCATGCTCGCGAACCCAAGAGCGTTCATCCCGCATCCGCATGAAAGCGTAGATTTTGAGTTTCCACTCGACCTACGCTCGACCGAAAACTCGGGGGGCTAATGTTGTTGGCCTGTCTAGGGCCGACGAGGACAAGGCATTTCTTCGACCTGCGTGACTGGTGCGAGGTCGTGAACGGCGAAACCCTGACCCGACCAGGGGACCAGCCCAAACCAATGGCCGAGCCTGGCTATCCTCGGCCCTCGGCCCAAAAGCCTCGGCCAATGGTCGACCTCGGCCTCATGAGCTCGGCCTTCGGCTACATGGCCGACCCAGGGCCGGCTTCCGGCTCCATGGACGATCCAGAGCCAGCCTCCAGCTCCATGGACGACCCAGAGCCGGCATCCAACTCCATGGACGACCCAGGGCCAGCCACCGGCTCCATGGACGACCCAGAGCCGGCCTCCAGCTCCATGGATGACCCAGAGCCGGCCTCCAGCTCCATGGACGACCCAGGGCCGGCCTTCGACCTAGGGGATGCCCAAAAAGCCCCTTTGGTTGCCTATAAATACCGGGGTCCCCCCCCCCCCCGATCCAGGTAATCCATTATTGAGTACTGAAACACTGCCAAACTCGTACCTCGCTCGTTTCTCTCAAGTCTCGGCCTCTAAACACCTAAACCCTCTTTATCCACCTCGATCCTACTAATGTTGAGCATCGGAGAGGTAAACAGGGGCAACTCCTCTGTTTTCCCTTTGTAGTTCACACCTTCCTGCTTTCTTTTCAGGTGTCTACACGAAATAGACATCACCAACAACTAAGGGACGACTTGAGATATCAAGTCCGACACGCTCGAGTCAAGACGAGACCACTTGGTCCGGCCTTGGGTCTAACCGCCTTTGACTCCTAAATCGTTGTCCGAAAAACTGCGACAACAATAGCAAAGCATTAAACACACGCGCTATATAAATAAAGAAGAGCCACTCGGCTCACAACGCACCCTCGTCAAGTAGGGGAAACAAGGTGTCGAAGAATTCAAAGGTGACCCCTCGGGCCTCGTTCTCGATCGACATTCCACCGCTCCGGCTAGACGGGCCTCCTTGGTCCCGATGTTGTAGTCATCTTGCAAGTCGAACGCTCGTCGTTCCGCCTCAACAAGCTGAGAAGAAAGGCGGGCATTCTCCTCCGCCAGAGAGTCGCGCTCGCGCTCCGCCCGAACACGCGCTGCTTCACTCGAAGTAAGCTAACTATGAGATATCTCCAAGGCATCAGATCGGTGTCCAGCTGTCGCCGGAGGTCGGCAACCTAGGTTGGAAAAATCTCTGGCAATCAGGATGCCACCTCGCAAGCTCGACGTTCTTCGGTCAGCTCCCCCGCCATCTTGGCCACCAAAATCAGGGCTCCATCACATTGATCTCGAGCGATCTAGAGTTCTACTTAGCCTCTCGAAGTTGCTCTCGAAGCGTCTCGAGCTCCGCCCCCGGGTGTGAACCTCGATCGACCTAGGCCAGCCTAGACTTTGCCTGAGCAAGCTCTTCTTGGGCAACCCCCAAGCGCTGGATGAAGTCATGCAGAATCCTCTCGCTCCGCACAGCTCTTGCGTACGCCTGCGACGACAAAAGAAAGGGTTCAAAATAGACCTACGCTTATAAGAGAATGAATAAAGGTACTGACCCTCTGAGCGTCGGTAACCCTCGCCTGGAAGAAGGCGATGTCCCTCTTTAACACCACGCCTCTCCACCAAGATAAAGGGGACTCCTCGAGATGTCGAAAGCAGACAGCTCGGGACTCCCTCGCCTCTAGTTCTACCGCCGAGTTCACCCTTTTGGACTCGAAATGCTCGTCGGAAGGCACTGAGGCCAAAGCCCTCTTCAACGAGGCACATGGCTCTTGCTCAACCGGGCAGGTAGCCTCGACACGAACTTTTCTCGCCTTGCAGTCGGCGACCCTGGAGCGGATCTTCACCATCCTCTCCGGGTTCCGAGGAGCGAAAGCCAGCCTCCGTGCCCTCCTCTTAGTAGCTGCACCAACTAAAATAACAAAGGTCAGATTTCAGTTAACAAAGAAATCTTAGATCACAAACTTAACTCAAGAAACAGGGACGGCTGGCTGAGCCTCGGGACTAGGCGGCTTGCACGCCCGGTGCGCCCCCTCGGTGCCTGGAGCAAAGGGCGGGAACCACCCAGGAAGTGCCATCAGCTCGGGAGAACGGAACCACTCACCTGCCTTGCGGGCCTCCGACATCCCCGTTATCTCGTTCGGGCTCGAGCGTGTCGGACTCGGTATCCCAACTCGTCGCTTAGCTGTCGCTGATGCTTGCCTCGTCCAAACACCTGAAACGGGAGAAAGAACACGTGAACTACAAAGGGGAAAAAGAGGGGGTGCCTCTGTTTACCTCTCTGACGCTCAAAATTAGGAGGATTGAGGTGAGATGTTGAGGATTAGGTGTTTAGAAGGCCGAAGCTTGAGAGAAACGAGCGAGGTACGAGTTCAGTAGCGTTTCAGTACTCAATTTCGGATTACCTGACTCGAGAGGTCGAGCCTCGCATTTATAGGCGACCAAGGGGTGTTTGAGGAACCACTCGCCCGAGTGAAGTTGGGCCGGCCATTGGCCTAGTGAGGCTTGGCCGGCAAATGGCCGGGTGAGGGCGCTGGGCCGGCAATTGGCCGGATGAGAAGCTGGGCCAGCCATTGGCAGAGTGAATTTCACTCGGCCAAGGGCCGAGTGAGAGGCCTGGGCCGGCCAATGGCCGACCAATGGCCGGCCCAAATTCAAGTGGCCATTGGCCGGCCCAAGCCTTTCACTCGGCCTTTGGCCGAGAGAAATTCACCCGGCCAATGGCCGGCCCAGATTCACTCGGCCATTGGCCGGCCCAGGCCTCTCACTCGGCCCTTGGCCGAGAGAAATTCACCCGGCCGATGGCCGACCCAGCTTCATTCGGCCATTCGCCGGCCCAGACGCCTCACCCGGCCCTTGGCCGAGAGAAACTCACCCGGCCAATGGTCGGCCCATCTTCATTCGGCCATTGGCCGGCCTAGACACCTCACCCGGCCCGTGGCCGAGAGAAACTCACCCGGCCAATGGCCGGCCAGGCTTCACTCGGCCATTGGCCGGCCCAGACGACTCATCCGGCTATCGGTCGAGCAAAAGTCATCCGGCCAATGGCGGGCCCACCTCCACCCGGCCATTGGCCGGCCTGAATGCTTCTCTCGGCCATTGGCCGAGTGAGCCTCATTCAGCCAATGGCCGGCTCAATTTCACTCAACCAAGTGACTTTCAAAACGTCCCTTGGTCGCCTATAAATATAGAGGCCCTTCCTCTCCAAAAGGTAATCCGATCTTGAGTACTGAAACACTACTGAATTCATAACGCACTCATTTCTCTCAAGTCTCGGCTCTCTAAACACCTAACCTCTTTTACCTACCTCAATCCTACTAATGTAGAGCGTCGGAGAGGTAAACAGAGGCACCCCCTCTGTTTCCCCTTTGTAGTTCACACTCTATTTTCCCACGTTTTAGGTGTAAAGACGAGACGAGCATCAACAACAACTAAGGGACGACTTAGGATACCAAGTCCAGCATGCTTGAGCCCGAACGCGATCACTTGATCCGGCCTTGGGTCGAACCATTTGGGGCTCCTACATCGTTTTCCGAAAACGAGTGACAACATATTGGCGCTAGAAAGGGGGCGCCTCCCGACCTTGGCGACACTCTCCCTTCCATTCCTTTTTCTTTTTACCTCTACGACTCTTGAGAGATGTGTTGTTGGCCCGTCCCGGGTTGACCACGTCCGGAGAACCATGGGGGAACCTCACCCGGCCGATGGCCGGTCCATGGCCGGAAAACCCATGCCCGGTCCACTCAGTCGAGACTCAGCCAGTACCCGGAGGCCAAAGGGTCCACGCTCGGCCAACGCCCGGCCAGCACTCGGCCGGTGTTCGGGAGGATGAGCGCTCCTCGCCCGGCCGGCGCCCGGGAGGTCGAGGTTTGCTCTTCTCGGCCTCCACGCGGCCAACAATCGGCCAGCGCCCGGGAGGCCGAGGACTCCCCACTCGGCCGGTGCTGGGTAGGTTGAGGCTTGCTCCTATTGGCCTCCACTTGGCCAGCGCTCGGTTGGCGCCCAGGAGGACGAGGCTTGCCCACTCGGCCGGCACCCGGGAGGACGAGGCTTGCACACTCGGCCATTGCTCGGCCGGCGCACGGGAGGACGAGGGTTGCTCCTCTCGGCCTTTACTCAGCCAGCGCTCAGCCAGCGCCCGGGAGGTCGAGTCCTGCTCCTCTCGGCCTCTAATCAGCCATTGCTCGGTCGGCGCCCGGGAGATCGAGACTTGCTCCTCTCGGCCAACACTCAGCCAGCGCTCGGCCGACACCCAAGATGTCGAGGTTGTCCTTCTCGGCCGACGCTTGGGAGGTTCGAGGCTCAACCTCCACTCCTCCTCTACTCATCCTCCACTCCGCCAAAGGGGTCTTCAAACCACCCCTTGGTCGCCTATAAATACAAGGGTCCCTCCCTTGGCCCAGGTAATCCAATTTTGAGTCCCGAAGCGCTGTCGAACTCATACCTCACTCGTTTCGCTCATCTTTGGCCTCTAAACACCTAAACCCTCCATATTCCACCTCAACCCTACTAATGTTGAGCATCGGAGAGGTAAACAGATGCACGCCCTCTGTTTCCCCTTTGTAGTTCACACCTCTTTTCTTACTCTTTTAGGTGTTTGGACGAGATAGACATCATCAACAGCTATGGGACGACTTGGGATACCAAGTCCGACACGCTCAAACCGAAGCAAGATCACTTGGTCCGGCCTTGGGTCTGACCGCTTCTGGTTCCAAAATCGTTGTCCGAAAATGAGCGACAACATTTTGGCGCTAGAAGCAGGGGACCTCCCGACCTTGGCGACGCATTCCCTCTACTACTCTTCTTCTACATGACCATCCTTCTCTGACCCCGAAGCAATCCTTCGTCCCTCTCAACATGACACCCGACCGGATCCTTAGCTTACACAGAGAGAAGCTGGGATCTCTTCCTCCAATGAAGACGGACCCTGAAACGCGGGACAGAAGCAAACAGTGCGAATATCAAAAAGACCACGGACACGTGACAACTAAATGCTACCAGCTTAGGAAGCAAATTGATTCCCTAATTCGAGGCAGGAATCTCAAAGAATTTGTCGCATCCGCTAGCAAGGTGACAATCCCGACTGAGCCCCCGACTCGTCAAAGGGAAGGAAACATCTACTAAAGAACAAACACCCACCATTTGTAGCCACGATTGTCACAGCTTTCGCCGTTAAACTCACGCCCGAACTTCCTCTGCTTTGTTTTATTGTAAGCACGATATTTTCTTTTCTCAAAGAAGGCCAAGTGCCATGGCAAGCTGTAACAACCTCCTTATTACAATAAAAAATTGCGCTACCTATTGTGACATTATTATATATCCCCTTCACGAGAGTTTCTTGCGTTTCGTCTCACAAACGCAAGAAACTCGGGGGGCTATTAGGGAGCAATACTAAATCAAAACAACTCAAAAAATAAAAGATAAAAGTATAACAAAGTCTCAAGGGGCCGATGGTTAGGCCGGAGGTCCAGAAGAGAAACAATCTACACATGACTCATCGAGTTGAGTTCACTCCTCGAGTTGAGTCCCGAGTCCACGAGTCGAGTGATAAGTCCTCGTGCCGACTCTACACGTAACTCCTTGAGTTGAGGTAACTCCTCGAGTTGAGTCCCGAGTCCACGAGTCGATTGATGACTCCTCGTGTTGACTCTCCACGTAACTCCTCGCGTTGAGGTAACTCCTCGAGTTGAGTCCCGAGTCCACGAGTCGACTATAGACTCTTCGTGTTGACTCTCCACGTAACTCCTCGAGTTGAGGTCACTCCTCAAGTTGAGTTTCGAGTCCACAACTCGACTGATAAGTCCTCGTGCCGACTCTACACATAACTCCTCGAGTTGAGTCCCGAGTCCACGAGTCGACTGATAAGTCCTCGTGCCGACTCTACACGTAACTCCTCAAGTTGAGTTCCCTCCTCGACTTGAGTTCCGAGTCCACGAGTCGACTGATAAGTCCTCGTGCCGACTCTACACGTAACTCCTTGAGTGGAGGATACTCCTCGAGTTGGGTCCAGAGTCCACGAGTCGACTGATGACTACTCGTGTTGACTCTCCACGTAACTCCTTGAGTTTAGGTAACTCCTCGAGTTGAGTATCAAGTCCACGAGTCGACTAATGACTCCTCGTGTTGACTATCCATATAACTCTTCGAGTTGAGGTCACTCCTCGAGTTGAGTTCCGAGTCCACGAGTCGACTGATATGTCCTCGTGCCGACTCTAGACGTAACTCCTGTAGTTGGGGTCACTCCTCGAGTTGAGTTCTAAGTCCACGAGTCGACTGCTGACTCCTCGTGTTGACTCTCGACATGACTCCTCGAGTTGATTTCCAAGTCCACGAGTTAACTGTTGAGTCCTCGTACTGACTCTACACATGACTCCTCGAGTTAAGTTCACTCTTCGAGTTGAGTCCCGAGTCCACGAGTCGACTGATAAGTCCACATGTTGACTCTCCACATAAATCCTCGAATTAAGTCCTCGTGCCGACTCTACATGTAACTCCTTGAGTTGAGGTAACTCCTCGAGTTGAGTCCCGAGTCCATGAGTCGACAGATGATTCCTCGTGTTGACACTCCACGTAACTCCTCGATTTGAGGTAACTCCTCGAGTTGAGTCCCGAGTCGACGAGTCAACTAATGACTCCTCGTGTTGACTCTCCACATAACTCCTCGAGTCGAGTTCTGAGTCCACGAGTCGACTGATAAGTCCTCGTGCCGACTCTACACGTAACTCCTCGAGTTGAGGTCACTATTGTCGCTTTTTTTCGGACAACTATTTAGGAGCCCAAAGTGGTTAGACCCAAGGCCAGACCAAGTGGTCTCACTTCGGCTCGAGCGTGTCAGACTTGGTATCCCAAGTCGTCCCTTAGCTGTGAATGTCCCTCGAGTTCGTTCAAGTACTTGAAAAGGAAGAAAGAACATGTGAACTAGGAAGGGAAAACAGAGGGGGTGCCTCTGTTTACCTCTCTAACACTCAACATTAGTAGGATTGAGGTGGAGTATAGAGGTTTTAGAGGTGGTGAGAGGCCAAAGATGAGCGAAACGAGTGAAGTATGAGTTCGACAGCGTTTCGGGACTCAAAATTGGATTACCTTTGGGAGAGGGTGGACCTCTCTATTTATAGGCGACCGAGGGGTGTTTTGGGGGACCCCTTGGCTGAGTGAGCAAGCTTGAGTCGGCCATTGGCCGAATGAGTGGTTGGGTCGGCCAATGGCCGAGTGACCATGGTGGTGAGGTTCACTCGGCCATTGGCCGAGTGAAAAGCTTGGGGACAGCTGGGGTTCACTCGGCCATTGGCCGAGTGAAACGTCTAGGGCCGGATGACGTTCACTCGGCCATTCGCCGAGTGAACTGCTGGAGGATTCACTTGGCCAATTGCTGAGTGAACTGCATGGCCGGCTGGAGGGTTCACTCGGCCAATGGCCGAGTGAACTGCATGGCCGGCCAGAGGGTTCACTCGGCCATTGGCCGAGTGAACTGCTGGGCCGTCTGGAGGGTTCACTCGACCACTGGAAGAGTGAACTGTTGGGTCGGCTGGATGTTGACTCGGCCAATGGCCGACTGAGGTGGTTGGGTCGGCCAGTGGCTGGTTGAGACTTGACTCGGCCAATGGCCGGCTGAGGCTTGGCCCGGCTGTGACCTGGCCCGGTCAATGGTCGACTGAGGCTTGGCCCAGCCGATGGCCGAGTGATCCTTGGGCCCGCCAAGGGTTTGGGCCGGCCAATGGCTAAGGCAGGGGTTTCGCTGGTCGTGTGGTTGAAGTGGCGCCTTTGTCCTCGTTGGCCCGGGATGGGCCAACAACATTAGCCCCCCTAGTTTTCGGTCGAGCGTGGGTCGAGTGGAAACTCAGTACTTGCGCTGACGTGCGGTCATGGGACCAACATTCTCGGTTTTGTGAGCGCATCGTAGGGAGGCTTTGGTGCGTCGCGAGTGACGGCTTTTGTGCGTTGCGAGGGACGGCTTTTATGCGTCGCGAGGGACGGGCTTTGTGCATCGCTAGGGACGGCTTTCGTTCTACGTGTCTTATGTTCTTGACATACTATCGTAGTCGATTCGCACGGTTTTGTCGCTGAGCGTCTTATTTCCTCGATTTGCCGACGAGGGCGTAATCGATTTGCATGGTTCGGCGATGCGTGGCTTATTTTCTCGATTCACCGACGAAGGCGTAATCGATTTGCACGCTTTTGTTGTGCGTGGCTTATTTTCTCGACCTACCAATGAAGGCGTGATCGATTTGCACGGCTTTATTGTGCGCGGCTTATTTTCTCAACCTACCGATGAAGGTGTGATCGATTCGCACGGCTTGGGCCTCGGGTGGCCTCGGTGTTGCGTTTGTGTGATCGAGTTTTCCGTGGACGCTGGCTAGACCAGTTATATCTGGCGGGCGCAGGCCTTTGAAACCCATTTGTGACTTGCTGCCTATCGGCGCACGAGCTGGGCGGCGAGCGCGGTGCCACATTTGTGCGGCCAGGCTTCCCATGGACGCTAGCTAGACCAGGTACGTCCGACGGACGCAAGCCTTTGAAACCCATTTGTAACTCGATGCCTATCGGCGCACGAGCTGGGCGGCGAGTGTGGTGCCACATTTGTGTGGCCAGGTTTCCCGTGGACGCTGGCTAGACCAGGTACGTTCGGCAGACGCAGGCCTTTGAAACCCATTTGTGACTCGCTGCCTCTCGGCGCACAAGCTGGGCGGCGAGCGCGGTGCCAAATTTGTGTGGCCATTCCACCTCACGAGCGTGGCACCCTTGGGTGCGCGTGTCGTGTGATAGGCGGGGTTAGGTTTAGACTTGATTCCCCGGCGAGTGTGGCACCTTAGTGCACCGGTCGCGTTTTCGGGTTGAGTCTCTTGGGTCGAGTCTTGTGCCCTTGTGAATGCGACGCCATGGCACGCGAATCACGTTTGTGGACTCAATTGGCCCATTCTTTCTCTCACGAGAGCGTCGTGGAGCGAATTTTGGTTTGCCGTAAGGGGCGATTTTTGTTGCTTGTGTGAGAGCATTTAGATTTATCATTGAATCTTGTGAGTCTACCGTTGACTGGTGACTCACGAAGTTGTAGATTTTCGACACGAGGACTTTCAAGTCGATTCGTGGGTTTTGGGACTCAACTTGAGGAATAGATTTGACTCGAGGAGTTACACGTAAGGTCGACTCGAGGGCTAGTAAGGTGTAGAGCTGGCACGAAGACTTATCAGTCGACTCGTGGACTCGGACCTATCCTCGAGGAGCGATCTCAACTCGGGGTGTCATGTGCAGAGTCGGCACGAGGAGTCATCAGTCGTCTCGTGGACTCGGAACTCAACTCGAGGAGTGAACTCAACTCGAGGAGTCATGTGCAGAGCCGGCACGAGGAGTCATCAGTCGACTCGTGGACTCGGAACTCAACTCGAGGATCGAACTCAACCCGAGGAGTGAACTCATCTCTAGTAGCGAATTCAACCCGAGGAGTGAACTCAACTCGAGGAGTTATGTGCCGAGTGTTGTCAATGGTGCCCACAAGAAGAGTTGTAATCTTTATTCTATACCTTTGATGTAATAAAGTCTCATGAAGACTCTTGCTTGTAATTGCCTATTCATTCATTAATAAAGTTGAAACGTTCATTCATTCTTTCTTTGTTTGAAGCTTTATGATAAAACCTTAGTCTTTTAGTCCATAAACAAACTTAACAACTTACGAAGAGACAAATGTAGATTTGCATGACCAAACTCTTCGTAGTTTGCTTAAAACGATATATTCGAAATCTTAGGGTCAAAGGACTATTGACCTCAGTACGATTGTTAGAAGAATCTATGATGTCTGGTTATGAGGCATTGAGAGTTGGAGACTCTATAGTTCTTCTAGGTATCTTCCGAAGGTACTGAATTGACCAGTGCACTTCTAGAGACAAGATAAGAACAAACCATTTAACCTCTTATGTCTCGAAGTCACTATGTATGAATTGCATCATGCTTACCTTAATCCTGAAATGAGACAGGTCGTTTCACACCTTAGTATTCTCATTTGAGAAAGTCAGAGTTCGGAGTCACAATGTGATTCCGAACAGGGCCTATTGGTGAAGTACTAAGTTGTGAGTATGTCATGAGTAACTTTGTGAAGTTCTCATAGATATGGAATTCATGTACAAGATTGCTGAAATGCAATGTATGTCACCTCATGCTTTGTTCCTTGGAGTGTGAATAAATGAACTGGCCAGTGTCCAAATTGAGTCCTGACTCTTTTGGATGAAACAATGTGACTTTTTAGCTCCTCGTCAATACATTGTTTCTAACTTATTCACAAGCGACAAAGGATTTGAGGAAATAACAGCTAGAAGGGTAAAATGGTAATTTAGTAAATCCTGACTAGCTGATGACATTCATGAAGGGTAAACATAGATAATATTCAGTGGATCCGCTCATCATAATTAGGTTGAATTCTTGAGTAGAAAATAAATTCATTTGAACCGAGAGATTTTCAGTGTCAGATCTTTAGTGGAGTCAGTTGGCATTAAGCTAAACTTGGAAAAGGTTTGTGAACTTTTGAGTCCAAGTGTTTAGCTCAAGCTTTGTTCATTTGGGTCCATGAGGTCACTTTCACGAATCACATCGATAGGAATAGTTAAACTGGAAGCTAAGTCAAAATAAGAACGAAAATTGTCAAAAGGGTATTTTTGTCTTTTGAGACAAAGGATGAAATGAATGTCAATAAATTTTTTGACAAGTTCATTTGATGACTTAATGTCACTCGGCCATGACTTGATCATTGGGCCTCGTGAATTAATTTCATTTCATAAGAGTTTTATAGAAAATTCTTAATGGGCCTTTTTCATGATCTCATGAATAAATGAAGAAGCTTCTAGAAGCTCCTTCTAGAGACATGTTGGGCGCCTACCCTATAGAGAAATAGGAGAGTTTATTTTGTACATAAATGTATTTAGATACTTGCCAAAAGAAAAAGAGGAAACAAATTTGCATAAGGATGCATAAGGGAACTTCGGCCATGTTGAGAGAAAAGGCAAGCCATGAATAAAATAGGAAACAAATCAAGGCTTCTAGAAGCCTTGTTTGGCCGAGTTTCTCAAGTGGGAAAAAAGGGTTATTTTGCTCATGAATATGTGATATTCTATAGAAGAGGAAACTACCTTATTGAAGGTGAGACCTCTCCTATAAATAAGAGCCTCATTTCCTCACATTTCAATCATCCAAGTTTAAGAGATTTGAGAGACTCTCTCTCTAGAACTTGTGGTTGCCGCCCCTCTTCTCTCTCTCTCTAGTTTATTTTCGATTTTTCTTGTTTTGGCACCTAGGTCCTCACTCGACCTAGTGTTTAGCTCTGCGACTTCAAGACTCGTTCTTAAGTCATAGTGTTTAAAAGTGCCCACTCACTAATTCCTTTACTTCGAGTGATTTAGTGATAGAAACTTTCGTGGTTGCTCGAGGTGCCGAGGAAAGAAAGAGAGACGTGCTGCGAGGGGAGACGAGCATTGCAACTTTCTAAGAGCTTCTCAAAGATCAAGCTTCAAGAAAGGTTAGTAAACTTCTTAGCTCATATTAGTTTTTAATTACATGTACTTGCTCTTTTGTCTAGGTTAGTAAAAACTGTTTTTACTTATAAAAGAAAATTTTTAAAATTCCGCCGCTTACCGAAGCGTTAATTATTTTCTTAAACCCTAGATCGATTCCAACAAATGGTATCAGAGCTATGGTCAAAGATTAGTGTTGTTGGCCCGTCTAGGGCCAACGGGATCAAGGTCATCACTTCGACACACATGGCTGGTACGAGATCTTGGGCGGCGAAACCCCGACTCAACCAGGGGCCGGCCCAAACCAATGGCCAAGTCAAAACCCAGCCACGGGCCGAGTCAACGGCTCACCCGGCCATTGGCTGGGTCAAATGGCTCACTCGGCCATTGGACAGTTCACTCGGCCAATGGCCGAGTGAACCCCTCAGCCACCAAGGCAGTTCACTCGGCCATTGGCCGAGTGAACCTTCCAGCAGTTCACTCGGCCAATGGCCGAGTGAACCCCTCAGCCACCAAGGCAGTTCACTCGGCCATTGGCCGAGTGAACCTTCCAGCAGTTCACTCGGCCAATGGCCGAGTGAACCCCTCAGCCACCAGGGCAGTTCACTCGGCCATTGGCCGAGTGAACCTTCCAGCAGTTCACTCGGCCAATGGCCGAGTGAACCTTCCAGCCGCCGAGACAGTTCACTCGGCCATTGGCCGAGTGAACCTTCCAGCAGTTCACTCGGCCAATGGCCGAGTGAACCTCCCTGCTGCCTCAGCAGTTCACTCGGCCATTGGCCGAGTGAACCTTCCAGCAGTTCACTCGGCCAATGGCCGAGTGAACCTCAGCCGGCCCAAGACTTTCACTCGGCCAATGGCCGAGTGAACCTCACCACAATGTTCACTCGGCCATTGGCCGACCCAGCCTCCTCCAAGGCCGACCCAAGCATTCTCACTCGGCCAAGGGGTCTTCAAACCACCCCTTGGCTGCCTATAAATACCAAGGCACCCCCCTTGGTCCAGGTAATCCATTCTTGAGTACTGAAACGCTGCCGAACTCGTACCTCGCTCGTTTCTCTCAACTCTCGACCCCAAAACACTAAACCTCTATCAACCACCTCAATCACACTAATGTTGAGCGTCGGAGAGGTAAACAGGGGCACCCCCCCTGTTTCCCCTTTGTAGTTCACAATCTCTTGTTTGCTTTTCAGGTATCGAGACGAGGTGAGCTTCACCCACAGCTAAGGGACGACTTGGGATACCAAGTCCGACACGCTCGAGTCAAGACGAGACCACTTGGTCCGGCCTTGGGTCTAACCGTCTTTGGCTCCTAAATAGTTGTCCGAAAAACAGCGACAACAATTAGCATGTACATGTTTTTAAAATTATGAGCTTGAAAATCGTTTTCGAAAGTTTACTAATTTTGTGACAAGTTAGAATTGTTATCTTAGATTTTTTTTAATTTATTGCTCATGTCTTTAAATTAAAAACCATGTTGTTTTTCTATGTTTTTGGGATGTTTTTAAAACACATTAGAATCAGTTCTAAAAGTTTTTAATTTTTTATATTGAAAAACGTGTTTTAAAGGTTTGAGATTTTTCGAGTAAAATTTTGTGACTAGTTTTGTTATCTTGCTAGTTTCTTATTTTTACTTGAATCGTTTTATACTTGTTGTTATTTCTTTTATGCCTTGTTATTACCTTGCTAATAAAACACAAATAAAAGCTTTAACAACCTTCATAAAACGTTCCGTTACACTCGATTCTTTTTCGCACCTAAAAAGGACCAAGCTTTAATTATTTCTTTTTCTTCGAGCTGGAGTAAACCCGCATTAAAAGTGGCATAACTCTCTGTTCAGAAATCGAAATTTAATGATTCTTGAATCAAATTAAAGCTCTGTCTGTCCTCTGTCCAATGCCACTGGTTTCGACAGAAAAGGACATCGGAACCGCCAGATATGGCGATTTTACTCCGAGGTGCGCGGCTGTTCCGAAACTCCAGTTTTTTAGAATTCCGGATTTTCAGCCCCACTACCATGAGTTATAGAACTCTAATGAGAAAATTTTCTTGAGCAAAAATGTTTTTCATATGATTATAAACATGATGTGTAAGATTAAAATGTTTTGATTTTTGAAAGTTTAATTGAAATTGAATTTTTACAAAACTAGTTTGAATTTTGAAAAACCGTTTTCACTTTCAAACTTGAAAATATTTTGTCATCCAAATCAAATAAGTTTTCAAAAATGTTTTCAAAACTATATCTGTATCACATATGTTCAAAATCTATATGCTCTTGAAAATTTGAGTGGGAGGTCTCCTTGTAGACAAGTCGAAAAATAAAAAGATGTGTAATCTCAAACTTTCAAGTGTTCGAGTGAGTTGAAGTTCACACTTCCCTCACGCACTTTCCCGAAATAGAAAATAGGAAAAGATCGAGTATGTACCTTGTGCCTTTATGCACTAAATACTGCTCTGAACATGTCGATCTACGATTCTCTTCTAGTTGTCCGCTCCGTCACTCTCTAACTAGGAAATTTGTTTCCGAACTTATAAGAGTCGATGAACCAACTCCAAAAACTAAGTGGGAGGGTTATACTTGTTGTTTGTAACCCACGATCCCCAACACTAATGAAAGAAGCAATTAACGTGGGACTTAGAGCCGCTCTTGCGACCCTCACTTAAATGGGAGTACTCCAAGGCGTTATTGCTTCGATCATTGCTCAATGAGCTACGCCCGAGAGTGAGACGATGATGGCAAGGCCTCCCCTTGGGGGATTGTTTTTCAAAGTTGACCTTTTGGACTAAGTGGTTGGTTGCACACTTAGGCTCAATCCCTAGTAATCCTCCCTTGAGGCTCTGCGAAAGGATGTGAGTGATCAAACCAATTTAAAAGGTGGCTAGTCAAAATAGATGTATTGACATCTTGGCATAGCATTAATGATGTGCATTTACTTATAAAAGGAGATTTTTTGCGGCCTTCTCTTGAGGGAGTAAATTATCGTTTGGTTTATAACACCTTTGGTTTATAACTCACTCGACCTAGTGTTTAGCTCTGCGACTTCAAGACTTGTTCTTAAGTCCTAGTGTTTAAAAGTGCCCACTCACTAATTCCTTTATTTCGAGTGATTTATGATAGAAACTTTCGTGGTTGCTCGAGGTGCCGAGGAAAGAAAGAGAGACGTGCTGCGAGGGGAGACGAGCGTTGCAAACTTTCCAAAAGCTTCTTCAAAGTTCAAGCTTCAAGAAAGGTTAGTAAACTTCTAGCTCATATTAGTTTTTAATTACATGTACTTGCTCTTTGTCTAGGTTAGTAAAAACTGTTTTTACTTGTAAAGAAATTTTTTAATATTCCGCCGCTTCCCGAAGCGTTTAATCTTTTTCTTAAACCCTAGATCAATTCCAACAGCAACTCGGTCTACGAGCTCCCATTTTTGGCCCGGGCGCGGTCACTTGGTCCGGCCTTGGATCAAATCGCCCGAGGTATCTAATCGTTGATCTTTTTCGTGTGACAACAAAAGGAGTTGAGGAAATAACAGTTAGAAGGGTAAAATGGTAATTTCGTAAATCCCGACTAGCTGATGATATTCATGAAGGGTAAACATAGATAATATTCATTGGATCCGCTCATCATAATTTGGTTGAATTCTTGAGTAGAAAATAAATTCATTTGAACCGAGAGATTTTCAGTGTCAACTCTTTAGTGGAGTCCGTTGACATTAGCCTCGTGTTTTTTGCCGCGGTGCGAATACGACTTCGCCGCGGCGAGGCCTTTCTACAACGATTTTTCATGCGTTGTAGAAAGTTCTCGCCGCGGCACACAAAACACGTAGCCGCGGCGACGTCCCAACAGTAAGCACCCGCCGCGGCGATGTATAAACTTCGCGGGGCGATGTATATTCGCCGCGGCGGGAAATACACTTCTCCACGGTGGAAACCTTAACGAGAGGATGCTTATTTGAAATTATGTTCTCGCCGCGGCAGTGTACAAACTTCGCGCGGCGGGGTATATTCGCCGCTGTCCGAAATACATTTCGCCGCGGCGTGAAATTACCGAGAGGGTGCATATTTGAAATTATATCCTCGATGCGGCAGTGTACAATGTTCGCCGCAGCGGGATATATTTCGCCGCGGCGGGAAATACTCAACGCCACGGCGAGAAGATTCTACAACTCATTGTCAAGCGTTGTAGAATCATCTCGCCGCGGCGAGATATAGACGTCGCCGCGGCGCGGACGTTTAGGTTTAGGAGTCTGTTCTCACCGCGGCTAGGAATATTTCTCGCCGCGGCTTAACTTTTCTTGGTTTGCCTCGCCGCGGCGTGTTATACACGTCACCGCGGCATGTTATACATCTCGCCGCGGCGAGAATTATACTTCGCCGCGGCGAGGTTTCTACAACGCTTTGCTAAGCGTTGTAGAAGCCTTTTAAAATAAAAAAAAATTCATTTTTTTTAAATTCCCGCCTATTTTTTCAGACTTAAGCGTTTTTTTCATTCTTTCATTCTTCTACTTCTCCATTCTTCTTCTTCTCTCTCCGCTCCTCTTTCTCGCCGTCCCTCCCTTTCAGCCCCTCTCTCTCTTCTCACCGTCGCTCTCTCTCCGGCCCTCACCATCTCTTCTCGCCGCCCCTCTCTCTCCGGCCCTCACCCTCTCTTTTCCCCGCCCCTCTCTCTCCGGTCCTCACCCTCACTCCACCTTGCCTCCGCCTCGCCCCTCTCCGCCTTTACCCCGCCCAGCCTCCACCTCACCTTGACCCCGCCTCGCCTCCACCTCGCCCCTGCCCCGCCTTTACCTCGCCCCGCCCCGCGTCCACCTCGCCCCTGCCCCACCTCCACCTCGCCCCCGCCCCGCTCCACCTCGCCCCCGCCCCGCTGCACCTCGCCTCTCGCTCGCCACGTCCTCGCCTCCACCTGGTATGTTATTTCTTAACTTGTTTTGAATTTAGTTTGATTTATGTTATTATTTAGTTAGAATTTGGTATTTACTTGAAGTTAAGAAGAATTTGTATTGGATTTTAGTATATTGGATTTTAATTCGTTGTATTTGAGTTTGATATTGATGTGAAGTTGTATTTGAGTTGGAATCGGATTGGATTTGAGTTAGAAATTGAGATTATGTTTTGAATTTACTTTGATTTATGTTATTATTTAGTTAGAATTTGGTATTTATTTGAAGTTAGGAAGAATTTGTATTGGATTTTAGTATATTGGATTTTAATTCGTTGTATTTGAGTTTGATATTGATTTGAAGTTGTATTTGAGTTGGAATCGGATTGGATTTGAGTTAGAAATTGAGATTGTGTTTTGAATTTTGTATATTAGATTCCATGTCGTCCACTACTACTACTTCTAGCGGTAGTGGTAAAAGAAAAATTAGAAGACAACTAGTGCTAAACTCCGATGAACAATGAAAACGAAGAAACACTCTTATGGGTCGGGTTAATACGGCTAAAACACTTGGTAAAAAAATCCCGGTACAATTTGGTGATAAAGGGCAACCAATGGGTAAAGAGGGTGATGAGTTGTCGAGTTACTTTGGCGTGTTAGACTAGAAGCTAAGTCAAAACAAGAACGAGACAAGTTTTACGAAAATTGTTAAAAGGGTATTTTTTCTTTTTGGACATATGATGAAATGAATTAATTGGGCCAAATTTGATTTAATTGGGCCTTGTGGATTAATTTCATTTCATAATAATTTTATTGAAAATTCTTAATGGGCCTTTCTCATGTTGTCATGAACAAATGAAGAAGCTTCTAGAAGCTCCTTCTAGAGATACCTTGGGCGCCCAACCCTAAGCAAGAAAGAGAGAATATTTTGTGCATAAATGTATCAAGAGACCGGCTTGTATTTGTAAATTCTATACAAGTATCACCGAAGAAGATTGGATAGCATTTGTTGAGTATAGACGAACCGAAATGTTCAAACAAACATCGGAACATGGGAAATCAAATATCGGAAAAAGTGTGTACAAATCTCGAACGGGCCGAAATAGATATCGAAAGCTTGATCAAGAAAAGGATAGATTCATTTTTTCTTTTAGTTATTCAAAATGTTGCAATTATTTTTTAATTTATTATATAATTACTTCTTACTAGCATGACGAAACGGGGGAATGGCCTACGAAAGAGGAACTTTGGATTGACTCGCGAATGATAGACGTAGATAACTACAAGGATGAGAAAGACAAATTGATGGGAGAAAAAATCGTAAGTTCCTTACCTTTGTTATAACAATTAACCTTATAATTTTATTTTCAAATAATTTTATGTGTAGAAAACGTTATCACAACAAGCAACGCAAGGGACATGGGTGTCGGAATCGGGAAAGAGTATTTTGCAAGAAGCTTTGGGAACGTCGCGAGTTTGCGGTCAATCCAAACACATGTCGCGTTTTAAGCACTTTGTTCCTCCAACGCCCAACGAAGAAGTAATTAAGATGCGTCGGGAAATGAGCGAGTTTAAGTCTTTGGTGATGAAGGCCTTCGGTGGAAATGGTAGCATTAATGTCAGAGATGCTAATGTCGAGTCGCCTAGTGTCAAGCGTGTGGAAGAGAATCTCAACGCGAAGGTTGTTGATGATGAAGAGATGGCAAATTTTGAAGAACACGTCAATGAAGCGGTCTCTTTAGGTATGTTTAATTTTTTTTTTATCTATTTATTAATAAAGATAAATGTTTTGGTATTAAGTTATTGATAATATTCTTGATTCGCTTAGAACACGACGATGTTCATGATCGTCCGAAGATCGATCCTATCATTGTTGATGATCGTCCGAAGATCGATCCTATTGTTGTGGAAAAACCCAATAGTGTTCGTGCTAGTTGCTCATTGAATCCAACCACCCCGGTGACACCGACTTCGGATGATAGCGTCGAGTGTCTTCTTTTCATAGATGATGTTGTGAAAGGAGGCATGATTCATGTTGCAAATGGGCGAGCATACGTAAATAGGATCGTAGTTCACTCTTTACCTTTGGAGGAAGGAAATGTATGTGTGACCGTTTTGGGGGTTTTGATTAAAAAAGCAAAATTGCCAATTTCCACCGAAGAAGATCAAACCATTGAAGATGCCATAGGAGGATTTGTCTCGTGGCCGAAGAGATTGATCGAAATGGACAAGGAATAGAGAGTCGCGGTCCAGTTGTCAAACAACTCTCAAAGCTCGGTTTTGAGAGTGAACCTAGCATCGATGATGCTAAGAAGATTCCGTACAAGGTGATTAATCCAAAGTTTTGATTGCTCGCTCAACATGCCAACAAAGTAATGTTACCGGAAGGGGATGTGATTATGATCAATGTTAGTCCAAGTCTCGCGGCTATCCTGATTCCGGTGTCATTTGAAGATGTTTCCGACTTTTTGCAATACTTGGAAATTGGCGCGGGGAGCATAACGGTTGTTGTCGCTGTTTTTCGGACAACTATTTAGGAGCCAAAGACGGTTAGACCCAAGGCCGGACCAAGTGGTCTCGTCTCGACTCGAGCGTGTCGGACTTGGTATCCCAAGTCGTCCCTTAGCTGTGGGTGAAGCTCACCTCGTCTTGATACCTGAAAAGCAAACAAGAGATTGTGAACTACAAAGGGGAAACAGGGGGGGTGCCCCTGTTTACCTCTCCGACGCTCAACATTAGTGTGATTGAGGTGGAGTATAGAGGTTTTAGGGGTGTATAGAGGCCAAAGCTTGAGAGAAACGAGCGAGGTACGAGTTCGGCAGCGTTTCAGTACTCAAGAATGGATTACCTGGGTCAAGGGAAGGACCCTTGTATTTATAGGCAGCCAAGGGGTGGCTTGAAGACCCCTTGGCCGAGTGAGCAAGGTTGGTCCGGCCTTGGAGGAGAGGGCCGGCCTTGGAGTGCCGGCCGTGGAGGGCCGGCCTTGGAGCGCCGGCCGAGGAGGGCCGGCCTTGGAGCGCCGGCCGAGGAGGGCCGGCCTTGGAGCGCCGTCCGAGGAGGGCCGGCCTTGGAGCGCCGTCCGAGGAGGGCCGGCCTTGGAGCGCCGGCCGTGGAGGGCCGGCCTTGGAGCGCCGGCCGTGGAGGGCCGGCCTTGGAGCGCCGGCCGTGGAGGGCCGGTCTTGGAGCGCCGGCCGAGGAGGGCCGGCCTTGGAGCGCCGGCCGAGGAGGGCCGGCCTTGGAGCGCCGGCCGAGGAGGGCCGGCCTTGGAGCGCCGGCCGTGGAGGGCCGGCCTTGGAGCGCCGGCCGTGGAGGGCCGGTCTTGGAGCGCCGGCCGAGGAGGGCCGGCCGTGTAGGGCCGGCCTTGGAGCGCCGGCCTTGGAGAGCCGGCCTTGGCCAGCGCCGGCCTTGGGCCGGTCATACGCCGGGCGGCCGCCGGCCGGGAGCTGGCCGGACGGCACTTGGCCGGCCGGGAGCCGCTGTGCGGGCCTCGCACCGGTCGCGTGGATCTAAGCGATGCCTTAGTTCTCGTCGGTCCGAGATGGACCGACAACATTAGCCCCCCGAGTTTCCGGTCGAGCGTAGATCGAGTGGAAACTCAAAATCTACGCCTTTATACGGATGCGGGGTGAACGCTCTCGGGTTCGTGTCATGAGGATTGGCCTTCGCGCGTCGCGAGGGACAGCCTTTGTGCGTCGCGAGGGATGGCCTTTGTGCGTCTCAAGGGACGGCCTTTGTTTCGGGTTGATCGTGCGTGGCTTATTTTCTCGATCTACCAATGAGGGCGTGATCGATTAGCACGACTTTATTGTGTCGTGCGCGTCTTATTTTCTCGACTTGCCAACGAAGGCATAACCGATTTGCACGTCTTTGTCGTTTTGTGCGCGTCTTACTTTTCTCGATTTGCCAACGAAGGCATAATCGATTAGCACGTCTTCGTCGTTTTAGTGCGCGTCTTACTTTTCTCGATTTGCCAACGAAGGCATAATCGATTAGCACGTCTTTGTTGTATTGTGCGCGTCTTATGTTCTCGATTTGCCAATGAAGGCATAATCGATTAGCACGTCTTTGTTGTATTGTGCGCGTCTTATGTTCTCGATTTGCCAACGAAGGCATAATCGATTAGCACGTCTTTGTTGTATTGTGCGCGTCTTATGTTCTCGATTTTCCAGTGAAGGCATAATCGATTTGCGCGTCTTTGTCGTATTGTGCGCGTCTTATGTTCTCGATTTGCCAACGAAGGCATAATCGATTAGCACGTCTTCGTCGTTTAGTGCGCGTCTTACTTTTCTCGATTTGCCAACGAAGGCATAATCGATTAGCACGTCTTCGTCGTTTAGTGCGCGTCTTACTTTTCTCGATTTGCCAACGAAGGCATAATCGATTAGCACGTCTTTGTTGTTTTGTGCGCGTCTTACGTTTCTCGACTTGCCAACGAAGGCATCATCGATTAGCACGTCTTTGTTGTTTTGTTTCCTTCTTTTTTTTTTTTTTTTTTTTTTTGTTGAGCATTGTTTCCCATTAGCCCCCCGAGTTTCTCGTGTACTCGTAGAGGAGACTAGAAATTATAATGCAGCAAGATAAAGACTTCGAGGTGAAATGTGATACAATTGTCATGCACAAATAGTCAAAAATTACATCCTTGGGCCATTGGCCTTATTGAAATTCGAGATTGTCTTAAAATAAAATGACATAATGAGAAGAGGGGACGGGCTTAGCCCACGACATGCAGCTGTGAGCTCTCCGGTTGTTCAATCGCTGCCTGGTTCATGACAGTCACCGTCGCCGGACCCTTCCTTCCCCGCCGTGGACGGCCTTCGTGCACCGTGGCCGGCCCGACCGTTCTTAGGACATACTCTTTTAATTTCCCGACTTGAATCAGGGCCTCGATCTGACGCCTAAGATGATAGCACTCGGACGTCAGATGCCCGTGATCCTGGTGGTACTCACAGAACTTGTTCCGATCCCTCTTCGCGGGATCCTTCGCTAGAGGAGCCGGACTTCCTAGCTCGTCGCGGTGCAGAGCTAGGATCCGTTCTTGCGGAGTGTTCAGAGGGGTGTGTGTTGATGACGCTCGGAAGCTATCAACGTGCGACGATCTTGGACCGGAGAGGGGGCGACCGTTAGGGGCCCGGCCTCCCTTGCTCCTCTTGCTTTGAGGGTCGGGGCGATCTTCGTCCCGTTCTTCGCGGTGGCGACTACCTTGTCCTCCTGGCTTTCGGCCAACGCGGCCATCGAGATAGTCCTCGATTCCCATATGTGTGCGGGCTCTTGTCATCAGCTCCGCCATGTCTCGCGGGACTTGCCCGACGATGGACTTGAGGAAGTCGCTCGTGCGAACTCCCTCGGTAATCGCCGTGATGGCGTCCCTGTCGTCGAAGCCCTCGACTTTGTGAGACTCCTCGGTGAAGCGGGCGAGGTATTGTCTCAACGTCTCATCTCTCCCCTGTCGAATGGAGAGGAGGTGGGTCTTCGATTTCTTTTGTGCCACAAGCGTGGCAAAGCGAGCGAGGAAAGCCTCTCGCAAGGCCCGGAAGGACGGGATGCTTCCAGGCCTCAAACTTTGGAACCACTCAAAGCCCGACCCTGTGAGGGTCAGGCTGAAGGCTTGGCAGAGGGTGGCGTCCGTCTGCCCTTGCATCGTCATCCACGTCTCATAGTGTTGGACGTGGAAGTGGGGGTCCGTACGTCCATCATAGGGGGGAATGGACGGTAACTTAAAGTTTCCCACGCATGGCTGCGCGAGGACTTGTGCGGCGAAGGGAGAGTATGATTCCTCGATCCCTCCGTATGGCCTTTGCCTCCCTGATTCTCTCATCTCGATGATTTGGTTTTGGAGGCTCTGGATCATTGTGACCATATCAAGCCCGTTGGCAGGGCCAATCGTCGGGGCCACGGGGGTCACCGGTTGGCGTTCATTGGACGCTTGGTCCACGACATTGGCCTGAGGTCGGCCAAGAGTTGCGGCGGGGAGCGCGTCCCTTCGAGAATTTAGCCTTTGGCGGAGATCCTCCCCTCGGGAGTTTCTCTGCGCCGTCAAGCGCTCTCTAAGGTCCACGCTTGGTGCGTGACGAGGCGAGGTCGCCCTTGGCCGGGTCGTCCGGCGAGCGCTTCGGCTATCGGCTCCATCGTCGACCAGAGTCGCTCTCTCCTCGGCGAGGGGCTGTGTCCGGCCACCTCTTGAAACCGAGGGGGCGAGTCCCCGGGACTGTGACCGTGCCTGTTGTCGCGCCGGGCACAAAGGATCGGCCAACGCACCGTCGGCCCTCTCGGGTCGCGTTTGAGCGAGGCTAGGGGTGGCCTCGTCGGTCCTCGACTCCTCCACGTACTCGGGGTCGGAGTAATCTTGAGCAGATCGATCCTCGACGTCGTAGCCGAGGAGACCGGCGATGAGGGAGCTGTCAACGCCGGGACGGTCAAGGAGCTCCGCGAGCCGCCGGGCCGTGTCCTCTCGGAGCTCGGCCTCGGGGTCGTTCACCGGGTCTTGGGGCTGGCTCTCGCTATCGCGAGGTTGCCCTTCAAGACGGTGCGCGAGGCTTCGGAGACCGTACCTCGAGCTCGTCGCTCGGGTACCCGCGGAGGTAGTGGGTAGATGACTCATCTCTCGAGAGTCGTGAGAACAAAGGGAGAAAACTGGTAGAGGGAATGTTGTCGAAATGTCGAGAGATGCCCTCCTTCTAGCGCCAAAATGTTTTCGCTGTTTTTCGGACAACTATTTAGGAGCCAAAGACGGTTAGACCCAAGGCCGGACCAAGTGGTCTCGTCTCGACTCGAGCGTGTCGGACTTGGTATCCCAAGTCGTCCCTTAGCTGTGGGTGAAGCTCACCTCGTCTTGATACCTGAAAAGCAAACAAGAGATTGTGAACTACAAAGGGGAAACAGGGGGGGTGCCCCTGTTTACCTCTCCGACGCTCAACATTAGTGTGATTGAGGTGGAGTATAGAGGTTTTAGGGGTGTATAGAGGCCAAAGCTTGAGAGAAACGAGCGAGGTACGAGTTCGGCAGCGTTTCAGTACTCAAGAATGGATTACCTGGGTCAAGGGAAGGACCCTTGTATTTATAGGCAGCCAAGGGGTGGCTTGAAGACCCCTTGGCCGAGTGAGCAAGGTTGGGCCGGCCTTGGAGGAGAGGGCCGGCCTTGGAGTGCCGGCCGTGGAGGGCCGGCCTTGGAGCGCCGGCCGAGGAGGGCCGGCCTTGGAGCGCCGGCCGAGGAGGGCCGGCCTTGGAGCGCCGTCCGAGGAGGGCCGGCCTTGGAGCGCCGGCCGAGGAGGGCCGGCCTTGGAGCGCCGGCCGTGGAGGGCCGGCCTTGGAGCGCCGGCCGTGGAGGGCCGGTCTTGGAGCGCCGGCCGAGGAGGGCCAGCCTTGGAGCGCCGGCCGAGGAGGGCCGGCCTTGGAGCGCCGGCCGAGGAGGGCCGGCCTTGGAGCGCCGGCCGTGGAGGGCCGGCCTTGGAGCGCCGGCCGAGGAGGGCCGGCCTTGGAGCGCCGGCCGTGGAGGGCCGGCCTTGGAGCGCCGGCCGTGGAGGGCCGGTCTTGGAGCGCCGGCCGAGGAGGGCCGGCCGTGTAGGGCCGGCCTTGGAGCGCCGGCCTTGGAGAGCCGGCCTTGGCCAGCGCCGGCCTTGGGCCGGTCATACGCCGGGCGGCCGCCGGCCGGGAGCTGGCCGGACGGCACTTGGCCGGCCGGGAGCCGCTGTGCGGGCCTCGCACCGGTCGCGTGGATCTAAGCGATGCCTTAGTTCTCGTCGGTCCGAGATGGACCGACAACATTAGCCCCCCGAGTTTCCGGTCGAGCGTAGATCGAGTGGAAACTCAAAATCTACGCCTTTATACGGATGCGGGGTGAACGCTCTCGGGTTCGTGTCATGAGGATTGGCCTTCGCGCGTCGCGAGGGACAGCCTTTGTGCGTCGCGAGGGATGGCCTTTGTGCGTCTCAAGGGACGGCCTTTGTTTCGGGTTGATCGTGCGTGGCTTATTTTCTCGATCTACCAATGAGGGCGTGATCGATTAGCACGACTTTATTGTGTCGTGCGCGTCTTATTTTCTCGACTTGCCAACGAAGGCATAACCGATTTGCACGTCTTTGTCGTTTTGTGCGCGTCTTACTTTTCTCGATTTGCCAACGAAGGCATAATCGATTAGCACGTCTTCGTCGTTTTAGTGCGCGTCTTACTTTTCTCGATTTGCCAACGAAGGCATAATCGATTAGCACGTCTTTGTTGTATTGTGCGCGTCTTATGTTCTCGATTTGCCAACGAAGGCATAATCGATTAGCACGTCTTTGTTGTATTGTGCGCGTCTTATGTTCTCGATTTGCCAACGAAGGCATAATCGATTAGCACGTCTTTGTTGTATTGTGCGCGTCTTATGTTCTCGATTTGCCAGTGAAGGCATAATCGATTAGCACGTCTTTGTTGTATTGTGCGCGTCTTATGTTCTCGATTTGCCAGTGAAGGCATAATCGATTTGCGCGTCTTTGTCGTATTGTGCGCGTCTTATGTTCTCGATTTGCCAACGAAGGCATAATCGATTAGCACGTCTTCGTCGTTTAGTGCGCGTCTTACTTTTCTCGATTTGCCAACGAAGGCATAATCGATTAGCACGTCTTCGTCGTTTAGTGCGCGTCTTACTTTTCTCGATTTGCCAACGAAGGCATAATCGATTACAACAACGGTTTATATGGAGTAAGTGCTTTCTTTATATGCGTTTTTAATATAAATATTCAATATTTAGTGTTTTGATCAATCAAATACTTATTTTTCATAGCTATCTACGCTCGAGGCTAGAAAAGGCGAAGAAGAGTCGAGACTATTGTTTTATAAATCCGGGCTTAAGTTCGTACATCGCAAACAACGACGAGGATACTTATTTGTCAAAACGAGTCAAGGACGGTGGAAACATGGTACGAAAATGCAAATTTGGTGAACTAGCTTTGATGCCGTACAATAAAGGTGCGCTTGGATGCTCGTTGTCCTCGACCCTTGGAGAGATAGTGCTATGTTATTCGACCCGTTAAGAAATAAAATTCCAATTGATTTAACTCGATTGACAAAAAGGTAATATTTTGATTTTTTAAACTATTTTTATTATAAATCATTGTAGAGGTTTTTTCTCTTATGATTTCCGTGTTATAAGATTTTTGTGGATTTCCAGCTCGAGCACCAAAATTGCCCATAATAACGGACAATCAACGTACATCAAGGCTTGGAACGCTCCGAGACAAACCGGAAACACGGAATGCGGGTATTTTGTAATTTCTTATATGCGCGATATAGTCGTAGGAGGTGTAGGAAAATTAGAAAGTAAGAAACACTATACAAAGGAGGATTTAGAGAGAGTTAGGGAAGAATGGATAACTTATGTACAAACATTTATTAATTGTGATGATTAGTTAGTTTTTATATTCAATTTTGGATTGGTTTTAGATGTAAATATTTATTTTGAATGTTTTGAAGATGTAGATATTATTTTTTGGATAGAAGGTTATTTTAGGTGCCATATTTTTTACAACGGGTTTTAGTACGTGTAAAAAATGATTTCAGGTTCGAAAAGAAGCCTCTCGCCGCGGCGTATAACTTTTGCCGCGGCGCAAAATAAGAGTCGCCGCGGCAAAAAAGATACCGAGAGCACAAAAATATAAATCAAAACCTCGTTGCGGCGATGTTTTGGTTTCGCCGCGGCGACATGCGCCACGCCGCGGCTAACCTAAAACGTTGCCGTGGCGGGTTTTTAAAAAAATAATCAGAAACCTTCTACAACGGATGTCTATCCGTTGTAGAAACCCCTCGCCGCGGCTCAGAATATACTTCGCCGCGGCTAACATCTCGCCGCGGCGAAGTATAATTTTAGCCGCGGCGACATGATTCTACAACGGAATGAAATCCGTTGTAGAATGTTGTCACCGCGGCGCAGAACATACATCGCCGCGGCGAAGTAGTATTCCCGCCGCGGCGACATGATTCTACAACGGATTTAAATATCCGTTGTAGAATATCTCGCCGCGGCGGGAATTATACTTCGCCGCGGTGAGGTGTTTGAAATTTTTTAAAAATTACACAATGGATTCATACCGTTGTAGAAGCTTCTACAACGCTTAAATATCCGTTGTAGAAGCTTAGTTTCTACAACGGATAATTAAGCGTTGTAGAAAGCTCTTGGATTCTACAACGGATTTTTAAGCGTTGTAGAAGCTTCTACAACGCAGGATTCTACAACGCTTGATAAGCGTTGTAGAATCATTCTACAACTGTTTTTAAGCGTTGTAGAATCCTAGTTTTGTAGTAGTGAAACTAGCCGGTGTGTTTTTGTGTGATATCTGCCGGGTATTAAGGGATACAAACTGTATGACTTGGATAACAAGGATTTATTCTTGTCATGTGATGTGATCTTTCATGAGACAGTTTTCCCTTTCCTACATGTCATTTTACAGGAATTTATTCCAGATCCTTCGCTGAGTGGTGCTTCCGACATAATGCCTGCCTGAGCCTGTATCTGATCATGATGATGCTGTATGTCCTGGTGATAATAGTGATGTGACTCGCGTTGAGGAAGTTGTGGTTGTTAAGCATGCCTCGGAGACTCTACATGCTTTAGCTAAGGTTGTCTCACCATATGATGAATTCACTGAGCCAATCCTTCTTCGTAGATTTACAAGATCTTGTATCTTTCCGGTCAAGCTACTTGACTTTCATTTGAATCAAGTCTTTATGGCTCCAATGGTTACATCACCACATGTTCTTGCCCGTGTAATCTTAAATTCGCGTCTATCTTCAGTTTTCACTCATTTTCATGGGTGTTTCAATGGCCTACTAAACCACGATTTTTCTTTCAATCCAACAAGAGTGATGCGTGGCGTTTGGCAATGAAAGAAGAGCTGGATGCGATTCAGGAAAGCCACACGTGGTCACTTGTCCCTTTACCACTTGATAAGCACTTTATTGATTGCGGGTGGGTGTTTAAGAATAAGTTTCACTACGATGAAACTCTTGCTCGTTGTAAAGCACAACTTGTAGAAACTGGCATCAATCAACAATAGGGTGTTGATTTCATGGATACATTTTCTCATGTGGCTAAGCTTGTGACTTTGAAGATACTCTATGGTCTTTCTGCTTCTCGGAAGTGGGAATTAGCCAGCTAGATGTGAACAACGCACTCCTTAATGGATGCTTGTTTGAAGAAGTTGTTGTCAATGGTGCTCACAAGAAGAGTTGTAGTATTTATTTTGTACATGTGATGTAATAAAGTCTCACGAAGACCCTTGCTTGTAATTGCTTATTCATTAATAAAAAGTTGAAACGTTCATTCATTCTTCCTTGTCTGTTTGAAGCTTTATGATTAAACCTTAGTCTTTTAGTCCATAAACAAACTTAACAACTTACGAAGAGACAAATGTAGATTTGCATGAACAAACTCTACGTAGTTTGCTTAAAATTATATATTCGCTGTTGTCGCTGTTTTTCGGACAACTATTTAGGAGCCAAAGACGGTTAGACCCAAGGCCGGACCAAGTGGTCTCGTCTTGACTCGAGCGTGTCGGACCCGGTGTCCCGAGTCGTCCCTTAGCTATGGATGTCCCTTGAGTTCGTCAAAGTACCTGAAAAGGAGCAAAGAACACGTGAACTACAAAGGGGAAACAGGGGGGGTACCCTTGTTTACCTCTCCGACGCTCAACATTAGTGTGATTGAGGTGGAGTATAGAGGTTTTAGGGGTGTTTAGAGGCCAAAGCTTGAGAGAAACGAGCGAGGTACGAGTTCGGCAGCGTTTCAGTACTCAAGAATGGGTTACCTGGGTCAAGGGAAGGACCCTTGTATTTATAGGCAGCCAAGGGGTGGTTTGAAGACCCCTTGGCCGAGTGAGCAAGGTTGGGCCGGCCTTGGAGGAGGGCCGGCCTTGGAGTGCCGGCCGTGGAGGGCCGGCCATGGAGGGAGGCCGGCCTTGGAGTGCCGGCCTTGGAGTGCCGGCCGGCCATGGAGGAGGGCCGGCCTTGGAGCGCCGGCCAGGGAGGGCCGGCCATGGAGGAAGGCCGGCCTTGGAGGGCCGGCCATGGAGAGCCGGCCATGGAGGGAGGCCGGCCTTGAAGTGCCGGCCGGCCATGGAGGGAGGCCGGCCTTGGAGTGCCGGCCGGCCATGGAGGAGGGCCGGCCTTGGAGCGCCGGCCATGGAGGAAGGCCGGCCTTGGAGGGCCGGCCATGGAGAGCCGGCCATGGAGGGAGGCCGGCCTTGGAGTGCCGGCCGGCCATGGAGGGAGACCGGCCTTGGAGTGCCGGCCTTGGAGTGCCGGCCGGCCATGGAGGAGGGCCGGCCTTGGAGCGCCGGCCATGGAGGGCCGGCCATGGAGGAAGGCCGGCCTTGGAGGGCCGGCCATGGAGAGCCGGCCATGGAGGGAGGCCGGCCTTGGAGTGCCGGCCTTAGAGCGCCGGCCTTGGCTAGCGCCGGCCGTGGAGGGCCGTCCTTGGAGCGCCGGCCGTGTAGGGCCGGCCTTGGAGCGCCGTCCTTGGCCAGCGCCGGTCTTGGAGAGCCGGCCTTGGCCAGCGCCGGCCTTGGGCCGGTCATACGCCGGGCGGCCGCCGGCCGGGAGCTGGCCGGACGGCACTTGGCCGGCCGGGAGCCGCTGTGCGGGCCTCGCACCGGTCGCGTGGATCTAAGCGACGCCTTAGTTCTCGTCGGTCCGAGACGGACCGACAACATTAGCCCCCCGAGTTTGGAAACTCAAAATCTTCGCGCGTCGCGAGGGACGGCCTTTCTGCGTCGCGAGGGACGGCCTTTGTGCGTCTCAAGCGACGGCCTTTGTTTCGGGTTGATCGTGCGTGGCTTATTTTCTCGATCTGCCAATGAGGGCGTGATCGATTAGCACGACTTTATTGTGTCGTGCGCGTCTTATTTTCTCGACTTGCCAACGAAGGCATAACCGATTTGCACGTCTTCGTCGTTTAGTGCGCGTCTTACTTTTCTCGATTTGCCAACGAAGGCATAATCGATTTGCACGTCTTTGTCGTTTTGTGCGCGCCTTACTTTTCTCGATTTGCCAACGAAGGCATAATCGATTTGCGCGTCTTTGTCGTTTTGTGCGCGTCTTACTTTTCTCGATTTGCCAACGAAGGCATAATCGATTAGAACTACAAAGGGGAAACAGGGGGGGTGCCCCTGTTTACCTCTCCGACGCTCAACATTAGTGTGATTGAGGTGGAGTATAGAGGTTTTAGGGGTGTTTAGAGGCCAAAGCTTGAGAGAAACGAGCGAGGTACGAGTTCGGCAGCGTTTCAGTACTCAAGAATGGGTTACCTGGGTCAAGGGAAGGACCCTTGTATTTATAGGCAGCCAAGGGGTGGTTTGAAGACCCCTTGGCCGAGTGAGCAAGGTTGGGCCGGCCTTGGAGGAAGGCCGGCCTTGGAGTGCCGGCCGTGGAGGGCCGGCCATGGAGGGAGGCCGGCCTTGGAGTGCCGGCCGGCCATGGAGGAGGGCCGGCCTTGGAGCGCCGGCCAGGGAGGGCCGGCCATGGAGGAAGGCCGGCCTTGGAGGGCCGGCCATGGAGAGCCGGCCATGGAGGGAGGCCGGCCTTGGAGTGCCGGCCGGCCATGGAGGGAGGCCGGCCTTGGAGTGCCGGCCGGCCATGGAGGAGGGCCGGCCTTGGAGCGCCGGCCATGGAGGAAGGCCGGCCTTGGAGGGCCGGCCATGGAGAGCCGGCCATGGACGGAGGCCGGCCTTGGAGTGCCGGCCGGCCATGGAGGGAGGCCGGCCTTGGAGTGCCGGCCTTGGAGTGCCGGCCGGCCATGGAGGAGGGCCGGCCTTGGAGCGCCGGCCATGGAGGGCCGGCCATGGAGGAAGGCCGGCCTTGGAGGGCCGGCCATGGAGAGCCGGCCATGGAGGGAGGCCGGCCTTGGAGTGCCGGCCTTGGAGCGCCGGCCTTGGCTAGCGCCGGCCGTGGAGGGCCGGCCTTGGAGCGCCGGCCGTGTAGGGCCGGCCTTGGAGCGCCGGCCTTGGCCAGCGCCGGTCTTGGAGAGCCGGCCTTGGCCAGCGCCGGCCTTGGGCCGGTCATACGCCAGGCGGCCGCCGGCCGGGAGCTGGCCGGACGGCACTTGGCCGGCCGGGAGCCGCTGTGCGGGCCTCGCACCGGTCGCGTGGATCTAAGCGACGCCTTAGTTCTCGTCGGTCCGAGACGGACCGACAACATTAGCCCCCCGAGTTTCCGGTCGAGCGTAGATCGAGTGGAAACTCAAAATCTACGCCTTTATACGGATGCGGGATGAACGCTCTCGGGTTCGTGTCATGAGGAATGGCCTTCGCGCGTCGCGAGGGACGGCCTTTGTGCGTCGCGAGGGACGGCCTTTGTGCGTCTCAAGCGACGGCCTTTGTTTCGGGTTGATCGTGCGTGGCTTATTTTCTCGATCTGCCAATGAGGGCGTGATCGATTAGCACGACTTTATTGTGTCGTGCGCGTCTTATTTTCTCGACTTGCCAACGAAGGCATAACCGATTTGCACGTCTTCGTCATTTAGTGCGCGTCTTACTTTTCTCGATTTGCCAACGAAGGCATAATCGATTTGCACGTCTTTGTCGTTTTGTGCGCGCCTTACTTTTCTCGATTTGCCAACGAAGGCATAATCGATTTGCGCGTCTTTGTCGTTTTGTGCGCGTCTTACTTTTCTCGATTTGCCAACGAAGGCATAATCGATTAGCACGTCTTTTTTGTTTTGTGCGCGTCTTGTTTTCTCGATTTTCCAACGAAGGCATGATCGATTGGCGCGTCTTTTTCGCATTGTGCGCGTCTTATGTTCTCGATTTGCCATCGAAGGCATAATCGATTAGCACGTCTTTTTTATTTTGTGCGCGTCTTGTTTTCTCGATTTGCCAACGAAGGCATGATCGATTTGCGCGTCTTTTTCGCATTGTGCGCGTCTTATGTTCTCGATTCGCCATCGAAGGCATAATCGATTTGCACGTCTTTTTTGGTATTGTGCGCGTCTTGTTTTCTCGATTTGCCAACGAAGGCATAATCGATTTGCGCATCTTTTTTGGTATGTGTGAGTCTTGTTTTCTCGACCTGCCAACGAAGGCATAATCGATTTGCGCGTCTTTGTTGTGTTGTGCGCGTCTTACTTTTCTCGATTTGCCAACGAAGGCATAATCGATTTGCGCGCCTTCGTTGTATTGTGCGCGTCTTACTTTTCTCGATTTGCCAACGACGGCATAATCGATTTGCGCGTCTTTGTTGTGTTGTGCGCGTCTTACTTTTCTCGATTTGCCAACGAAGGCATAATCGATTTGCGCGTCTTTGTTGTGTTGTGCGCGTCTTACTTTTCTCGATTTGCCAACGAAGGCATAATCGATTTGCGCGTCTTTATTCTGGACGCAGACCTTGAACCCATTTGTAACTCGTTGCCTGTCGGCCGACGAGCTGGGCGGCGAGCGCGATGCCACATTTGTGCGGCGAGGTTTACCGTGGACGCTGGCTTGACCAGATACGCCCTGGCGGACGCAAGCCTTGAACCCATTTGTAACTCGTTGCCTGTCGGCCGACGAGCTGGGCGGCAAGCGCGATGCCACATTTGTGCGGCGAGGTTTCCCGTGGGCGCTGGCTTGACCAGATACGCCCTGGCGGACGCAAGCCTTGAACCCATTTGTAACTCGTTGCCTTTCGGCCGACGAGCTGGGCGGCGAGCGCGATGCCACATTTGTGTGGCGAGGTTTCCCGTGGGCGCTGGCTTGACCAGATACGCCCTGGCGGACGCAAGCCTTGAACCCATTTGTAACTCGTTGCCTTTCGGCCGACGAGCTGGGCGGCGAGCGCGATGCCACATTTGTGTGGCGAGGTTTCCCGTGGGCGCTGGCTTGACCAGATACGCCCTGGCGGACGCAAGCCTTGAACCCATTTGTAACTCGTTGCCTTTCGGCCGACGAGCTGGGCGGCGAGCGCGATGCCACATTTGTATGGCGAGGTTTCCCGTGGACGCTGGCTTGACCAGATACGCCCTGGCGGACGCAAGCCTTGAACCCATTTGTAACTCGTTGCCTGTCGGCCAACGAGCTGGGCGGCAAGCGCGATGCCACATTTGTGCGGCGAGGTTTCCCGTGGGCGCTGGCTTGACCAGATACGCCCCGGCGGACGCAAGCCTTGAACCCATTTGTAACTCGTTGCCTTTCGGCCGACGAGCTGGGCGGCGAGCGCGGTCTCAAGACTCAACTCGAGGGCTCATGTAGAGCCTGCACGAGGAATAGTTAGTTAACTTGTGGACTTGGGACTCAACTCGAGGGCTCTTGTAGAGTCTGCACGAGGAGTTTTGTGAAGAGTTGTCGCGAGGAGTATCGGTCGACTCGCGGACTCGGAGCTCGACTCGAGGAATGGGTTCATCTCGAGGAGACATGCGAAGAGTTGGCACGAGGAGTCTTGTGAAGAGTCGGCGCGAGGAGTATCGGTCGACGTGCGGACTCGTAGCTCGACTCGAGGAACGAATTCATCTCGAGGAGACATGTGAAGAGTTAGCACGAGGAGTATTGGTCGACTCGTGGACTCGAACTCGACTCGAGGACTCACGTAGAGCTTGCACGATGAGTTTTGTGAAGAGTCAACGCGAGGAGTATCGGTCGACTCGCGGACTCGTAGCTCGACTCGAGGAATGAATTCATCTCGAGGAGACATGTGAAGAGTCTCTCTTATTTTTATTTTTTGAGTTGTTGTTGAATTGTTTTTTGATTGAGCGTTTTGATTGAGCGTTGGTCCCTGTTAGCCCCCCGAGTTTCTTGCGTTTGTGAGACAAAGGTTGAGAAACTCTCGCGTTAGAGGTATACAATAGCATTTTTTCATGTGTGAAGTAACTCTTTATTGTAATAAGGGGGTCATTACAGCTTGTCATGGCACTTGGCCTTCTTTGAAAAAAGGAAATTACACTTTTGAAATGAAAGTGAACACGAAGCCGATCGAGTTCGGGCGTGAATGTCGAAGTCGCGACCATCATGGCTTGCTAGTAGACGCGACGAATTCCCTGAGATTCCCAACTCGAATTAGGGAATCAATTCGCTTCTTGAGCTGCTTGCATTCGACCGTCGCGTGCCCGTGATCTTTGTGGTATTCGCAGAACCGACTTCGATCTCGCTTCGCGGGGTCCTTTGTGAGTGGAGCGGGGCTTCCCAGCTCATCGCGGCGTAAGCGCAGGATCCGGTCGGGCGTTGTGTTGAGCGGGACGAAGGATCGCTTCGGGGCTGGAAAAGGGTGGTCGTTAGGGACTTGACCTTTCCGGCGCCTTTTCCTTCGTGACTCGGGACCGACGGCCGGTATCACAAGCGTGGCTGCGCGCTCTTGATCGAGTGCTCGATCAATGTTGGGTGGTTACTGCCCCAAGATGATCGCGGTCTCGCGTCGGGCGTTGAGCTTTTCTCTCAAGTCGAACTCGGGATCATTTCTTTGAGAGTTGAGGCGGTCTCTCAAGTCTCCGGAGGCCGTCCCTATCACCCTTGTTAGGGGGCGTCACTCAGGCGACGCCTTTGGCGGAGGTCGAGACCATCGACGTCGTCACCTTCACAAGGATTTTGGACGCGGATGGTGAGCTTGGAGCGTCCCTTTCGGGACCTCGAGGTCGAGCGTCATCGGGCATTGTGCGAGCTCTGATGCCTTGACGCGGTCGCCCGAGGGTGTCCCCTCGAGGGTGTGTGCGCGTGCTCATCAGAAAGTTGACGTTTTGACGCGGCCGCCCGAGGGTGTCCCCTTGGAGGCGTGCGCGCGTGTCCACTTTCGTGAATAGCGAGGTCGAGGTTGGTCTCGTGCTTGATGTAGCCGACGTTGTTGGAGTCGAGGAGGTCGGCGATGAGCGCGCCGATGACGCCGGGGCGGTCTAGGAGTTCGGCGAGCCTTCGAGCCGTGTCCTATCGGACTGCGGCCTCGGGGTCATTCGCCGGGTCTCGGGGCTGGGTCTCATTATCATGAGGTTGCCCTTCGAGACGGTGCGCGGAGCTTTGGAGGTCGCGCCTCGAGCTAGTCGCTCGGGCGCCCACGGAGGTGGCGGGGCTACGACTCATCTCTCGAGAGTCGTAGAAGTGAGAAGAAGACTGGTAGAGGGGATGTGTTGCCAAGGTCGAGAGATCCCCTCCTTCTAGCGCCAAAATGTTGTCGCTGTTTTTCGGACAACTATTTAGGAGCCAAAGACGGTTAGACCCAAGGCCGGACCAAGTGGTCTCGTCTTGACTCGAGCGTGTCAGACCCGGTGTCCCGAGTCGTCCCTTAGCTATGGATGTCCCTTGAGTTCGTCAAAGTACCTGAAAAGGAGCAGAGAACACGTGAACTACAAAGGGGAAACAGGGGGGGTGCCCCTGTTTACCTCTCTGACGCTCAACATTAGTGTGATTGAGGTGGAGTATAGAGGTTTTAGGGGTGTTTAGAGGCCAAAGCTTGAGAGAAACGAGCGAGGTACGAGTTCGGCAGCGTTTCAGTACTCAAGAATGGGTTACCTGGGTCAAGGGAAGGACCCTTGTATTTATAGGCAGCCAAGGGGTGGTTTGAAGACCCCTTGGCCGAGTGAGCAAGGTTGGGCCGGCCTTGGAGGAGGGCCGGCCTTGGAGTGCCGGCCGTGGAGGGCCGGCCATGGAGGGAGGCCGGCCTTGGAGTGCCGGCCTTGGAGTGCCGGCCTTGGAGTGCCGGCCGGCCATGGAGGAGGGCCGGCCTTGGAGCGCCGGCCAGGGAGGGCCGGCCATGGAGGAAGGCCGGCCTTGGAGGGCCGGCCATGGAGAGCCGGCCATGGAGGGAGGCCGGCCTTGGAGTGCCGGCCGGCCATGGAGGGAGGCCGGCCTTGGAGTGCCGGCCTTGGAGTGCCGACCGGCCATGGAGGAGGGCCGGCCTTGGAGCGCCGGCCATGGAGGAAGGCCGGCCTTGGAGGGCCGGCCATGGAGAGCCGGCCATGGAGGGAGGCCGGCCTTGGAGTGCCGGCCGGCCATGGAGGGAGGCCGGCCTTGGAGTGCCGGCCTTGGAGTGCCGGCCGGCCATGGAGGAGGGCCGGCCTTGGAGCGCCGGCCATGGAGGGCCGGCCATGGAGGAAGGCCGGCCTTGGAGGGCCGGCCATGGAGAGCCGGCCATGGAGGGAGGCCGGCCTTGGAGTGCCGGCCTTGGAGCGCCGGCCTTGGCTAGCGCCGGCCGTGGAGGGCCGGCCTTGGAGCGCCGGCCGTGTAGGGCCGGCCTTGGAGCGCCGGCCTTGGCCAGCGCCGGTCTTGGAGAGCCGGCCTTGGGCCGGTCATACGCCGGGCGGCCGCCGGCCGGGAGCTGGCCGGACGGCACTTGGCCGGCCGGGAGCCGCTGTGCGGGCCTCGCACCGGTCGCGTGGATCTAAGCGACGCCTTAGTTCTCGTCGGTCCGAGACGGACCGACAACATTCGCAATCTAAGGGTCAAAGGACTATTGACCTCAGTTCGATTGTTAGGAGAATCTATGATGTCTAGTTGTGGGGCATTGAGAGTTGGAGACTCTATAGTTCTTCTAGGTATCTTCCGAAGGTACTAAATTGACCAGTGCACTTCTAGAGACAATATAAGAACAAACCATTTAACCTTTTATGTCTCGAAGTCACTATGTATGAATTGCATCATGATTACCTTAATCCTGAAATGAGACATGTCATTTCATAGCTTACGTATTCTCATTTGAGAAAGTCAGAGTTCGGACTCACTATGTGATTCCGAACATGACATATTGGTGAAGTACTAAGTTATGAAGATGTCATGAGTAACTTTGTGAAGTTCTCATAGATATGGAATTCATGTACAAGATTGCTGAAATGCAATGTATGTCACCTCATGCTTTGTTCCTTGGAGTGTGAATAAATGAACTGGCCAGTGTCCAAATTGAGTCCTGACTCTTTTGGATGAAACAATGTGACTTGTTAGCTCTGTTGTCGCAGTTTTTCGGACAACGATTTTGGAGTCGCAGACGGTTAGACCCGAGGCCGGACCAAGTGGTCTCGTCTCGACTAGAGCGTGTCGGGCTCGGTATCCCAAGCCGTCCCTTAGCTGTAGATCATCTCTATCTCGTCCAAGCACCTGAAACGTGAACAGAAAGGTGTGAACTACAAAGGGGAAACAGAGGGGTTGCCTCTGTTTACCTCTCCGACGCTCAACATTAGTAGGATTGAGGTGGTTTGTAGAGGGTTTAGTGTTTAGAGATCGAGACTTGAGAGAAACGAGCGAGGTACGAGTTCGACAGCGTTTCAGTACTCAAATTCAGATTACCTGGACTAGGGGGGGCGCCCCCTGTATTTATAGGCAGCCAAGGGGTGGTTTGAAGACCCCTTGGCCGAGTGAGTATGTTTGAGTCGGCCATTGGCCGAAGGAGGCTCGGCCGGCCGATGGCCGAGCGAGACGCTGACGAATGAGGGAGATTCACTCGGCCAATGGCTGAGTGAAGGAATGGACGCCGGGTGAGCTTCATTCAGCCATCGGTCGAATGAAAAGTCTGGGCCGAGGGAGGTCTCACTCGGCGTTTGGCCGAGCGAGCTGTTGGGCCGGCAGGAGTCCCCACTCGGCCTTCGGCCGAACGAACATGTTGGGCCGCTCGGGGCCTCACTCGGCCATTGGCCGAGCGAGCATGGTGGGCCGTCTGGAGTCCTCACTCGGCCTTCGGCCGAACGAACATGCTGGGCCGCTCGGGGGCCTCACTCGGCCATTTGCCGAGCGAGCATGGTGGGCCGTCTGGAGGCTTCACTCGGCCCTTGGCCGAGCGAACACGCTGGGACGTCTGGGCTTCATTCGGCCATTGGCCGAGTGAACATATGGAGGAGTTCACTCGGCCATTGGCCGAGTGATGGGCCTGGGCCGAGAGAAGGCTCACTCGGCCATTGGCCGAGTGAGTTGATGGGCCGGCCGAGTGTGGGCTGGAAGCTAGGGTTTCACTCGGCCATTGGCCGAGTGAGTTTGCTCGGCCGCCCGAAATGTCGATCGAGCCGTCGGACCTCGTCGGGCCGATAACATTAGCCCCCCGAGTTTGGCACCGGGCGCAGCCCGTGTGGTAAACTCAAGCAGCTCCGCCTCCAGTCGTCTCGTCGAACCGTCTTGTCAATAATTGGTAAGCTCGCTCATTTGAGGTATTATTTTAATGTTTTTGCTGACGTGTTTGTCGTTATTCGCGCCCATGGGGTCCCCCAACCACACGTCGGCCAATGGGCCCCTCGAGGACTTCGTCTCGTTCCTCTTTGACGACCCTCACGAGACATTGGACGATCTTCTAGATCGAATTTCACCGCCCCCGGTCGATCACAACTCTCTCCCCACCCTAGGTTTGGTTTTCCTAGACCGCATGACAATGAATTTGGACGGCCAAGACCTCCCCACGGTGGATGCTTGGTTGGCGGGCGAGGGAGAGCACCTAGCGGCCGAGGGCGACGCCGGCGGGGCCGAGGCGAGCGCTGGTGTGGCTGAGGCGAGCGAGGAAGCAGCCGGGGTGCGCGCTGCCGGGGCTGGGTCGCGCTGTGGCGTGGCCGGGTCGGCCGAGCGGGCCGAGGTGGACGAGCGCGCAGACGAGGCCGGGTTGGTCGGGGACAGCGTCGGCAGGGTCGACGCGGCTGGGGACAGCGCAGGCGGGGTCGAGCGAGGCCGCGCTGCTGCCGGGGAGGCCTCGGCTGGCTGTGTCGGCGCCGTCTGTGGCGAGCCCAACCCCGGGGGGGCGCTGGTGGAGACGCGCGCGACGAACCCAGGCGTGGGGCACGCCACTCGGGCTGGTGGAGGCGGCGCCGGCGCTGGAGAGGCCGCGTCCGGCCGGGTCGGCTTCGTGGAAGGCTCTACCCACGCGGGAGACCATGGTGGCCCGGGTGGACCAGCCCCAATCAGGCCGGGGCGCGCGCGCGACGAGGAGACGCCGCCGGTGACGGCCGGCGTCATGGGCGGAGGAGCCGGCGCAGGAGATGGGGCGCGCCGGCCATCCATTGTTGGAGGAGAGGGGGCGGCCAGCTTGGACCCTTCCCAAACCCTAGGGCCCATTGGGCCGGGCCTAGGTGGGGAAAGCTTGGATCATGCTCAAACCCTAGGACCCATTGGGCCGGGCCTAGGTGAGAGAGAGCTTGACCCCTCACAGGACTTCGGGCCGAACCACGAGCTTGGGCCGGACGCATCCTATGGGGGCCACACGGCCATCCCATCGCTTGACGCGCACCATGGGCTCACGAACGGGCCGAATGCGCCGACGGAGCCGCCTCTCGTTGTCAACAACCGGGAAACGGGCCCCAGTGGGCCGAGCGCGCATACCATGGCCCGAGCGAGCTACCGTAGCGGGCACCATAAGGGTTCGGGCGAGACGTCGGGTTGTCGCGTCCTATCGGTCACCCCAACAAGCTCGACTGCGCAGGAAGAAGAACGAACCTCGTCGTTTCCCCTTGGGGAAACGGCGATTCGAGATAGCTTTGACTGTTCTGGCATCGATTTCCCGAGTTCGCTCTCATTTGCCAGCTTTAGTGGTTTGAGGAAGCGGTTCCACATCCCGTCGGCTGTATCGCTTTTGCGACCGTTGTCCGACGATCTGCCGACTCGCCCTCGGAGGGGGTACGCCGCCGTTCACGAGGCGAGCCTTCGGGGAGGGCTGCGATTGCCTTTTCAGCCCGTGATCCAGGATCTTCTAGCTCGGCTCGGTGTTCATGCGGCCCAGATGTCCCCATCCTTCTACCGTATGGTGGCTGCCTGCCACATGATGCTGCACCGAGCGAAGGGTCGAGCCGTGACGGCCGACGACATCAGGAATCTCGTGGCCGCCTTCGATGTTCCCGGGAAACCCAGCTTCTACAAGGTTCAGCACCGGAAGCGATTCACTATCCTCACCAAGCTGACCTCGAAACACCGATATCCTTGGGTGTGGGTGTCCGAATCTACCTTCGGGACGGCACCTCTCACCTTTGGCCCCGTTGCTGAATTCCCGGCCGACTATGGCATCGAGAGCTCCGAACTTGCGCTCGTGATCGGAGCGGTTCCCGACTCGAGGCGGCAAGGATCGCTTTTCGAGTCCCCGGATCTTATGGCAACCACCGGATGGTTCGTGCCTGCTGACGAAGACTCCTCATGTTCCGGACCTGGAGTGGAGACTGGCCCGGAATCCGAGGCGGGGGGTTCGTCTGCTCCCCCACCCGACGCGGGGGGTACTGATAGAACATGCGTCGTCGCGTTATCGTTGTTCTTCCATTATTTACGCTTACCATTACGTTTTAACTGACAAACGTGCTTTTCTTCTGTGCAGGTGCCATGGCTCGACGTCATCGAGCGCGCACCCAAATGCCGAGAGCAACGCCCACCGATGATGCTACGATCGTGGCTCGCCCTCCAGCCGAGGCCCGTCGCGGGGGGTCGCCATCGTGGGCGAGGAATGAAACGATCTCCTCCAACAAGCGACCATCATCGTCGGCTTCTCTCGGGTCACCGTCCGGCCACAAACGCGCTCACACATCGACAGTGTCAGACAGCCTGGACTCTATGCTCCTAGCGGAGGCGGCAGAGTTGAGAGACTAGTGTTCCCGAGGGATCCTTGAGACCTCCTTGCGGGATTTCAAAGGCCTGCTGACGACGAGCGATCTTGAGCACTTCCAGAACGGGATCGGCGATGCCCGAAAGGTATGGCTCGTTTGCTTGTGTTATGTATGACTGTCGTGCTTATTGTAATTATCCGCGTTTCGCTTGCTTGCAGATGCTCGCGCGCCAAGAGCGGAGCGATCGCATTCTCCGAGATATGCTACGACGCATGCAAATCATGGAGAAGGAGAAGACGAGCATGGCGGCTGCGCACGCTGCCGCCCTAGCAGGGGCTCGCACCGCCCGAGAGTTTGAGGCGCTCGAGGGGGAGCTAGAGCGAGCTCGTGGGGAATTGGCCACCGAGAAGGCGCTTCGTGAGAAGGCGGAGCAGGCAGCCGACACCTTCCTGGGGGAAACGAAGAAGCTTCAGGCGGCGCTCACGAGCCGGGATGCAGAGCTGAGCATCGTTCACGCTCGACTATCGGCGAGCGAGATCGCTCGGGTTAAGGTCGAGAGGGAGAGGGATACCCTCCGGACGGAGATGCAGACCCTTGTTGAGGAGAAGGAAGACGCCGTGCGATCCAAGACCGACTTGGAGGACGACTGGGACTTGGCGTTGGAGGCGGCTCGTTACGAGGCGGCCCGGCGAGTTCGGGAAGCGACCGAGAAGGAGAACGCGTCTCGCGGGACCACGTTTTCCTTTTTGAACACCATGTTACCTCCTTACGATGACGAGCCGCCGGAGGACGACTTGCATCCACAGATCCCCGCCGAGGCTGCTCAGTCGACGACCCACCAGCCTGACGGAGAAGCCGTTGGCGGGTTTGGCGCCCCTGACCCCGAAGGA
The DNA here is from genome assembly GCF_054948205.1 of Urtica dioica subsp. dioica. Classification (NCBI taxonomy): domain Eukaryota; kingdom Viridiplantae; phylum Streptophyta; class Magnoliopsida; order Rosales; family Urticaceae; genus Urtica; species Urtica dioica. Next base: position 25,675,042 of record NC_142758.1, read on the forward strand.
GATGAAGAGCAAGTCGACTTTGGATCGGACTAGTTGAGTTTTCCTTGGTTTTTCGCGCACTTGTTTAGCGCTCGCTTTATGCTTTCTTTCGGATTATTGTTATGTTTGCGTCGTACTTTCGTACCTTTCTTATTGGGTTGTTTACGCAATATCGTTTTGCTTTGATTGAAGCTTTCTTTTCATCATGCGTCTTATTTTCTCGACTTGCTACGCTTAGTGTGATCGATTTGCGCAATTTGAATAGTGCGTGTCTTACGAGCCCGGCTTACTATGCTTAGCGTAACCAGTCGGCACGGCTTACTGCCGCATTTGGCGGCGAAGTTCCCCGCGGACGCTGGCTAGACCAGTTTCATCCGGCGGGTGCGATTTCCGGCCATCCATTTGTGACTCGCTGCCTATCGGCGTGCGCGAGCCGGGTGGCCGTCGCGCTCATCCTCCGGCGAGTACGCTACCTATCGACGTGCGTATCGGGATGGGTTTGCAGCTCCCAGTGAGCGTGGTACTCGTTGGTACGCGTGTCACGTTTTGGGTTTTGGCTGCCGAGATCGACAATCCGGTGCGCGGACGTGATCCATCGATGCCTTGCCGCCTATCGGTGCGCAAGGTGCATCGGTGCACGAGAGGGTCGCAGCAAAAGACGTGCGAGGCCGGTGGTCCGGTGCGCGGATCCAACTCATCGACGTTTCGCTATCTCTCGGCATACGGCCTCGACCCGTGCGAGAACGTCGCACGAGGAGGGTACGAAGTCGGAGGTCCGGTGCGCGGATCCGATTTATGGGTGTTTTGTTACCGCTTGGAGCGTGGAAAGTGGAGTAAGCTAGCTCGTTACTCTCGCCCTATCCCCCTTAGCCCCCCGAGTTTCTTGGGTGCTCGTAGAGGAGGCTAGAAACTAAGATACAATGCTTTGAAGTGAAATGTAATTCATTAAATTATCGAAATGTTTCAAAAATTACATCCCAGGCCTTTGGCCAAACTTGAAATTTAAAATTGACTTTGCTAAAATCGAAAGTTACATGAGAACAACAAAGCGTAAAAATGGACGAATGAACATCTATTGATAATATTGCCGGAGGTGCTCCGCATTCCACGGGTGTGTGAACACGAGTCCTTCCATGTTCTCGAGCTCGTATGTGCCATTGTGGATGGCTCGGCGCACACGGTACGGGCCTTCCCAGGTGGGGCCTAGAACTCCCGCACCTTGCACTTTGGTGTTTTGGAACACCCTTCGAAGAACGAGGGTCCCGTCGGCGAACTTCCGCAGCTTGATCTTTGAGTTGTAGTACTTCTCGACCTTCCTCTTTTGCGCAGCAAGCCGGGTGAGTGCGTCCGCCCTCCTTTCGTCTATGAGGTCTAGCTCGAGCCTGATCGCGTCGTCGTTGGCGGCTTCGTCGTACTCCTCGATGCGCAAGGTTGGCAGCTTGGTCTCGACGGGTACCAGAGCCTCGACGCCGAACGCGAGAGCGAAAGGGGTTTCGCCGGTCGCGTTTCGAGCGGTGGTGCGATATGCCCATAAGACCATGGGGAGCTCGTCGGCCCAAGCCCCCTTTCTTGCCTCCAGCTTCTTCTTCAGGTTCTCCTTGATCGTCTTGTTCACCGCCTCGACCTAACCGTTGGCTTGAGGATGGCGGGGAGAGGAGAAAGTCTTGCTAATGCCAAGTTGTTCGCACATTTCTCGGAGGCGCGCATTGTCGAATTGTTTTCCGTTGTCGGTTACAATTGACGCAGGGATCCCGAAGCGGCAGATGATGCTTTTCCAAATGAAGCTTGTCGTGTTCGCCTCGGTGATCTTTGCTAGCGGCTCAGCCTCTACCCACTTCGTGAAGTAATCGATAGCCACGATCGCGTGCTTGTATTGTCTCGGGGCCGTAGGCAGCTCGCCGATGAGGTCGATTCCCCACTTTGCGAAGGGTCGCGGCACGATAATCGGACACAAAGGGGCCGGTGCTTGGCGCGGAATGTGGGCGAACCTTTGGCACTTGTCACACTTCTTGGCCCACTCGTGGGAGTCCTTTTTCAAGGTCGGCCAGAAATATCCAAGTCTCAGCAACTTCAATGCCAAAGATTGCCCGGCGGCGTGGTTACCGCACACCCCCTCGTGAACCTCGTGGAGTGCTTTCCTCGCCTCCACCTCGGTCAGGCAACGGAGAAGGGGCATGGAGTAGCCTCTCTTGAACAAACTATCCTCCCTCATCGTGTACTTTGGGGCTAGGCTTCTCAGCTTTCTAGCTTCTTCTTTATCCTCGGGGACGACTCCTCGTTTAAGGAATTCCACGAGCGGGGTCATCAATGAGGGAGGCGGAGTCTCGTCAATGACCCCTACGTCGCCTCTCGAGACGTAGGGTCGGGTCAACACTTCGATTGGGACGCTGCCCTCGCCCTCCTCGTCTATCCCAGACGCGAGGCGAGCTAGGGCGTCGGCGTCAACGTTCGCCTCTTGAGGAACCTGGACGATCTCGAACCACGACAGGGCCTCCAAGTTCCTTTGGGCCTTGGACAAGTAGGCGATCATGTGCGGCTCCTTTGCGGCGTAGTCGCCCTTAACCTGATTCACGATCAATTGCGAGTCGCAATGGATGCGCAGGTTTTGGGCGCCCAACTTGTTCGCTAGCTCCAAGCCAACAATCAGAGCCTCGTACTCTGCCTCGTTGTTGGAAGCCTTGAACTCGAACCGCAGGGCGTACCTCAGCTTTTCCCTATCGGGATTTGTGAGCACAACGCCGGCGCCAGCCCCCCGGGCGTTTGACGCGCCATCCACGTGCAAGTCCCAGACCGGCCCTATCGGGTCGTTGGTTCTCTTCTTTGACGACTCGCTATGGTCGTCCTCCTTGTCTTCCGTGGTCTTACTTCTTTCGTCGCCCTCGTTGGTTGGGGGCGCGCTCGTGAACTCGGCGATGAAGTCGGCGAGGACCTGACCCTTAATGGCGGTTCTCGGTTGGAACTCGACCCCGTATTCGCCCAGCTCTTGGGACCATATCGCCATTCGAGAGGAGGTCCCTTTTTGAAGGGCCTTCTCGATGGGATGCCCCGAGCGGACCACGATGGGGTGCGCTTGGAAGTAGGGCCGGAGCTTTCTCGCGCTCATGACGAGGGCGAGGGACAGTCTCTCGATTTCGGGGTATCGGGTTTCGGCGTCGAGGAGCGCCTTGCTAACGTAGTAGACCGGCCATTGTACCTTGTCCTCTTCGCGTATGAGGACCGCGCTCACGGCCCTATCGGAAACCGCGAGGTAGAGGAACAAGGTTTCGCCATTCTTTGGCTTCGCGAGGAACGGGGGGGAGGTGAAATAGGCTTTCATATCGCGGAATGCTTCCTCGCACTCCTCCGTCCACACGAACCCGTCGGTCTTCTTCAGTGCCTTGAAGAATGGTTGGCACCTATCAGTGGCTTTGGAAACAAATCGCGTCAGGGCGGCGATCCTTCCCGTCAAGCTTTGAACTTCTTTGACCTTTTGTGGCGACCTCATCTCTAAGATCGCTTTAATCTTCTCAGGATTGGCTTCGATCCCGCGGCGGCTCACCATGTAGCCCAGAAACTTTCCAGACTCGACCCCGAAAGCGCACTTGTTGGGGTTGAGCTTCATTTTGTAGCGCCGCAGGATCGTGAACATTTCCCTAAGGTCTCGAACGTGGTCGTTGGCTTTGAGGCTCTTGACAAGCATGTCGTCCACGTAGACCTCCATAGTCTTGCCAATTTGATTGGCGAACATGCGGTTCACCAACCTTTGATACGTTGCTCCCGCGTTTTTGAGGCCAAATGGCATGACCTTGTAAGAGTAGAGTCCGCGGTTCGTAACAAAGGTGGTCTTGATCTGATCCGGCTCGTGCATGCGGATCTGGTTGTAGCCTGAATAGGCGTCCATGAAGCTCAGCAACTCGTGGCCCGCCGTGGCGTCCACGAGCTGCTCGATCCTCGGGAGAGGGAAGCTGTCTTTCGGGCAGGCTTTGTTGAGATCTTTGTAATCGATACAGATCCACCACTTCCCGTTTGGCTTCTTGACCATAACCACGTTGGACACCCACTTGGGGTGCTCCGCCTCCCTGATGAAGTCGGCGGCGAGAAGTTTGTCAACTTCTTCACCAATGGCTTGGTACCTCTCCCCACTGAACGCCCGTCGCGGTTGAACGCGCTCGGCCACCCTCTTGTCGTCGTTGAGACGATGAACCATGATCTCGGGGTCGATTCCCGGCATGTCGGCGTGTGTCCACGCAAAGACATCTTTGTGCTCTCGGAGGAAAGCGGCGAGCTCGATTCGGGTCTCAGACGGGAGTTGGGCGCCTACCTTGACTACTTGGTCAGGCTTGACGTCGTCCAACACGACGGGAACGAGGTCGTCCGGTGTCTCCACCTCTCGACGCTCGACTTCGTCCATTTGGTCTAGCTCTCCGAAGGTGCCTCCTTCCTCTAACTTGCACGGGAATTTGTCTCCGAGTTGGAAGACGGTGCTCACCATCTTCCCTTTCCCTTTTCCGTCCACGCCCTGGATGTAGCACATCCTCGCCATGGATTGGTCTCCCAACATCACGGCGATCCCTTTCTCGGTCGGGAACTTCATCATCAGGTGGTACGTGGACGTTATGGCCTTCAACCGATTGAGAGTCGGGCGGCCGACGATGATGTTGTAAGCTGAGGGCTGATCCACCACTAGGAACGACACGATGTGGGTAACCTCGAGCCCCCCCGGCGTACCGAAGGTAACCGGGAGGTCGATAGTTCCCTCTGTCATAACCCTCTCCCCAGAGAAGCCGAAGAGCGGGGTTGAGATCGGGGTCGGTCTTACCCCGGATAGCTTCATCCTGTCCAACGCCGATTTGAAGATTATGTCGGCGGAGCTCCCGTTGTCGATCAGGATTCTCCGGACGAGGTTGTTGGCGACCGGGGCAGAGACGACTATCGCATCGTTGTGCGGATGGAGAACTCGCGCCGCTTCTTGTCCGGTGAAGAACATGGACTCGAAGGGGGCCGGAGGAGGGACCTCGTACGTGCGGTTGATGTAGTGCGCTATTTTCCCTTGGGAAACTTCGCGCACGTACTTCTTCCTTTGCGTAGCCGAGTCTCCGAACTCCGGGCCACCCAAGATTGCACCCACGACGTGAAGTTGCGAGCTCTCCGGCTCTTCGTTTGTCGCGCGGTCCGTGACTGTCACCGTCGCCGGACCTTTCTTCCCTTGCCGCGGGCGACCTCCGTGCGCCGCGGCCGTCCCGATAGTTCTCAGGACGTACTCTTTCAGCTTCCCATCTTGAATCAGCGCCTCAATCTGACGCTTGAGTTGATAGCATTCGGATGTCAGGTGCCCGTGATCTTGATGGTAGTCACAGTACTTGCTTTGATCCCTCTTGGCGGGATCCTTCGTGAGCGGGGTTGGGCTCCCCAACTTGTCACGGTGCAGAGCTAGGATTTGCTCCGGCGGAGTGTTCAGAGGTGTGAATGGATGGAACGGCCTCGGCCCGGGGAGGGAACGGCCGTTGGGGGCCTGGCTTCCCTTATTCCTCCTCTTTCGGGGGTCGGGACGATCTTCATCTCGATCGTCGCGGCGGCGACTCCCCTGTCCTCCTGACTTTCGACCATCTCGGCCATCGAGATAGTCCTCGACTCCCATGTATGTGCGGGCTCTTGTCATCAGATCCGCCATGTCACGCGGGACTTGGCTAACAATAGACTTGAGGAAGTCGCTCGTGCGCACTCCCTCGGTGATTGCCGTGATGGCGTCCCTGTCGTCGAACCCTTCGACCTTGTGAGACTCCTCGGTGAAGCGAGCGAGGTATTGTCTCAATGTCTCGTCTCTTCCTTGTCGGATAGAGAGGAGGTGGGTCTTCGGCTTCTTTTGTGCCACGAGGGTGGCGAATCGGGCGAGGAAAGCCTCTCGCAAGGCCCGGAAAGACGGGATGCTTCCCGGCCTCAAGCTTCGGAACCATTCAAACCCCGAGCCTGTGAGGGTCAGGCTGAAGGCTTGGCAGAGGGTGGCGTCCGCCTGCCCTTGCATAGTCATCCACGTCTCATAGTGTTGGACGTGGAAGTGGGGGTCCGTACGTCCATCGTAGGGGGGAATGGACGGTAACTTGAAGTTCCCCACGCATGGTTGTGCGAGGATTTGCGCGGCGAAGGGAGAGTATGATTCCTCGATCCCTCCGTACGGCCTTTGCCTCCCCGACTCCCTCATTTCGATGATTTGATTCTGGAGGCTTTGAATCATCGTGACCATGTCGAGCCCGTTAGCGGGGCCGACCGTCGGGGCCAAGGGAGTCACCGGTTGGCGTTCGTTGGACGCTTGGTCCACGACATTGGCCTGCGGCCGGCCGAGAGTTGCGGCGGGGAGCGCGTCCCTTCGAGAGTTTAGCCTTTGGCGGAGATCCTCCCCTCGGGAGTTTCTCTGCGCCGTCAAGCGCTCTCTAAGGTCCACACTCGGTGCGGGGCGAGGTGAGGTCGCCCTTGGTCGGACCGTCCGGCGGGCGCTTCGGCTGTCGGCCCCATCATCTGCCAGAGTCGCTCTCTCCTCGGCGAGGGGCCGTGTCCGGCCGCCTCTTGAAACCGAGGGGGCGAGTCCCCGGGAATGTGACCGTGCCTGCTGCCGCGCTAGGTGCGACGGCCCGGCCAAAGCGTCGTTGGGCCTCTCGGGCCGCGAAGGGGCGAGGCTAGGTGTTGCCTCGTTGGTCCTCGACTCCCCCACATATTCGTAGTCGGAGTAGTCTTTGGCGGACCTATCTTCGACGTCATAGCCGAGGAGGTCGGCTATGAGCGTACCGTCGACGCCGGGGCGGTCAAGGAGCTCCGCAAGCCGCCGGGACGTGTCCTCTCGGAGCACGGCCTCGGGGTCAATCATCGGGTCTTGGGGCTGGCTCTCGCTATCGCGAGGTTGCCCTTCAAGATGATGTGCGAGGCGTCGAAGACCGTACCTCGAGCTCGTCGCTCGGGTACCCGCGGAGGTAGTGGGAATGTGACTCATCTCTCGAGAGTCGTGAGAACAAAGGGAGAAAACTGGTAGAGGGAATGCGTCGTCAAGGTCGAGAGATGCCCTCCTTCTAGCGCCAAAATGTTGTCGCAGTTTTTCGGACAACGATTTTGGAGTCGCAGACGGTTAGACCCAAGGCCAGACCAAGTGGTCTCGTCTCGACTCGAGCGTGTCGGGCTCGGTATCCCAAGCCGTCCCTTAGCTGTAGATCATCTCTATCTCGTCCAAGCACCTGAAACGTGAACAGAAAGGTGTGAACTACAAAGGGGAAACAGAGGGGTTGCCTCTGTTTACCTCTCCGACGCTCAACATTAGTAGGATTGAGGTGGTTTGTAGAGGGTTTAGTGTTTAGAGATCGAGACTTGAGAGAAACGAGCGAGGTACGAGTTCGACAGCGTTTCAGTACTCAAATTCGGATTACCTGGACTAGGGGGGGCGCCCCCTGTATTTATAGGCAGCCAAGGGGTGGTTTGAAGACCCCTTGGCCGAGTGAGTATGTTTGAGTCGGCCATTGGCCGTAGGAGGCTCGGCCGGCCGATGGCCGAGCGAGACGCTGACGGCCGAGGGAGATTCACTCGGCCAATGGCCGAGTGAAGGAATGGACGCCGGGTGAGCTTCATTCGGCCATCGGTCGAATGAAAAGTCTGGGCCGAGGGAGGTCTCACTCGGCGTTTGGCCGAGCGAGCTGTTGGGCCGGCAGGAGTCCCCACTCGGCCTTCGGCCGAAGGAACATGCTGGGCCGCTCGGGGCCTCACTCGGCCATTGGCCGAGCGAGCATGGTGGGCCGTCTGGAGTCCTCACTCGGCCTTCGGCCGAACGAACATGCTGGGCCGCTCGGGGGCCTTACTCGGCCATTTGCCGAGCGAGCATGGTGGGCCGTCTGGAGGCTTCACTTGGCCCTTGGCCGAGCGAACACGCTGGGACGTCTGGGCTTCATTCGGCCATTGGCCGAGTGAACATATGGAGGAGTTCACTCGGCCATTGGCCGAGTGATGGGCCTGGGCCGAGAGAAGGCTCACTCGGCCATTGGCCGAGTGAGTTGATGGGCCGGCCGAGTGTGGGCTGGAAGCTAGGGTTTCACTCAGCCATTGGCCGAGTGAGTTTGCTCGGCCGCCCGAAATGTCGATCGAGCCGTCGGACCTCGTCGGGCCGATAACAAGCTCCTCGTCAATACATTGTTTCTAACTTATTCACGAGCGACAAAGGAGTTGAGGAAATAACAGCTAGAAGGGTAAAATGGTAATTTTGTAAATCCCGACTAGCTGATGATATTCATGAAGGGTAAACATAGATAATATTCAGTGGATCCGCTCATCATAATTTGGTTGAATTCTTGAGTAGAAAATAAATTCATTTGAACCGAGAGATTTTCAGTGTCAACTCTTTAGTGGAGTCAGTTGACATTAGCCTCGTGTTTTTCGCCGCGGTTCGAATACGACTTTTCCGCGGCGAGGCCTTTCTACAATGTTTTTACATGCGTTGTAGAAAGTTCTCGCCGCGGCAAACAAAACACGTAGCCGCGGCGACGTCCCAACAGTAAGCACCCGCCACGGCGATGTACAAACTTCGCCGCGGCGGGAAATACACATCACCGCGGCGGAAAACTTACAGAGAGGATGCTTATTTGAAATTATGTTCTCGCCGCGGCAGTGTACAAACTTCGCCGCGGCGGGGTATATTCGCCGCGGCGGGAAATACATTTCGCCGCGGCGGGAAACTTACCGAGAGGGTGCATATTTGAAATTATATCCTTGACGCGGCAGTATACAACGTTCGC